>NC_081191.1:7673337-8335837 GCF_902713425.1 Acipenser ruthenus
TCCATTTCTCAGTGGCAATCATTTTAAGGGTTTTCCCAATTGGATACATGGAATTGATGTGAATGAATTAGTAGCTGTAATGAAAAACCTTATAAAAGTTTCCCATACTAAAAGCATAGCAAAGTGTAATAAAGCATAGTGAAAGCATGGTCAAGTATAGGTATGCATTGCAAATAACTGTGAGGTACAGTACAGCATGATAATACACATTGATTGGAATTCTTGGACCCGTTTTCTTACCTCAAGCCCCTTCACCAGCCTGTTAGCCAGTTCGATTGTCCTGTTGGTTCTGGTCACCTCATCCTGACAGCACACTTTCCCTGCAGTCGTCTTCTCAAACCGGGTAGTGAGTTTACGCAGATTAGCATCCAAATCCTACAAATATTTGCCCCCCCCCCCCCCAAAAAAAATACAGTATAGCTACAGTATAAATCTGAGCAAGCACAACAATCTGCCAATTAGCTAGCTATCTAAAGGAACGTCATACAGAAAACCATTCCAGCACTGATTACAGTCCATCTGGTCTCATTCTATTTTGGTTATGAAATAAAAGTGGGTTCAATTACATTGTGCTCAGGTTTTCAAAACAACATAACAGTGTTTGTATTATCAAGAGGCACATTTGGTGAACTGCAGATTTACTTTTTAATCATTTAATACTGAAGAAGAATTTCAAGTGCAGCCTTAATATATTGTGTACAAAGGGTGTTTTGGGAGTATGTTTGCACAAGCATCTAGATGGTGGCTTTGGAGTACCTACTGTATGAGATAATGGAGTATTGCAGTCTGATAGACCTTATTCATTACATTTTAACTTATGATTATTTATGGGTTTTTTTTTCAAATAAAATAAAGTTTCATAATCAAGGAACTGTTAGAAAAGTTTAATTGATAGAATACTGCATATGGAGGGTGAATCTTTTCTGTTTAATCATCTGTGTATTATAATAACTACATGACTATAATGAACACATTTAGTTCCTGACCATAGTGGTAGGTTTGACTGTGGTATACTTACAACTACAGTAGTTTCTTCCTGGTGGTCTCCAGCTTTCATGTTGCTGTATCCAAATCAGTATTTGTCTGTGACAAGGCTTGTCTCTTTGGTTTCACATTGCAGAACACCTACAAATACAAAAAAAAATTAAATGGCACACATCTCTAATCCCGGATGGGCCTTCACTTACACAGGAAATCATTTTAGCTTATCTCTAAGTCAGCATCTGAAGGTTAGTAAAAGTACAACATACTGTATACTTGGTTAAATGCCTCCTGTGCAATCATGGCATACATTATGTTGCAATTTAATTAACCTTTAAAAAACACAACTAAAAACATAATACAGTAGAGTATTCATAAAATGAGTACTGGTAGTAGCGCCCATTAATATTTACACCTTTATGTGACCCAGTAGGGTGGATGGTATTGGGCAATACCGGACAGCCCAGGCCCGACGCCGCAGGTGTTAACGAGACAAAAGACGCCGAATACATCAACCAAATCCACATGATCCTTAGTTACTTTTTTAAAAGCACATCACAAGAGAAAGGTGTGAAAGGGTTACTATGATTATTTACCTTTCCCATGAAGGTCTTTGCAGCTTTCCAGCTTCTGTCTTTGGGAACTTTACCTCTGGGAGCCATCAAAGCCATCGCTGCAGCAGAAACATTGGTTACTGCAATTGGGGGGTTTGGGAACATCTTCAGTTCTGTGAGGTTCACCTTGAAAGAATACAAGCAGAACCGAGTGCAGCAGCACAGATTAACAACTCCATTCCTAGCAGTACGTCACAAACTAACTCACTTAATAAACTAACTGGCAGTAACTGTGCATTGTGCTGCTGTCTTAATATATATATATTCTTTTTAAACACCTGTGTACATTTAACATCCCATCCATGTATTAGAATGTTATAGATTAGTACTTATGGTTTGAGATGCCTTACCTTGTTTAGGGTATTCAAGTAGCTGCCACTAGTGCTGGTTCAGCCTTACATAGGTAATCTTCAGTATTTTTGTTTTGCAGACACTTCAGCTTGGATTGCATTGAAAGGGGCACTTATTTGTTTGATGCTTAATACTGCTGTCTATATCAAATACTGAATGCCTAGCCCAAAGAGTAAACAGTCAGTCTGTGTCACTGCTGTGCTGTGCTGTCAATGAGAGCTTTTATGATGTTGTTTTACTGAAACTTTACTGGTTTTTGTTATTGCAGGATAATAGGATTTGGAATCCCAATGAAAGTCAATGGCAGAGGGATTCCACTAGTCATATATCATGTTAACTTGTGGGATTTTTATTACTGTTCTAATATATGACATTTTTGTAGACTTCTTTGTGCAAGATAACCTTCTCTGTATATGATCTGCAATCATTTTGTGATGATACTAATTTTATAAAAATGTGACTGCAGCTCCACTGCATTCATCACTCTTTTCAGGATTCATCTTACCTTCTGCTTCTCTGCATCGGCTATGGTCTTTTCATGGCTCACTTTCTCAGTCTACAGCCCGATCTCAGTAATTAAGGCTTCAGCTCTTTCGATTCAGCTCAACCTCTTGCGATGCAACTTTGGCCTTCGAGATCCTCAACCTTAGAGCTCAAGCATGTACAGTATGCCATAAACTGATAAACATTTCAATACAATTATATATTTTAATTGAACTAAAATAATCTAACAAGTTATTTAAAAACAAGGTTGACCCACAGGCAATTTAGAAGACTGAAGTTTGGAACCAATTTCTTAAAATCACGAATAAAATTCAGACAGTAATGTAACTGGAATGAATTAAACTAGTCAGCGGGTATTAGTGTTGTATAGTTCAAATGATAAAAAACGTTCAATAGTGTGAATTGAACAAAAGTGTCAAAGGTGATATTACATATTCAATATTACAATGATCAACGCAAAGGTCAGGTCAGACAATGTTTTATTGTGAAACTGCAGGCATTAATATCATTTAAACAACTTCAACCCACAATTGAATTATGGTTCATAGTTGATCAAAGAAGTCATTAATTCTAAAATGTGTTTAAACAAATGTTCTTACATTTTACATACTGCACTCTTCTGATAATAGCTCTGTGATGTGGTATATTATTGGGAAACAACCCCAGCTGCCACAAATCTTTATTGATTTATTTGTTAATGTTAACGATTATTATAATTCAAGGCCCGTTCAGTTAGTCAGAATCCTTCATTCATTTTAGTTGTGCCATACCTGTAACATGTGATACAATAAAACTGACAGATATTCTAAGACAGCCTACATTGTTTTGTGTGTTTGACTATTCTTTACTACTGTCAAGACTATTTTTGCCTATTTGTGCTGTATTCAATAAAATAATAACAAAAAACAATAAAATACCACCTGGGAATGTCTTTTGGTACAGTATGTTTTGCTTATTTTTACATTAATGTAAATTAAATAACAAAAAATAGGAATACATTTCCATGGATATCATAAACTGTAGCAATATTGAGATTTGTGCACAGTAACTGAGATTCTGTGGGCTTCAGTTTCTCTATCCCAATTGCAAGACACTCCATTTTTTGTGAAAGTTCTTGCCTTTTGCTCCCCAGCAGGTTTTTGTAGAGGGTGATTTGCTCGAGAAAGTTCTTGGGGGTGGTGTAATTGTACCGCTTCTCATTCTGCCGGTATTTTTCACTGGTCTCGTTGACACTGGTGTGAATGTAGGCCATGAAAAGACTAATGGATTCCTGGACGCTAGGCTGTAAAAATCAGGAGCGGAGCAGAGAAGCAGGATTAAGTAGAGTTTAACATGGGGAGCCGATGTGCTTTGAAATATTATCTTCATAAATTCTGAATTCATCTACAAGTTACGCCATTTTATTCGGATAGCCTCGACTCACTCAATCTGAAATGTAGGCATTGCAACCAGAAATGATTATACTTTGAAAACCACTGCTGAACAAAATGTATTTTATCCCTGACGTGTGGATTGTGAAACACAGCTGTGTTTACATTATCCTTGATGTCCTCCAAACTCCTTAAACTTTCCAAGTCGCAGTTCCCAGGTTGCTCATGATTATTCATTGTATGATGTTCATGTAGAAACAGTTTAATTAATCACAAGCTGTTGAAAATCAATTAATACAAAATAAACAAGCTACAGAAACATGTACATAAGTGGCATAAAATGCTGCCAATAAAAGGTTCAAAATAAGAAAAAAATATTTGGGAATAATGTTTAACCCTGCACATTAAGTATACGTGTATGTATACAGATAAAAAATATAGCAGATTTAAAACATGCTACTGGTAGTTATAATTGTTTGAATTTTCACCACTGTAATTAAAATACCTGCAAACGTGGTTTGAAAACCTGCACCCAAGCCAAGTAAAACAATCTCAGGATCACAATACAAGCCCATTATCTCAAGGGAGGGATTCATATGGAAATCATTATACTTGCTAAGTGGGTTGGTGACACAGCAGCAGTGTTGGAATTTCAAGTGCAGAAGATACTTTGTTGGTACAGTAATTACAGCACCATGGCCTTTTGACTGTTTTTTCTTCTTCTTTTACTTTCTGTCAGAAAGGCTGCAACTGGCCTGAAAAGGCCCATCTCAAAGTGATAAAATAACTATTGTCATCCTGCTTAACAAAATGACACAGCAGGGAGGAGGCACAGTGGTCCAGAGAGCAGCTGCCTGTAATTCTCTGTGCTTTCAAGCCATTCTGTGAGCCCTTTGAAGAGGGGTCTCTCCTTCACTCGCAATGTGTCACTACTCTTATGAGAAGGTCAACAGTGACAGCACTTCCTGACTTTAACAGCTGCGGCTTTGAAAGGGTCAGCCCGAGATTACTAATTACAGTAATTTCATTAGCATGAATGATTTCTGCTCAAGGCTCATCTTATTGTGCTTACAAAAACATGTAAAATAACACAATGTGAGTCATTGGGCTGCGAGTCGCACATACCTAATGATCAATTTTTTTCTCATGATGCAGAACTAATTATGAAAAATCCATTGAAATTTAAAACGATTCTTTTTGAAAAACAAAACTATCTTAATTAAAATTTAGTTTGACAGTCAAGACATTTTAATAGGAGCAACATAGTATTTGCTTTTTATAAAGGTAGGGGGCTTGATGGTTTCTTTCTTGTCATATGTCAAAATACACATATTACAGACGTCGCCAGTCGTAACATGTTAACCTCTTTATATTCTTGATCAATTTGTATCATTTGGAACAGTGATATTATTACTGTTTCTACCTTGTGAAGCACACAAAGATGCCAAGTGACAAAATCCTAACTACATTATCTGTCTCTTGATAAACCCAAATTAAAATCACCCTGTTGTGATTTTTATGTTGTGAGTGACAGCAAGGCAGCACAAACCTCAATCCCCTGAATCTCCTCAATGAGCCTCCTGTTGACACTGCAGGGCCTCCTGCGGCCACTCATGACACCAGTCAATAGCTGTGCAGTTAACTATGGCAGGGAACTTCCGGGCTCTGATGTGCAGGGTGGAGCCGACTGGGGAGAAACACAAGACAACCTGCGGCACAGAGAGCATGCGAGAGCGAGAGAGCGAGATTACCAACACTGCTGGGATACACAGGCTGTGATCAAAGTAACAGGAAGCATGAAGCAGGAGGGGTTTCCTCTTCTGATTTTCAATTCACAGGAACCGCTGGCAAGTGTATTTAAAAGAAGCATCTAAATGCGCAAAAAAGAGGTGCCGTGGCTGTGAAAAGCTTAATAGTGTCGATTAAACAAATGCTCTTTTCCAGTAGTAACTGTTTTAATTAATCCTGCTTTGAAACTGTAACTACATTGGCTGGCCAAAAAAACATGTGTGACATGCAATGGGTACCTCCCAATGCACTGTTTGGGTGGAAATGTGTGTTTGCCCAGTGATGAAGGTTTCTGTGATTTGAGCTACTACATTACATCTGTTACTTGAAGCAATAGGTTGCACACATCTGCAGCCTTCATCCATCATGACCTGCTTGGACAAGTTGGTCAATGCAGCTTATGCATGAGGAACGCGCCTGTTGCACAGGAACCCACTATCATGTCTCTTGTGAAGTCACTGTCATTAGTTGCACACAACTCTCAGATAGCTATTATAGCTCTATTGGATGACATGTCATTTGTGCACATACATTTGCATACATTGGGGTCCAGGGATTTTCACAGACTTGCACAGAGTTTGTAACCCTGGTCCAGCCAATGAATATTGTACATTCTGTACTGTGCTGAGGCTCTTAAAGTACAGTTTAGCAAGTCTTATATACATAATTTTGGAGAGAATGCCAAAAAATGTGAAAGAGGTTTTCAAAATAAATATGAACAACTAATTACACATTTTAACAACAACCCGATGGTGGCACAAAAGATTCCGTTCAGTTTTTTTTTTTTTAGTTGTGCACACGTCAGATTTTAATCATTAGTATGGATTAGCAGCATTCTGTTCTTGAAAATGCTCCTAAAATATAACTGTTGTGATGAATATGAATGAGCTGTGATCTCAGGCCTGCAGTAGAAAAGATGTGGGAACCGCACAGATCTGTTGTTTAAAATGCGTACATGACTTCCAGTTAAAAGAAAATGTGCCCTACACAACAAAAGCTTAATTCTAAAGCAGCACCACTTTCCTAATTAAGAGTGCAGGATGACACTGCCGGAAAAGCAAATGCTGTGAAGGTCAGGCACAGTGCCAACAACGACAGCTCTGAGCATCTCAACCCCCTCCTCCTGCCACATCATCATTACATCCTTACCCTCCACTCTCCCTGTCCTTTTCAGAGCTGTGTGCTGAGAAGATAAATACATTGTCCATTAGGGACAATTGACAGTGTGCTTTTGTAATGTGGATTGCTCCCCACTAGGAACTACTGAAACCATCAGGCCTCATTTCACTTTTAATCTAAATAGCTTCTGACAAAAACGACTTGCATTATTACCAAAACAAATGTCATGTATGATCTGAATAAATTGTTTTACATAAATAAAAAAAAGAGGTATTATTTATTTGATGTTTACTTTGTGAAAAATAAATTCCATGAAATAGAGCGCAGAATGAACAATTTATTATTTATCCAACAGGGGGCCCTGAAGGCTAAAAAGTCAGCCAGCACTGCTAGCAGAGAGCTAAAGACACAGGCATCCATCCTCATTGCAATGTAAAATGATCTTCAACAGTCTGGTATATTTTCCGGATGTGCAGATTTGAAAAGTAATCTGACAGCAAAAAGCTGCCAAAAACATTGTTGGCTCCCTCACAAATGCCAGATGATGCAGTGTTAGTTAACAATGTAAGTCTATGGAGAGAGAGCTAACACTTTTAAACAAATGTTGATCTGAATCTCACCTTCAGCTGCTGCTGTGGCTGGTCTATAAAGAACTTGCAGCAGTCCTCCCTGCTGTCGAGCAAACCAAGCCCTTGGACCTCATTCCTCATTCCAGTGATGATGCCGTCTGCTTCTTCATCGCTGAACAACTCTGGGATCTCGCCTGCAGAAAAAGGGAGGAATGTTTAATAGGAAATGGCATTAGTTCAAAGGACTGTGCAACAATATGTCTAACCAGCTACTGTATATCCAATACCATAATGTTCTGTATATCCTCTCAGTTTTACATTTTTAACTATAAAATATAAAAAGTCAATTGTTTGAGTAAAAAGTACATTTGATGTACATTGAAAAGGTACATTTATACAAAATATAAGAGTAAAAATGGTGCATCCCACAAAATCTGCAATCCCCATTAGATGTTTTTTTCAAATGTCCACAACAGGAGCACAATCAACCTGTCAAATGATAAAATGAAGGACAATGGACTTCTCCAGATACACACTGACTTAAACCAGATTCTCATTCATACAGGATCCTTTTAGACGAGGACACTGGTTAAGTTTCAGAGCTTGAACATAAGAACATAAGAAAATTTACAAACGAGAGGAGGCCATTCGGCCCATCTTGCTCGTTTGGTTCTCATCAAGCCGCTTCTTGAAGGATCCCAGGGTGTCAGCTTCAACAACATTACTGGGGAGTTGATTCCAGACTCTCGCAATTCTCTGTGTAAAAAAGTGCCTCCTATTTTCTGTTCTGAATGCCCCTTTATCTAATCTCCATTTGTGATCCCTGGTCCTTGTTTCTTTTTCAGGTCGAAAAAGTCCCTTGGGTCGACATTGTCAATACCTTTTAGAATTCTGAATGCTTAATTCAGATCGCCGCATAGTCTTTTTTGTTCAAGACTGAATAGATTCAATTCTTTTAGCCTGTCTGCATATGACATGCCTTTTAAACCTGTAATAATTCTGGTCGCTCTTCTTTGCACTCTTTCTAAAGCAGCAATATCCTCTTTGTAGCGAGGTGACCAGAACTGAACACAATATTCTAGATGAGGTCTTACTAATGCATTGTAAAGTTTTAACATTACTTCCCTTGATTTAAATTCAACACTTTTCACTTTATATCCAAGCATCTTGTTGGCCTTTTTTATAGCTTTCCCACATTGTCTAGATGAAGACATTTCTGAGTCAACATAAACTCCTAGGTCTTTTTCATAGATTCCTTCTTCAATTTCAGTATCTCCCATATGATATTTATAATGCATATTTGTATTGCCTGCATGCAGTACCTTACACTTTTCTCTATTAAATGTCATTTGCCATGTGTCTGCCCAGTTCTGAATGCTGTCTATATCATTTTGAATGACCTTTGCTGCTGCAACAGTGTCAGTCACATAACTTCCAACATCCTCTGAAAAACACTTTTTGTGACTCATTATTTATACCTTTCCATGTACATTAGCCTGCACAACAGATAACATTTCCCATTTCCACCTGGATAACTGGAAGCACCAGCATTTTCTGATTTAGATGCATCTGTTTCACTTAAGTTCCTTATTGTTCAATAGTTTTACTACATCCTTCTACTGCCAAGTATTTTTGGCAATGATTAAACATTGCCCTTGATCACTTTCCTCCAGTCAAGAATTCATTTTTCTCTCTGTACATCTCACTCTGCAAGCATGACAGGAGACGTCCACCTTACCTTAGACCTTTCTGATCTCAACAAAAGCAATACCGTAGGGATGCAACCTCTGAATGCAGTTACCGTACAACTGTAAAGATTCCACACTAAAAACAAAATAAGAATCATCTATAAGGGGCTGTTTTACAGACCAGTTGTAACATACTACCTAGGTCCCAAGGGAGACAGGCCAGGGCTCTTTAAAGAGATCTAGTGGAGGACTCAACTGATGCCAACAGGTTGTTAATTAGCACAAGGAAGCGCTCATCTGGGACTTGGGCATCTGTCAGCAGAAACACAGTGGGCATATTCTTGGCTCCAGTCTAGATGTACAAATTGGCCAGATCCACCTGATGAGACAGGAGCTCATATTTCAAGGCTCATAAGTGTTAGCGAAGAAATGAAAAAAACACATTTACTAATAATTTAAATTAGCAAGCACAACTTATGGTGAATATAAACAATTAGACTGATTTGATGATCAGTTCCCATGTTCCAGTCTTCTTTGGTTGGTACCATGTTAAAATGTTATTATATTTTACTTTGGCAATTAAGTAGCACAGACTGTTGAGGCTTTTTTTGGGTCTTTTTGGTCTTTGTTGTGCTTTTTTCTGAACTAGACTGTTGTTGGCACTTTATAGAAGTACAGGATTTGCAAGATTAAGCAATTAGCGAAATGTATTCTTCCACTCTCAAATGGGACCTGGCTGTTAGCATTCAGTAATAGAGTAAACTAGATAGGATGAGATCTATATCTAGTGAAAAGCCAAGAAACTACTGATTTGATTAACTTTGTCTAAACTGAAATACAATCAATATTAATGAATTGGAACGGAACAGTTTTATTCATCCAAGATCCAAAGCTGTCTCCATAATTTAAATATTCAGGATGTCATCAATATTCAGACTGTTAGTTAAGATGCTACAGAGTTGGTCACTAAAATAGGAATACCTGCCAATAGGATGTAGGACCATGGGCAACCAGCACAGCGCTGCACAATGTTTGAATTGTCCTGTTGGGATTCACTAATAATCCACAATTATTGCTGCCTGGAATTTTTTTGGAGTGGTAATCTACAGCAAGGTTCTCCAGAATGATCCATGCATTCATCACTTTCTCACAGAATAGGAGCACTTTCTGCCATCTTGGATACAGATACCTGGCAACCAAGCGCCTACTACTAGTTCACTATGACTCTGCTTTAGATCTTCAGTCTTGGCCGTGATGACTTGCAACTGATATTGATATTGCAAATCCCTCATTTTTGCCCAGCCCCTTGTATAAAAAAGCTTAGGAAACAGATTTGAATTAAATTCAAGTACACAATACCCGCAGGTCCTGGATCCCATATCCTTTCCTCAGCGTGACCTGGAAAACATCTAGAGAGCTGATGTACGCTGCCAGTCTTGACAGGCTCTGCTTCCCACTGCCTCCCATTCGCATGAGCAAGGCGTAGTCCATACAGTTAAAAAATGCACACATACACAAGCTGCATGGCATCTTCAAAGAGCACTAGGTTTATTGCAGCATTGAGTTCACTGTAGCTGTCGAGAGTTTCCACCAAAATTCTCTTCAGAGTCTCCCATTCCTTAACTGGCATGTTCCGGGGATCTCCAACCCCATTGGCAAAATGGCAATAAATCAGAGGCCTCTGCAGTAGAATGTGATCCCCCACACCCTTTGGAAGAAAGACGCACATAGAAACACATATTAAACAAAGCTTAGATCCTGCTCTATTAAACCATCCTTACCCTCTGGCATTACAGCAATAAATCAAAGGGTGCCAGAGTTAAATAAGATATACCATAAACTTCAGAACCGAAAGGATAAAACAACATAAAACAAGGCTTCCCCCCAACATTGGAGTTGCACACTTAAACCAACAGATTAACTGATATTGTGTAATGTTAAAGTGGAGAAGAAGGATGGCAGTCCACCATTCTTTAGCTTGCCCACCTTTAAACTATGACAAATACAGTAAGTAAATCAATCATTGAATGAAACCCTACCAGTGCTTTCAGTCCATGTGTTGTCGAATGACAGTGCGAGTTTGAACTGTTCTGTAGGTGTCTACAGCAGGCATATTCAACAAAGTCATCATTCCAAAATGAATTCCAAAACATACTACAAAAGAAAGAAAACAACTTGTAGTACCAACTTCAAAAACGCGTTCTGTTATTTATTTATGTTATTTATTTATTTACTTATGCTGTAGCAGCTATATTTAAACAACATACTGCAAAGCCATAAATATTTGCGACCAAAATATTTGGCGAATCACACCCATAAAACCTATTTTGCTCCAGAAATATTGGCGACCTGTTCCACTGGTAGTAGTATATTACTTCATTATATGTACAGCACTAAGATATTCATGGCAAAAATGTTTGGCTTTACAGTATATAAAGTAATATTTACTATCCAACCTTGCCTCTCTTATTATTTTGACTGGCTCATTAAATATGTACTGCAGACTCAGCTAATAGTGGAAAATGAAATGCCCCTCAGGTAGACTGTTGTTACCTCCAGGGTGGAAGGCCTCAGCCTGCGGCTTTGGGCATTATATATAGTCCCCTGTCCGTAACAATAATGTTCCACTATTGCCCTCTTCTCCAGTCCACACACACACACACACACACACACACACACACACACACACACACACACACACACATAAGTGGTTGCGGTGTAAAATCAGTAAATCTGTTGATTAACGGGTGTGTAGATTTACCAGCTCAGCGGTACACATATATAAAATAACTAAGGAGGTGGTAGTTAATGCTACGGTAGATAATGCTATAGCATTGAATTCAGAAATAAAGTAATGTCAGGGAGCTTAATGGCGAAAAAAAGACTTCTGGAAGATCTTTACATACTTATTATTATTTGATTAATCTTTTTAAATTTCACTGCATCCCTTCTTGCAATATTATTATTATTATTATTATTATTATTATTATTATTATTATTATTATTATTATTATTATTATTAGTAGTAGTAGTAGTAGTAGTAGCAGTAGTAGTAATAATAATAATAATAATAATAATAATAATAATAATAATAATAATAATAATAATAATTTATGTATTAACCAGAGACCATCTATTAATGTTTTGTCCTATATCATGATTAGAGACAAACAGACTCTTACGATTTTATCCCCTTTGTCTTTCACTTTATGTACAAAAAAAAAAAAGCACTTTCACAATTTTATTTTAAATCAAAATGTGCCATAGGGCAAACATTAGGTAAGGTAATAGTGCCATCTCTTCAGTAAAACTCATGCCTCTACCAAGTGTGATTTAGTATTATTAAATTTAACTGATTTAGAAAAAAGCATAACCTAAGTGCACGCAGGTTTTGCATTTTAGTGAGAATCATTTTGCTATGTCATTTTGCTGCCAAAACATTATTTTCTATTGTCTATTGTTGCAGACAGCGATCATGGATGTAATTTAAAGAGATTGTTTAATACCATCTCCTTAGCTATTTTATACATTGACCGCTGAGCCGGTTATTTTATAATATGTGGTTAAGCATACGGTTGTTTACATATGGTCTTTATATTGATAGAACTCTAGTTTGATATAACATTATAGCTTTTTTGTTTGTTACATACCTGATCTTGGTAGACAGCTCCACCACAAGTCCAAATGCAGGCGAAGGAGAAATAAATCTCATGCAGCTCTCGAAGGGAGACAGGGAGCACATTCTCTGTGGTTAAGAGACAGCCAGCAAGGAGCAAAGAGTCTGTTTCGTTTACTTAAAGAACAACAATACAAGTTTAGTCACTCACTAACATGACTATAAATTGTAAAAGTATGAATTAGTGTTTACTTTTTTTTCCTGGCTTTTAACTATAACACGTTAACAGCTACATGATTTTATACCTGCACCATGCTGTTTTCAGGAATAGGGGTGATGGTCTTAATGGTTGACCTCAGTAGCTCCAGACAGTGAGGAACATACTTGTCAAACAGGATCGTTAGATTGACCTTTTCTGCCTGCTGACTCCTTGTGTCAATCCATATAGCTACATACCTCTGGGACAATAGATAAAATAAAATAAAAAAGTTATCATACCAACCTGACCACAAATCATAAATTATAAGGTATATATCGAACACCTGTTTACCCTGGAAGTAAAGCTTTTGGCAGTGATTTTATTTAATTGCATGTTATTTTCCATAGCGAACACATTTTTTTATCATTAGAGTGCAGCATGACCTTTGGCTCACCCTTATAGCACAAGCAAAACCTTCTTAAACACCAGATAACCCAATAATAATCATTATTATTATTATTATTATTATTATTTATTTATTTATTTATTAGCAGACACCCTTACCCAGGGCAGTCATATACAAAAAATACATATCAAGAATTACAGTATAACACATTGGTATTGGTTATTGCACTATGAATACCATAAAGAACGGCTGCATTTCCCCTTGTTGTCATCCATGACAGGGGTAAGTAACTCAATCCACATAGGATAATATCTCCATCTAGTACAATCCACTTTGGCCCACCACATGTGAAATTTGCCTGCTCTCGCATGTACTATACGGTTTTTAAAAACGAGAATATAAACATGGTTAATGATAAAGTACTGTGATTCAAGGTTAAAAAAAAAAAAAAAGTGTCTACTTTCGTAGTAAAACTTTGTTTTTAGTACTGAAGTATCTTTATCTTATACTTGCCATCTTTCCACTCCCTTGTAGCTGGATGTATAACCCTGATCAGCTAATCTGTAAAGACAGCTTTTGGACTGAGGTCATTCCAGATAGGTTTTCTTTTCAGATTCGTGTAAGTCTTTTTAAGGGTTTTTAAAATGTGAAGGGAGAAAAGAAAGAAGTGTTATTTGCTTACTAAAGTAAAATCCTTTTTATTATGTCTTGTAAAATAAGTAACTAAGCAAAAATATAAAGATATACCTCTTGCTTGGCGGTTTTATAGGCAGATAATGTTGAATCATTAATTTTTTTTATGTATTTATTTATTTTCTAAGGGAGAACTTAAATATGGAATGTTTTGCAAACCACCACACACAATAATTAAAGTACACAGTGCTAATAAAACAATTCCAGTATATCTTACCAAGTATATACTGCTGTTATTTGGTTGGTTTCAGATTTTATTAAATAAAAAGTGCACATATTATGGCAAAGGTGAATTTGATTTTGAATGGTAATATAGTTGAAGCTGTTGGAGAAGAATATTTGTCAAACACTCCTTGCAGATACTTCAATGCTGTACTTCTGGACGGCTAAAGAAATCCGTCCTCTTTATCTTAAAAGGCATTCTTGACATTTTATAATAGCAACTAATGACATTTGACAGCCTTTGATAAATCAACAAACCTTCCACTGGCTCTATAGTTGCCAGAAAAGATGGATCAATGGGACCTTTAGCTGTTATATACCTGTAAAAATATTCACTTTAAAGGGGTGGTAATTGTAGTTAATGCAGGTTTTTTTTTGCTTTTTGTTTGACCTCAATGACAAGCCTTCAAGACAGAAAGTCGATTTCCCAGTGTCCTTATGCAGTTCTGCTTGTGCTATGAGCCAGATGCGAGATGACAGGACTGCAATTCTTCAGAGCGATATTGTGACAGGAGTGTGATAGATCTCTTACTTTGAGGATAAGAAGTCCTCTGGCTGCAGACAGAGATCCAGAGTGGACTGCCTCACCATCTGTTCAAACTCCATGTCCCTCTTCCTCAGGACATTAAGGGCTGGGAAGAGATCCCCAAACAGCCCCATGAAGATGGGGACATCATCTGTAACTATCGTTGGAAGGTTAAAGTCTCTTAGAGCACGCATCAACACCTTCAGAAAATGAACCATCAAAAGGTGAAATTTTCCCTGTGAGATCCAACTGGCCACTTTGTTGTACTATGTGCTCAGTTAAAATATCAACCAAAGAAACTGCTCTTACACAATTTTGGCACTGGTGGCACTGTGGGCAGATCTCTAACAGTGTTTGAGGACCATTTCGGGAGTCTAATCAAAACAGTCATAAAGAAAAATACATACAATATCAAATATGTGTTCATAATATTTTTCCTAGATTAAAACTAGGAAATGTTGCTGCTGTCTGCTATATTAAGAATATAGGTGAAGATGACGTTGCTACAAGTCAGCACAGACTGCTGACATTTTTTTGCTCAACTCAAAGATTATGCGGATCCTACTATCAAAGAATTAGCAAGCTTGAAGAATTCAGCAAACCACAAAAGACCTAACAGTTGTGGATAAACAATAAATACACTTGAACAAAAGTTATTGTATTTCTTGCTCTTATTGTATTACTTGTATTGTAACACTTGAAATGTATTTGCTTACGATTGTAAGTCGCCCTGGATAAGGGCGTCTGCTAAGAAAATAAATAATAATAATAATAAATACACATACGAATTAGACTTGAGTGGATCTGAAGTGGATGCTCAACATTGATGTGTGTTTGTACAGTCATTTCATTATTTCAGATTTAAAAATGCTTTGATAATGCCTGAACAGAATCTAAGCATTATTATACTTTCAACATAGCCGACCCCATTTGAGATCTTGTTGGGTGCCGATTATAGGAGGCATAATTCCACACCCTGAATGTTTTGGGTAATTTCTGCTGCTTGAAGCAGCCAGGACATTATAAGATCACCCCCTGTTCTTCTAATCTGCTCTTGTCTCCTCTTTTCAGGGATCCTGCAACAACCAGGACTGACTTCACCGCACAGAGACCTCAGTCATAATAACCCTGTTTGACACATTACAATTATCATCAAAACTACTATGGGATATTTACTGCACATCTCAATCCTAGACAACAAGTCTAACTTGTTATTTACTAAGTACTGAATATATTGGATTTCCTCTCTTACAAAACATTTCATTTTGATAAGTGGTTCTCTAGATACTGTATTAATCTATAAAGTGTGACACATACAGACGTGTGTGTGTGTGTCATATATATATATATATATATATATATATATATATATATATATATATATATACAGTGCCTTGCATAAGTATTCACCCCCCTTGGACTTTTCCACATTTTGTAGTGTTACAACCTGGTATTAAAATGGATTTAATTAGGATTTTTTGTCACTGATCTACACAAAATAGTCCATAATGTCAAAGTGGGGAAAAAAATCTACATATTTTTCAAAATTATTTACAAATAAAAAACTGAAAAGTCTTGATTGCATAAGTATTCACCCCCTTTGCTGTGACACCCCTAAATAAGCTCTGGTGCAACCAATTGCCTTCAGAAGTCACATAATTAGTTGAATGGAATCCA
Organism: Acipenser ruthenus; assembly: GCF_902713425.1. NCBI lineage: Eukaryota > Metazoa > Chordata > Actinopteri > Acipenseriformes > Acipenseridae > Acipenser > Acipenser ruthenus. The sequence continues at coordinate 7,689,661 of NC_081191.1, forward strand.
CCGGTGTGCAATTAAAGTGTCACATGATCTCAGATTAAATACACCTGTTTCTGGAAGGCCCTAGAGTTTGTTAGAGAGCATATCTAAACAAACAGCATCATGAAAACCAAGGAGCTATCAAAACAAGTCTGGGATAAAGTTCTGGAGAAGCACCAATCAGGGTTGGGTTATAAAAAAATATCCCAAACTCTGAACATCCCCGGAGCACCGTTAAATCCATTATTAAAAAATGGAAAGAATATGGCACAACCGCGACTCTGCCTAGAGAAGGCCGTCCACCAAACTCAGTGACCAGGTAAGGAGGGCATTAGTTAGAGAAGCAACCAAGAGGCCAATGGTAACTCTGAAGGAGCTGGAGAGATCCACAGCTGAGATGGGAGAAACCGTCCATGGGACAACTGTAACCCGGACGCTCCACAAAACTGGGCTTTATGGAAGAGTGGCGAGAAGAAAGCCATTGCTGAAAAAAACCCATATCAAATCCCGTTTGGATTTTGCCAAAAGGCATGTGGGAGACACAGCAAACATGTGGAAAAAGGTTCTCTGGTCTGATGAGACCAAAATTGAACTTTTTGGCCTTAGCGCAAAACGCTATGTGTGGCGCAAAGTCAACACTGCTCATCACCCTGAGAACACCATCCCCACGGTGAAGCATGGTGGTGGCAGCATCATGTTATGGGGATGCTTTTCATCGGCAGGGACTTGGAAACTGGTCAGGATTGAGGGCAAGATGGATGGAGCCAAATACAGGGAAATTCTAGAGGAAAACCTGTTTCAGTCTGCCAGAGACCTGGGACTGGGTCAGAGGTTCACCTTCCAGCAGGACAATGACCCTAAACACACAGGCTACACTGGAGTGGTTTAAAAACAAGAACCTGAATGTCTCAGAATGGCCCAGTCAAAGCCCAGACCTCAATCCGATTGAGAATCTGTGGTAAGACTTGAAAATTGCTGGTCACCAACGGTCCCCATCCAACTTGACAGAGCTTGAGCAATTTTGCCAAGAAGAATGAGCAACAATTGCAGGATCCAGATGTGCAAAGCTGGTAGAAACTTACCCAAAAAGACTCACAGCTGTAATTGCTGCCAAAGGTGCTTCTACCAAGTATTGACCCAGGGGGGTGAATACTTATGCAACCAACAAATGTCTTTTTTTTTGGTTTAATTAACTTTTGTGTCACAATAAAAAATATTTTGCACCTTCAAAGTGTTAAGTATGTTGTGTAAATCAAATGGTAAAAATCCCAATTAAATCCATTTTAATTCCAGGTTGTAACACTACAAAATGTGGAAAAGTCCAAGGGGGGGTGAATACTTATGCAAGGCACTGTATATATATATATTTAAACCAGGCTGTCTGAAGAAGACGGAAGCCAAAACATTGTAGCTAATTATTAAAATAGTGTGTTTTCAGTTGATCAGTTACTTTTCTTTTTCATTAAGCATTTCTAGTGATTGATGAGTAGGATCCTGTTTGATCCTGATTCTCCTTTGACATAGAACTGTATGATGTTTTTGAATTTTTTTCTCTCTCATATATATATTATATATATATACATATATATATATATATATATATATATATATATATATATATATATATATATATATAATCATACAAAGTTTTGCAATGTAAAATAAGTGAAGAAAGGAAAATGTCACATAACCAGTAATTTCACTGACAGCAAGATGGATGCACTAACTACTTCAGGAAGCTGTAAATCTTTCTTATGAATACTCACATTGTTCGTTTAAAGGTCAAGTTATTAAAGCTACAGTATAATTATTGGTTTGACAACAGAATGAATAATAGTGACAACATTCTTCCTGTACTCACAACCTTTTCTCTTCCTGCCCTTGACTGATTAAAGTCACTCCTATCGTTATAGACAATCTCACAAATAATGGTATTCATACCCCTTTCTTAAGTATAACTTATTCATGCATAAGAGTGTACTATAAATCCAATCCGGAAGAGAGGGCAATCCAGTTTAAGCATGTACTGACTAGCTGCACATTGTCTACTTATTGCAACAATTTTCTACTTTAAGCTTATTCCTTCGAGCTAGTTTCAGTAACCACGCTTGTTTAGATTTAAAAAAAAAAAATCAAATTGAAGTTACTTTCTGTATCAACAACCCCACACTTTTAATAATGAGCTGTTAACCAGTCAATGCATTAAATTGTTTACAAGTCATTGCATTAATTGTCCACAAGGGGGAATACATGCATGCATTATAGTTATAGTTCCAGCCAGAACCCGAGGGAGAATCAATCTCACTGGCTAACAAATGTTCCAAGCTGTGCAGATACAGGTATGTCACCATACCAGTAGAGCTTGGAACTTTGGCGGATTCTCTTGACTGCCAATTCACTTTGGGAGGGGCAGGGTTGGGTGGGGTTTGGGTTAGGGTTAGGGTTAGGGTTAGGGTTAGGGCTGGGTGGGGATCCCAAGCACAATACACCCCAGGGTTTTGTTTGCAATGAACTATTATAGGACCACACATATCCATAATGGATCACTATACAGAAATCCCTGCTCCTACAATGCCATGAAAATAAACTGAACGCATCTTTCTTTAAACATACCTGGGTGTAGGATATAAGACACTATCAGTAACGGTATCAGCATACAGAAAGAAATTCTCACCTAGCCACCACACAGCCATATCCCTTACAGTGAAATAACACAAGCAATAGCCTGGTTTTACACTGGGTATCTTTCCATAGTTATATAAACAGGTATGTATAAACAGACATCAAGCAATGGTCATTTACTATAAATTACGCAGGATAGCAGGCTACAGTTGTAATAGATTTAAGCCTGAATACCTGTTTTGAAAGCAGCTCCCTGCAGTGTATACAAAGTGATGAATTTGCGAGCCAGCAGCCTGGCATCAAGGAAGCCTTCAGCTACCAGCATGATCTCACAGATCAGCTCTTTGTCAGGAACTACCATGGCACAAGGTCTAACAAGGAAATAAACATGAATTGCAAACAAGTCTGCTGAAACTTTGTCAAATTGGGTGGAATGCCAGAATGCGTAGGCTGAGAGAGAAATGTTGTATATACAATTTGAATTACTCATTTTTATCTCATTAGGAGGGTGGTTAGCACTGCTGCCTCACAGTGTCAGGGTCCTGGGTTCAAATCCGGCCTAGGGTACTGTCTCTGTGGAGTTTGCATGTTCGCATGGGTTTTCTCCAGGTACTCTGGTTTCCTCCCACAGTCCAAAGACATACTATCCAGGTTGATTGGTCACTCTAAATTGCCCTCTGTGTGTGGTGCCCTGCGATGGACTGGTGTAGTCTCGCCTTGTGTCCTGTGTATGCCGGGTTAGGCTCCGGTTCACTGTAAAGGAGTAAGAGGTTAATGATAATGGATGAATCTTATTAGGGTTTTGAATCCCTGCCTATAAATATTTTTTTTTAATTTTTTTTTTTTTATAAATTTAGTTGTTGCTAATTATTTTTTTATTATTTTCTCCCAATTTGGAATGGCCAATTATTTTATTATGCTCAGCTCACCGCTACCACCCCTGCGCTGACTCAGGAGGGCGAAGACGAACACACACTGTCCTCCAAAGCGTGTGCCGTCAGCCGACCGCTTTTTTTCACACTGCGGACTCACCATGCAGCCACCCAAGAGCTACAGCGTCGGAGGACAACGCAGCTCTCGGGCAGCTTACAGGCAAGTCCACAGGCGCCCTGCCAGACTACAGGGGTCGCTGGTGCGCGGTGAGCCGAGGACACCCTGGCCGACCTAGCCCTCCCTCCCCCCGGGCGGTGCTCGGCCAATTAAGCGTTGCCTCCTGGAAGCTCCTGTCCTCGGTCGGCAAAGGAATAGCCTATGCCTATAAATATTTTTGATGAAGGATACATATTTATAAAGCACAGAAATTAACTCTCAAAGATAAGAATGCTAGATTGACACGTTGAGTCCAGTATGTATTATTACTGTAATCATAGACAGGGTGTCTATTTATTATGAGAAAGTCTCTGTGTACAGTACTTATTTAAATCAGTCTGGGATTATACAGTGCAAGTAGCTCTTGTGACCACAGGTGGCATTGCTGCTCTTATCTACACTTGCTGGAAAGGTTCTTTGAGATTCTCAGGGAGCTCTGTATGTCCAACATAGCCTGGATTCATGGTGATAAATATCCCCACAGATGGCTTCTGCCTAATTTCTTCTCAGAGGGGTAAAAACCTGCAGACAACAACAGGTTTGAGAGGAGGGCCTCCAAGAGAGATTACAGTAATTTGCTGTACATTAGCGATTAGCCATTTATTTCCCAAATGGACTCACCTCATTTTCTTATTTTAATGACATCCTGTATGGTTTTAACTGGAATGGCAACAACTGACAGGCACCAGCTTGAGCCAGACCTTTGTAGATGTTTCCAATGGAGTAAAAGACAGAGACCCCAGTGAAATGTGAAAATGCAACTAATGCAAAGTATTATGGTGGACACTGCCTGAACAGCAGGCTCTATCTGGTTTAATTTTAGCTGTGCTCTAACTTGTAAATAATATCAGGTTAGTTTCTGTTTTGTTCCCAAGCTATGACCTTCAAGATGTCGCTCAGCACAACCTGTTTATGCATTCATATATAGTAATTTGAAACAACAGTGGATAATGCAATCAAGCAGGACTGCTTGTAAACAAGAAGCTTACTTAATAGGAGTGGTAGTGCTGGTCGAGTCATGGAAGCATTCCAAAACTGCAATGGCAATCATTCAATTATCATCCAATTCTCTAAGCCAAAGGTGTGCAACCAAACTTTTATCACGGGCCACATATCCAGAAAACTAGTTTAACCTAAAGTTGTCTGCTATTTCCTCCTGGATGCACTCGCATCACCTCAGACTCAACCTCTCTAAATCTGACCTCCTTTTCTTTCCCTCCTCCTCCCCCTCCTCTGATCTCTCTATCTCTGTTCCTCTGGAATCTACCACACTCTCTCCCTCTTCCTCCGCTAAGAACCTCGGAGTCACCCTGGACCCCTGCCTCTCTTATTCCCAGCACATCCCCACTCTGGCACGCACTTGCCGATTCTTCCTGAGCAACATCCGAAGAATCCGACCCTTCCTCACCAACTATGCTACCCAGCTCCTGGTCCAGGCCCTGGTACTCTCCCGCCTAGACTACTGCAACTCCCTCCTGGCTGGCCTCCCTGCGTCCGCCACCCGTCCGCTCCAGCTCATCCAGAACTCTGCTGCCCGCCTGGTGTTCTCTCTGCCTCGCTTCGCCCACGCTACTCCACTACTCCGCTCGCTCCACTGGCTCCCGATCACCGCTCGCATCCAGTTCAAGACTCTTGTACTAGCCTACAGATGCCTTGACCAGACTGCACCCAGCTACCTCCAGACCCTCATCTCTCCCTACACCCCCACTCGACCTCTCCGCTCCGCCTGCACTAGAAGACTGGCTCTACCTCCGCTACGCTCCCCTGCCTCCAGAGCCCGCTCCTTCTCCACCCTTGCTCCGCAGCGGTGGAATGACCTTCCTACAGATGTCAGGACTGCCCAGTCCCTGACCACATTCCGGCGCCTCCTTAAGACTCACCTCTTCAAACAGCACCTGTAGAACTCCTCTGTTTGTATCCTGGGACACTATCACCCTTCATTTAAATGTGCTTTATTTTGCTCTTATCTGCCCCTATTTTACTGCATTTAATCCTGTACTTCAGAATACTGTAATCTGCCAAGTGTTTAACCTGTAGTATTTTGTATTTAATCATATCCTGATGTAACTATCACTATTATCTGCTGTATTATTGAATTGTGGTTTGTCACTCTTGAACAAAAGTTATTGTATTTCTTGCTCTTATTGTATTACTTGTATTGTAACACTTGAAATGTATTCGCTTACGATTATTATTATTTATTTCTTAGCAGACGCCCTTATCCAGGGCGTCTGCTAAGAAATAAATAATAATAATAATAATAATAATAATAATAATAATAATAATAATAATAAAGTGTATAGCGGACCGCACATTACTAAATAATAAATAGTTTAACCCTTAGCTGCAATATACATTGCCATATACATATAGCAATTTCCATTAGAATTACTGTTAATTTTATTTCGTACTGCACGATACACATCACAAACAAAATATACAACACAATTAAAAACAAAGCATTAATATCGTACTTACCATAGACACACACATTGCACGATAACACAAAGCAAATTAAATATCTGCTTACTGAAGCGGTTTTTATTTTAGTTTAAGTCACAGGGCAGTGACGTCACTTCCCTAGCAACAAGTCTCCTATGTTGTTAACTTGGGAATGGGCTCTTCAATGCAGCGGGCTTGTGCATTTGAGAAAGGAGAGGAAGACTCATGAAATTAGTTGGAGACAAGCTGATGAGAAGCAATTACCCTCCGCAATACGAATTAAAATGGTATGCTGCTTTTTATGCGAACATTTTGAAAAAGGAAGTCAACAAAGTTTTAAAAAATATTTATGATATATTCATAAGTGAAATGGAATTTATACAGTGTCGGGCCGTGTCCCTGATGTAAGCTGATTTCAACTTATATGCAACAGCTATAATAATAGATATAAAAAGGCATACACAGCAAGCTCCAAAAACATTGGCATATGTAATATATGAATTATATAAAAAGTAAATATCTATAAGTATGAGTAACAATATGACATTTTTTAATCTTTGAAAGAATTGAATAGAATAGAAAATGAAAATCTAGCAAGTCTCAATCTATTTCACGATGACAGAAATTCCAAACGCCTACAGGAGTATCCATTGACTTTATGTAAAGTAAAGTATTAACAAGATTCAAACTAAACATTTTATTGTTGTGAAGCTTTGGTACACCTGAAGTTCTTTACTCTGTGAAGGATGTAACTCATTGGCTAGCAATACCATACTGGAGCTCACTGTGTATCCTGTCACAATACAGGGTTTGATCTTACTTCCAGCTGTGTGTAAACCTGGTCAGACACCTACTGCCCACAGAACTTCAGCAGAGCAATCCTCTCCTTCAGAGGTTCAAAGACATCATCCGTGGCGGCTTGCCGGTCCCTTACAGCCACAAGAAATCCCACAATCTCAACAAGAGGTCTGTAGTCTCCCTCACTCACAAGCTTCTGAAGAGCTTTATCTGTTACTTTCATGAATTCTTCCAGCTCATTAAAACTGCAAAGAAAATATTTAAATGGCAGATGGGTCCCACAACACATGACATAAAATAAAATAAAATACAAATAAATAACTATTAGGCCTATTCACAAAGCTTAAACTTGTAACTCCAGTAGGACAGAAGTATACACAAAGACATGACCAACACATAACGTTGGGCCAGGGGTTGCCAGCCTTTATATGCAAGAGAGCCAAACTGAATAGACATTTAGAGCAAGTGGTCTGCACAGAGCAGCAAATCAAACCCTATACAAGGTAAAACAGACTCCAGGAATAGAAACAGTAATACGAGCAGAGGGTAGGTGGACCTACCAGAACATGAGTGGACTATGAGTCGAGCAGCGGTACATTTGTGAGGATGCTACAAGTACGGTCTTAAAAAAAAAGTTATCTTTTTTTTTTTGTGTGTGTGAATCACTAAGTGAGCCAGGTATGGTCCAGAAGCCATAGATTGGCAACCACGATGTTAGGCAGTACCATGGAAAAGATGAATTCACGTGACTTATATTCACAACATGTGGAAAAACAAATGTCAGTGTAGAAGTTGAATCAAGTTTGGAAGAGCACGGGCTCTAATGTAGTACAGCATACCAACCCAAAACCAGGGAGATCCCTTATAAAAGTGTATTGCAATATGTAAGAGTATAACAAAGTAGTAATAACTTGCAGTAAAATCTATTTGAAGCACACACAACTATAGTAAACCTATAGGTATGTTAAAACCTTGTGGTTTACTATGGTAAAGCATAGTAAATGCATAGTACAGTACAAGCATATTACCATGATAAGTTTTTTATAAGTGTTTCACCAATGCATCTATAACAGCATCTCTGTACCTGTCAGTGACATAGGTCATGAGATGCTCTTTAAACATCCAGCTCCACTTTGACAGTATTTAAAAGGCTTATTTTAAATTATTTAATGTCAACTCTAAAGTGATTGGAGAAAATGCACTTTCCCTCAGAGTTTTATTGGTTGCATACAAAAACATTGAGCAACTAAAGTATGATAATAAAGCAACACTGTAACAACTACAGCATTTTGTTTTTGTGTATTTCCCAAAACTACCACTTTGTAACTATAACATGATTACAGTGTATTTAAGCAGCTTTAAATAGCAAAGCAGTGTCAGAAAATTGTCCATAATTCATTCAAAATGATGTGAAAGAGGGAAATAAGAATTTGATTTATTTGTAGTGTTGTTGTAATCACTAAACAGTCTTGTACTGTACTGGTTGGGACATGGAAGCCAAGGTGGATCATGGTTTACTGTAGCTCTGGGACTAGACCATGCAGGTGTGCATTTCCCTGATCTCTGAATTGTTCAATAGATGAATGGGAACTCAGGAAAAATGTTATCTCCCTGAGTTTCTATCTCCTCTGTGGTTAAGACGTGGCCAAACAGGAGAAACTTCTTCATGAACTCAGCTCTGTCATCCACCCAGAGGTAGGCGTATGGGTCAAAGGAGCTCTTGTACTGTATGGCTTTTTTGATGACATCTGATACTCTGTTCATGATCTCCTGCTGCATATCTAGCAGGTCCAGCATCCATATCATGCTATTTAAAATGACAAGGCACTGCATTTTTATTATTCCTATAAGAGCAGGGCTCAAATATAAACAGTATCAGAGTTTTATCGTTGCTTTTAAAGGTTTGTTGATCTTTACTTCCAATGGGGGATTACAAAAAGTGGGAGCCCATTTAAATATACACTATATAAGTATAACTCTGTCTAGGCAACAACTAAACAACAACAAGCCATTCTGCTTTCAAAGCAACTGACTTTTTTTCTTTAATGGTTTCTACCACATGGAATTACCTTTATTCAACAAGAGACAGAACTCAGCTATGATTACATGGTAGTTTCCCATTCCCATGTGGCCTGCTACTCTCCTCATCTATGCAGACATTTTATAAGTGGCACTCAACAATTCTTCAGCCAAGTCATAGAAGCCATCCCCAGACTCTTTATCCAAGGAGGGCTTGAAAGTGATTTCTGGGGCACTCAGGATAATCTGTGCCTCAAACAGTGGGGACACGTTGAAGACGCTTTGTGTGTTCTCAATGAAAAACTCCAGAGAGCAGGTGATGTTGCTGAAGAACCCATCCACCACCATTTCATCTGTACTTCACATGACATAGTCAGAGGAAGGGTCAGCACGAAAGAGATTGAGGTTCTATAAAAAGAGGTGAATCTATGTGAACTTTAGTTTATAAAATGTTTATTCAGATAAAACAATTTTTTAACAGTGTATAGTAAATCAAAACTGGAAGAATTACAAATAGTATTCGACATAAAGCACCTTCAAATGTTAAAATGTTGTTACCCACAGTGTTTTACATTGAAATAAATTATTAATAAAACTTTTCTTTTTTTTACCTCAACAAGTTTATGAATTCATTCTCCACCATTCTGTATCACCTTGTACCTCTTTGCAACCCTGTCCTCTTTGTCATCCAGGCTCAATAAGGTATCCGTTTTGTTCTTTTTTCTGGACAATAGTGCATGTTCACTCCAAGAACTCACCATGACCTGGATGGTCTCCATTATTTGTTTATTTAGCAGACCATGTTATCCTTTGCTGTTTGCACTCTCCTCTCCAGGTCATGCACTGTGTTCCTTCATGTTAATGATGTACTCCCAGCAGCTCTGCTCCCTCCAAGTCACGGTCTCCTCAGCTGCTCGCAGTTGCTCATCAGTGGCTCTCAACTCATCCATGATCAAAGGATATTCCACCTCCAGGACAGTCTGCTTAACTTTGTAGTACCATTTTACCAGAAGTTCAAGATTTCCAATGCATCAGAAATTATAAGAACATAAGAAGGTTTACAAACGAGAGGAGGCCATTTGGCCCATCTTGCTTGTTTGGTTGTTACTAGCTTATTGATCCCAGAATCTCATCAAGCAGCTTCTTAAATGATCCCAGGGTGTCAGCTTCAACAACATTATTGGGGAGTTGGTTCCAGACTCTCACAATTCTCTGTATAAAAAAGTGCCTCCTATTTTCTAGAGCAGCAATATCCTTTTTGTAACGAGGTGACCAGAACTGAACACAATATTCTAGATGAGGTCTTACTAATGCATTGTAAAGTTTTAACATTATTTCCCTTGATTTAAATTCAACACTTTTCACAATATATCTGAGCATCTTGTTGGCCTTTTTTTATAGCTTTCCCACATTGTCTAGATGAAGACATTCCTGAGTCAACATAAATTCCTAGGTCTTTTTCATAGATTCCATCTTCAATTTCAGTATCTCCCATATGATATTAATAATGCACATTTTTTTTTGCCTGCATGCAGTACCTTACACTTTTCTCTATTAAATGTCATTTGCCATGTGACTGCCCAGTTCTGAATGCTGTCTAGATCATTTTGAATGACCTTTGCTGCTGTGTTTATCACTCCTCCTATTTTTGTGTTGTCTGCAAATTTAAAAAGTTTGCTTACTATACCAGAATCTAAGTCATTAATGTAAATTAGGAATAGTGGAGGATCTAATACTGATCCCTGTGTTACACCACTGGTTAGCTCGCTCAATTTTGAGGTTTCTTCTCTAATCAGTACTTTCTGTTTTCTACATGTTAACCACTCCCTAATCCATGTGCATGCATTTCCTTGAATCCCTACTGCGTTCAGTTTGAGAATTAATCTTTTATGCAGGACTTTGTCAAAAGCTCTCTGGAAATCTAAATAAACCATGTTGTATGCTTTGCAATTATCCATTGTCGACATTGCATCCTCAAAAAAATCAAGCAGGTTAGTTAGACACGAGCTCCCTTTCCTAAAACCATGCTGACTGTCTCCCAGGATATATATATACAGACGTGCTCAAATTTGTTGGTACCCCTCCACAAAAAACAAAGAATGCACAATTTTCTCTGTAATAACTTGAAACTGACAAAAGTAATTGGCATCCACCATTGTTTATTCCATATTTAATAGAAATCAGACTTTGCTTTTGATTTTTTATTCAACATAATATTGTAAATAATAAAACAAATGAAAATGGCATGGACAAAAATGACGGGACCGCTAACCTAATATTTTGTTGCACAACCTTTAGAGGCAATCACTGCAATCAAACGTTTTCTGTAGCTGTCAATGAGACTTCTGCACCTGTTAACAGGTAGTTTGGCCCACTCTTCCTGAGCAAACTGCTCCAGCTGTCTCAGGTTTGATGGGTGTCTTCTCCAGACTGCAAGTTTCAGCTCTTTCCATAGATGTTCGATAGGATTCAGATCAGCACTCATAGAAGGCCACTTCAAAATAGTCCAATGTTTTGTTCTTATCCATTCTTGGGTGCTTTTAGCTGTGTGTTTTGGGTCATTATCCTGTTGGAGGACCCATGACCTGCGACTGAGACAGAGCTTTCTGACACTGGGCAGTACGTTTCGCTCCAGAATTCCTTGATAGTCTTGAGATTTCATTGTGTCCTGCACAGATTCAAGGCACCCTGTGCCAGGCGCAGCAAAGCAGCCCCAAAACATAACCGAGCCTCCTCCATGTTTCACTGTAGGTATGGTGTTCTTTTCTTTGAAAGCTTCATTTTTTCGTCTGTGAACATAGAGCTGATGTGACTTGCCAAAAAGCTCCAGTTTTGACTCATCTGTCCAAAGGACATTCTCCCAGAAGGATTGTGGCTTGTCAATATGCATTTTAGCAAATTCCAGTCTGGCTTTTTTATGTTTTTCTTTTAAAAGTGGAGTCCTCCTGGGTCTTCTTCCATGGAGCCCACTTTTGCTCAAAAAGCGACGGATGGTGGGATCAGAAACTGACGTACCTTCACCTTGGAGTTCAGCTTGTATCTCTTTGGCAGTTATCCTTGGTTCTTTTTCTACCATTCGCACTATCCTTCTGTTCAATCTGGGGTCGATTTTCCTCTTGCGGCCGCACCCAGGGAGGTTGGCTACAGTTCCATGGACCTTAAACTTCTTAATAATATTTGCATCTGTTGTCACAGGAACATCAAGCTGCTTGGAGATGGTCTTGTAGCCTTTACCTTTACCATGCTTGTCTATTATTTTCCTCAGACAACTCTCTCCTTTGCTTTCTCTGGTCCATGTTCAGTGTGGTGCACACAATGATACCAAACAGCACAGTGACTACTTTTCTCCATTTAAATAGGCTGAATGACTGATTACAAGATTGGAGACATGTGTGATACTAATTAAAGAAACTAATTAGTTTGAAATATCACTATAATCCAATTATTTATTATCTTTTCTAAGGGGTACCAACAAATGTGTCCAGGCCATTTTAGAATATCTTTGTAGAATAAGCAATAATTCATCTCTTTTCACAGCTGCTTTGCTTTATTCTATGACATACCAAAGGCATGCAAGTATACATGATAAAATAGCTTTTAATTTCATCACTTTTCATGAAGCATTATTTCAATGAGCTGTAAGGGTACCAACAAATTTGAGCACGTCTGTATATATATATATATATATATATATATATATATATATATATATATATATATATATATATATATATACACACAGTGGCTCTCAAAAGTATTCACCCCCCTTGGACTTTTCCACATTTTATTGTGTTACAACATAGAATCAAAATGGATTTAATTAGGAGTTTTTGCCACTGATCAACACAAAATAAGTCCATAATGTCAAAGTGAAAAATAAAATCTACAAATTGTTCTAAATTAATTACAAATATAAAACAAAAAATAGTTGAGTGCATAAATATTCACCCCCTTTGCTATGACACACCTAAATAAGCTCTGGTGCAACCAATTGTCTTTAGAAGTCTCATAATTAGTTGAATGGAGTCCACCTGTGTGCAATTAAGGTGTTTCACGTGATTTCAGGTTAAATACACCTGTGTCTGGGAGGTCCCACAGTTGGTTAGTAAGGTATAAGGTTCTTCAAAAGCACCAATCAGGGGTAGGATATAAGAACATTTCCAAGGCATTGCATATCCCCCAGAGCACAGTAAAGTCCATTATTAAGAAATGGAGAGAATATGGCACAACTGTGAATCTGTCTAGAACAGGCCGTCCTCAAAAACGGAGTATCCGGGCGAGAAGGGCACTAGTCAGGGAGGCCACCAAGAGGCCTATGGCAACTCTGAAGGAGTTACAGTCTTCCACGGCTGAGCTGGGAGACACTGTGCATACGGCAACAATAGCCCGGGTGCTTCACAAAACTGGCCTGGGAGAGTGGCAAAAAGAAAGCCATTGTTGAAAAAAACTCACATCAAATCTCGGCTAGAGTTTGCCAGAAGGCATGTGGGAGACTCTGAGACCAAGTGGAAGGAGATTCTATGGTCTGATGAGACCAAAATAGAGCTTTTTGGCCTCAACACTAAGCGCTATGTTTGGCGCAAGCCTAACACCACACATCATCCTGAGAACACCATCCCTACCTTGAAGCATGGTGGTGGCAGCATCATGCTATGGGGATGCTTCTCTGCATCAGGGCCTGGAAAGTGCGTGAAGATAGAGGGCAAAATGGATGCAGCAAAGTTCAGAGAAATCCCGGAGAAAGAAGGTTCTATCATAGCATTGATTGAAAGTGGGCTAGTGACTATAAAATAAGGCTGTGTTGCAAAAAGCTGATTTACAGTACAGATATACTTGTCTTTGGGGGATATTATTTTATCTTAATTTTAAAATAATATACAGCATTCAGCCTTTGTTACTTAGCCTCTTCCTTAATGAATTCAGTGTCTGGTGTCTGGAATTTTATAAAGAACATAAAGGTCCGTAAACGGAAGCTTAGCAATCAAGCTTAAAATACAGACTCATCACTCACAACACCATCCTGTATATATTTGTGTGTTTCGTTATAATAAAAAGTGTATCTATCTTGTTTTTTTAAAATTTGCAAAATAAAATAAAAAATAATAAAACTCACCACGTCTGAAGAAAGTGCTTCCACTTTCGATGGTGAACATATCTTGTTCCACAACACTATTCAGCACACTTTGTAAATGGTAATGTTTAATATTTCCTTGCAAGTTCTGCAGTGTATACAAGTGGCTCCTAAATCATGTTCATTTGTTGATGCTGCTATAAAGCCAGCTTCCAACAACCTCTTACTGCATCTAGGCGTACGCTTACATTGTAGTAATAGTATTGTCCTACTCTAGTATTTGTTCACTGAAACTGAAAGGTCGACAAGATTTTCATAAACTAGTGCTGATAGTGTTCTGAATCGTTTCTCAGGCCATTCAGTCAAGTACTTCAATTCGTTATATTGTTTCAAACTACATAAGCTCGTACATTCTCAGGCAACCAAACCGACATCCTGTTTCAGTTCTGCCAACAGTAGCGACTTATTTCAATCACGGAGACAAAGCAAATACATCATTGTGTCAAGTTTACACAGCAGTTAAGTCGTTTACAGTTGCACATGATACACACACACACACGCACACACAGCACAAGCAACAGTCAAGGAAAAGAAGGACAGACATACACATACAGATACAGAAGTGACGCTCCTGTTGTTATGCTGCTCTCCAGATACTGTACGTAAATATTTTCACTTGTAATATATAATCGGCATGAAAATAAATGTTTATAATTATTTATAGTAAAGTTGTATTTTATATTGTTTTCACTGCAGAACAGACTCAGGCTGAAGTGGACATATTTACCGGACCTCAGCTCCGTCTGAATTTAAGACTTTGTTATGATCATATTTGAAGCAATGTAACACTGTTAATAATGGTTCTAAAGTAAAAGTGATTTAATATAGATTGTAATGGGATTATGAGCACCCTCTGTATGTATCTGCACTTTTTAATTATGATTTTTTTTTTTTTTTTTTTAATCCAACAGTTGTGTAGCTTTCAAAATGAAATATATCAATGATTCCCCATGAACTTTAAGTAACAGTCGATGGAAAGAACTGGCGAGTTTATAGAACACATATTTTACAATCCCTTTCAAATTGCAGACTGGGGACATTTTTATGTTATAAACAACTATTAAGACCATTGTCACTGTAGCAGGGGGATTCTATGGTACAACGAATTCTGTTTATAATTATATTGTTATAAATGTTACCTCAATGATGGACCATTATTAGACTGTTAATGCAATAATAATGCTAGCTTCTGAACCCTCAATGGCCCATGTTGATCGTCTTCTTACCTGTCATCGGTATAGGACAAGTCATTTTAGCCTAATATCCCTTTCTGTCACATAACATGGTTGTGAATTGTTTGGTGTTTGTATTTACATGGTTTGAACACTACTGTTTAAAAGGTTAAAGGTTATTAGTTGGGTAACCTTAACTTTGACCTCTTATTAAATGTGGTTGCTTGGCAGCTATCATAAAAAAATGAATCAGTTATATAGAATAATGTTATGTATATTTATACAAAATATGTGAATTTCCCGTTGTGTAATATATGATTACATTATTGATATTGGATCATTTAGATGCATAGACCACTTATTTTAAGCATACTTTTTCAAATAAGCACTGTAGTGAGCAGTATTATTATCAGAATACATTAGTTGAATTAAATGTTAAATAAAAATATACAAAAATGTATACAAAAAAACAAAACAAAACAAAACATTCAATTTAAAAGGGGTTTATTAGGTCACTTGCAAACATTATGCAGGCAATGACTTCTAAATGTTCTTTTTTTTTTTTGCTCACAAAACACTTTATACAAATTTGTATTCTACAAATGTCAATAGAACGGTAGTCTTTGAAGATTAACTGGAAAATGTATTAATCTTCATGGTGACAAAAACAAAAAACAAGTTTTAGAAAAAGATTTAAAAATGAGATGCTGCTAGAAAATATTAAGGAAGATTATCTGTTACACAAAATATTACACATTTCCACTGTTTGTAATCAATTAGTCTGTTTTTAAACATGTCTTTTTTAATTACACATAATAATAATAATAATAATAATAATAATAATAATAATAATAATAATAATAGAAAGCAAGTTAATTTTTATGATATGGTTATATGCATAAAACGGACCACAATGCAAAAAATATGAGACATCATTGGAATACCAAAAAGAACAAACAAATATATATATAAACATGCTGCCCATAATTTCCTGAAAATGTAATAGATAGCTTACAATACACACTTTAGCTGTTCATTTTGCAAAGGCAAATATTGAAATGATTATAAATAAGTAATCAGTACTACAGTCATCTAGTTCTGCCAATATATGAACATAACCAAACTCTAACAGAATTTACGAACTTACATCTACGACACTGGAGTTTATTATTTATATTATAAACGTGGAGACTATATTAGCCTTCTCTAAGACAAAGCAAGGCAGTGGCATAAAATGCAACAAGAAAAAGGAATGAATAAAAAGTAAAATGCCATTAAAGTGGCCTTTATTCCTCAGTTATCCGTTTGCTGCGGTTTCAGTATAAATTGGGCACTATATTTTACATTCCTTTGAAGACACACTAGTGGACACGGAATGCTACCTTGGACATCGATTCGTCACAGGGGAATGCAGTCAAGATAGCTGAACACTTCTTTCTCTGAAGAAAATAATTTACAACTATCTTTTTCAGTATATTAAGGCAATATAATTCATAGAATGGTTACTGAGCTGCTGAAGAATCGATACAACAGCAAAACAAATTAGATTCTCCCTGCTGAAAATCAGGTGAGCAAAGCAGCGATTAACAAACGTGATATAAGAGATCATTACTTCTATTATAATCCTAATGTAAACATGATTTAATTAAAAAAAAAGATTGTCTTTATAGCTTTCTTGAAGTATTCACAGGTAAAGTTAAAAATTGTTAAAAAAAACAACAATAATAATAATAAAAAACGTTCTCTTCAAAACCGAACATCACTGATGTTTTCAAGGAGATGTACTGTTTCGTAAAAATCTTCATTGTGTGCTCTTTACGGATATTACGGTCAAGTATTCTTTAAAACAAAAGAAGAAAGCTGTAATCTGTTAACTAAACAGAAGACATTTAGTACAGGCATACTGGCCTGTCCCGTGTATGTCTTTATGTTACCATCAACTTTCTGATCCCTTTTCAGCGAGAAGAGCAAGGTCAATTATTTTAAAACATTTTAGTTAATCAAGAGGTGCAAACTGGCAACTCTGTTTTGCATAAAAACAGATTTTCTGCCATACTGAAAAATACTTTTTTTTATAGTGAAATACCCACTGCATTTATATGATTATTCTGAATCATTGTGCTTATTTATTTATTTTTACTAGTATTAAAGGCATTTGCCAGTATTACTAGAATCTGTTATTATACATTTATTTAATTTTAAATCTACCATAATAAAATCTTCTGATGTGCATGTTTTTATTTTATTTTCGGTCCACTTTCATATCTTGAAAGGTATGCAACCTTGAGTGCAAAATGGTACCCAGGTATAGAAAATCCTCTTTAAAACTCATCCATGTTGCTCGATGCGTTTGGGGAAGCTGGGTTTGAATCCTGGGATAGCGAGGCTATGGTGACAATCCGCGGGGAGCCCAGGACATCGTTCACAGAGTCCTCCATGTCCTCAGTGGTGACGATAGCCAGGGCTGCACCACCCTTCTTGTTTTGGTGAGTTTTGATGTGCTTGGAAAGGTGGTCGCTTCTCATGAACCGCTTTGAACATTCTGGGCATTCAAATCTTTTCTCACCTACAAAAAAAAACCAAAAAACAAAAGTATGATTCTATTTACCATGTCAAAGCAAAAAACAAGTACTGTTATTTCTACTTTCCCAACCTAACAAATGCAGGGTTTCATTAAAAATCAAGTGTGCATGAATACATATAATAAAATATGTGGCAAAAATGTTTTATATTATGGCTTTCTGGTGTTCTTAAGAATACACTACACCACTATAGTTTAATACACCCAGTTCTAGTAACACTGTCTAAATTGCTATTCACCGTGTGGTTTAATTCCCCTTGAAGCTCACTGCTGCAGTATCTGTAAATTCCATGTGGCCCTCAGTTATGCTTAACAGTGATACGAATGTGCAGCTACAAACAAACACAGGTTTAAGAACATCCCCACTACCGGCTAAGGACCTTGAAGCCATTTCCATTTCATTGTTGATAGGGTCAAAAAGGAGCCTTGGTTTGTAGCTGCTCAGTGTGAAAGTCAGTGTGTCACAGCACACTGCTGTAAATACAAAATCAGAGCTATTAGTATCATTAAATGTAGTTAACCATGATCTAATAATGTAAGTCTGACATCTTGAGATAATCATGTCCTGAGCAAGTTTCTTCACAAAAGAACAAGCCTCTGTCTCCACAATATCCCATAAGGGGATAATAAGAAGTTTACTAGCGGTTCTCTATTCCATGTCAAATTGAGTTTGACATACATATGAGCCACTATATACCTTGGGTGGGATAACAAATATTGCTTAGCCTCCCAAGACATGAAAGCACATGCAAATGGAATTGCTCACCTGTGTGGGTGCGTCGGTGTCTCTGCAGCTCGTCACTCCTGGTGAACCTCTTCCCGCAGAAGATCCAGTTACACACAAAGGGCCTCTCTCCCGTGTGCCAGCGCAGGTGCGCTCGCAGGTGAGACGTCTTCCCGTACACCTTCCCACAGCCCTCGATGTGGCAGATGTGCTGCTTCTTCTTCCCCGGCTCGCTGTTGTTTCTGTTGGAAATCAGGATGCTCAGGTCACTGTCCAGAATGCAGTGCAGAACTGGTTCTAATCGTGAGGCTGTCACTATAAAATGTGTCTGCTTTAGGAAAGACAGTTCGATCCAGTTGGAAGGAAAAGGACCAAATCAAACCAGATGCTAGTGATTTGCAAAACGGTTAGTGATCATATCTATGACCATCTAAAACAGCTACATGTATTCACATACAGAAATGTGTGTGTGTGTGTGTGTGTGTGTGTGTGTTTGGGCGGGGGGGGGGGGGGGGCATTTATAATCATTTATAATACTTGAACCTCCTCAGTTTAATCATTTAGTTTAATCAGCAGCAGTTGTATTATGTTACCTATGAAGTCTAAAAATTGATTAACCAACACATCTACAACACCTCCAGCACTTCTGTAGCTTTGTTCATTCATATGCATTGCACAGTCGGAACATAGTTTCCCAAATTCTCAACACAGGGTCGTAAAGTAAAATAATATAAAAGGATCACACATATTATATGCTGGTGCTCCAGGCACCACAATTATGGAAACTCCTTATGCTGCCAAGTTAGTATGATGCAAGATAAGTAATTATAACAGCCAAGTATTAAAAACAGCCCTTTAAAGAGCAAGAGTTCAAAATATTATTTTGAATCCTTGCTCTTGTAACCTTATTTTAAGCTGTTGGGGAAAAAAACAACCTCCATGCATTGTAAAAACTTATAGGAAAAACTCACCAGGGAAAAGGTTCATCAGACTACATCAGAACTAAATACTGCTGCTGGCATTTTTACATATCTTATACAAACTTACACTAAAGATACTCAGATGCAGTAAGAGATATTGGTCACATAACCTTTGCATACAAATGACTATTTTAAGGATTAATTGGCAACAGTATTTTGATCTGGTGCTTTTCAGATCAACTGAATGGGACCTAATTGTCTTATTTCTACCTTTTGACAGTTATATGTTGTATATGCCACTCAGTAATGCATGTATGTGGGGGGGGGGGGGGGAGAATACATTTGGCAGTTCCATGGACCAAATGATGCGTTAAGAGACAACCACTGCGGGTCGTAAAAGGGTCTGTAGCTGACTGATTAATAATTCCTCGATATGGTCTTTTGTCAAAATTACATTAAACTATCAGAGCAGCAGTTTGGAGTGGCATAAAGACTTAATCCCCGCCCTGTATAATTAATTTAGGAATTCCTTGCCTTCCTTCTCCATCCCGGCAGTTGGGACACGAGCAGGCGACCCTTCTGAGCCTCTTGCCTGGCTGCCCCTCCTGATCAGAGACCTGCTGGGTCTGTTGAATTTGCACTTGTGTGATCTGGTCGGGGCTGACAGCACTGAGCGCTGCGTTTGCAATGTTCCCCACAGCTACTGTTACTGGAGATGACTGAACCTTCACTCCGTCCTGGTTCTGCTGCTGGCCTGTAAAGCACAAGGGGGTTTAGTCATGACTGGGCCTCCCCTCCATCCGCCATAAAAGGGCGATCAATGAACAATACAATAAAATAAACATGGTGAAATGGTTTTCAACACAGCATGTTTTTAACACAGATATAAACACTAAGGTTTGCTGCACTACGGTTTAGATTCAATCAAGTTAAACTGTAAACACTCAAGCTATCCTTATCCGCTGTGTTATGAGATTAGCTGCATTTAGTCGGCAAGGTCAGACTGTTTTCATAGCGAGCATACAAACAACAGCTGGGTTTGGATTAGGGATGTCACGATATTAACTTTTTCATTATCGCGATATTAATCTGATTTAACTCGGCTACAACAGACAGGAATACTTTTTGTCTGCGCTGACTTTCCAGTTTGTTTTCTGAAAGCTGTTTATTTTATGCTCTGTTCAGCAGCCTCTTTAGTAGCCTTTCATTTAATGTGTGATTCTGAAGCTAAATAGTGATCGATTGTATTTTCTCCAGACACATTACAAGATGTGTAAAACAATGACCTCCATCTGCATGTACAGTTTCTTTGTAAAATATCTTGACACGATCATCAGACGAAATATACTTTGCTTTTTTTGCTTTGTCGTCCATTTCTGGTATTTTACCTCTAATGCTGAAAACTATATTTTAGCAACCTAAATCAAAACAATGCAAACAATGCTACCTATACTGTACACACCCCTACTGTACAGTATAGGTAACAGAAAAGCCAGTACAGACGCACTGATAAGCTGATTAAAATATTGTTGTCATTTAAATAGTAAAGAAGAACGTTAACCGCTTTGGAGTATTTGTTTGTAAATGTTATTTGTCTAAGTACGTTGTATTTATTTTTTTGCCTAAGTGCAATGCACACAGGACAGCGAAGGAATAAAAAAAGCCTATCTACAGAAGGCAGATATGTAGTTTGCATCGTTTGCGTTGTGCAGTAGTTCATTTAAACAAGCTTTCTTTTTTTCTCTCTGTAGTTGTCCGGTATGCATTGGCCGCTAAAAGAGGTAAATTTCGCGGTGACCCCTCAATTTTCCGATTTCCGCGAAATCGTGATTTAGGTAGACCCCTAAGCATAACATATACTGTATGGTGGAATGGAGAAGCTGCAGACTGCTTTAAATCATTATACTGATGCTAGCCAAAGCCACACAGCGAACCTAATTTAAAATAATAATAATAATAATAATAATAATAATAATAATAATAATAATAATAATAATAATAATAATAATAATGTGTTTAAATTACGTTAAAACGATTGTTTCTTTCCCTTATTACTAGTTAAGCTATCTAGCAGTGCAATACAGGTGAATTCTGTGTTAAAGTCTGCCTTCTAGAGTTATTTACAATACCGTGATCTAACGGTTATCGCGATATTTTTTGCTACGGTATTAACTCCATGGTGAGTTATTACCATCATACCGTGACCCCCCTAGTTTGGAACTAAAACTTTTGCAATGCACTTTCTATAGCAGTAGCTGAAATTAACACCCTTAGATCAATCAATACTAAAACATTCCCGTTGAGATCAGCAAACAGAACATTTAACATTTAATAATTTAACAAATGCAAACTCTAGCAATGTCAAGTATTATGGTCTTCCGACAGTTTCTAAAAATGAAATGCCTGCATGAAGGTAAATATCCGATGCAACATGGCTGTGGATTCTGAAACTTCAAAATACTTAATTTGAATTCTGGTCCACATTTTGTAGATTCCATTTTATTTTTATTTTTTTTACATTTTCAATATCCTGTTCTATCACCTACAATCACTCTCTCTACAGTACGATACAAACTAAGAACTAAAAATACCTTTTACTCAATAAGCCACACAGCGGCATTTAGCCAGTCAGCAAAGATCACTGTAAAGATCACTGCAGTCTATGAAGTATCGCTTAATTTGGATGTAAACAGCAGATGCTATGAAATCACTGGTCAACACAGATTTGTGGTCAAGGATATGTGAATAAAAATATCAAACCAGTTAATGTAACGGTAATGTGCTTTTATTGGTAAACCTTATTATAGCCTGTTGAGGAACATATCAAACATGATATGGGACTTTGATATGACTGCGAGAACAATATTTAATTCTATATCCTTCCTTATACCCATTTTACAGTACAGGTAACTAGAATGAACTGCTACTGGACATGTTCTGTATATTAATATTACTTGCAGCATTTCTGATGTTATTACTATAGTTTGGTGTCTAGCACAGATGAAATAACATAACAGAAGAATAATGAACCAAACTCCTAATGACAGCATCTCTACAAAATGTCCTGCCCTCTGGGGAAGGTGTTTGTACCACTCATAGTGTACATCAGATTTCTGGAAAGGTCAGTGTGTATTTTAAAGGCTTTAATGTATGGAAACTACAGGACTGGATTATCTACATACAGTACACGTGTACAGCATATGAGTGACACTGCTTTGTTAAGTCATTAACAAACAGAAGCAGATAAAAATGGTCTCAAAAACATACCCCCGAGGCCCTCCTAGATTATAATGGCCTCATAATGGTTCCCCAGGGTCTGTTTTAGCTTATGTGAGGTTTTGAAATTGGCAGATAAGATTAAAGGACGTATCACCTACAGGAAATAAACTCTGCGGTCAAAACAATAAATTGAATAGCTGCCAAGAAGATTATTATGCGGTCACATAACATCTGACGATGTGCCACCAATTTATTACTGTACACGTTTTAAAATATTTATATAACAATAACACAGACACAATGAAAAGGTTAACATCTCATTGCTGGAGCTTCTTAAGCAACAACAAAGTTGCAATATATAATCTGCATAACAAACACATGGATAGTCTGAGGGCAAAATAACAATAATAATAATAAAAAAATCTGCAGTATTAAAACAATGTTAATGGCATAAAACTAGCTCAAAACTACTGACAACAGCTCCCGACAACGAATTTACCAATTAGTTTTATTCAGATTGTATGTTTTGTTTAGGTTTTTTTTTTTTTTTTTTTTTTAAAGCATTTTTACAATTTAAAAAGCATAGTCTCCAGCAAATGTCTTTTTTTTTATATCACTCTCAGCTGTTGACAGAACTTTGTGTGAACAATATCACTGCAATCCAAATGAACATTAAAACTGCAGTTTTCAAAACACCTATGTTTTCAGAAAATAAATTCTAGTATCAAAATGTATCTAACCCCACATTGGAATATTCTGAAGGGAGGTTTTGGGAAACACCATCTTTAACAGGGGTTCAACCCTTTTTGAATAACAGCCCACCTTAACATTTTCATTATTTTACTTGAATTTCAAGTGGATGACTAAAAGCACTACACGACAAAACAAAAGTCCATGTCTGACATCCATAACTACTTCATCTACCATTAAATCAAATGGTCTCTGTGCTCCCCTGATCAGCTACTTTAGAAAGGGTTTCAGTAGCCTACCACTGCCTAACCATTCAGTAAACAATGTGAGACTACAGGAGTAAAAAAAGAAGCAATTACTAAGTTATTAATAATCAATTATGATTTAATTATTTTATCAGTGTTATTTATAACAGATAAAACTACGGTGGCCCTGAAGTGCAAAACACAAATCCAACTCAAAAAATACAAATACAAATCAAAAAACGCAATTACAAAAAGCCCACAATGCAACAGAAGTAGCGATTGAGGCCACTCCCCCAGATACCCCAGCACAGTCTCCGACTCTCCACCTGTTTCTGGAGAAGCTGTTTAGAAAGCGCAAGTTGAGTCTTTAGTAACTTAGTTGGCCGTGGTGTATTTCTGTTAGTATTATAATTGGTATCACAATGGTAAGTAGGTTTACCATAAATGAGTTGTGTACAGTAATACCAGCAGTTAAAAACTACTATTTTAGTTAGACAACATTGACTTGTTTTTTGTAGCTCAAAAAAAGTTGGCTTTGATGTCTGGGAATTTCTAGTTGTTTTCAAAAAGCATCATAAGTATTTTACGATGACATTGAGGTTAGTGCAATTTCAACGTGTAAAGATCATGTAAGTGCACTTCTCAGTTTTTATGTCATCAAACTTTGGGTAAATACTATATGCCGTTAGATGTACAGTACTATAAAAGTCATCTTTAGCACAGCCATCTTTGTGAAAATGTTAAGCAATACAAATGGTGTACATAGTCGGCTAAGCTAGAAATTCACAGGCATTGAAGCCAGAATTTTTTGAGCTACAAAAAACAAGTCAAACTAAAATAGTAGTTTTTAACCGCTATTACTGTACACAAACTCAACCATGATACATACTGTTGCGATACCAATTATAACACTGACAGAAATATACCACGGCCAACCAACTTATAACACTAGTAGTACACTCCTCTTTCTGTTTGTGCCCCGGCACCTCTCTCTGTACAAATGAAGCTCTGCTAATTTTCATACATTGAAATGAAATTAAAGCTTTGCAGGACGAATTCGATTTTAAGCACGCCTATTGTAAAAAAACGTAGAAGATATTTTGGTTTAAAACATAAAAAAGGCCTGGAAGAGAAAGATGGTTTAACAGGTGTTGATAAATCAACATAAGATGTAATACTAATAGTCTACTTGATGCATTTTGTAATACAGAATTATCACAAAATGCAAGAGACCGAGCATTACTTGCATAAAGTTCAGTTAATGGCTGCTTTTAGAACAGACAAAATAGCCATAGCTTTGTCTCGTTGCCATACCTTTATTTTCTGTATAATACAATAACATATTATCATGGAAAAACTACCTACCGTAAAACTTCAAATAATCGCCTGTCTCCAATATGCGCAGGGTCTGCTGGCAAATATTGTAAACAAACTTCTCTATTAAAAGTTTGCAACAACAACACTACTGTGACTATGTTTACTACTAATAATGAGTTGTTATGTGGATGTTGGGTAGTGAATCATAGAATTGACTTCAAAACAAATTAAATGTTTATTTTGTAAAACAAACAAAAAAGAAAATGACCATATACAGCATTTACATTGCTACATAATGTATTGATAATGAATATTAAAAAGCAATATTTCAAGCATTCATGGTGTTACTTCTGTCTTTGCGTATGCTTATCAAACTGCGTTTGAAGTTGTCAGTGTTTTTGCTTTGCTGTGCAGAGTGGCTCCTGCAGGAATAATTTAATATGTTGCCTTGTTTTATTTTATTTTTTGGTGGTGGTGAAATTTAGATTTTTGCTGCCTGATCCACAATATTATTGCTTCTAAAGCGTTCATTTTTCCATTCTTTAATTTTCCAAGTTATCTGGCTATTTCCCTTAAAAGTAATCTATTTCTCTCACTGAAAAAAATCTTCTCACAGCAAAAGTAAACACTCTGAAAACTGAAAGGCTGTCTGTCTAAGAATCTGCCACTGAACTGGGTGACGTATCATCCTACTGCAATCATGATCAGACAGTTTTAAACCTGAAGAAACATTATTTTAGGGTCTCTGGATGCTGTAGCACCTGCAGTGCAGTAGTGCACGCCTCTTATTAGTAGTCCCCATCTCACTCTTTTGTCCCGCCTATTTAATTTTTACATTTTAAAAGAATTAGGCCTAGTTGTTGTGGTGAATTACTATGGGAGGTGAAAGTAACAAAATTAAATAATGAATGACAATTCATTAAATGTTAAATTTAAGCAAGTATCACATATTGAATTTTAGCATCAAATAATAAATACTAGCATTAAACATTAAATAGGAGGCTGTGTGGTCCAGTGGTTAAAGAACAGGGCTTATAACCAGAAGGTCCCCGGTTCAAATCCCACCTCAGCCACTGACTCATTATGTGACCCTGAGCAAATCACTTAACCTCTTTGTGCTTTCAGGTGAGACATAGTTGTAAACTGCTCTGCAGCTGATGCATAGTTCACACACCCGAGTCTCTGTAAGTCGCCTTGGATAAAGGTGTCTGCTAAATAAACAAATAATGTATTACATATAACGTTATTGTTTACAGATACCGTATTTGTTTATATGTTTCTTTAATATACAGTACACGCACAAGATTGGTATTGACATTGAGAAACATAGGGGATACCAAATTAGACAGCTGACAATATCTTAGTCTATGGCGGTATTATTTGGTATCTCCTGTGAATTTCAGGCAGTGGGGTTCCTAGAAATGTCAAACTTCCATAATATGCAACTTTTTACATACAAAACAGGTAAAACAACAAGACCCTTTTTAATTTCTACAGACAGCACAAAATAGCTATCGTATTTCAGTTTGAAAATCGAAGCTTCTCATTGGCTGAACAGGTTAACAGGTAACAAGGAGGAACACCGATCTCCCCGATGTAGAAAGGGTGGGAATGATTGAGCTTGCAAGTGCATGCATCGAATGGATAAAAACCACATCGAATGACAAAGCGCACACCGAATGGATAAAAGGCACATTGAAAGGATAAAGGAGGCTGTGTGGTCCAGTGGTTAAAGAAAAGGGCTTATAACCAGGAGATCCCCAGTTCAAATCCCACCTCAGCCACCAACTCATTGTGTGACCCTGAGCAAGTCACTCAACCTCTTTGTGCTCTGTCTTTCGGGTGAGACGTAGTTGTAAGTGACTCTGCAGCTGATGCATAGTTCACACACCCTAGTCTCTGTAAGTCTCCTTGGATAAAGGCATCTGCTAAATAAACTAATAATAATAATAATAAAGAGTACATCAAATGGATAAAAGGCACATATTTAATGTCTGATGCTAGTGTTTAACATTCGATGGTAGTATTTAACATTCAATGTTGAATTTATTATTTGACGTTAAAATTTAACATTTGATGTTAAAATTTAACATTTGATACATGAATTTAATATTTAATGCTAGTATTTATTATTTGGTGCCAAAATTCAATATTCGATACTTGCTTAAATTTAACATTTAATTAATTGTCATTCATTATTTAATTTTTGTTACTTTCACCTCCCATAAATTACTGTGGTGACCTATCGTTTACTGATTCCTGTGTGATTTGGAGGGGGTGGGGGGGAGGTCTGTGGTGCGAAACCGTACAGAAGCTGTCTGTAACAGGAGTGCCAAGATGCATGGGACAAAATATTTATATATGTATGGAAGGGGGTGGGGGGCTTAGGTCGGCCAAGGTGTCCTCGGCTCACCGCACACCAGCGACCCCTGTAGACTGGCCGGGCGCCTGCGGGCTTGCCTGTAAGCTGCCCAGAGCTGCGTTGTCCTCTGATGCTGTAGCTCTGGGTTGGCTGCATGGCGGGCCTGCAGAGTGAAAAGAAGCGGTCGGCTGACGGCACATGCTTCGGAGGACAGCGTGTGTTCGTCTTCGCCGCTCCTGAGTCAGTGCAGGGGTGGTAGCGGTGAGCTGAGCCTAAATTACAACTGGACATTCCAAATTGGGAGAAAAATGGGGTAAAATCAATTGCCGATTACTGAATTACAAAAAAAACCCCAAAAAACTACTAACATTTTCAAAAATGAACTTTATACTATTTTAGTATTTTGTTGTAATGTCAATAAATTAACCTATATAATTAGTATGGGATGCATTTTCTGACAGGGGTGCAAAATTTGATATACAGCAAAGTCAGAAAATGCTACCAGGATGCATTTTCTGACGTTACACCGGTTGTTCCTGCGCCTGTGTGCTATAATACAAGCGCCTTTTCCCCCTCTGTGCATACGTTTCTTTTATCAGAAAGTGAGAGGGCATGGCTTACCGTTGCAATACCAATTATAACACTGACAGAAATATATCACGGCCAACTAAGTTATAAAAGACTAAACTTCCGCTTTCTAAACAGTGTCAACTTCTCCAGAAACAGGTGGAGAGTCGGAGACTGTGCTGGGGTATCTGGGGGAGTGGCCTCAATTGTTACTTCCGTTGCGTTGTGGGCTTTCTGTATTTGTGTTTTTTGATTTGTATTTGTGTTTGATTTGTATTTGTGTCACTTCAGGACCACCGTATAAAACATTTTAAAAAATCTTTATGTAAGCACTATACTGTAGCATTCTGTGCAGGCAGGCAGGGAAGAAGGGAGACAACACGCTGAAATCAGTTCCAAATCTTTTATTTGGGGACGCTTATCTCTAGCACCCACTCAGAGACCACTGCTCTGACTGCTTCACTGCTTTCTGGAACACAACCAAATCAGGACAGCAACAAAAACACATAACTGGCGGCACAGCGCCCTTTTATAACATAGCAGGGATGTGAGTTTTAAACGTTTAAACGTATAAACTCTAAAGAATTGGTAAAACATTTAATAATATGCTAGACGTAGAATCGGTCACGTGACAAATGTCACCAAACGCATATTTTTTATGCATTAAGTTTAAGAATTTATCATCTGCAGTCCATCACGTATGAGACTGCTCTAGTGCCACAATAAGGGCGGATATTATAAAAAGGAAGGGGTTTGGCAATTGCCTCCAAGTAGCTTTTCTAATTGGTGCAACAGGAAGATTGACATTGGGGCGGGTTTTATTCTCAGTCGATCTGGCGCTTCATTGGTGCACTGTGTGTGTTTATGCCTGTAGTAGGTGTGGTATGGTATCAATTCCACGGCGGGGTTAAATTACGTTAATGACAAGTGTTTTTTTCAGAGTTTGTTCTATATTTAAAATGGCATCTCTAAACAAAGGAAGCCACGTTTGGAAGTATTTTGAGGAACCGGACGAGAAAACCATAGTATGTAAATAATTATGCCAAACAAAATTGCCGTACCACAAAAACACAGTTCAATGCTTCGCAGTTTGAAATGAAAACATTCAGAATTATTGTGGATGGCAATAAAAAGCAAACATCCATAACAACATTTGCTATAGATTTGGCCGAACATTGTGCGTGATCACGTTATCCCCTATGAGGACAGTGCATATGAATTGTGAATGCAGCAGTTTTGAAATCGGTGTAAGATTATCCCAATGCTGTGCCGACCCATAAAACAATAACAGCGAGGCTGGAAAAACTTAAAAGAAAATCATGCTGCAGCTGTTTATACAAAACTTTCAAAGGGAGAAAAAGTTGTAATTACCACACTCGTTGACCCCATTCCCCAATCTTCCCATAGATGGAAGACTTTTTTCACTTGAAATTGTTATGTAAGCTTTTGGACTGAACGCCTGTTTATGTTTAGTACACTACTCTAAAAATATTATACTATCCGAAAATGAGTTCAATATGTATATAGTACAAAGCTACATCTTCACTAGCAACTTTAATTACAACCATAACTATAAACATTTCAATATATACTTTGATGTGTAGGTGTTTTTGTTTTATTTATTTATTTTGTACTTTGTTACTTGCTTATTTAAGGTTTATTTGCTTAGAAAACACTAACCAGGGCTGTCAGTAACAGAATGTAATATAAAAAGAGTGTGTATGTAGATATGGTTTAAACGCTGACATTGCAAAGAGTTTAAACGTTCATAAAATTTACCATAGTTCCGCCCATTTATGTTAATCGGGTGCCAGAGCTTTAAACACATCCCATTGGTCCTCAGCCGCACACCAGGGCCAATGGGCACAGACAAACAACTATTACAGGGGAGACACAGACAGCACCACTCGCGCAGGTTACATTTACACAGACGGGATGCGTTCACGGAGATCATTCTGCGCAGAATCTGACCAATTTAGCCAATTGGTAAATTCTGCGCAGAATGATCTCCGTAAACGTACCCAGGGATATACAAGTAAACGGCAGGAAATAGAGCGGAAAAGGAACACAATACAGCGGGAATTAAAGAACGCAAACACTGTAGGAACACAGTACAAAACATAATTGCACGGATCGCGACAATACATTAAACTGTTCTTGGCTTCCTTAACATCACTACAGTACAACAGTTGCATGAGTATAACACGTCTAGGCTATATCAACACATTCTTTAAATAACTCAAAAGGTGAAAGCATTTTGAATAGGGGATGCAATACTGTACATTTAGGTTAAAAGGGGTATTTTAAAACAATAAATGGCTAGTTTCACACACCCTAATTAACTAACCTTGGACTACATAATGTTACCTAGCATTTAGAATAATGTAATAGAAAGTCTAAAAGGACTGAAACACTGCATAGGCCTTGGTACATTTTTGATCACTGCTTAAAAGTGGTTCCATTACCAACCGTTTTTATTTAAGAAACAGTCAATTAGTATGGCTATACATTTAAAACTGAAGCTTTTCTAGAAGAATCGGTCTCCTATAAAGTTCTACTGAATGTCCCCTTAACAACAAACATACAATTCACAAGTTAATGCACTGAGATTTACTACAAAGACAGACAAGTCAACTGAACTTAAAACATACATACGTTAATATATATATTATACAAACATGTTGTATTTACGCAGCATACTAACGTCTAAAAAATAAATAACAAGTAGACTCGCTTACCGGTTACACCTGTGATGGTGACGGGAACTCCCTGTACTTGAACCCCGGCAGCTCCAAGATTTGCAATGTTGACGGTCTGAATGTTGGGCAACGATGTGAGCTGGGCAGCATTTAAAGTAATGGGAGTACCTCCAACAGCAAGAGGTGTGATTTGGGCAAATGTGCCCCCGGTCGCGTTTGAAGTCACCGGGGTAAAGGTAAGCTGTTGGGGTAATCCTGCGTTCTGCAGCTGCACATTGGAAAGGTTCTGAAGGTTCTGCACCTGCACGGTCTGCCAGCTAATCTGTCCAGAGGGTGTCAAGGTCGGGGCCCGAATGAGCACCTGGGTTGGACTCTGCACTGCCTGGAGCTGAACGTTCTGCAAAGGCTGCTGCTGGATCGTCTGAATAGTCTGCCCCGGTTGGAGCTGAATTGCCTGTTGAGAAAGACCCTGTATCAGTTGTTGCTGGGGCTGGTGGATCTGTATTTGCTGCAGCATGGGCTGCCCCACGATCTGCACCTGCTGAATCTGACTGGACTGGTCCTGAACCGTTTGCAATCCGTTAGCCTGAACCGGGCTCGACCCATCAGGCTCATTACCCGTGACACTGTGGGGTTCTTGATCAGATGCACTTTCTGAAGTGGACGAGGCGTTGGTGTACTGTCCAGCTTCTGCGGAGTTTATCACAAGCGTGTCACTGCCCGATAGCGTCGCAGCTGCAGTGGTTGTGCAGGAGGGAGATTCCGGTATGCTACTGACAGCACTGGAGATAGGCGTGGTAGCCGGCTGATTCCCGCTAGAGACCCCACCATCAGTAGGCTGAACAAGCTGGAGAGACCCTCCTCCCGCGGCCACATTGTTTATCACAGGCAATGCCAAAGTAACTCCGCCTATGTTAATGGGTAAGGTGGTCACCATTTGAGTCTGAGCGCCAGGAACTGTCTGCAACTGCAACGGGAAAGACATCCCCGGCCTGATTTGAATGGGTATCGCTTGGTTCGCCACATTCTGGGTGACAATATTTGCAGACGACGCCCTGTTTGGCGTAGCGATGATGGCCTGGTTATTTCCTGCAGGTATGAACTGGATTTGGTCGTGCTGCACGTTCAGAGCTGTGGGGTTTGCAGAGCTGAACTGGATCTGCTGGCCATCCAAAGTCTGAATCTGCGGAATCACTTGATAATGGACGCCGCCGCCGGACGAATTCTGCATGTTCTGCACCTGAATGACTTGGAATTGCTGCTGCCCCACTGTAACGTTGTTGGAGGTGACGGTCTTAGCCTTGCTGGTGGCGATGCTGTCATGGTTGCTGCCGGCTGCACTGGTGACCACTGTAACCCCTTGCTGTGTAATGTTATCTTTAGATACCGCCGGAGCTGCTGCGACAATCTGCCAGGCGTTCCCAGCAAGCTGCGCAGTGACCAGCTCCAGCTGCTGCGGTTGGTTCTGCAGCTGAACAAGCCCTTGACTGGGATCGATGATAATTTGCTGTTGTCCTGCCTGGTTTTCACCTGGAGCCCCTCCTATTTTGCTGCAAGTAGCGGCGAGCAGTGCCAGAGGAGAGGGTTGAGCGTCCTTGCCAGAAACCCCCCAAAAAACAAACAAACAAACAAAAAAAAAAAACAGGTGGGCGTGTTTAAAGCATAAGTAGGTGTGAATTTAGTTTTATTATTATTTTACTTTTTCCACTGAGAAAACAACAGATTGCATTTATGACTAAGAATCCGACCATCAATGAGACGTATGCATTAAAGGTGTTAAAGTAATGTAATGAAACCATTGTTGCCTTTGAAGAAAAAAAAAACGTAACGGGATCAAGAAGGAAGTAATCGTACATGCTTTTCTGTCTTTTAAAATGACTATACTATCTCTTATTTTTCACACAAACAGCAACGTTCCATTTAGCAACCCGTAATTAAGAAGTGGATGTACATGTTGCGGCTAATAGTATGCTAGCGAGTATATTATGATAGTGTTAGTTAACCGAAGAGAAAGCCTTAAAAATTATATTAAAAAGCCTTAATTAAAAAAAAAAATGCATTACCTGCAATACAGAAGTTTTGCCTTTACCATAATCCCCAACAGATGATTTCCCTCCTTCTGTCGCCATCGTTTCTTTCTTTTGATCTGCAAAAACAAAACATGTTAAGAAAAAAAAAACTACTATAGATTAATTATGATAACCGAGAAATTATATATATATACATAATCATCGTAATCCACTATATGCGATAGAAAAAACACAAAACGTGGTTCGAAACCCGACCCAATGGATACAAAGTAACACCCAAAAGGAGGTTCTCTGTTTCAGACATAAAAATAATAAATAAACTAACAGTTCAAAGCAAGCAGTAATTAAAACAGAAAATATAAAAAGCGAAAAAAAAAAAAAAAACCATGATGGGTTTGGAGAAAGAGGGAGGGGTAAGAAGGAGGGGAGGGGGTAACGTACCACTCATTCCGCATTAATAAAAATACAGAGAGGAGTAGTTTAAGAAAAAAGGCCGGACGGTATGGATTCAGAGGCTGGCTGAGGCTCGGATAAGGACGTCCTATTTTTCCACGAATGGCTGCTGCTGGGCTGTGGCGTCGCTCCTCCAGCCGGGATAACCAGGCTCTCTGTCTGGTGAGTGACAGCTCTACCAGGAAGGGCGGTACTACCCTGCAAAAAACAAAAACACTGACAGGCACCATAAAACGCAGTTACCAAGACACGTTGCAGTATAAACTGCGGATTCTAATATTACTGACCTTTTTTTTAAATAATACGTTTTATTGCATCTTAATCCAAGTTTCAATCACTGTTTTTGTTCAAGACCCACCCACTCCTATTTTCCAAACAGGTACACCCTATCTTGTTAGGTGTCTGGATTATGTAATTCAAACAACTGGGGGGAGATATCGGCCCATTTGCTGTTCAGGGATCGTTAGTCATTAATAAGCTTCAGATGCTCAGTCAATGTTAAAATTGACGAATTAATTAAAACAAATAATAATAAAACAAACAAAAAAATCCGCTAAATTTATGGCTTTGATGGGCGGGTCCCTCATGTCTGCTCACATTGGCTAGACGGGCTGCTCTGTCCGCGTAGGTTGTCCTGGGAGATGTATTTTTAAGTCCCTTACTTAGTAAAGCGTCATACGGTAATGACTACTATTCCCAGCATGCAACGCCATAAGAGGTGGTACATGTGTGAAAGGTTTGGTTGAGAAGAGAAAGGGAAGGGCGGTAGCTTGTATGTGTGGGGGTTGGGCAAATAGAAAGGGGACGGGGGGGGGAGGGAGTTTTTTTTTTTTTTTTTAATTATTATTTTGACCACAGTGTATATTTGTTCTTTGATAGCACGTTAGATTAGTGCACCGGCGTTATACAGTTTGGCAGTAAGGACGATTTAACATAATACAGACCCCCCTTGGTCTATGGATTTTAGTTAAAACTAAATGAAGGATTATAATTTGATAAAGGAACAATGATTATAATTTTCTATGGACCATTTCCAGTTGGATTCTACCAAGTTTAATTGAAATGGCATGACATAAAAGATCCTTCAAGAAGTTGGAAGTTAATTAAATGCTTGCATTACATAAAGAGGGCAGCAGTGTGGAGTAGTGGTTAGGGCTCTGGACTCTTGCCCGGAGGGTCGTGGGTTTAATCCCGGGGGGGGGGGGGGGGGGGGCGCTGCTGTATCCTTGAGCAAGGTACTTTACCTAGATTGCTCCAGTAAAAACCCAACTGTATAAATGGGTAATCCTGTGTAAAATATAACTGTATGTAAAAAATAATGTGATTTCAATTGTAAGTCGCCCTGGATAAGG
The DNA here is from genome assembly GCF_902713425.1 of Acipenser ruthenus. NCBI lineage: Eukaryota > Metazoa > Chordata > Actinopteri > Acipenseriformes > Acipenseridae > Acipenser > Acipenser ruthenus. The sequence continues at coordinate 7,724,069 of NC_081191.1, forward strand.
GCATCTGCTAAGAAATAAATAATAATTAATGGGCTGATGTAAGGATGCATGCAAAGTGATTTGCGACTATAAAACACCCATACTGCGGTCAAAATCAGCATTTTGCACGCGCAAACCGTGTTTAGCAGCCGTAAAGTGGTATTTTAGGTGGCCACTAAAAAAGCGGCCGATTTAAAAAATGGTTTTCACCTGCGTTCTGCACCCGCTATTAAATTAGCACTTTGACATCATTAATACATAAATTATTATATTGAAATGTATTCAGATGAAGACAAGAGCATGGAATTGGGCGGGGATCTGGAATATTAAGCAGGTGCAAACATTATAACAAGTTTTAAGGATTTTGCCTTGCACTTGGGTAATTGCTGACCCTCCAAAAACTTTGCACCTCTTCTTACAATGTGCAAACCATTGTAGAAGCGAGTAATTAAAAGCTGTATAAAACCACACACTTCAGAGACCTGTCATTGGCCTCATTGGTGACGCTTGGCTCTTGTTGAGGACAGGTAGGAAAACCTTTGGAGAAGGGCAAAATGGAGAATATCCTGCATATTCAAACCCACTTTGTTTGGGATGCTGAAGGATGCGGTGGTAAGGCGTTATCGTCTCACTCCGCAGGTCATCCTAAACCTAATCGCTGAATTTCACCTTTTCATCACCTGGTTGACTGTCCTCTTGGTAACACTGTCAGCATTGACTTTCTCCTCTATAGGACCATATGACCTTTTTGGTAGCATAACTGATGTTGACTGGGGCTTTTCCAAATAACTGAATTTCATGCTGTGTGACCTCAGCAGTAAGGACTCTCAGCTCCTCCTCAGGAAACTTTTCTTTGACATCATTTTTTTTTTCTTTGGATTGATTTTCGTGCTCCACAAATCTCATACAGCGTCTATGTCTCTCTGTACTCCTAACTCACCTCACCTCTGGGTTGTAAGTGCAGCCGCTAAATATCCTGATGCACAGGCAGCGCTCATTGCGACCCTCATTATCATGATTGCAGCTCATTATTTGTGCGTGTTGAGTAATGTGCATTTCTCTTAAGCATACATAGGCCACAGGCAATTTGGATTTTGCAGACACAATTGCTTGCACTACAGCTATCCTTACATTAGCCCCTAAATGCCTTATTTCTTTAACAATTTGTAATGTTGCTTACCAGAGAAATATGAGTGATGTCAGAATAAACTAAAATCTTAATGATCCCCTGGCATGTTAGCCTAAGGAATTTCTGGAATGATGTAGAATGTCCACAGTACAAAAAATAAAAAAAATAAGGGTACTTCTTAAAACCCAAAAGTTTGGCTAGTGCAAATGGATGTCTGGACACAGATATGCAAAGGAAAAAGCACTCCAGTGAGTTCTGCAAGGCCTCCAGTCATGCGGTTAAAAAGTTAAAAAGCAGCACTGCCTATGTTTGCTTATTATTGCTGGCTTTCATAATGTGGAGTTCCTGAAGAGAGGGATGTCATTGCAGATGCATGTTAATCCTGCCTAGGAGTTACTAACATGTCAATAGATGTTGAGCTGCCCCCAGTTGCTCTGACATGTCTGTTGTGCTAGCATTTTTTTTAAAGTGGATTATGCTTAATATAACGGACTAATATTCTGTTTTCTGGATAGCTGACTTGACCGTTTATAAGTGGTTCCTTATTTTAGTTTCACAGTAAGAGTTACTATTGTTACTTAAGATGTACAGACCTGTTGGTCTTTCTCAATTATTATTGGTTGCTTTGTAAGTTTTAAAAATAACTACATTTCATTTTTTTAAATCATGCTTTCATTCAGGTTACCATCACAGGCGTGTCCCAGGGCTTGGGGGAGGGGGAGTGTGTGTGCTTTTGAAGCTATTCCAACATAGTTTACTGGTTCACATCATAGAGGCAGTGTTCGGTCAAACTCTTATCTTAAAACTAGGTCTTGCTGATTTTGAATTTACAGTACTTTGGAAGTGGAACAGGTAGTGACTGCTACGCTCTTCTCACCTGTAGGGTATGGGGCATACAAAACAAAGCAGTTCACTCAAATTGCGTTGTCTTTAATAAACACACTTTACTAGGTCATTGTGCTCGACATTCTCTGGTTTTGTAAATATACAGTAAAATAACATTCATTTAACCGATAAGGTATTAGTGTCCCTGTGACAGGGTGGCTGTGCGGTGACGTCAGGTCAGAAGCAGGAACCAAACAAAACCGACATCAGTACTGCAGTTCAAAAAGAAAGACGCGGCGGTGCCGTTTATTCAAATACAAAAATAAATAAAAGGTTAAACAAAAATAATCACAAACACAAAAAAATAAACAAAACCCAGGTCAGGCTGGGCAAGCGCCTTCACTGACCCTATAAGTTTAATTTTTAAGTTTGGTTTTCTCTCTCTCGCTCCTTGCTCTCTCGTTCCTCCTCTCAAACACCCACCCTTGAGTGCAGAGAGCTGCAGGCTTTTATGCAGGTGACCATCTCCCGATTAGCAACAAATGAATCACTTAATTAATTTGGGAGATGGCTACCTTCTGCACAAGGTTTTTTTTAATTATTCCTGGCAGAGGACGAGCACCAATCTCGCTCTGCCAGAACACGTTTTAAAATAAAAACAATAACAAAACCTGCGGCGCTTCGCAGTCATATAAATACAATAATAAATCAGAACAAAAATATAAAATAACACAGGGGCGGAGGGGGAGACCCCGTTTTAAAGATAAATAAACAGAACACTATACAGGGCTCCTCGCCCTGTTACAGTCCCAAATCCAGTATACAGTAAAACACTCACAGGATAACAAACTGGGTTACAATGTGTAGAACATAAAAGGACAGAATACAAATGTGTTCCAAATCGAAATAATAATGCAGCTACTGAGCCTGCTGTTTTTATGTGCAGGCAAGTATTGTGGCCTTCCTCTATGAATATTTGTTACAGTTTCTAGGAAATTGATCAGCCTGTTTATATGGGTAATAATAATGGCATATGGTGCATTTGGGATGTATAATTCCTTTCCAATCTGAATTTTGTTTTAACATTCTCAGAAACCCAGCATCCCGACCACACAGTCACATTTGTAATCTCTTAAAAGACCATGCTAACAGAATTACCACCTCACTGTCAGTTGCATCGACTTGTGTTGAAATCAGAACTAGATTACATGACAATAAAAGGATTAAAATGATTTAAAACATGATTTTAAAAAATGGACATCCATAGGTACAGCACAGTATTGAATGTCATTGCAAGCACTGTGTGTAAAGGGTTAGGGGGATATATTTATGTGGTTCTTTCAAATTCCAATCAATAATACAGATCTAAACAAGGTGTATTAAGCACATAAATGCTTCATTTTAAATTGATATGTTTAAAAGGTCAGACCTCATCCTTGCAGTTCATTAAGGTATGCTATTTCAGTAAGGAAACCCTGAGATTACCATTAAACTGAATCTAGTTTTCCTTGACTCCCTATTCTCATGATAAAATCTCAGATATTCATATGTGTGACGCTTGTTTTTTTGTGCAGAGTATAACAACATTTCCATGATGAACAAATTCTTCACTATCCATCTCATTTGCACATTATCATGAGAAGTGACATGAAAAGAAGAGCTACATATAAACTGGGTTCATCATTTTTATAATAAGGGGAAGGAAACAAAAAATTTCACACTGACCGCAATCTACATTCTTACGTTGACAATGCCAAGGAAAAGGCTCATTGTAGCACATCAGTACTATTGTATTGAGCATTTCCTGCTTTCGTGTCACAAGAAGGGCTAAATACCATCTTACAGTAGAGCTGCACTTAAATATTATCACTACATATACAGAGTGGGCCTATAGCTGTGCACCATGTGAAAAAAACATGCAGCTTATGAGAAAAGAAGTACACTACTCAATGAGATGTCGATCTGCAATGGTTCAGGATGCATTGAATATGACGAAAATACTGCTTACAGGGATGCAGTTTGTTGTATGGGGTTTGAGATGGATTAAATACAGAACATGATACTGATATTAAATGGGAGCACCCAGTGTGGCTATTGCATACATCAACATCTGTACTGAGCTGTATGATTTTTTTTTTTAATGCCTAGCGAAAGGGGTGATGCATCAATACCAATTCATGTTTCCAGCCATCACAACTTTACACAGAGAATTGTGAGGGTCTGGAACCAACTCCCCAGTAATGTTGTTGAAGCTAACACCCTGGGATCTTTCAAGAAGCTGCTTGACTAGATTCTGGGATCAATGAGCTACTAACAACCAAATGAGCAAGATGGGCCGAATGGCCTTCTCTCGTTTGTAAACTTTCTTATGTTCTTATGTTCTAACTGTAATTATTTCTTGGTGAATTTAAGCAGGCTATTTATAAACTATTCATTGTTCAGTTGATCTTCTAACAAGCACAACAGAATGTGTGCATCTAGAAAATAGTATAATTTACACATGTACTGGTATGTATGAATGTATGTATGCATGAATCTGTTGCTCATTTAACTGGCAACTGCAAAGCCCTATTGAGAGACTCTGTCAAAGTCGTGCTGAGAGCTGGTAGGCACCAGGGATTATCATTAAAATACACAATTAAAAAAAAAAGAAATTAGAAATATTTCAAACTTGGATTTTTTCAAAAAAAAATTATTTCAAGGCATCACTCTTTACACACTGAAATTTAAAGATTAAATAATTGTATTATGTGTGTTACATCAGTGACACACATCTGAACACAAGACCAATGGAAATCAAAATGCCTATAGGCGGGGTCTCTGGAGAACATTTTTTAATACAGTATCGAGTGTGGGCTAGTCAAACACATCAGTCATTAATGGACAGATTAAACAGGTGCCCAATGATGGAGCTTCCAATTTTAATGGTCAGGGCAGAAGTTAAGGCTATCTAGTGATCTCTTCTGTGTTTTGGAGTCAATTGAGGAGCTGTAGCTGGTCTTCTTGACCTCAAACCAGACTCCTTCAAGAACTACCTTAAGAACTTTTTTGACTGTATGTTTATGGTGCATTTGTCATAGTTAATGTTTGCTCTTTATAATAGGCTATTATTAACTTGTCATCAACATTATAGACATAATTATGTACATGATATAAGTTACACAGTATATTGTTCCTAATAAGTTATGTTATTATTATTTGTTTATTTAGCAGACGCTAAAGGCGACTTACAGAGACTAGGGTGTGTGAACTATGCATCAGCTGCAGAGTCACTTACAATTACGTCTCACCCGAAAGACGGAGCACAAGGAGGTTAAGTGACTTGCTCAGGGTCACACAATGAGTCAGTGGCTGAGGTGGTATTTGAACCGGGGACCTCCTGGTTACAAGCCCTTTTCTTTAACCACTGGACCACACAGCCTCCTTAGAAGTATTGTCATAGAAGTTTGAAGTCCACCAAATGTTTTAGCCTAGCCTCAAGCACACAGTTATAGCTGCTCCTAGTTAACCATGGTATATGCATATATGAGATTTAACACTTTGTGCTGTGTATCAGCAGGATATGGCATTTACTGCTGTGCCAGATATAATGCTAAAAATAATATTCTGTGGTAGAAGCACAATTCAGTTGTTTGAGATAAACTGACACAGTATCCAACAAATCATTGGCAAATACCAGATGACAGAAAAATAAAACAATTTATGTTACATGAATTTAAAAAATCCACGGAAAACAGCATTAGACTACATTTTTATGGGATCATGTTAATACCGCTATTGTTTTCTGCCTAAAGGCTTTGTTGTGACAGCTTGTTAAAATCTTGTTTTAGTCAGCCTGAAAGAAAAGGCAGCGAGAATTTCTTAAAATGAGTTGGAGTAAAGTTAACTTAACCATATGTCACAGTGCATCCGCTTAGAAAGCTGCTAAACAAAAAGACTAAATAGTGTAATATGCCAGCATAATATAGCCTACAGTAGGTCTATTATTGTGGTTTTAGTGGATTAAATAATAGGGTTTCAGCAACAAAATACCAAGCATAGTCTCAAGCAGTGTCTCAGATTTGAGTAGTGGGTTAACCCTGTGGATATCAATGTAACAGTGATACTTCTCTGTGCAACTAACTGCTGTTTGGTTCTATTTTCATTCATTAGCAGGGTGATCTGATTGACTTTTTAAATAATTATATACCTCAGAGGTTTGTTGTACATTGATCGAATAGTCAACTCCAGGTCCATTCACCAAGCAATACTGTAGAAAATAATAATAATAATAATAATAATAATAATCTTTATTTATAGAGCGCCTTTCATACAACAAGGTTCAAGGCGCTGCACAAAAAACAAAAAAGAAGGTAACAGAACACAAAGATTAAAATCAAAGTTAATAAAACGGCATAAATTGATGAATAAGTTAAACAGTTACAGTTAAAAAAAAAAAAAAAAAACATCATATATCGCAAAAAGAGAAAAGACACAATTTAAAACAACAAGATATAAAATCAAAAAGCTAAATTATAAAAATAGGTCTTAAGCCTAGATTTAAAAGTAGCTACTGTAGGTGAACCTCTGACATGGTCGGGGAGACAGTTCCACAGCTGCGGAGCACGAACACAAAAAGCAACCTCTCCTTTCCTCCTGAGCCTCACCCTCGGAATACAGAGGAGGCCACTATTAGTCGACCTCAATGCACGCCGAGGCTGATAAAGAGACAACAACTCTGAGAGGTAATCTGGTGCCATTCGATTTAGTGCTTTAAATGTAAGCAATAGAATTTTAAAATCAATTCGATATTTCACTGGAAGCCAGTGCAGAGAAGCAAGTACAGGAGTTATATGTGCTCTCCTTTTGGTTTTGGTAAGGACCCTTGCAGCTGCATTTTGCACAAGCTGCAGCCTTAATAAAGCTTGGCTAGTAAGTCCAGAAAAAAGAGCATTACAGTAGTCCAGTCTACATGAAATAAAAGCATGGATTACTTTTTCAGCATCAGATAAAGACAGAAATGATCTAATTTTGGCAATGTTTCTTAGATGATAAAAACATACTTTTGTAATCATTTTAATATGCGACTCGAAACTTAAAGTAGAATCAAAAATAACACCCAAATTTCTCACTTCAGACTTCAAATTAGGAGTTAAATCCCCCAAATGTATTTTTGATAAATCAATTTGTTGCTGAGAGCCTACTATCAACACTTCTGTCTTATCAGAGTTTAATTGCAGAAAGTTTAAGGACATCCAAGTTTTGATGTCAGTGATACACTCAAATAAGGCTGATGTTGTGCTAATGTCACCAGGTTTCACAGAGATGTATAACTGTGTATCATCAGCATAGCAGTGGAAATTTACAGCATGTTTATGAATAATCTGGCCTAGAGGTAACATGTATAAAGAGAATAATATTGGACCAAGAATCGAACCCTGAGGGACACCACAGGTAATATTTGCTAAACCCGACACAGACTCCCCCAGTGAAACAAAGAACTGTCTGTTTGTAAGGTAGGATCTAAACCAGTTTAGTACTTTACCATCTAGGCCCACCCATCCCTTAAGACGATCAATTAAGATGGAATGATCCACAGTATCAAACGCAGCACTAAGGTCCAAAAGAACAAGAATGGATATAGCATTTGAATCTGCACTCATTAATAAGTCATTTGTTACTCTTACCAGGGCAGTTTCTGTACTGTGATTTGAACGAAACCCAGACTGAAACTTTTCAAACATATTATTAGTAATCAGGAAGCCATTAAGTTGTTTAAGCACTACCTTTTCAAGAACTTTTGCTAGAAAAGGGAGATTTGAAATGGGTCTGAAGTTACTCAGAAGTGAACTGTCTAAGTTGGGTTTTTTAAGTAGGGGCTTAACCAGGGCAATTTTGAAAGAAGCCGGAACTATTCCATTTTCCAGCGAACTATTCATAATGGCAAGAATATCATTACACAAGTAACTAAGGACATCCTTCAGAGTGCAGTTTCTATGTAATGTGAGGTTCCTTTTTATATATTTTTTATAATGATCAGTATTATAGAAAGGAATAGAGTGTTGGGAGACACTGTACCAATGCACGGTGGAGTTCTTAATGAACTACCTGAGTACCCAGTCCAGTGTACTTGTCAAAAGCATGAATTACTAGGTATTGAAAGAGAAGCTGTGTGATAATGAAAATTAAACCCAATCTGTAGCACTTTAATATACTTGTTTAGACAACCTAATTGATTGTCAGTAGCTTTTACTGCATCTTGTAAAGCGCTTTGTGATGGTCCAATATGAAAGGCGCTATATAAAATAAAGATTGATTGATTGATTTTACTTGACTCAACATTGTCATAGAGAATTATGTTTTTGTGAGAACATCAATGTCTGCAATGTAGCCTATATCCTTATTCAAACTATTGTGACTCAATAAACCATTTACTATTGGCTGGTTTCATTAGGACTAATCTTGGATTATTTTACCAAAAATAACATTAGGTAGTCCATGATTAGTGCTAATCTAGGTCTGTGAAACCAGTCATAGAAGTATTGAGGATAAGCAGATAAAAAGCTATATTATTTTAAACACATTACTGTGACGCGGTGCCCACCCCGTTGTGCATATTTATGTGTTATTTGTATTTTTATTATTTATTGTTGTATATTTATGTTGTGTTTATGTGAGACTGGCGAAAAAGTCCTGCGTAAAAGATTAATTCTCAAACTGAACGCAGTAGGGATTCAAGGAAATGCATGCACATGGATTATGGAGTACTGATTAGAGGAGAAACCTCAAAATGGAGCGAGGTAACCAGTGGAGTACCACAGGGATCTGTATTCGGTCCTCTGCTATTCCTAATCTACATTAATGACTTAATGATTCTGGTATGATTTCCATTACACGAGAGTAGATGTTAAAACTTCATGCTGATTTGAACTCGGCTCTTGCCAAGATAAGCACCAACTAAGGCATAGCTTTACAGTAAACTAATGTGATCCATCTGTGTCTCCATCCATTTGCATTTCCTTCCATATGATGATGTAGATATCCTTCTGTCTGGTGTTGATGGCTGAAGTGTAATGCTGGCTCCAGGGATCAGCTTATTGCCTCCCTAGCGCATCAGCACACACAACGGCTGCGATGCTGACTCCGGGGATCAACCACAGTGCGGTCTCCCCAGCGTGTCAGCATGACAACCGTCTGGATTGAGCTAAGTAGGGTACATCTCTGGGATCTTTAAGTGGTCACCTTCCATCCTCTGTGTTTCTTCGACTAGCCCACGACACCTCAAGAGGGCTCGACGGTGATTCTGGCGTCCCAGCATCACCCTCCTCCGTCCCCCACTCACCTCAGCCCAGCTTACTTACCCGTACATCAGCATTTCTTTCTTTCTATTGTGCTTGAGATCCCCAGCCAGAATCTTTCCGTCTCAACCACAGCCAGTTGCTGCTCCTCTCTGCTGCTTCAGATAAGTTCTTCACTGTGCGACGCAACTCTTGGCCACTGAATCCGACGTCTCTGAGATACCGGGTTGTAGAGTGTGCCACAAATCCTTGACAACCCACCTCCACTGGGTAAACCCGGACTCTCCATCCTTGCTGTTTCGCTTCAGCGGCTAGTTGAGCATACTGCAGTTTCTTCCTCTCATACGGCTCATCTACAGCATCCTCCCATGGCACTGTTAACTCTACCAGGTGAAAAGGCGTGCTGATCCAGACCACAAGACAATATCTGGTCGAAGGTTAGTGGTGGCAATCTCAGGTGGAAAAATAAGCCGTTAACCAACATCTGCCAGCATTTTCCAGTCTCTAGCAGCGTCCAGTTGTCCTGGGCGAGGATTGGTTTTAATACCTTTTTTTGGTGGTTGCTCTCCTTCGGCGGAGGAATGTTGTCTTTTGTGTGTAATGTTTTGATGGAACTGGTGGCAACTTATTGGTCATGTTACGCTTGTCTTCCAATGCTAAGGCCAAACATCACAGCACCTGGTCATGGCGCCAAGTAAACCATCCTTGGCTAAGAGCCACCTTACATCCTGTCAAAATGTGCCATAATGTTGCAGGTGATGAACACAAAGGACATGAGGGATCCTCTCCTACCCAGAGGTTTAGGTTCTGTGGTGATGGGAGAACATCATATGTTGACCTGATGAGGAAACTGATCCTGCTCTGTTCCACTGACCATAGGTCTTGCCAGCCAATCTTGCGTTGTTCCACACTCTCCCATCTCATCCATTCTCCCTGCTTGGCCTGGGAAATGGCCTTTGCGCACCTCATCCTCTCCTCCTGCTTTTGCACCTCGTTGACTACCAGCTTCCTCCGTTGAGTTGGGGCTGCCTTGTGCCATGTAGGAGGAGCTGAACTGAGACCAAGACCCCCTCTTCCATGCTGAACTTGCCCCATGATATCACCAATTCGAAGGGCAGCCTTAGCATCCTCCACAGCTTTCTTTGCCGCCCACTTTCTTCCAGTTTTCAACAATGGTGCTGCCTCCCTTACACATATGTCGCGTGACTCTACTAATGTCATTTCCAGTCGGACCTTGGCGCACTTAAACTCCTCAGTTAGAGCGGAGACTGGTAGCTGCAGTATTCCTTTACCATAAAGTCCCACTCTGCTGAGGCAGCGTGGAACTCCCAACTATTTCCTGATGTATGAACTGATTAAAGCTTCCAGCTTCTCTACTGTTGTCAAAGACACCTCGTACACAGTCAGTGGCCACAGCAACCTCGGCAGTAGACCAAACTGAAAGCACCAGAGTTTTAGTTTGCCTGGTAAAGCGCTGCTGTCTATGCTCTTCAACCCTTCCACTGCTTGTTGTCTACCATCTCCCAAGACTTTTCACTGGCTTCTCAGACACTGTTGGTATTGCCTCACCATTAATGAAGAACGTTTTATCTACTACTTTACTTTGATTTAGTGGGCTTGAATTGCATTCATGCCCATTCAATGTTATTAGTTAATTTGCCCAATAACCGATTAGTGCAGGCTACTGTTGTAGTCATGGTTGTCATGTCATCCATGCATGCTCAAATTGGTGGTAGTCGCATTCCAGAAGCCAAGCGCTCTCCTCCCACTACCCATTTTGATGCCCTAATGATTACTTCCATTGCCATGGTAAAAGCCAGTGGAGAAATGGTGCATCCTGCCATTATTACAACTTCTAGGCATTGCCATATAGTGCTGAATTCTGAAGTTGAAATACTAAATTGCAAATCTACAAAGCAGGCTTTCACTAAATTTGTTATTGTCATCGGTACACTGAAAAAATCAAATGCTGAAGTATCAATGAAGCAGTTCTTTAATAGGTAAGTTGACAATCTCTGAGCAATAATGCTGAAGAAAATCTTGCCTTCTACGTTTAATAGGGAAATAGGACGAAACTGATTGATGCTTGTAGAATCTTTTTCTTTAGGTATAAAGACTTCAGCTGCTCAGCGCCATGCTCTTGGTACAACCTGTTTTTCCCAAGCCACTTTCATCAATTTCCACAGGATTCGTAAAACTCCTGAAGCACTCTTGTACACTCTGTACGGAACACATTAGGCCCTGGAGATGATGAAGCCCTTGCTGTTTTCACAACTCGCTCTACTTCTTTCCACTTAGGTGCACAGTCCTCCATTTGGTATTCTGGTGGATTGATAGGTGGGAATTGACATAGGCTCCTGCCTTTTTGAATCTTTATGTATTTTCTCCAAATATCTCTCCAGCTCAAACTTAGATGCTTTTAGTGTGCCATTCTTCTCACTGATGAATAACTTCTTTACAAATTTGAATGGGTCTTTATAAAAGTTAGTTCTTGCACGCTCCTTCTTTTTGTAGCATTTCCGTAGGCGCTCAGCTCTGCGCAATGTTGCAAGCTTATCTTTTATGACCCTTTGTAAGAGATTGAGTCCCTCCTTCTGACTTTGTTCTGCTCTTCTCCATTGCTTCCTCACCTGTCTCCTTTCTCTAACTAAGCGTTCAATCTCCTGCTGCCGTCTAGACTTTCCAGGAATAGTTTGTAGTTTTTCCTTCCTTTTTTCAACTCCAAACCTCTTGCTTCCATATGCGTAGATGATGTCCCCAGATTTATCCAGTTTCTTTTCAACTGTTCCACTTAACCTTTCCAACGCAAAGCAGAGATCTGTGTTTATTGTGTCCCACATAGTTTTCTCACAAGCTCTTGGCCATTTAACTCCAGGCTTGTGCCCATTCTTTTCTCTCTTATGCTGGTTTGTCTGACCGGGTTCATCACTATCTGTGTCCATGCAAGTCCTCCTCACGTCTATGACAGGGGTGCTGATATCCTGCGAACTGTGGTTTGCTTCCTGACACTGGATTTCATTCGACTGACTTGACTAGTAAGCAAACTTGTTAAATTTGCAGACGACACAAAAATACGAGGAGTGCCAAACACTGTTGCAGCAGCAAAGGTCATTCAAAATGATGTAGACAACATTCAGAACTGGGCAGACACATTGTAAGTGACATTTAATAGAGGAAAGTGTAAGGTACTGCACGCAGGCAATAAAAATGTGCATTATAAATATCATATGGGAGATACTGAAATTGAAGAAGGAATCTGAAAAAGACCTAGGAGTTTATGTTGACTCAGAAATGTCTTCATCTAGTCAATGTGAGGAAGCTATAAAAAAGGTCAACTAGATGCTTGGATATAGTGTTAAAAGTGTTGAATTTAAATCAAGGGAAGTAATGTTAAAACTTTACAATGCATTAGTAAGACCTCATCTAGAATATTGTGTTCAGTTCTGGTCACCTCGTTACAAAAAGTATATTGCTGCTCTTGAAAGAGTGGAAAGAAGAGCGACCAGAATTATCCAGGGTTAAAAGGCATGTCGTATACAGACAGGCTAAAATAACTGAATCTATTCTTGAACAAAGAAGACTACACTGCGATCTGATTCAAGCATTCAAAATTCTAAAAGGTATAGACAATGTCGACCCAAGGGACTTTTTTGACCTGAAAAAAGAAACAAGGACCAGGGGTCACAAATGGAGATTAGATAAAGGGGCATTCAGAACAGAAAATAGGAGGCACTTTTTTACACAGAGAATTGTGAGGGTCTGGAACCAACTCCCCAGTAATGTTGTTGAAGCTGACACCCTGGGATCCTTCAAGAAGCTGCTTAATGAGATTCTGGGATCAATAAGCTACTAACAACCAAACGAGCAAGATGGACCGAATGGCCTCCTCTCGTTTGTAAACTTTCTTATGTTCGTCTTAAAAGCCGGTCGTATAAAGTGTAGCGAGCATGGATGGGGTTAAATTCCCCATCCCGATAAAACCCGTGGGAATGTGGCTGGAGCCTTAATAAGATCATTTATTAATGAGTAATTAAGGCTTCAGCCACCAATATAAGAGACCCACTCCGGGCTCATAGGAGGAGAGACCAAAACGAGTCAAGAGAACCAAAGTAAAAAGAATAACAAGTGCTACATTTAGGTTTATAATTGTTAATTTGTTTGTTTGGCCAACACGCTCTTTTCTTTGTAGTTCAAGTAGTCTTGTTTTGTTTAAATATTTATTTTTGTTGTTTATTAAAATAAAACACTGAGTGCCAATGCGCTTCAGTTTCAGCCCCATACCTTTTGTTTTTGCACTTCTTCCTGGTCTGTGACATCACCACCCACCCCACTAAAGCCATCCTTTGTGAAAATGACATATAATGTATTTTTTAGATTTCTAAAATAAAATAATGAATCATAAAAAGATATAATGATGTGCATTGGTGAATCTTTAATGTGCAGTGCATTGATATACAGATATCTAAATGGTAATTCAATTCCTCTAACAAAAACGATTTAGTGAACTTCAGTTTGGGAGGTGTAAATATTATTAATTGTTGTATGAAGAGTTATATACAATATTCATCTGTATCTCATTTTTTGCCCTCAGGTTTTCTGTCACTGATAGCAGAGATTCTATTTTGTGAAATTGTAATCACTGCCAGTCTGCCCTCTGGTGGCAGCATAGCAGACGTGCAGGACTATTTTATAGCCAACTGTTTCTTATATTTAAAGAAGGTACAATTACAATACAAGTAACGGAGATTTAATTATTAATGTAAATGTCTCATACAAGACAGCAACAAATCAATATGATTAACTGCCTTTTATTGATCTTCATTCAACACACTGTTAAGTTTTCATCTTAGCATCTGAAGACAGCATATGTTTTTTGATATTGGATTAACATTTATAGAACGTCATACATTTTTTATATATGACATATACCTTAATAACAACAGGATTTATATATTGTCCTTAATATACAACAGCCAACTACACATCCCTGGGTATATGGGCATTCACAGTGCTGCTAGCATTTTATAGGAGCATTATTATTCACATTTGCTCACTGATTGAATGTTTTAGTTTCAAATTGTTTTTAAGAGATGGTAATTATTTATTAACACGCTGTTGTCTGTACCAAATATCAGCGTTCGTTCTGCAAGACAAGACTGCTAGCCTTGCTTACACGTGTCAGGGTAGTATTTCTTTTAACTTGTGCGTTTTTCATATAATTTGACTCACATGGCTATTATTATTATTATTATTATTATTATTATTATTATTATTATTATTATTATTATATCTTAGAATACCCTTGAGTTTGGTATGCCGTAGTTGATAATAACATAATCTTCGAAGTCACGGGCTAGCCTGGGTACAGCTGTCATGTTTACTGAGTTAATGCATATTAAGATTTATTATTTCTTCTGGCTTACCGGAACATAAGTTGAGAGGAATACTAATAAAGGTGGTTGGGATTCTTAGGAGGAGATACAAACGTAAGAAGTCATATTACCGCACTTTACATCTACCGTCAGCGGGTTATTTGTTCTAGCCTACATTTCGTTTTTGATAATTACAAAATGCACTTAGTTCTCTGTTTTCTTGCAAAATATCAGTTAGATAAAAGCTCTCTCTCTCTCTGCAATCAGCATCATAAACTCTACAATTAAGGTAAAAACGACAATACTAAGCAGACCACAAATAAATAAATAAAAATGAAAGCATTTAATTTACTTGTATCCGGTGCATTCACTCCCATGGAAATTCATTTATACACTTGTAGTAAGCAACAACACAAATAATATTTGACAATACAAATTGTTTGTAAGGCAATAAATAATACAGTGATCTTTCTACTTCTGTGTTTGTTATTTGTTGGTAGTAATACAACGGAATACAAACATGCAATACCATATATGATCCTAAACATCTAACAGTGCTACATTAACACATTTACATTTCAAACAAAAAGGGAATAAACTTAAACTTTTACCAAGCAAAAGTAGCACACAATATGCGTATAGTACTGTATTTCAGTACCAATTTAGGCTTCCCAGCTAGGTAGTTCCTTTGCAGTCCCGCAGAGGGCATGGTTTCTTTAGAATAGTCATCCACCTGACCCAAGAAAAATTAAGCATAGCGTGTTAATTAGCAGAGTCGGGCTATGCTACTGAATATTAGTTCAATAACTATTTAAATAATATTCTTCAGTCTGCCAATGGGTTGGACATGTATTATTGCATAGGTGCCAAAGCTAAGGAATAGTCCTTAAAAATCCCTTTAACGTTTTAAAGTAAACTGTTTGTTGTTTATCGAACATTATATGAAAATGATATCTCATAAATAGTGATGTAAACGTCCGTGCAAGTTAAAGTTATGTTACAGAAGAAGGCGATAACATTAACTATTCAATTATGAGTAGGCTACGTTACCGTATCATGTACACATACTTTTGCTTATATTTGACGCACTTAACATTATTTCTTGACACTTCCTACAATTTTTGAATTTTTGAATAAACTTTTTTTTCAGGTGTCGGTGTATTCCCAACGGTAGAATGATGCAACAAGACTGATATATTACTCCTTATTTCCTGCGTGTAGGCCTAAGCTGCTAACTAACACATTCACCATAAAAGCAAACGTGATAAACGATACAAAACTGAACTTCCTTTACTGTTTTTAAAACAACCAAACAGAAACTTCAGATATTAATGATGTTGTCTTTGTCCGTTCAGTTTTTCACTGTCATTTTATTTCTGACATTTAGAAAGTGAAAACACAGATATAGAACTGATTGAAAAACACCGTGCAACCGTACACTTCCGTACAGCCATGGGATTCTGTTCACTACAGTCCAAGGTTACAATCGTGCCTTTTGGCTGATATTGTCGGACAGCAGTTATTAAGGGTGCCTTTGTGTGCAAGGCCTTAGAGCTGTTATTTTAATTCCTGGATACAGCGAACTTTCTTCTGTGAAGAAACCATAACAACGCAAGCAAATTAAGGGCTCGTACGTTTTAGCGTATTCTGCTGTAGGCTAAACATATTATAAACCTATTATTTTGTCCTTTTTTCCTATTTTTTATTCTGGGGGGTTATTTTGTGTTGCACGATTGTATTTGTAAAAGGAAGGGCCTATAGGTAACGTAATTGTTTTAAAGACAGTAGTTCATCACTAAATGTAATAGTGGACTTTAATAAGTATTTTTTTATGAGAATTGCTATTTTTTTTTGCACCGTTCTTAACATCAGCTTATTGCTATGTCTTATATCAAATAATATGAACTTAAAGCGTATTGGTCCACTATGAAATGCGCTGTATATGATAAAGATTGATTGATTGGTAAAACGGGACACACAAATATGTTGGCTCATGGCTATCTGTAGATTTGTCAACCGGAATAACTGAAATTATGCATAGGTCTTAAATACATCAAACAGCACACAGTTTGAAGTAGGATGTAACGCGTTACCTGAGCGGGGAAACTGTGTGTTAGTGCACAGCAGTATGCTAAACCATAGTGCACAGAGGCTTGTTACGAAGACTCCCGCGGTGTTATGTAAGCTACAGAAAGAACACATTTGTTATCGCGCATTTGTTGATGGATAGGAACTCCTGTGTGCTACAATGGAACGCGAGTACCTGTGTATGAAACTGAAGTCTCGCATTATCAGCTGCTACAACAAACTGCTTGGCTTTACAATTATGAAACTGCGCACACGTAACAATACGAATATAATACATCTTTTATTTTTTAATTTTTCAGTCGCGTTTTTTTTTCTGTTTATCATGTTCATCAAATCGTTTGTCATATTTAATCTTTTATAACTTTATCTTGTCAGTGGCATACATGTCTTCTATCAAATAATATAAACTTAAAGCGTGAGTTCTAAAAAACAAATAAACAAACAGACAAAACAAACAAACAAAAAAAAAACAAAAAAAAAAAAACGAATGGAAGTCGTTGGTGACCAGTACTGCAATTCAGATTGATATTACTATAATTTAAATTCCCACACCTTAAAGCTGTCATCCTTTTGTCTAAAAGTAGTAGTGGTATAGATGTTACTGTAAAATCTGACATGTATTCACGGTTACACGGATGATTAATACCCCTCTCTTTTTCGTAATCCATTTTATGAAGGCAGTATATGGGTCTTTAAATGAATGAAGCATGTGAAGGTAAGGTTTCCAGATGATCTTTATCCTATACTAATGCTGAATGATGATAAATGTAAGTAATTACAAAGCAGTTTTTTCTTTTTTCTTTTTTCTTTTTTAAATGGTGTTGGTAAATTTCTGTTCTCAAGATTGCAGTGGCTAGTCAGGATTGATAACAGAATGCTCCTTGAGAGCTAACTGCTCACTTCTGTTCTCTCTTGCAGACCATTGTGCCACATTTTGCAGTGATTATTATATTGTGGGAGATCACCAAACTCATTTCACTTGTGACTGAACTGGTTTATGTTTGAGCCCAGCACCAGCACATGCTACCGATTTGTACAGTATTCCCATCTATTAGAAATAGGAAAAGCCAATAAAACATTGATTTAAAAAAAAAAGAAAAAAAAAGAAACTAAATCTTCACACATGGAAATAAAAATCTTTTTAATTCAGACAACTTATTAAAAATACGCCAAACAAATGGCATGAGAGTTAACACTGGAGCCTTTCATTGGGAAGACAGGCTTTTGATACCCAGCTGGGCCTAAAATAGGCTAGAGCAGAGTCTTAAAATAGTTCCCTTGGGTCTGCAGGCCACTGGTCTGGAGGGCACTTTATTCCTACTTAAAAATGCCCATGGGGACAGAGCTAGAGGATGATAGACAGCACCACCAGCAGTACAGGCATGCTGTAACGCATGCACAATTCTGCCAATCAGCTCCTTGAATATTGTACCTGTTTGTATCATACAGCTATTTCATATATACTATCGTCCTTTGCCTCATCGGCTGCTCTTAAGGAATGCCTTGAAAAACAAAATGGTATACTTTGAAAATTGTTGTTTAGCAGTATTAGTCCAGAGATGAAAAAAACAATTAACAATATTAAAGTTGAAAATGACATTATATATTTATACCCGACCCTTAAAACAAATGTTCAAATAAATAAATCAATAAATTGTTGGGGAGCAGAACGACACATCAAACTGGTAGATCAATTACTGCATTCTAATATTTGTTTTCCCTTACAGTTGGGTTTATGTACATTTTAAAGAACTTGTAATATTGGCTGCAGTGTAGAACACACTGTTTGTTTCGGCAGTGTACCAGACTGCTTTTCAATGCATGTTCATGGAGTGAAGTGCAGAAGTTCAGAGTTCATTGTTCTGTTCTCCAGCCAGAGCGGCGTGCACAGCTTTCCTGTTTGCTCAGTCTTTTGATAGCTAATCCCAGCACAAGTTTCAGAACGCTTCCTTCAGGGATGCAATCTACTCACAAACATTGATTTATGTGCTTGTGCTTTCAAGCTCACAGTTACAGGCAACACCAGAGTTTTTCACACAGGGCAGGAACGTTTTAGTATGTCCACCCCATGGTGTTAATCTTGGGTTGGGTGTGTGTCTGGATTAGACCATGGTTTGAGGAGGGTCAACACCTGTTTAAAATCTGTTATCGTTGTTAACATCATATACAGACGTGCTCAAATTTGTTGGTACCCTTACAGCTCATTGAAATAATGCTTCATTCCTCCTGAAAAGTGATGAAATTAAAAGCTATTTGTTTTGTATTGTTAACAGTGCCATGGGAGGATGCTGTAGATGAGGCGTATGAGAGGAAGAGACTGCGGTATGCTCAACTAGCCACTGAAGCGGAACAGCGAGGATGGAGAGTTCGGGTTTACCCAGTGGAAGTGGGTTGTCGAGGATTTGTGGCACACTCTACAACCCGGTTTCTCAGAGACGTCGGATTCAGTGGCCAAGAGTTGCGTCGCACAGTGAAGAACTTATCTGAAGCAGCAGAGAGGAGCAGCAACTGGCTGTGGTTGAGACGGAAAGATTCTGGCTGGGGACAGGTAAGTAAGCTGGGCTGAGTTGAGTGGGGGACGGAGGGGGGTGATGCTGGGACGCCAGAATCACCGTCGAGCCCTCTTGAGGTGTCGTGGGCTAGTCGACGAAACACTGAGGATGGAAGGTGCCCACTTGAAAACCCCAGAGATGTACCCTACTTAGCTCAATCCAGACGGTTGTCATGCTGATGCGCTGGGGAGGCCGCACTTTGGTTGATCCCCGGAGCCAGCATCGCAGCCGTTGTGTGTGCTGATGCGCCAGGGAGGCAAAATAAGCTGATCCCTGGAGCCAGCATTACACTTCAGCCATTAACACCAGACAGAAGGATATCTACATCATCATATGGAAGGAAACGTAAATGGATGGAGACACATATGGATCACATTAGTTTACTGTAAAGCTACGTCTTAGTTGGTGCTTATCTTGGCGAGAGCCGAGTTCAAATCAGCATGAAGTTTTAACATCTACTCTCGTGTAATGGAAATCATTTTATCATGTATACTTGCATGCCTTTGGTATGTCATAGAATAAAGCAAAGCAGCTGTGAAAAGAGATGAATTATTGCTTATTCTACAAAGATATTCTAAAATGGCCTGGACACATTTGTTGGTACCCCTTAGAAAAGATAATAAATAATTGGATTATAGTGATATTTCAAACTAATTAGTTTCTTTAATTAGTATCACATATGTCTCCAATCTTGTAATCAGTCATTCAGCCTATTTAAATGGAGAAAAGTAGTCACTGTGCTGTTTGGTATCATTGTGTGCACCACACTGAACATGGACCAGAGAAAGCAAAGGAGAGAGTTGTCTGAGGAAAATAATAGACAAGCATGGTAAAGGTAAAGGCTACAAGACCATCTCCAAGCAGCTTGATGTTCCTGTGACAACAGTTGCAAATATTATTAAGAAGTTTAAGGTCCATGGAACTGTAGCCAACCTCCCTGGGCGCGGCCGCAAGAGGTAAATCGACCCCAGATTGAACAGAAGGATAGTGCGAATGGTAGAAAAAGAACCAAGGATAACTGCCAAAGAGATACAAGCTGAACTCCAAGGTGAAGGTACGTCAGTTTCTGATCCCACCATCCGTCGCTTTTTGAGCGAAAGTGGGCTCCATGGAAGAAGACCCAGGAGGACTCCACTTTTGAAAGAAAAACATAAAAAAGCCAGACTGGAATTTGCTAAAATGCATATTGACAAGCCACAATCCTTCTGGGAGAATGTCCTTTGGACAGATGAGTCAAAACTGGAGCTTTTTGGCAAGTCACATCAGCTCTATGTTCACAGACGTAAAAATGAAGCTTTCAAAGAAAAGAACACCATACCTACAGTGAAACATGGAGGAGGCTCGGTTATGTTTTGGGGCTGCTTTGCTGCGCCTGGCACAGGGTGCCTTGAATCTGTGCAGGACACAATGAAATCTCAAGACTATCAAGGAATTCTGGAGCGAAACGTACTGCCCAGTGTCAGAAAGCTCTGTCTCAGTCGCAGGTCATGGGTCCTCCAACAGGATAATGACCCAAAACACACAGCTAAAAGCACCCAAGAATGGATAAGAACAAAACATTGGACTATTTTGAAGTGGCCTTCTATGAGTCCTGATCTGAATCCTATTGAACATCTATGGAAAGAGCTGAAACTTGCAGTCTGGAGAAGGCACCCATCAAACCTGAGACAGCTGGAGCAGTTTGCTCAGGAAGAGTGGGCCAAACTACCTGTTAACAGGTGCAGAAGTCTCATTGAGAGCTACAGAAAACGTTTGATTGCAGTGATTGCCTCTAAAGGTTGTGCAACAAAATATTAGGTTAGCGGTCCCATCATTTTTGTCCATGCCATTTTCATTTGTTTTATTATTTACAATATTATGTTGAATAAAAAATCAAAAGCAAAGTCTGATTTCTATTAAATATGGAATAAACAATGGTGGATGCCAATTACTTTTGTCAGTTTCAAGTTATTTCAGAGAAAATTGTGCATTCTTCGTTTTTTGTGGAGGGGTACCAACAAATTTGAGCACGTCTGTATTTCTGAGGGAAGTCATTGGTAGAATAGCAGTTTTTAATTTGGACGCCAGGTACTGTGACTCAGCCCCCCCACTCCCCTCCATTTAGTCCTGGGTCCCTCATAAGAGAGTATTGATGGTGTTGAATTGCATGGAGGTTCTGTGAGGTAGAAGAATATGCACTTTGGACTGAGTTTATACCATCAAACTCAATGTAACTGTGACCTGAACCCACCAAAAACCCATATTCATATATGTTTTGCATTAAAAGCATTGAGTGCTACATAAAGTGGAAAAAGTTCCTATTTTCATTTGATTTTCCAAGTAGCCTTTTATACATATTGCTATGGTAACCTTGGTGTACAAAATTATACATTCACCAACTGTGTTTACTCTAATACTAATGGAAACATATTACACGCACTGTTTTGACTGTAACATATTACATAATACATTACATCCAGTGCTCCAAGCTTTCTAGTAATCATTTGTTTAATAAGGCAGCATATTTTTCATGTGATATAATGATCGCTATGGATAGCTATGGATGTTAGGGCTTCAACCACTTCACATGGAAACATTGCTTTGTATTCACTTTCCTTCTTTTTGTGTGCTTAGCTCACTTTGCCAACAAATTGCCAACTGAAGTGGATTGTTTAAATAAATGACTACGCTTACATTTTTCTGAAATATTTGGTATTTTTTGTTAACCCGGGTACAATACTTATATTATTGGTGCTTGTGGCAAAGTGCCCCGCCCCTGTGTGCATTTGTGTGTTCTGTGTTGTGTATATGCGTGCGTATGTTAATGTTGGTGTATAGATTGGTACACGGGATATAAACGGGTCTGTGTTTCACGTGTGTTTAAAGTGTATAATTATATTTAGGCACGAGGATGGCACATCACTTCACGTGCAGATAAAATGTGTATAATGTGTGGCACGGGGTTGCACGTAATGAATTCACGTGCTGGGATTCAAGTGAATAATTAATTAGTAATTGAATCCCAGCACAACAGTATATATAGAGACACATTTTCACTCACTGGTGGTTAGGTGTTCAGAGAGTGGAGAACGGGTGAGAGAGAAGGAGAGTTAAAAGCGTAATTATAAATATAATAAGTGTTTTGTTTGTACTCACCGTGTTTGTTTGTCTCCGTGCACCGTTTGTGTTTAGTGCGTTTTGTTTGTCTTTTTACTTTGGCGTATAGTGCCGTGTCCTGTGTTTTTGTTGTTTCAAACCTTTTATTTTCTGTCTGTTATTAAATGCTGAGCGCAATCACGCGCTCAGCTTTACCAAAACCCCATCTCTCTGTTTATTTATTTCCTCCATCTGGTCTGACGCCACCCACTCTGGCCGTCTTTGTGACAGTGCTGCATTAAGTTGACAATAATGTGTAGTTAAGGAAGTGAAATGCACAGTATAGACACAAACACACATGTCACAGTTCTGTTTTAAAATGATAAATGAAACACCAGGACATTTTCCCTTCCATGGCTCCGTTCCATCAGGTTTTGCAACCAGTTTTACATCAAATTTGTGTTTCAATGTCTAATTGTGTGCACACCTTATGCATTTTTTTTGTTACTATACTATTGCTAAAAGTATTTAATGCTAGTACCAAAAATCCAAAACACATCTTGGGGATTATTTTTTTAAATCATGTATGTCAAGCAAAATCTGTTGTAAAATATATTTAATTAATTTTGTTGCTGATTTTTTTTTCATTATTAGCTTAAATCAATACCAATGGAACACAAGTCATTAAATAATTGTAGATATATTTTACATAACGTTGTTTAACAACTTTTGTGCTGCTGTTTTATTACAATCACACTACAGTCAAATATCTTCAGACTACAAATGTACTTCCATCAACATTCAGAAGTACAATGTGCTGTATTTGTGTAGCGGTATCTGCTTCTTCATTGATACAACATTGATCTGTTGTACATCATGTTTGACAGCTAGGTTGGTGCTGTACTGCTCAATGTGGATGTGCTGAAGATTAAGATCATCACTGAAGTATGTATATTAAGTAAAAACACAGATTCCACCCAAAATCTACATTTTCTCTTCCAATCATATCTTAGGGTACACTTTACACAAGATTTATATATAAAAAAAAGACTCATGTCTCATCTGTTTGTAATGCAAATATTGTTTAGACATAGCTTTGATAATTAGCAATACTTCAGCAGATGGTATGTGTTTAGGATGTTTTATAGTGTGGGATTTTGCAACAAAAATGTCCAGAAACATGTCATGTCAGGTTTGATCTTCAGTTCCTGACTGATTCACCTTCACAACCAATTCAACCTGTACACCATCCGTCCAAGGCCCGTTTTTATTATTATTTATTTCTTAGCAGACGCCCTTATCCAGGGTGACTTACAATTGTTACAAGATATCACATTATTTTTACATACAGTTACCCATTTATACAGTTGGGGTTTTACTGGAGCAATCTAGGTAAAGTACCTTGCTCAAGGGTACAGCAGCAGTGTCCTCCACCTGGGATTGAACCCACGATCTTCCAGTCAAGAGTCCAGAGCCCTAACCACTACTCCACACTGCTGGTTTTTTCCAAACCATTGCTTCAGTGGAAAGTGTGCAGTTTGCAAGCAATGCCTAGCCATGTCTAAATTTGATGTACGAACAGCAAAAGTTCTATTACTTTAGAATAAGAACACAAATATTAAAACTGTTTTATTCCTTATCAAACTGTTTTATTCCTTGTCTCCAAATGTACAAATATTTAATTTAAATGTCAAATCAAAATGTATTTTGAATTACAGATGAAACACTGTAGTGGATCTCTCATATTTACCATATTTTTCAAGAAGCCAAATGGGAAAACATTATTAGCCAGTTAGTGAAATAAGAGGATTTTGCCAAATATTGATCAATAGCCTTTTCTTAATAAATACATGTACACTAAAAAAAACAAAAAACATTTTTATTAATTTAATCTAAGATCCAAATAAATTATATTTCAGTAACTGTCGGATTAACCCATCAAGGGGCCCTAGGCAAACATACACTTCTGGGCCTCTATCTTCTTAAATGAATAACAACAAATATACTATTATATATATATATATATATATATATATATATATATATATATATATATATATATGTGTGTATATTAGCTTAACTCATGCGCCACCAATTTGCAAAAGGCATAATTTTCATTTTTAAGTTATTATACATGGTTTTGATCAGAAACGGTCAATTATGTCGAATTGTAGTTATTAATTATGATAAAAATTTCACGCACTGCTCTGAACTGAACGACTGACCGAATCTGCCAGAAACAGTTCAATTGAAGGCGGTGTGCTAAATACATTTCAAAACAAATTCAGAAAAACCTGACGCCTACCTTTCATGATTTACTGAATAAAAATACAACAGTTCAAATATGGACAAGAGTGCCATGTTGATTGTTATCCAATTTAAAAAAACACATGATACTTCGATATAGGAGGGTGCTCAAATTTTTGTCCACTAACTGTAGCTCCCCCATAGTCCACAAAAATAGTTGCCAACCTTATTAACATATTGAATTACATACCGCTTTACAGTTTTCAATATACTTAATGAAAAAGTGGCAAAAATTGAAAAATTTGACATTTTGAAATCTAACATGAAATACTGTACTACTGTTACGGCTTCCAGTAGACTTTTGCGATATCATTTTGCAGTTTCTATATACAGACCTCCATGTAAATGTTACAGTAAATACAATAATAAGGTTTACAAGGCATTATTTTGTGTTGTGTTGGTATGGTGACATGAAATAGTGGGCATTTATTTTTAGGTGTTCCTCGTCGTAGGCCTCTGCTTGAAATTTTAATGAGAACTTATTTACATTTACCAGCCAAATTGTTGATAATTTTATACCCTGCACAGGCAATACTCAGTAAAACTCAGGAAAACTGTACTGCCTACTGGGTTGCCATGAGATATCTGTAAAAATGAAAAATAAACAAAAACACATTTTATACTCAACACATTCTTGGCTTTCTGTATATATTGTGGTGTATATATTCTGTATATACACCTGAGGCGAGGTAACAAGGTAATAAAATATTGTTATTTATTTATTTATTTCTTAGCAGGCGCCCTTATCCAGGACGACTTACAGTTGTTACAAAAATATCACAGTACAAAATATCACATTATAAAATATTACAGTACAGAGTATCACATTGCAGAATATCACATTACATATAACAGCAGTTATAAAGTACAATAAAATCAGTGGCAAATAAGATCAAATTCGAATAAGAGTAAGATAAAGAATCCGGTAAATAATTACATATAAGGGTAAGTTAGACTGAGAGCAGTTAACTTATAGAAAAAAGAATTGCTTATACGAGTTCAGTAAGAGCACATAGTAAATACGATAAATGGGTGAGAATGATTTCAAATAAGAGCAATTACAAAAACGTGAATACAGATACCTATAAGAGTAAAATCGAATACAAGATACAGGAAGTAGTTATAATTAAGAGCAGTAGTAGAATACGGCAAGGTATGGAGCAGTTCAGTGCAAACAAGCTGATGCAAGTACTGGTACACTAATTAATGGATGGTATAAAAAGCTTTGTAGCTCTGTGTGGGGAGTAAGAAGGAGAAAGACAGGAGTGGAGTGACAGCGAAACGGGTAATAAGACAAAGATTTACAAACAAAGAAGAACAGGGAAACGGCTTGGCCGTCCTGTGATAGATGGGAACATAATCACAGCAGCTGAAACCATAACCATGAAACCCAGCCACGTATTACAGATGATGACAGCAGGGGATGACGTGGAGGCCTACCTGCTAGCTTTTGAGCGAGCCGCTGCACGAGAGTCCTTGCCCAGGACAGTGGGCAGGCACTGTGGCACGCACAGAAAGCGTACTACGACCTGGAAACAGGCTGCTGAAGATTACGATCGGCTGAAAGCAGAGATCCTGGCACGAGCAGGAGTGACCTCAGCCATAAGATCCCAATGTTTTAATGCATGGAAGTATAAGGAAGAACAGGCACCAAGTTCACAAATGTTCAACCTCATCCGCCTGGCTAGGCGGTGGCTACAACCGGAATGCAACACTGCTACCAGGATGGCTGAGATCCTAGTGATGGACCGGCTTTTGACAGCGATGCTACCAACACTCAGAAAATGGGTGGACCAAGGAGACCCAGAAACCTTGGACGAGATTGTGGTGCTTGTGGAGTGACAGCTGGCGGCCAATGAATTGGCCCGCAAACCCAACACCCTCTTCCCGGAGCAACTGGCAACCCCCCAGCCCAAAGGCCCGGAGCTACAGGAATCCAGGTAAGACTGAAACTGGGAGAGGGGACGCAGAAGAATGGTCACAGACCATGAAGGGACTGGGGTTAAAGGGGGTGGAGTCTGTTAGAGTCCATAATAACTCTGCTGTGAGGTACAAAAACTATCTGTGTTTCCCGCTGTAACGAGTTTGGGTATATATTATTATTATTATTTATTTCTTAGCAGACGCCCTTATCCAGGGCGACTTACAATTGTTACAAGATATCACATTATTTTTACATACAATTACCCATTTATACAGTTGGGTTTTTACTGGAGCAATCTAGGTAAAGTACCTTGCTCAAGGGTACAACAGCAGTGTCCCCCACTGGGGATTGAACCCACAACCCTCCGCTCAAGAGTCCGGAGCCCTAACCACTACTCCACACTGCTGCCCTGATATATTGGTACAGTGCCCAAATGAGCCTGAGCCAGAGCCAATAAAATGTGGGGTTTAATTAATATAATTGTGGAGTAGGAAACCTGGTGAATGTTGCTGTAGGAATGCACAGGTTTATGATATCTGTGAAGTTAAATGAGAAGGATGCAATGGCTCTTGCCGATTTTGGGTTTCAGCTAATTTTGTGAAACCCAGTCAATTGGAACATAATCTGAAAACCGGTATTACTTGTGTGCATGTGTAGCGACTCTGTAATCATGGCACCACGTGTAGCAGCTCAGCAACCTCTTTCACACACACTGCGAAATGCTCCGGCCTGCTCTGCTACACTGCTGTTAATGACTGACGCTCTGTACTCTGTCATTTTTTTTTTTAGGGCTATCCACCACCAAACCATCAGGATATCTCACACCGAAACAAGCTGGAGTCTTGGAACTTGAAATTTATTGAACATCTGGGAAAAATAAAATAAATAAAAACACAATAAACAGCTGCACATCTCACTCCATGCTCTTATTCAAAATATTTCAAGCCATTTTAGGGAAAGAGAAACTAAACATTACATTAAACTATAGTGATGCAACATTATATTCTCTTTATAAAGAAATGAAGGACATTCATAATTAAAATAAAACACCCATACTTTTACACATTGACTCCAGTACACATTAATGTACAATAATACATTTATACATAAAACAATTGGGATAATAAAACAAAATTACATACCTGGGAAAGATCAAATAAATAAAATAAATAAAAACACAATAAAATGGCTGCACTTCTCTTATTCAATCAAGGAGAGAGAGCAGCAGAAAAATAATAAAAAAAATAAATAAAACCAATCCAGTGTTACTAACAGTAACAACAAAAATCAAATAACAAAATAGAAATAAACAATTTTCTTCCATTTTACTAATTTTCCTTAATACACAATATAATTACAATGCTATATTGGATTGTGTTTAGCTGTTGCAGTAGACAGGAAGAAAAATAGCGATTTTGGTAAGTACAATTGAATCCTTGTTGCTGATGTAACTACATTAGCTGGTTGAAGGAATTACTTTTCTAAAGTATTCAGAGCTGTGGTTCATTGAAGACCTGTAGGACAGTATAAATTGACAGTGTCTTAGAACAGCAGCTGTTCAAACTGTCCTAATTCTGTCAGTCACTCTATTCTCCTATCCTCTCTTGCTGACCTGGGAATCTCCGGCACTGCTCTGGCCTGGTTCTCCTCCTACCTCTCTGACTGCAGCTACCAGGTAACCTGGCGTGGCTCACTCCACACCTCACCCTCTCTCAACAGGAATCCCCCAAGGATCAGTCTTGGTTCCTTTCCTGTTCTCCCTCTACACCGGCTCCCTGGGCCCCCTCATCACATCCTATGGTTTCTCTACCATTTCTATGCTGATGATGCTCAGATCTTCCTCTCCTCCCCCCCCCTCTGTCCCCACCACCCCCTCCTGTATCTCTACCTGTCTGCCTGCTATCTCCTCCTGGATGCACTTGCATCACCTCAAACTTAATCTCTCTAAATCTGACCTCCTTTTCTTCCCTTCCTCATCTTCTCCTTCCTCTCTAGTGACCGACTTTGTTACACTCCTGGACTGTCTTGGACTCTCTCAATCTGTCAACATTCCCACTCTCACCCGTGGAAACACCCTGGATCTGCTCATCACCAGGGGTCTTGATATCTCCAATCTCTCAGTCTCAGATATCTCTCTCTCTCTGACCATTTCTTGATCACTGCCAATATTAATCTTCCTGCACCTTCAGCTATTACTGATACTGTTATTTCCTTCTGTCCTGTGACAGGCTGGCTTCAGTGATGACATCAGACCAGAAAGGAGTACATAGACAGGCAGTAGTGATGAGTGAAAATGAGCCGCAATGGCTGCGCTCAGTGCGTTTAATAAACAAACAAAAATAAAAGGTTTAACAAAACACAGGACACGGCACTCAAGGCCAAAATAAACAGACAAACAAAACGGATTAACACTAAACAAACAGTGGATGAACAGACAAACAAACACGGTGAGTCAAACAAACTTATATTTACTTTTTCCTTAGTTTTACTTTTTATTTTCTCCTTCTCCACACCCGTTCTCCACTCACCGAACACACAACCCCAAGTGAGTGCTTTGTGCATCTATATATACTGTTGTGCCGGGATTCAATTACTAATTAATTATTCAATTGAATCCCAGCACGTGAACTAATTCTGTGCAACCCCGTGCTCACATATTAAATACTTTAAATGCACGTGAAGTGAAGTGCAATCCCCGTGCATAAATACAGTTATACATTTTAAATAACTCGTGCTACACACACCCATTTATATCCCGTGCAGCCATATTTATACACCGACATTAACACATGCACGCAACATATAACATAAAACACAAATTATTATTATTATTATTTATTTCTTAGCAGACGCCCTTATCCAGGGCGACTTACAATTGTTACAAGATATCACATTATACATATTATACAGATATCACATTATTTTTACATACAATTACCCATTTATACAGTTGGGTTTTTACTGGAGCAATCTAGGTAAAGTACCTTGCTCAAGGGTACAACAGCAGTGTCCCCCACTGGGGATTGAACCCACAACCCTCCAGTCAAGAGTCCAGAGCCCTAACCACTACTCCACACTGCTGCCCACAGGGGTGGGGCACATTGCCACATATACTCCCCCTTGTGCGCAGCACACGTGGCCTCAATGGCCACCTCCCCCCTTAAAATCCCCAAAGTCTCGCTCAAAGTCCTGGGCCAAGAACAGGGACTTCAAGGGGTTCACTGGCAATGCTGTCAGTGAAACTGCTGACAGCTCCCGGGCTGACTCCTTCAGCTGGGGTAGTCCTGACAGCGGAAAGGCTGCTTGGGGAGTTGTCTCCTGACCTCCTCCCTTCTTCGTAGCCAGCAGCTCCCTCTTGTCGAGCTCCGGCCACAGTACTTCTGGCAGCGAAAGTGCTGCAGTTGGAGCTGGTCTCCTGATCTCCCCCACGATCTTCGGCAGCGAAACTGCTGCTGGGGTTGGTGGTCTCCGGACCTCCCCCCCCTTCTTGTTGGCTGGCAAGCCCCCTTGGTGGGGTTCCAGCCACAGTACTTCCTGCTGCGATGCGGAGCAACAGGCAGCCCCAGACGATGCGGAGCAACAGGAAGCCCCAGACGATGCGGAGCAACAGGAAGCCCCAGGCGATGCGGCGCAACAGGCAGCCCCAGGCGATGCGGCGCAACAGGCAGCCCCAGGCGATACGGAGCAACAGGAAGCCCCAGGCGATGCGGCGCAACAGGCAGCCCCAGGCGATGCAGAGCAACAGGCAGCCCCAGGCGATGCAGAGCAACAGGCAGCCCCAGGCGATGCAAGGCAGGCACCCTTGGGGGAAGCGAGGCTGGCATCCTTGGGCGAAGTGAGGCTGGCATCCTTGGGCGAAGCGAGGCTGGCATCCTTGGACGAAGCGAGGCAGGCATCCTTGGGCGGTGTGAGGCAGGCATCCCCGGGCGGTGACATGAAGGCATTCTCAGGCGGTGATGTGAAGGCATCCCCGGGCGGTGGCCAACTCAGCTGTAGCTCCTCTCCCTTGGGTGGTGGAGGTGGGAGCGGCCAGCAGTCCTCCCACATTGGGGAAGGTGGAACCATCAGGTATTCACCCTCTGCTGGTGGAGCTGGCGGAGGCAGAGGCAGATCCTGCTGCGCTTCTCCTGACGGTGAAGGTAGAGGCAGCTCCTGTTGCTCTGCTCCTGCCGGTGGAGGTGGCAGAGGCAGAGACAGCTCCTGCTGCTCTGCTCCTGGTGGTGGCGGAGGCAGAGGCAACTCCTGCTGCTCTCTTCCTGGTGGTGGAAGCGGTTGAGGTGGTGGAGGCAGAGGCAGCTCTGCTCCTGGTGCGGCTCTGAAGGCGCAACAAGCAGGTACTTTTCCTCTGCTGGTGGAGATGGGGACAGCAGGCATTCCTCCTCTGCTGGTGGAGATGGGGACAGCAGGCATTTTTCCTCTGCTGGTGGAGATGGGGACAGCAGGCATTTTTCCTCTGCTGGTGGAGATGGGAACAGCTGCCTCTCGGGCTTTGGATTCCCACAGTCCCCCCGTCTGGGCGCTGGACGCTTGCGATCCCCCTGTCTGGGTGCTGGACGCTCGCGGTCCCCCCGTCTGAGCGCTGGATGCACGGGCTCCTTCCACTCAGGTGCTAATTCCTCCTCATAACTGCGGAAGGGACAGGAGGCAAAGTAATGCTTACCCTCGCAGAGGGGACACGACGGCGATGGCAGCTGGTCGGGTACTGGCTTCCTAGCCTTCCGGCGGAACCACTCCTCCGTGTCTTCCCCCCATCCCATCTTTTGGGACAATGCCTGAAGAGCCACATGGACGGAGCAGTGCATGGTGGTGTGACAGGTTTTGCCACAGACGAAACACCACAGCCCTACTTCCTCCTTTTCCCCTTTGCTCTGCTATTACTGCTTTCGGCTGCTTTTTCCCATTTTTTTTTGTTAATATATTTTATCCTGCAGTACTCTTTCTGGCCTGAGTCTTGGGGGCGCTGTCCCGGTTCTGACAATCATGTGTGACAGGCTGGCTTCAGTGATGACGTCAGACCAGAAAGGAGTACATAGACAGCCAGTAGTGATGAGTGAAAATGAGCCGCAATGGCTGCGCTCAGTGCGTTTAATAAACAAACAAAAATAAAAGGTTTAACAAAACACAGGACACGGCACTCAAGGCCAAAATAAACAGACAAACAAAACGGATTAACACTAAGCAAACAGTGGATGAACAGACAAACAAACACGGTGAGTCAAACAAACTTATATTTACTTTTACCTTAGTTTTACTTTTTATGTTCTCCTTCTCCACACCCGTTCTCCACTCACCGAACACACAACCCCAAGTGAGTGCTTTGTGCATCTATATATACTGTTGTGCCGGGATTCAATTACTAATTAATTATTCAATTGAATCCCAGCATGTGAACTAATTCTGTGCAACCCCGTGCTCACATATTAAATACTTTAAATGCACGTGAAGTGAAGTGCAATCCCTGTGCCTAAATACAATTATACATTTTAAATAACTCGTGCTACACACACCCATTTATATCCCGTGCAGCCATATTTATACACCGACATTAACACATGCATGCAACATATAACATAAAACACAAATACACACAGGGGTGGGGCACATTGCCAAAAATCTGCTAAATCCTATAATACTCTCGGAATGTGTCTCTTCTTCCCCTCTGACTGGTACTCTCCCGTCTTCGGTCAACGATGCACTGACCCTCTACAACACCACCCTTACTCAGATCGTCGACACAGTTGCCTCACTTACAACCAGAACAGTGAGGAAACATTGCAACTGTCCATGGTATACCCTCGCACTTCGACTGCTTCAGTCTGCCTGCCGCAAGTCTGAGCGCAAATAGAGGTCGTCTGGACTAACAGTTCAGAGTGAGATTTGGACTGATCACCTCAGTAGCTACAGATGTGCGCTCGCTGCTGCCAGGGTGAATTACTTCTCTGAAATCATATCCATGGGACACGGTAAACCAAATATTCTCTTCAAAACCATTGATCAAATCCTGCATCCAGCCATCAATAAATCCATCTCCCATTCATCCTCCTCTCTTACCTGCCATGATTTCTCCTCTTTCTTTCGGAACAAAATCAACACCATTTATTCTACGCTCTCCTGCCACAAACCCAGTATAGTACTTGACCACATAGACTCCCCTCCGATTGTCCCTCCTGCTCTCTCTTCCTTCTCTCCTCCCTCCATTACTGATGTCTCCAGCCTATTGTTGAAATCAACTATTGCCACGTGCCCCTTGGACACCTGGCCAACAAATCTCATCCCTCTGCTTCTGACCTTGCTCCTTCCATTATGCACACTCTCAACCTGTCCCTGGTTTCAGGCCTGGTTCCTGCTGCCCTCAAGACTGCCCGAGTAACGCCAGTGCTCAATCCGACTGTCTTATCTAACTTCCGTCCCCTATCCAATCTTCCTTTTCTCTCCAAAACTCTTGAAAGAGCTGTAGCCAGCCAGCTGATGAAACATCTCACAGATAATAATCCGCTTGAATCTCTGCAGTCTGGCTTCCGGCTGCATCACAGTACCAAAACATGCTGATGCTGTTGCTCCCTCTGTCCTTGTCCTCCTTGACCTAACTGCTGCTTTTGATACCATAGATCATAGCATTCTTCTTGACTGGCTTCAGCCTCATGTGTCACTCCTATGCAGATGACACCCAGCTCTACCTAAAACTAGACCCTGGATGTCCCTCTGCCATGGTTCAGCTCTCAGCTTGCATCCAAGACATCGTGGCCTGGATGTCTGCCAATTTTCTTCAGCTCAATACTAACAAATCTGAACTTCTAGTAGGATCGAAAACTCAACTCAAGAATCTAAATATTGCATCCTTGAACCTTGGAAACTGTCTGCTGCTGCCTTCCCCCACTGTAAGAAGCCTTGATGTACTTCTGGATAGTAACCTTTCCTTTGATGCCCAAATCTCCTATGTAGTCAAATCCTCCTTCTACCACCTCTGAAACATCTCAAAGGTCCGTCCCTACCTTTCCCTCCCGGATGCAGAGATACTCTGTCATGCATTCATCTCCTCTCGACTTGACTACTGCAACCCTCTCTATGGTGGTCTTCTGTCACGTGCCATAAACTGAGCTGGTTCAAAATGCCACTGCTAGGATCCTTACCAGAAGTAAAAAACATGATCACATTACCCCCTGTCTTGCCCAGCTGCTCTGGCCACCTGTAAAGTTCAGGATTACTTTCAAAATTCTCCTGCTTGCCTACTAGGCCCAGAGTATCTCTCCAACCTGCTAACCCACTATGTCCCTGCACACAAGCTGAGGTCCTCTGACTTGTTATACCCAAGCAAAAGTGCACCACACTCAGAGAGCGCTCTTTTAGCTTCATGGCCCTGACTCTCTGGAACTCTCTCCCAGCTTTAGTGTGTGCAGCTCCCACAGTCGCTCGCTTCAAATCAACTCTCAAGACCCACTTGTTCTCTCTTGCTTTCAATGCTCTTTAAGCCTGATATCTGTTATTAGCTGTTGTCTAAATTGCTATTTCAGGTTTTTCACTCCATCTTATTTGTATGATTATGTATGACACACGCATCCACAATGTTTAGAATTCACATCCTAGCCTTGTATTTCATGTATTTGCATTGTTTTTTACTGTTTGTATTTAATGTACTATGCCCTGTATTTCACTCTATTTAATGTATTCTGCATTGTTCCTCACTATCTTGTAAAGTGCTTTATGATGATGGTCCATATGAAAAGCACTATATAAAATAAAGATTGATTGATTGAGACGATGGGGTAAAAAATGTAAGCGGCCATGTATCAGGGTTATAGACTCTTGTTCAGAAGAAGCAACCTAGTGCTGTTTACACACATTGCTATGCGCATTGTCTAAATGTGGTTGTGATCGACACTGTGAGCTCTAATACCGTGTCAAAGAACTTTTTTGTACTTGTCCAGAACCTGTATACATTCATCCATGCCAGCAATCACTGCAGCACTGTCTTTAAAATACAGAAGGACACCATGGCCCAGGCAGAAAGGACTTCAAGTGTGAGTGGTAGTGAATACAGCGGTCGGGAAAGGCGTCTGCAAGCTCTTCACGAAGTGCATTGGTATTCACACTGCCGAGCTCTGCATGTCATAGATGAACAGTTTTCCGTTATTCAAGAAACCTTAAAGAATATTCAGCAGAATGCCACCAAAGCAAGTGTGTAAGCAGAGGCAAAAGGGCTTATGATCCAGATGAATTTCAAATTCACAATGTGCCTTCTGGTATTTTTGGATGTGTTAAACAGCGTGAGTTACTGTCGCACTTTTTTGCAGAGGGAGAACATGGATTTTGCCAGTGCTGTAAGTGCCATGGAGAGCTGTTTTAAGTGTTGTGCGAAACCTGAGAACAGGTGAGAAGTTCCACAAGTACTATTTAAAAGCTGAACACCGGGCGAATGAATTGGATCTGCAAATGACAACATTTAGGAAAAGGCGCCCGGCAAAAATGCTGGAACATTTTTATGGAACTCGCACAAAAAAACTGAAAACAGTGCATATACCAAAAGGGAAAGAAACACTTGTGTAGCTGAATCAAGAATTTAAGTGCAGTGTTCTGAAATGCAGTACAGTTTGTTTGTACGCCACATCGAGTCCATTTTAAACGTTCTGGAATCGGACAATGCTATATCTTTGTCAGAACTCATGAAAGTCCGTAAAGAACACGATCTGGGACTATTGTATCCTGACGTATACAGCCTCTTGTATGGACTTTCATTAAAATGGTGAGTGAGTGTGTGGCATTGTGCCCCGCCCCTGTGTGCATTTGTGTGTTATATGTTGCATGTAGTGTGTTAATGTTGGTGTATTGTAGTTGGTACACAGGATATAATGTGGGTAATGAGCACGAGTATTTAAAATGTATAATTGTATTTAGGCACAGGATTCACTTCACGTGCATTTGAAGTATTTAATATGTGAGTACGAGGTTGCACATAATTAATTCACGTGCTGGGATTCAAGGGAATAATTAATTAGTAATTGAATCCTGGCACACCAGTATATATAGATGCACGTTTTACTCACTTGGGGTTGTGTGTTCGGTGAGTGGAGAATGGGTGAGGTAAAATAAACCAAAAGAATAATAATAATAATAAGTGTTTAAACTCACCTTGTTTGTTTGTATGTTCATCCACCGTTTGTTTAAATGTTAGTCAGTTTTGTTTGTCTCTTTATTTTGGCCTCAAGTGCCGTGTCCTGGTTTTCCGTTTAAAACTTTTATTTGTTTCAATAAACCTGCTGAACGCTACCATTGCGTCTCAGTTTCAACTCCACTACTGTCTCTGCGTATTCCTTTCTGGTCTGAAGTCATCCACTACAGCCTGCTTGTCACACATGGTGTCAGAGTGGGATAACAGCGCCCCCAAGACTCAGGCCAGAAAGAGTACTGTACAAAAAAAAAATGGGAAAAAGCAGCCGGCAACAGCAGAGCAAAGGGGAAAAGGAGGAAGCAGGGCTGTGGTGTTTCGTCTGTGGCAAAACCTGTCACATCACCATGCACTGCTCCGTCCATGTGGCTCTTCGGGCACTGTCCCGAAAGATGGGATGGGGGGAAGACACGGAGGAGTGGTTCCGCTGGAAGGCTAGGAAGCCAGTACCCGACCAGCTGCCATCAACGATGTGTCCCATCTGTGAGGGTAAGCATTACTTTGCCTCCTGTCCCTTCCGCAGTTATGAGGAGGAACTAGCACCTGAGTGGGAGGAGCCCGTGCATCCAGCGCCCGGACGGGGGGACCGCGAGCGCCCCGAAATAATAATACACAGTTCAAAATGTATAAACCAGTAGAACACACACAAAGACACACACGTTCACAAGTCCAGAGTGAGTGTTATAGTGCTTGTGGTGAAATACAATTGTCCGTCTACAATGGTGCAGTGTTGTCCGGGTTTAGTGCTGGCCTGTAGCGACAGCTCTGGATCGTGTTAGCCGTCTAATAAATAACAAGCAGTACAATTAGATGATACAAACAAACAAAACACTCAGGGTTATTTTACACTCGTCCTTCAGTGGTTCTCTTAACCATAAACAAACGAACAGATCACCTAGCCATGTCTCCTTTTTGTACCTTCAGTTATGCCCCCTTGGTTAGCGAGTGCAGCCGTTTCTCCTCCAATCCGCGGTTGCCACATCGCTTTCCCTCTGGAGCGATGACTTAATGTACCGCAGCTGTGCCCCCTTTTTAGATGGCTGACTTCCACCTAACCCTGGGAATGAACTGTCAGGCCATCCAGTCCAGGGGACTGTTCTCTTTACACAGCACCCTCAGAGGTCGGGAGGGAGATTTATTACCAAGAATCATTATATATACAGTATATATATATATATATATATACAGTTGTGTGTATATATATATGTGTGTGTGTGTGTGTGTGTGTATGTGTGTGACAGTGAATGGACTAGTGCTATAGTGCTAGTCCCAAAATCAAATGGGACCTGCCGCTTTTGGATTGACTTTAGGAAACTTAATGAGGTTTCGAAATGTGATGACTACCCCATGCCCTGAGTAGATGAATGAATTGAAAAACTGGGCAAAGCCAAATTTCTGTCCACTTCAGATTTACCTAAAGGATACTAGCAAAATACAGCTAACAGACAGGGCAAAGGAGAAAATGACATTTGTCACTCCAGAAGGGCTACTGCAGTATACAGTATTGCCCTTTCTCGACATTTCAGAGATTAATTGACAAAATCTTAACCACACACCCAATACTCGTCCACATATTTAGATGACATCGTCATACACAGTGAAGATTGGGAATCTCATTTGAGTAAAGCCGAGGCTGTGTTAGACAGCCTCAGGAAAGCTGGTCGTACTGCCAATCCTGAACAGGGCTGTGTTGGATTGTCAGCTAAGTATTTGGGTTATGTGGTTATTATTATTATTGTTATTATTATTATTTGTTTATTTAGCAGACGCCTTTTTCCAAGGCAACTTACAGTGACTAGGGTGTGTGAACTATGCATCAGCTGCAGAGTCACTTACAACAACGTCTCACCCGAAAAACGGAGCACAAGGAGGTTAAGTGACTTGCTCAGGGTCACACAGTGAGTCAGTGAGTGAGCCGGGATTTGAACCGGGGGAACTCCTGGTTACAAGCCCTTTTTAGGGGACAAGCTGATAAATAAACACAAGTACGAGCATTCCTAGGGATAGTGGGGTATTATCGAAGGGTTCTACCTGCTTTTGCCACTATTGCTGCGTCTCTAACATGTGGTAAAGTGACGTAAGGAAGACATGTTAGCCAAAGCTCTGTTCTCGGGGTAAGCTAAAAACACTGCAGTATCAGCAGACTGACCACTAGGTGTCCTCTGTCTTTTAAGATTAGGAAGCATGTGGGGTAGCACCTGAGACAAGATAACAAGGTAATGAAAGAGGTTAAGCAATTAGGGTATTATTATTATTATTTGTTTATTTAGCAGACACCTTTATCCAAGGCAACTTACAGAGACTAGGGTGTGTGAACTATGCATCAGCTGCAGAGTCACATACAACTACGTCTCACCCGAAAGACGGAGCACAAGGAGGTTGAGTGATTTGCTCAGGGTCACACAATGAGTTAGTGGCTGAGGTGTGCTTTGAA
This sequence comes from Acipenser ruthenus, assembly GCF_902713425.1. Taxonomy (NCBI): domain Eukaryota; kingdom Metazoa; phylum Chordata; class Actinopteri; order Acipenseriformes; family Acipenseridae; genus Acipenser; species Acipenser ruthenus. The sequence goes on from NC_081191.1 coordinate 7,762,194, forward strand.
CCGGGGACCTCCTGGTTACAAGCCTGTTTCTTTAACCACTGGACCACACAGCCTCCTTATGGTATAAGAAGCCTCCATTTTGTAGCTCTATGTGGGGAGTAAGAAGGAGAAAGACACGAGTGGTGTGACAGGGAAACGGATAATAAGACAAAGATTTACAAACTTAAAGAAGATCAGGGAAACGGCTTGGCCATCCTGTGATAGATATGGACATAATCAAAAAGTGTATTTAGTTCTCCAAAATAAGCTTTTATTTTGTTTGTTTTGATCTCACTTGGTGAAGTATACACAACATCTCAGAGAATATTGTGTTTTCAAGACTCTGCACCACTGCACACAGTCACACTGCCACAATATACATTTGTTTCCCAGGGTTATTATCCCCTTCCCCCTAAAATACAATATACAATCTTATGTTCATTTTAAGAGGTGATTATAAGAGGTATTATACAAAATGCCCTTATTTCAAGGGGAATTGAGGACTTGAGCAATTGAGATAAGTTTTGTTTATTGAATGCAAAGGAGTATACACAAGCTTTAACATGCATCTCACCAAAAGGAAACAAAGGAAGCTTTGTACCTTTGTCATTAAGGGCCTTCGTTATAAGATTTACTGCTGTAATCGTGACAATGCAGATGAGAATTTTGGCAGCCAAAGCTATTACTCATAAGCAGAGAGTCCAAATGAATTGAAAAGGCTAATGTTTTAAGGGAAATTTGATCAACATGTTCTTATTAACCCTAGAAGTCCTTGGTCTTTGCAAAACTACACTGTTTTTGACTTGCAATGTAAATGTGTATGTGTAAATAGAGGATACTGGAGGACTGTTTGTTAGTGGTCTTCTGGCAATCTGTTTATAAAAATAAATCATCCTAATTTGGATGGATATTTTAAATGATCATCCAGTATATCATAGTATGAAGCAACCTGCATCAAAATGGCTTAGTAATTTGGTGAACGCAGTGTATTTATCTTAATTTTAACTGTAACTTTTTCAGGGCAAAAAAAGTACTAAACTAAACTAAACATTTATGATCTCAATGGTTTTCATAAACTGTATATGTATTTATGGCCAAAAGGTGTTTTCTTACCCTCACTTTGAGATATTTACACATGCTACTACTATTTGCGTTATGACCTGCAAAATAATATTTCTGGATGGCCCTATTAGTATTGATAAACATTTTAAAATTGTAAAAGCATTTCAAATAATTGTAATTTACCTCCTTGAGTTAGAAACTGAACTTCAAAGTTGTTCAGATGGGAGTCTTTCCTAAACAAGTAAACAAAGTCAATCCCACCTAAGAAAGAGGACCTGGGAATTTAGAGCTAAATAATGGGACCTGTCTATTGTTGCTGACACTATGGATCTTCTGATGGTGATTTCACAGGGGTCCTCTGCTGTACCATGTGGTTTCTTGGTTTCCACTCAACACACCAGGTGCCTTGCTAGAGTAATTCTGGGACTCAACCACTGCCTTCTTGTTCCTTTTTTCAGACAAGCTAATTTCCTAGCCACACCTCATGTTCAATCCTGATGGGATTCTCTGTTTTTTTCCACAGCTCTGCAGGTGGATGGTGCCACTAATTATGTCTGTCCCCTTATTTTACCCTCCATCACAGATCAATATTTCTCACCCAGCCTTTGCCATGGTGCAATGCATATGACAATGTAAGTACGATGAGTCTTTTTTTACCACCTAGCATCATCTGGTTGTAGATGAGTCAAAGTGCACCCATAGCTACCAGGCTTGCTGCTAAAATCATACCATGCCTACCTGTCTGGCTGTCCACCGTCTACTAAAGTGAATGAATTATATTCAAGAGCCTCGGCTCTTGTTGTGGTCCTCCTTCCTTCTTGTCTCCACACTTCCTTAGCAGTTGGTATTGGCTCCAGCGGTATCTGTCCTGGGTGCAAGATTTTCTACACCCAATGATAATTCGGTGGAGACCCTGGATTTTCCAAAAATCAAGAGACAATGTACTAGATTAAGAAAAGTTGTCACATGGTAATGCCAGGTTTAAAGTACAATGCTACATAAAGGAGCCATATGTAACAGGTGGGACTGTGTGTCTTACCTTTAATTGAATGATTGTCTTTTAATTGCCGTATTTTCTTCTATAAAAAGCTGTCCAACTCTCTTAATGGATGCTAGCTGCTGCTAGGGTTGCCATTGCCATCACTGTCCAAGGATTGGCATTTTAATCAACTTCGGTTCCACCTGTGATGCGGACGAGCTGAGGGGTTGCGTTGTGAAGACGAGCCGCGATGTGACAATGGACTTCAAACCACCAGGAAAATGAGGATTAGTGCCAGCCACTGTTCTAGGGTTTTATTTTTATTTTGTTTTTCTAAAAAATAAAAAAGCAAGTAATTTAAGTAATGTAAGTAATTTAAGTATGGTCCATGTGTGATTTATAATTCTATTGGGAGCTTAAACTAATGTCTGTCTGTATTGCTTCATAGAATAAACCGAGGTGGTTCGAGTCCAGGTTTCAAGCTCCCTCTTCCTTTCTCTCACAGGTGCGGGGATTTTTACTGAAGTATATTGGTTTGTTTATGTTACTTGTTGGTAGTTATTAGGTATGATTTGTTTACTTTGATTTGTCACGTTTGAGACTCTTTGGAGTGCGGTTTTTCTCTATTTTGTATTTACTTTTGGTTATCTTGTTTTATAGGATTGTTGTACCGTGCATTTTTCTCTCTCTTACGCACCTTGGGTGAGAGGCGGAGAGTTGTGCCTGAGGTATTTCTGACCCCCTCCTTTTATTTTTCTAAGGTTCTGAAGTGAGTTTTTAATAACATCAAACCACACTTAGTGGTGCATTGCATCTTTTGTGATTTTTAAAGCTTGTAGTTTTTAATCCACCATTGTATTCTTTTGAAAAAAATATATACTTTTGTATTTTTTGTTTTTTAATTTTCATTCAATTGAAAAGTGCATTTGGGGAAACTTGGTTAAGTACTTACTGTGTTAAAAGATCAAGTTCCTTCTGCTCATATCCAATCAGGTGGTGGCATAGTCAGGCTTGTTTTGGTAGTGGATTTTGGTTAATTGATTTTGGTAGTGGTTTTTGGTTAAATGGTTTTGGTAGTGGTTTTTGGTTAATTGGTTTTGGTAGTGGTTTTGGTAGTGGTTTTGGTAGTGGTTTTTGGTTCATTGGTTTTGGTAGTGGTTTTTGGTTCATTGGTTTTGGTAGTGGTTTTTGGTTCATTGGTTTTGGTAGTGGATTTTGGTTCATTGGTTTTGGTAGTGGATTTTGGTTCATTGGTTTTGGTAGTGGTTTTTGGTTAATTGGTTTTGGTAGTGGATTTTGGTTCATTGGTTTTGGTAGTGGTTTTTGGTTCATTCGTTTTGGTAGTGGTTTTTGGTTAAACCGTTTTGGTAGTGGTTTTTGGTTAATTCGTTTTGGTAGTGGTTTTTGGTTAATTGGTTTTGGTAGTGGATTTTGGTTAATTGGTTTTGGTAGTGGATTTTGGTTCATTGGTTTTGGTAGTGTTTTTTTGGTTAAATGGTTTTGGTAGTGGTTTTTGGTTAATTGGTTTTGGTAGTGGTTTTTGGGTGCAAAAAGTGTTAATTTACCGAAACCTCAATACCTGTCGCATGCTATACATAGGCATGCCTCAAATGATTCTTTTCTATGAAAGGTCTTTTAAATAACATTAAAATGTTGAGTTTTGTTAATCTAAAAGTTAGTACGGTATTAAAGATGACTTGCATTCTAGTTTTAGCTCTGCTTGGAACTCAATGAACTTTTCTTTTGAAATGTCTAACTCCTTTTCATATGTTTTTAAATTGTCAGTTGTTGGTAATATATTTTAATCAAGGACTGTTTTGACATGCATCTCCAGGAAACTAAAAGCTATGAGCGTTAAAAGATTAAGCTTTAGGCATGCCACTGGAATGTTGCTATTTGATTTATCTATTAAACACCTACAGAATTTGAATGGCATGGTTTAATACTTGACTGGCATGCAGAGAACATACTGCACCTTGTAAATTTAGTGTATTGTCAGTCTGCTAAATATCATGTGAAACAAATCGACAGGTTCACATTACAATTACTAAAAATGGATGGTCAGATAGTCAATGCTTTTATTGTCATTTTTTTATATAACAACATTAGGTGGCTACAAAAGCCTTTAAGTGTTGTGTTATTCCTACTGTTTCATTTCTGCCACGTACTATGTGTGTTCTATATGGTGCGCTGTTGTTGATTGACATAATTATGAACTATTCCACCAAAAATCTCTTCTGAAAAGATATGCTTTCCCCCTCATCTGGCTTTGTTATTGTAAATAGTGTCTAATTATATTTAATTTAATAACCATCGGGAGTAAACAGCACTAAGAAAATAATAGTGTAAAATTGTCTCACCATATTTTTAATAATAATTAAAAAAAGAGGTAAAGATGTAATTTGTGCTGATTGTTTACCACCCCAGCTCTTAAAACAGTAACTGCAAATGTTTTTTTTTTTTTTTTAAGGAAACCTGAGTTCTTCTATTCAGTGATTCACACTCTAAAACCAATTCAGTGTTGCAGGATAGGCTGTACGGTGCCTGGCAAGAATGATCATGTTAAGAGGATGTAATGCAATAAGAAACCATATGCACATACAGTCACTGTTACCTGCACAAGAAGACCATAGTAAAGACTATCTGCCCATCTATCTACTGTTTACTGTATCATGATCACAATCCATTCCAAATAAACACACACTTAACTGGTTGCTTTAGATGAGCAGCAAAAAAGCTTTGATATAGTTGTGTTTTCCCTTATCACCCTTGTAGGCTGTCTGATGTCAAACAGTTTAGGATGAGCTTACACCTCCATATCAAAACTTTCATCTTCCCTATTGAACTACAGTACACTGTTGTGTATGATATTTTATTTAAATGCCTCTGTTCTATAATTGACTGAACATAGCAGTTTCTACTTTTGTCACATGGCATTATATGCTTAGCATCAAAAGAAACTTAACACTTATATTTGAGCATCAAAAGAAACGTATCACTTATATTTGAGCATCAAAATAAACTTTTATCCAAATATAAGTGATAATTCACTAGATGTGATTGAAAAATGACAAACTCTGTTTCAGAGCAGGTGCAGTGACTTTTTATTGTGCTGATTAACAATTGACATCATGAAGATGCTGCAGAATGATCTGTCGATCTTGGGCAGGTGTTGTGACTCTTGGTCTCCCAGTTCGTGGCCTGTCATTGACAGAGTGTGTCTGGTTATACCGTCTGGCCAGGTTTGAAATTGCTGGCTGTGAGCACCCAAGATGGCGAGCCACAGTACGCTGCCATAGTCTAGCCTCCAACATGCTTTGCACCAAGGCGCTGCTGTCTTGACAGACGTGGCATACTGTTTTTTTCCCTGTGATTTTCTTTATTGCTTTTATTCAAGCTTGCAATTCAACAGCTGAAATCACTCCATATCCAGTGTCCAATCAGCTGTCTCACTAATTAGGTGATTAAGTGCATATGCTTCACTCATAGTCACTCAAGCGTGTCATGGTCAAGGATGAATGATCGAGTGATTAAAAAGAAACCAAAAACATTTAGTCAATGTCCATCACTTATAAACCTTATTTTGTTTTTTAAAATGTGTTATAATAGTGATAAGTTTCGTATACCACCTTTGGTATGAGAATAGCTTGTATCTTATGTATCGCAATCCTTCAACTGTTTTGACTGAGAAACCACAAGTATGAAAACTCTCAGATCTTTATAGCAGGTGTGTAATTATATACACATACATATATATAAAGTGACACATAATCGTTTGTTGTTGAATACAGATTTCAAACAGCTGGCTACATTATGAAAGCCAAGGTCAGCAGTGAGGTAATTTTCCCATGTCACCACTTATGGAAAAGGAATAATACCCTTTGTGCACCATAGACCATCAATGTACTCTGCTATTTTTAAATGTATTTCCCAGTTGGTAATTTTAAATGGGTTTAAATTGCTTGACATGTGTTCAACTAATAATGTGAACAAATCCATCTAAATTATTAGATTTTCATGTTTGTTTTAATGCTTTTTTAGGGAAATACATTTTAAAAGCTCTCAGAATGTGTGTATTTTGGCAATATATCAATGTTCTATCAGTATGTTTTGTCACCATGTTTTATGGTAAAACTACTTGATAGCTAATATACAGATCAGTACACTGATAAATATGTATCTTAGTTAAATACTGACATTCTGGTATATTCCATATATTGTGTTCGAAATAGGAAACACACATATTGTTACAGTGTGGTCTTTCAGTTGTTATTATGTAAAGGTTTCTTGTACCTGTAGTCATTTATGGATTGAATACAATTTGAATTGAGTCAGTGAGGTTTATTAAATCGATCTAAACAGAGGTGGGTCTAAAGACCACTATTGTTTCAGTAATTGAAGTAGAACCCTTCCTGGTGTTTTTGATTGATTGGATAAACCCTGCGCTATGCTTTAGTGCATCACCTTGTCTGGTTGTGAAAGCTCTCTTACGCCAGTGTAATACTCAACAGTTCCACTAACCCTCGTGAAAGTAACAGGGTTGTATCAAGAAGATGGTGACTTACATCACTGTCCAGCCCCAAGCTTTTCACATTTGAGCACTTTCATTAAAGCAAGCCACAAAAAGCCTCATTCAGCTATGTGATTCATGTGAGCAGGTGCAAGGGATACCTGACCTGATCCACTATTTTACCAGGAAAAAGTTTAGAAATACCAACATAGGCTTACAATTGGCTTCTGTTCAGGTTAGGGTTAAGATAAGCGTGCAGAGCTGTGGGAGGTAAAATCAACAGTTAATTCACAAGCAACAAAATGAACTTCTTTTTTTTTTTTAAAAAGAAACACTAACCAGCTTGAAGTCATTAGAGTGACAGTTCCTGCTTTACTTAATAGTACTTTTATTGAAAGAATTAGCAGAACTGAATTTATCCTCTAGCAGCAATCTAACAGAAACGATTATGGCTTAAAAAAAGAGGTCTCTTACTTATCTTCCATCTCAGCTTGGCTGAGAGATTGCACCAAACTGCATCAATTTACTGCTTCCCAACTGCCAGATAATGGACACTTTGCTGCGTATTCTCCCTTCATAATGGCAGAGGTCACTACTGTTGAGAACGGCTCTCGGCTCTTATGAAAGATAGTTCCTTGTTGCAGGGAAGAATGGTGCTGACCACATGACCACTTAAACTTATCATTTTCTGTTCTTCAGACCCTTCACGTCTCCTTAATATTTTTTTTTTTAAGAAAATCTTGTTTAACTCTTTCTGATAGTACCCACTATTTATTGTAGGTTATGTGTAGAAATACAGTTGTAGTCAAAAGTTTACATACCCCAATGGAAATTTATAATTTCTAGAAATTTATTGAAAACAAAGAATTTTAGGAAAAATCTTTTGTATCAAAAGTTTTGCTCTTGTGGATGATGAAAAAGTTACAAGAAATAGATGTCTACAATTATTTATTTCAGCAATTCTTTTTTTTTTTTTTTTTAGCAAAAATGCTAATTCAAAAGTATTATACCCTTTGATGCTATGATAGTATTTTGTACAAGGTGCTAGAAATTTCAGTATGATAATGCAGAACCTAATTCTAGAAAAGTCTAGAAAATGCTGGATTGTAGGTGAACATTCTTAGATAGTACAAAAGGATAATTGCTGTCATTGCCAATAAGTCAATATGTGAAAAATTAAAGACCTATCTGAAGACCTTAGGCAGAAAATTATTTATTGTCATAAAGCTGGAGATGGATACAAGAAGATTTCCAAGCATTTGAGTATCCCAATTTCAACTATTAAGAATCAAGAAGTACAAGACTCATGGTACTGCCACTTTCACCAAGAACAAGTAGAAGAATTGTGAGGAAGGCTAATAACAATACGAGATTGCCCAAAATATTCAAAGTGAATTGGCTGCAAGTAGGACTGTGGTTTCCATTTCAACCATAGGTTGAGTATTGCATGGTCAAGGTCTCAATGGTCGCAGGTCAAGGAAAAAGCCACTCTTAGGAAAATGTCACAAGGACAATCTCTTAAAGTTTGCAAAACAGCATTCAAAGGGTTTGTGGAGTGATTAAACAAAATCAAACTATTTGGTCATGCTGATAGTCGTTACGTTTGGAGAAAGTCTGGTGAGGTGTACAAAGAAAAAAAAAACATACCTACTGTGAAGCATGGAGGTGGTAATATCATTCTATGGGGCTGTTTTTCCTCTAATGGCACAGGAAATTTAGTTCCAATACATGGTAAAATGGATTCCATAGCATACCAAAAGATATTGGTCAATCATCTGAAACCCTCCACTACAAAATTTGGTTTAAAGTTGAACTGGACATTCCAACACAACAACAATCCAAAGAGCACATGAAAATCTACTTCAGAAGGGTTAAAGAAGAATAAAATCAAGGTTCCCTTTCAAGTCGAAAATAACCATCAAGGTATGGGATATTGCCGTCAGGCAGTAGCGATTGGCTGAGCTTTTATAGCAAAGCTGCCGATAGGCCTCTGCGCGAGCTGCCACGTAAGCCCGCCCCCTTGGGAGCTTACTATACGCAGCGCGCAGAGACTCACTTCCTCTTTTGTCTTCAGCATTGGTAGCGGTAGGTATTAGAGCCTGTAGCTGACTGTACTCAAAAAGCTTAAAGCTTGAGAAGCTGGTTTTTGCCCCTTCTCGGAGTTTATTTCAGTTACACTCTTCGGAGTCGTTATTATTATTATTTAAGGATTTTATATATTGTGTATATTTTTATATATTTTATATATTTCCTTCACGCTTTGCTTGCATCGCGTTTCTCGTGGTCTCCCGTCTTTCCTTTATTAATTAATTTTGATTATTGTGTTGTGTTTTGGGTTGTATTAAAATATATATTTTTCTGTGTGTATTTGTATATATTTGTGACGCACGTTGCGTTGGCCTTGGCCGCGCGCGTGTCTGCAGCCCCGGTCTTGCCTTGGCTAGACCGCGTGTGTGTGGAGCCTGCTCTGCTGTCTCCCACGTACTGCCTGCGGTAAAAAAAAAAAAAAAAAAAAACCGCGTGGTAGTTGTACTGTGCCCACATATACTGTGTCCCAGTCACATAATCACCACCAGCAGTACTGCTGCAGCGAAAAAAAAAAAAATCCCATTCACTACACAGAGGAAGACGACCACTAAGCCTCTATCCCCAGCACCAGCAGGTAAGTAGTGCACAGCATAAGACACTGTACCAGCACATAGCGTCTCCGCTCTGCGGGTCAGCTGACGCTTAGGCGTCTGTGCTAGCGTTCTACGCTCGGTACTCACGCTCCGGCGTGCTGCGCTTAGGCGCTTGGTGTCGGCACTTTGCCACTTGGTGCAGCGCTTCGGCGCTTTGTGCAGCGCATCAGCGCTTGGTGCTAGCGCGTCTGCGCTTGGGGACTTCGGCGCATCGACGCTCGGTGCACGCACCTCGACGCTCGACGCTTCGGCGCTCGACGCTCGGTGCACGCACCTCGACGCTCGACGCTTCGGCGCTCGACGCTCGGCGCGTCGACGCCTCGACGCTCGGTGCACGCACCTCGACGCTTCGGCGCGTCGACGCCTCGACGCTCGGTGCACGCACCTCGACGCTTCGGCGCTCGACGCTCGGTGCACGCACCTCGACGCTCGACGCTTCGGCGCTCGACGCTCGGCGCGTCGGCGCCTCGACGCTCGGTGCACGCACCTCGACGCTCGGTGCACGCACCTCGACGCTCGGTGCACGCACCTCGACGCTCGGTGCACGCACCTCGACGCTCGGTGCACGCACCTCGACGCTCGACGCTCGGCGCATCGACGCCTTGACGCTCGGTGCACGCACCTCGACGCTCGGTGCACGCACCTCGACGCTCGGTGCACGCACCTCGACGCTCGGTGCACGCACCTCGACGCTCGGCGCTTCGACGCCTTGACGCTCGGTGCACGCACCTCGACGCTCGGTGCACGCACTTCGGCGCTCGCTCGGTGCACGCACCTCGACGCTCGGCGCTTCGACGCCTTGACGCTCGGTGCACGCACCTCAACGCTCGACGCTTCGGCGCTCGACGCTTGGCGCATCGACGCCTTTACGACCAGGGCACGTCCACGCTTCGGCAACCATGTCCGGGTTCCACCGTTGCGTCACCTGCCAGGCAAAATTGCCAGCGAGCGATCCCCATGAGGACTGTGGCGTGTCTGGGGCCAGAGCACGCCGCATCCGCGTTGGCGGATAGGGCTTTTTGCCATCTTTGTGCTGGTTTCCAGACACGCACCCTCCGCCAAAGGGCGAAGAAAGCAGTGGGTGGGCGCTCTCCTTCCACTGGATCGTCCCACACCATTTCTGCCCCGCCGTCATCTACGGCGACGCCGCCAGGGCGGCTGCAGCTCTCCAGGAGCCCGTCCTCCCAGCTAACGGCTGGTCAGAGGTCCCCCACCAGACGCGCTCGGGAGCGCAGCCCCTCCCCTCGTAGGGTACGCCCCCGTCGGGAGTCTAGGTCGCACTCCAGATCGCCTCGACGGAGAGCACGCTCTCGTTCCCCTCGTCGGGACAGGCGATACAGAGACAGGTCGGGGGTGGCAGAGCTAACCTCCAAAATGTCCCAATTCATGGAGGTTATGATGGGGCAGCAGTCCATCCTCATGTCCTTAGCAAATGTGGTGCCTCCAGTCCCAGGACAACCGACTGGGCCCATTGCTAGTCAGCCAGTGGCCCCTCCACAACCTGCACCGGTCGTCGCTCCTCCAGTGCAGTCTCAAGGGGAGTGGGATATCGATGCGCTGTCTAGAGACGCATCTGACATCCTAGAGGGGGACAGTACAGAGGCTGAGGTAGCCTCCCAGCACTCTGAGGACGAGCTCCACGTGCTGGACACCAATGACCCTACGTGGTCTGTGGTGGACAGAGCAACCCGCCACTTGGGCGTCGAGTGGCCGATGGCGGAGCCGCCTCGGCGCTCCTTGTTTGAGTCGCCTTCAGCCCAGTCCAGTCAGTCCAGGATGCTTCCGGCATTCCCGGACTTTATTAAGGAGGTACAGTCCACCTGGGGGGCTCCGGCCTCTGCCCCGGCGACTTCTCGCAAGGCCTCGGCCTTTAACATGCAAGGGGCAAGTGAGGCTGGGTTGGCGTCCTTCCCACCTGTGGATGCTGCGTTCGCCGCGTTGGTGAAGACGCCAACATTATCGGGGCTGACGAAAGATCCTGCATGCCCCAATAAGCAGTGCAGGACCACTGAGGTACACCTCAAGAAGGGGTACGCTGCGGCCACAGAGGCGGTCAAGCTCTCTAATGTGGCCAGCTTGCTGACGGTCTACCAAGCGGCATTAATCAAAGACCTGCCTGAGTGCCCTTCGGCGGCCCTCAGAAGCGAGTTGGGGACCGTCAGTCAACTGCTGGTGAAGCTGGCCCAGCTCAACGCGCGGGCTCAGGGCAGGAGCATCGCGTCTCTGGTGGTGGCCAGAAGGCAGCTCTGGCTCTCGCAGGCGAGAGTGCAGGAACCTGATAAGGCCCCGTTGCTGGATGCCCCAATTACACCGGGACACACATTTGGTCCAGCGGTGGAGGAGATGCTGCAACGCTCCGCCAAGGCGCGGGAGGCGTCACAGCAGATGGCGAAAATGTGGCCAAAACCGTCGTTCCAGCCGAAGCGGCCTCAGGAACATCAGTGGCGCAGGGCACCACCACAGCACCAGCCACGGCCAGGGGGGACTAAGACCTCTCCCTCAAGCACAGCAGCGCGCGGTCAACCTCCTTTTTCAAGACCGCAGCGCGGAGGGTGGCGCCCTAGAGGTGGTGCCAAGCCACGCCCTCGGGGCTCTGGCCAGGCCCCTCGCGAACGAGCCCAGCCCAAACAGCCCTGAGAACACCAGGCAGCTGTTAACCCTCCCCTACACTGTCTCCCAGCTCCAGTTCTGGCAACAATGCACCAACGACATCTGGGTGCACAAAACTATATCCACCGGGTACACCCTTCAGTTCCAGTTAAAACCTCCCCCCTTTCGGGGGGTGGTCGTAACTGCAGTGAAGGACTCGGTTCAGTCCTCAGCTCTGAATGTGGAAATACAAGCATTGCTCAGCAAGCGTGCCATTCAACAAGTAGACCCTGCTCTGATCGACCAGGGGTTCTATTCCAAATACTTCCTGGTGCCCAAGAAGGACGGCGGGCTCCGTCCTATTTTAGATCTGCGAGTACTGAACAAGTACCTGCGGGTGTTATCGTTCAGGATGCTTACGCACAGGCACATCATCCAGTCAGTCCGACACGGCGACTGGTTCACCACCGTGGACCTGACAGATGCGTACTTTCACGTTCCCATCTGCCCGGGTCACAGGAAGTATCTGCGTTTCGCATTCCAGAGCAGGGTATACGAGTTTTGTGTCCTTCCGTTCGGCCTGTCACTAGCTCCTCGAACCTTTTCGAAATGTATGGATGCCATTCTAGCTCCCTTGCGGGCTCAAGGTGTCCGACTGCTGAATTATCTGGACGACTGGCTCGTCTGCGCGCAGTCGAAGGAGCAGGTGGCACAGCACACAGTGATGGTTACAGACCATCTTCGGCGGCTAGGTCTGAAGATCAATTCAGAAAAGAGCCGCCTAGTGCCGAGCCAACAGACCGAGTTCTTGGGTCTGCATCTGGACTCAGTGTCCATGGAAGCGACCCTGTCGACACAAAGAGTTGCCTCAATAGAGCGGTGTCTTTCCCTATTCAGGTTGAGACAAACAGTCAGCATGGAGCTGTGTCAGCGCATGCTGGGGTTGATGGCTGCCGCCTCACAAGCCCTTCCTTTGGGCTTACTACACCAGAGACCTCTGCAGGCCTGGTTCAATGCCTTCGCGTTGCATCCGCGGAGAGACAAACACCGCAGGCTAAGGGTATCCCAAGCCTGCTGGGAAGCGCTACGCTGGTGGAGAGTTCCGTCAAACCTCCGCCAAGGCGTACGCTTGGGTCCCATTTTCAGAAGGCAGGTCATCACGACCGACGCTTCCAACCACGGTTGGGGAGCAGTCTGGAACGGGACAGGGACCCGTGGAGTGTGGTCAGGACCCTGGAGGTCAGCCCACATCAACGCTCTGGAGCTCAGAGCGGTGGACCTCGCCCTCCGGCACTTCTTGCCAGTGCTTCTAGACAAGCACGTGTTAGTGCGGTCAGACAACACCACAGTAGTGGCGTATATCAATCGCCAGGGCGGATTGCGGTCCCCCAGTCTTCACCAGATGGTAACGCGGCTGTTGCTCTGGGCTCAACCGCGTTTAGCCTCTCTGCGTGCAGTTCATCTGCCGGGCAGAGTCAATTACGCAGCGGATCTCCTGTCCAGAGGAGGTCCTCTTGCGGGCGAATGGCATCTCCACCCTCAAGTGGTGGAGCGCATCTGGGAATGGTTCGGCACAGCGCAGGTCGATCTCTTCGCTTCGCGAGAGACCACGCACTGTCCTCTATGGTTCTCGGTGAAGGACCTCGACAGCCCCCTGGGGGTGGATGCACTGGCTCACGAATGGCCGCCAGGGCTCCTGTATGCCTTTCCACCAATTCCGATGCTCCCCGCCTTCTTGGAGAAGGTCAGGGTAGAGCGAGCGACAGTGATTCTGATCGCTCCTCGGTGGCCTCGGAGAATATGGTTCCCGAGTCTAGTGCAGTTACTGCACGGTCGCCCGAGGGAACTCCCTTTGCGAGCGGACTTGTTGTCCCAAGCTCAAGGACAGCTTTGGCATCCGAACCCCAAACTCATGCAGTTGTGGGCTTGGCCCCTGAGCGGGAGCGCCTGTCAGCCTTAGGGCTTTCGACTGCAGTTATATCGACCATCCAGAGTGCGAGAGCGCCCTCTACTAGGTCGCAGTATGCGTATAAGTGGCAGCTGTTTCAGAGTTGGTGTCTGGCTGAGAGCCACGACCCAGTCTCCTGTCCTATGGCAGTAATATTGCAGTTTCTACAGAAACTGCTGGATGAAGGGAAATCTCCTTCTACACTTAAAGTGTATTTAGCCGCCATTTCGGTTTGTCATGTACGCATTGACGGGTTATCACCTGGTTGCCATTTTTTGGCATCTCAGTTTCTGAAAGGCGCAAGACGCTTGCGGCCTCCAAGAACGACCAGTTTACCGTCGTGGAGCCTTGATGTGGTGCTAGAAGCCCTTACCAAGGCACCGTTTGAGCCTCTCCACAGCGTGGATATGAAGCTCATATCTATTAAGACAGCTTTTTTGCTGGCTGTGGTATCAGCAAAACGCGTGAGCGAGTTACATGCACTTTCAGTGCATCCTTCTTGTACTCGTTTTGCAGGAGACGGTTCTAAGGTCTCCATGCGCCCTAATCCGGCCTTTTTACCAAAGGTTATATCCCCGTTCCACATGAACCAGTCAGTCGAGTTGATGGCGTTCCATCCTCCTCCTTTTTCTTCCCCAGAGGAAGAGCGGTTACACATGCTCTGCCCCGTGAGGGCATTGAGGTGTTATATTGACCGTACAAAGACTGTGAGGCAGACAGAACAGTTGTTCATATGCCATGGTTCTAGATCTTTGGGTCAGCCGCTGTCTAAACAGCGCCTTTCCCACTGGATAGTGGATGCTATTAAATTAGCGTATGAATCTGCAGGCCTTCCACCACCAGGGCAGTTGAAGGCGCATTCTACCAGGGGTATGGCGACATCCTGGGCCCTCTTTCGAGGGGTGCCGGTGTCTGATATTTGCGCGGCAGCCAGTTGGGCTACGCCGCATACTTTCATGAGGTTTTACAGGTTAAATGTACTGGATTCCTCTGCTCCACTGTTTGGAGCATCTGTTTTACACTCTACGACGCCTCAGGATGCGGACGTATAGAGTGGTTGATAGCATGGTGTTGACTGTTCCACCTTTAAGACAGGTGTCATTACGAGCATAGACGCTGAGGCGCAGCTCCGCATATGCCTAGATGTTCTGCCTACGCAGTTGCGTTATGACGTAAGTCTGTCCTACTGCCGAGAATCCTCCCTCGCGACGGCTTGGGTACACTGTTCCCATACCTTGATGGTTATTTTCGACTTGAAAGGGAACGATAGGTTGCGGATGCAACCCCGGTTCCCTGAAAGAGAAAATAACCATCAAGCCGCGTGGTCGCTTCAGAAGCCTTCACGGCCTGAAGAGCAAAAGAGGAAGTGAGTCTCTGCGCGCTGCGTATAGTAAGCTCCCAAGGGGGCGGGCTTACGTGGCAGCTCGCGCAGAGGCCTATCGGCAGCTTTGCTATAAAAGCTCAGCCAATCGCTACTGCCTGACGGCAATATCCCATACCTTGATGGTTATTTTCTCTTTCAGGGAACCGGGGTTGCATCCGCAACCTATCGTTCTGGAATGGCCTAGTCAAAGTCCCGATCTAAATCCGATTGAGAATCTTTGGTATGAGTTGAAGAAGGCTGTGCACAAGAGAAGTCCTCGGAATTTGAATGAACTGGAACAATTTTACGTTGAAGAATGGTCAAATATCCTAATCGTTTAAAAGAGGTTATTATTGCTAAAGGTGCCTCAACTAGCTATTCATTTCATTTTCTTTTGAATTAGCATTTTTGGAGTTTTGCAAAAAAAATGCTGAAATAAATAAATAATTGTAGACATCTATTTCCTCATCCACAAAAGGAAAACTTTTGCTACAAAATATGTTTTCTATAATTATTTGTTTTCGAGAAATGTTTAGAAATTATACATTTCCATTGGGGTATGTAAACTTTTGACTACAACTGCATATAGCATATGCATGCAGGACTTTTGTTAAGTATATTCAATCTGCAGCTTTGGAATAAAAAAAAAAAAAAGTTTCTGTGTTTATTTGCTTCATAGCCATATGGTTTGTGCGCAATAAAGCAAATACGATTAATTGTTGTTTTGTTTTTATTGTAAGACCAAGTTTTGTACAGTAGTTTAAAGTAACATTATAGTTAAAATGTAAGACTGTAGTTAAATCATACTCCATAAATTAGCATTAAAGTATGTACAGTATTTATTGAAAGTACTCGTGACTTTAAGTTAATATTGTATTTTACTCACCCAAAATACATTATACTCACAGTGTTGAAACTGGAGAGTAAATTACTCAGACACCAAAAAACTTATCTGAAGCTCTGGGAGCAATAATCAAAAAGTACCACAGAACAAATTCAACTGAAATGCTTGAAATAAATGGGCATCCAAAGAAAAGTATGGGTACAGCAGGTAGGAGAGATGAACAGCTAAAAGAAAAGCATGGACTTAAAGAAAGATTTAGAAACATCAGGCATAATCAATGCATTTTTCAATAAAATTCTGGTCCGTTCTGGACCATAGTACGTTGAGAGAAAAGGGGAAAACCTTAAATGAAGAAAACCTTGTACCTACAGTTAAAGATGGAGGTGGTTTTATCATGATACGGGGGTGTTTTAGCAGTTCAGGGACTGGAGACATTCATGTGATTGAAGATCGAATGAATGCAGCCAAGTATCAAAGCATTCTACAAAGTAAAATGATCCCATCTGCTCATAGGCTGATTGGCAGACAGTTTATCTTCCAACACGACAACGACCCAAAGCATACAGATGAGTCAACTCTGGAATTCTTAAAGAAAATGAAGATAAAAGTTCTGGAATGGCCTTGGCAATCAGCAGATCTCAAGCCAATAGAAATGCCTTGGACTGATCTGAAAAAAGCTGTAGCCAAGCATTGTGTATCCAATCTGCCTGAGCTGAAGGAAGTCTGCACTAAGGGGCCCCGGACAGTTTCAACATTGTGCCCGCCCCCCCCACCCACACCCACACCTACACCCACACCCACACCCACACCACCATTTTTGTTCTTCTCCCATCCTTAATAAATCATTCATTTACAGTACAAATTGCAGAGCTTTTTAGTGTGTTTTGGTGAACTTTGTATTTCCACCATCTGGTGGGAGCCAAAGGAAGTTTATTTATGTTATACCACAGGATCCAATGAATGAAAAAAAAAGTTTTTTCATATTATATTCTAGAAACTAAGTGATTAAAAAGTAAATGTACCAAAGTCTATTTGCTTCTGTTGCAGTGGCTATTCTTTGAAAGTGCATTGTCCTTTCCTGGTATAATACAAGATACTGATAAAAATGGTTGAAAGGTTAAATTGCTGTGTTTTATTTTTCTAGCATCTCATCCATGGTGCCTTTAACATGGAGTCAAATTAGGCATCCACCACTGTTAATGCAATTATGTGGTGCTCTTAATTCAATTTGCCTTTAAAGTGAAATTAAGTGAGAACTAAACTTCCCCATTAAACTTAATTGCTATTCATTCATTTCCATAAACCAGAGAATTGTCTAGGGAAATCCTGATCATAAATTCCACAGCTGTAATAAAGATATTGTCGGTGTGGCTGCTATTCCTTCATATAACATTAATGAACACACATTGCCAGAAAGTTCAAAAGGGAATTTGTTCATGAAAGTAGCTATCAAGAAAGACAGACAACTATTTTTGAATGCTTTACGTGTTTTATGTTTACGTATGTTCAAAGGACGAAAGCCCTCCTTAAAGGGCAGCTTCACCTGGGCGTTAAACATCAGTTACCTTAACAAAGGTACACTTCTTCTTGTTAGATTCTAAGTAGAGCTTTCCCAATTAGTTTTCTTTTTTTTTAAATACTGGTACTGTAAAGGGACTGAGAAAAAATGTAAACTTAATGAAGAGTTTTACCAATAACTTACCAAAATAAAAAAACATTCTGGCAACCTGGTAAAATAAGACACAACAATTGTCGATACAACAAGTATGATCTATTTACTGTGTGTAAGTCTCAGCATAAAGTATGATTGCAGTACTGTTCATTGATATATATTTTGATCGGTTTACTATATTGTACAGATTCTACACATTGCACCTATTAAACATACTAATTGTAGTGTTCTTTAAGCTGCAATGTGCTGCTGTATATGACAAAACACTCCACTACTGTATTAAACAGCAACTTTACAAGTTTAGCAAGCTTACAAGTCTTAATGCTTTTTCACAAAGTGATTTTAGGTTGGGTGGAAACCAGACTGACTGATAGATTTGATGGATATGAATCAGGGTCTGATAATTAACAGGCGTGTGTCCCATTTTACTCATATGGTATTCTGGTCAGGGCATTTCAATGTCATGCTATTAGGTGTAGGGTAACATAAACAGAATCGATATTAGATTTTTTTTTTAATTAAATCTGTGTAAAAGAATACAGATATCTGAACAATTTTAAACAGATGGAAGTCTCAAGAATGCACATGCAATATAACAGATTAATGTGCATGACTAAACAACAGGCAGATGTAAATGCCCCAGTAAAAGTAGGAGCGTCAAGCATTACTCCTCAGTGCAGGTTCTTTAAAAGCTTTAATGGATATCTTGGAAAAGAAGAGTCTGAATTCCTCAGATGTGAAAGGTTTGCCGCTTACTGCAACAGAAAGTCTGGTACCATAGAGTCTGCTCAATGTGTTGCTGTACACAGCCTCTTACAGAACATCTAGGAAAATATCCCTTGTGCTGCGCAAGCCTGGCATTTCTCAAAGCATTTTATACATCTGTAAACGCTGAATAAACAGTAAACCACAAGAGTTTTGTTTCTGTTCGTGTAGCTATTCCCTGAGCATTAACAAACTAGTATTTTATCTCCATATAGCTTATATTTCTCAAAGACATAATATGAAATAAAAATACAGATGCAGAGGATGTACTTCAAAATACAGGTAAACTGTAGATATACTGCACTTACACTTTTGTTACATTATTTAGTAAATGTAGTTATACCAAATTGAAATGATCCTGAAATACCTCTGTTAAATACAACTACAATTTATACAATTTACAATTTAAGTTGAACAAATTCTAGTAAATGCAGGATACATTTATATTACCTCTCTCTCTCTCTGTCTGTCTCTCTCTCTCTCTCTCTCTCTCTCTCTCTCTCTATATTTTTTTTTTTGCAAAATTGCAAAAAAATAAGGAGAAATTACACTATGTAACACAATTTTTGTTCCTGGGTAGTAAGTGTTATTTCCTAATTGCTTATGCCTCAAAAGTATAGGAAATGGCTATTATTCCCCACAAACTTTGCTTTTGTGACCAGGACAGTGATATTTTGAAATTTACCTATTTCCAATGAGAAAACGGGCGAATTTGTGTCTTTTCGTTCACATAAAGTCAGAAAAAAACAACATATGAATCCAAATTAACATGTATTTATACTGAAATAATACAAAAATGACTACAAAAGATTTGGAAGTGAGTAGTTTTTCGAGATTTACGATTATACTGTAAATCACTTTCATGAATCAGCCCCCAAATGTAGTCTCCCATCATGTTCTCGTTATACTGTCCTTCATTGACAGCTCATCCAGGAGCCTCAAAGCTGTGCTGCTCCATAATGGTAACAAGTACCCGTCTCTTCCCCTGGCTCACTCGGTGCACCTCAAAGAGGATTACAACAGCATCAAGACCTTGCTGGACGCCTTGAAGTATGATGAGTACGGCTGGGACCCCTGGAAGGTGCTGATGCCACCACTGCACATCAAATTGGGCCTTATGAAACAATTTGTCAGAGCTCTAGATAAGGAGTCGGCAGCCTTCAAGTACCTTCAAGACTTCTTCCCTAAGCTGTCTGAGGCAAAGGTCAAAGCCGGTGTCTTCGTCGGACCACAGATAAAGAAGATCCTGGAGTGCAATGAATTCCCCAAGAAGCTCACTAGTAAGGAGAAAGTGGCTTGGAACAGCTTTGTCGCAGTGGTTCGGGGCTTCCTGGGCAATCACAAGGCCGAAAACTATGTGGAGCTGGTTGAGACTCTGGTGAAGAACTACGGCACAATGGGCTGTAGGATGTCCCTCAAAGGCCATATCCTTGATGCTCATCTTGATAAATTCAAGGAGAACATGGGAGCGTACTCGGAGGAGCAAGGCGAGCGCTTCCACCAGGATATACTGGACTTTGAACGCCGCTACCAAGGACAGTTTAACGAGAACATGATGGGAGACTACATTTGGGGGCTGATTCATGAAAGTGATTTACAGTATAATCGTAAATCTCGAAAAACTACTCACTTCTAAATCTTTTGTAGTCATTTTTGTATTACTTTAGTATAAATACATGTTAATTTGGATTCATATGTTGTTTTTTTCTGACTTATGTGAACGAAAAGACACAAATTCGCTGTTTTCTCATTGGAAATAGGTAAATTTCAAAATATCACTGTCCTGGTCACAAAAGCAAAGTTTGTGGGGAATAGTAGCCATTTTCTATACTTTTGAGGCATAAGCAATTAGGAAATAACACTTACTACCCAGGAACCAAAAAAAAAAAAAAAAATTGTTACACGGTGTTACTTGTCCAACATCAAACCATGCACAACCAGTTGAGGTAGGATTTGAACCTGCCTACTGCTGCCCAGTACAACTGTATGAATGAAATCCAGTTACTGCCCCTGTCATTATATGAGACTAATCTACAACAGTGGAACAACAATCAAATACGTGTGAATTGATTTATCATTGACAATGTTCTTACAATATGCATGCTAGTCAAGATATTTGATATACCATCACCGTTAATGTTCTAGTACAAAATAATGTTATAAAAGGTCCTTTTGTTAATATATAAAAATGGTTTGTTTCACTTTAGTCACAGAGATTACACATGTATTCATAGTCATAGTAAATCTGTGAAAATATTTGCCTCAATTGTGTATTTTTTTTTTTATTATTGCTCTAAATTACATTTTCAGCCCACCACAATCCTGTTATTATTGTCAAAGTGCCATTGGTAAATTTCTCCTCCTAGTCATAAAAAAAAAACATACCCCCCACCTATACTTACCTTTTAAATAAAGTGCCATACTTTTTCCCATGTCCATTAGACCTTACAGCCTAATAGTGCAGCACCAATTGCTCCCATGGTGAGATCATTAAGTAAATTATTTTAAGATCAAACAGCAAGCAGTGACAAAGAAGTCCCATGTAAGGTAAATGCTTCAAATGGTCCCCCTTTCAAATAAAATCTCCACAGGCTATTCATCGCCTCTCGGGTGGGTTGCTCCACCATTACTTGGCTTTTAGCTGCAGGCTAAGGTAGCACCACTAATTGGCCTTTGTAACAAAACTGACCTGTGGACAGGATAAAACTTGCATGGAGCTTTATAGGAAGAACAACATTATTTCAGGTTAAAAACACATGAATGCCATGGCTATGTCACCACAAGAAAAGAGTGTGTGAATGAATTTATTCCTCCTTGTTTCTTGCTGTGAAAGAATGCAGCGGTCATGTTTTGACCATGCCAAACAAAAGTACCTTCAGGTAGAGGAAGCCAGCCTACTGTTGAGCTCAGGGACAAGCAGCTCTGGCATTTGCTTTATTTATTTCTGTTTCCTCACAGTGTGGGCCTTTGATCTCTAGAAATAATGGCAGATAGAACAACTGAACTGCTTTCTACAGGTGCAGGGAGTTTATTCCTCAGGTTGCAGCTTTTATTTTCAACGCATGAGCTGCTTGCATACAAACGGGCCTTCAGATGATTAAAGTAGGTTGAGCAGAAGCAAATTCACAACAAAAGACAGGTCACACCTACATGAATAGCACATGTCAAGTAAATGCCTAATAAAATGTAGGGGATACACATTTTAGTTCCCGGCTGTCAATTTTATGTATAACTTAAGGGAAAGCAGTGATACCAGGAGGAGAAGAAGGTTTCTATGGAAAACAGCAAGCTGTTTGAGCTTTGTTTTCCCCACTCAATCCTCCTGCATTTAAATGTCTGCCTAAGGCCACGGAATCAAACACTATTTTTTATACCATAAACAAAGCACCAAGCTGCGTTAGCTCACACATTCAGATAAAGCCTTTTATGTTCTATGAAACTTATATAAATACAGTAGTCCAGTGTGGTTATGTTTGTAATTCGCTTCAGTTAATTCACTTTAGTTTATTCACTTTGTGCCCCCAGGGCCAACCCAGGTACATCTCAGTAGTGCAGCACTAATACAAAGAGAGACTCTTGGACCATACTCAGGGACCATACATTTTTCAAAGCCAGTAAAGGAGTGTGCAATGCTGTTAGTTTGGGTTGCCTTGCCCATAATTCAATACATCATTAGTATCCCAAAAGGACAGATGCATTGATCCAACACTTTGTAAATAATGTTTTCTGACAGAAAAATGTGTGTGAGTGTGTGTGTGTATGGTTTGTTCACCCAACCCCCAATGCTGTACTATTTTCTCTCCCGGCATCTATGCTCCCATTTCTATGCAGTACTATCATACTAGATGCATAGTCTTTTGAAGTAAATTAGTTGGTTAAAATAACAAATCAATCGAATTATCCTACTTTGCTAATTTGTATTTATTGTTTGTTTATTTTAAAAAAGGATCAAAGTTCTTGAGCTGCAACACCTCAGTTACAGTTTTATAGAAATGGGCTTGTAACCAGGAGGTCCCCGGTTCAAATCCCACTTCAGCCACTGACTCACTGTGTGACCCTAAGCAAGTCACTTAACCTCCTTGTGCTCCGTCTTTCGGGTGAGACGTAGTTGTAAGTGACACTGCAGCTGATGCATAGTTCACACACCCGAGTCTCTGGATAAAGGCGTCTGCTAAATAAACAAATAATAATAATAATAATATACTAAAATACAACAGGTCTCAAACAGTGTATCATTCAAGTAATCATATAACTGAAAATGAAATGGAATATAGTGGCAGTCTAACAGTAAGATATTAACTTGTATTTCTTGCAGCCTCTGAGAGTAATGATAAGAAATTGTAAATCTTAAAGAGATATACAACAGCTATATACAGACAGAAAATATTTAAATAATTTCGAATAGAACTCCTTGGTGCTTTGTGTACATTCAACTCATTTTGGAGATTTGCTGACTTTCATAATCTTGGTACACAAGCAACTCTATTTTCATGGTCTAAACAGCTTTGGTGTTAGATCTACTGCTGTTAAGATCAGTTAAATGGACCCCTAATATATGTGTTTTTTGTAAAGTTATTGCAAATAAAGGCCCACTTAAAATAGTATTTAACATTGATGATGTTTTAATTGAACACCTGACAAATACGGCTCTACACTTTTCTGGTAATTGTATAACCTTATAATCTCTTTCCACATTTCCCTCCAGCGAAAAAAGTTAATTGGACCTTGTAAATGTGTAAATGAGATAAACAATTAACTAAGGCCGTTAGTAACACTGTCGGGATTTGAAAGTAACTCATGCTTTATGGATGAAGCAATACAGAAGTACAGAAGCAAACATCATCAGCAGAATTACCTTTATATTTCTGTAGGTGAGTGATTGTTGAATTCAGAGTTATACAGCAGTTAAGAGTGAGTTCCCCCCCCCCCCCCCTTCACAAGCTCTACAGAAATGTAGTTTACTGAGCGGCTGCCTCATAATAATGATTTACAGTTTTCTTTTCCCCATGTCTCCAGTCAGCTTTGATGTTTGTGAGTAAGAAGTGAACATTCTTGTAATTAATAGAAAAAATGCTTCAGGTATAACCTACTGACTGTTGTGGTCTCTGCGCCATCAGGTCAGTTCAGTCGTCCATTAATCAAGTGATTACACATGCAATGTTTCCCCTGGCCAGACTTTGAAAGCATGTCCTGTTTACCATGGGTTGTAAGTACAGGAAGGTGTCATCTAATTACAGTATTGCTGGAGATAAATATTATCATATCTTAAAACAAGAAACATTATTTTCAAAGTAGTATCTGTCATAGTCAGTTTTGTGTGCATATTGCTATCACAAGTGTTAAAGGAAATGACACAAATGTCAAAAGTTCATTTACAAAACTTTTGTTTATGTATGTGCTCTCTGTGAAATTCAGACCTTGAATAAAAATATCCTAAATGTTTGTCTACTTGGTTAGTTTTTATTTTAATATCACCTAATATCTGAAAAAACTGAAAACAAGTTATCTGTGATTTGTATGTTGTCATGTAAGATTTCACTGCAAAATGGTTGCTTTATAACTAAGGAAAGTGTTTTCCAGGAACGCAATAGCAAAGTTATGCATATTTTATTTATTTAATTACATTTGTACTTGGTCTTCTTCCAGTTATACAAAGACTTGGTTCTAAAACAACCACAGAAACAAACAGACACGTTGATGTACACAAACCTGTAAAACAGCAGACATGTTTCTACATGTAATCTGTCTTTAACTGGTCTCACTCCACTGTGTCTGTTTCTACATGTAATCTGTCTTTAACTGGTCCCATTCCACTGTGTCTGTTTCTACATGTAATCTGTCTTTAACTGGTCTCACTCCACTGTGTCTATTTCTACATGTAATCTGTCTTTAACTGGTCTCACTCCACTGTGTCTGTTTCTACATGTAATCTGTCTTTAACTGGTCTCACTCCACTGTGTCTATTTCTACATGTAATCTGTCTTTAACTGGTCTCACTCCACTGTGTCTGTTTCTACTCCTCCCCCCCTCCTCCTCTTTTTCTTGCAGGGTGACATGTCAGTCAACCATTGGTCAATTCTAGCAGTGAAAGTGGTTTGAAATGAATGTCTCGAGAATTTGGAGCGTTGCCACATACATCTTCTCAGGTTTAACACTTTGTGAAATTCGTTCTATAAATGCAGGCAAGAACAGATTGGATGTTCCCCCGAATGGCTTCATGAATTAATTAAACATTTGATACTTCTGCTCCAATATGTAGAATGGTATATTTATAGAAAAAAATATATATATTAGGAAAAGTCAAGAATATTTTTTTTTTACCTTTTATGTGATTTTCTGTGTCTTTTTATAGATATTCTTACTAAATAATATTGATAACTTTAGTGGGGTTCTGCCTTCATTATTTTTTGAGATGCCAAGACATGGCAGAATACCATCTTCACATGTTTGGGCTTATTCCAGCTATAAAGCAAATTATTGTGCTTTAAATGCTATAAAAAGCAAGCTGTAAAAATGTTATCCCAGAAATTAACTTCAATATTTGAAAAAGGGGAACACATCCTAGACTACCTATGGTGAAGAAGGGTATGAACCCAAATGCACAAACAGAGAAGATAAGAAGTGCCCCTCAGTGAAGATGCAAGACAGCAGGTGTAGACAGAATAGTAGCATGAACGTTCTATAGGCTAAAAGTAAGGGAAGTATATTGGTGACTTTGTTGAAGCTATGGGGCCAAAGAGTGATATCTATTACATAAAACATGTAAACAAGAAGACTTTATTTTTTCTGGCTTAATTTCCAAAACGTTCACGGAGAAGAGAATGGTTAGTTACTTTCCTATTTTCTGTAAGTTGTTGTGACAGGAATGACGAGTGGTGACGTCACGACAGAAGCAGGAAGAACAACTGACACCAGGTACTGCAGTTCAAAAAGGCTTGCGCCGTTTTAATTCAAAAACAAATAAAATATTTAAACAAAAATAAACACTTGCTCACAGAGCGAAAATAAAACAGTAAACAAAAACAAATCACGAACACAAAATAATAAATAATACGATCCCAGGTCAGGCTGGGCAGTTGCTGTCACTGTTCCTGGAATCTTTTTAAGTTTTGTTTCGTTTCGTTTCGTTTAGTTTCGTTTCGTTTCTCTCCTCGCTCTCTCCACTCTCGCTCCTAACACCCACACCGAGCTAAAGAGCTGCAGGCTTTTTATAACAGGTGACCATCTCCCGATTAGCAACAAATTAAATCACCTAATTAATTCGGGAGATGGCCACCTTCTGCACGAGTTTTAATTATGTTGTGAAGGGGGCTACCCATCCACACTAAACAAAACAATAACACAGCGGTACGCCGTCATCTTTACATAAATAATAAATCCTGCGGCGCTCGTCGTCATACATTTAAATATAATAAAACAAATCATAAAACAAAACAAATACAAAATACACTGCCCAGGGGCGGAGGGGACACTGTTCTAAAATAAAATAAACAAAACAATGTACAGGGCACCTCGCCCTGTTACAGTTGTTTATATAAAAGACCAACCATATTAAAACAACTTACAAATAAACTCAAGAGATGTATGTACTTCTAAAAGGACAAAGAGATATTTCCATGGTCTTCCAATTAGCTTCTTCGTGTGTATAGTATACTCCTCTGTGCATAGTAGGCATATGTCTTTGTAATTAGAGGACTGCAGTATTGTGACAGTGCTATAGAATGCTGTTGTATTTTACATATGCATGGAATCTTTAAAAGATAATGTGACTCTGAAGAGCAAAGCTACATAATTCACTGACAACTTCAAAGAAAGACCAAAGCATTGTATTTTTACATCCTTTCTTAACCATTTGCATTGTGCATTTAATGACCCTACTTTTTCTTGTTAGGTTCTTCCTATTAAAAAGCAACAGAGTAATACATAGAATATTTTATGGGCTTCTATCCCACGGGATGAGTTTAATGTTTCACTGAATTTGCAAACAGCATAGCAACACATGAAGAAAGATAAAAATAAATAAATCAGTAAATAAATAAATAAAAACAAACCTTACAGTCCATCTTGGAAAAAGGAACTCTATCGACTATTAAAAGACAACCTCTAGCAAGCTGATGAGCCTTGACTCATGTCATTCTTCCTGTGGAAGAAGACCAAAAGCCCTACTCAAGACAAAGAAAAAACTTTTGCTTCCTAATTTATATTTTGTGCCACCGATTTCCTCTTCAGTGGATGCCTAAACTGATGTTAAGAATATAGGCATGAGCAGTAAAGCAAAACAATAGGAGCTTTCAAAGTTAAGTGCCTATTCAAATGCTAAAACAGCAAAGGCTAATTATATAGCATTCACTAGCCACTTACAAGTCTTTCATCTGAATCACTCAGATGCAAAATAGCTGAACTGTGGAGTTATTTATTTCACAGTGGTCATTCGTTTCAAATTTCCATTAAAAAAATGGCTTGGACATTTTAACTTTTACTGTAGAAAAAGTATGCACCATCTTTTAATAACCAAACACTACCTGTATAGGAAGTTTTAAAAAGTAAAACTATTTCCAAAGAATAAAAACAAAAAAGGACAAGATTTTATCAAAAAGGAAGCTATTAATGACCAATGAACTGCACCCAATAAACACTTTTGAAATGCCTGTGCTACTGTAGGTGTTTTAATTTGGAAATTATAATGCTCTACCAACATTACAGCTAAAATCGAGGATATTATGAAATACCTTACCAGAATTGTCTAACTAAGAATGCAATGTCAGCATCATTTATAGGTCTCTCTTTTATTAGTGTCTCATAACCCAAACTTGGCAGGGTTAGCCTCAATTGTCCACTTTCATATACAATATATTTGCTTGTTCAACAAGGTGCATTCCCCCCCCCCCCCCCCACTTTTTAAGTTTTCTTAAATTATAACCCATAATATAGGGACTAAAGCTATTTTATCACGATGTTAATGAGACCCTACATTCCTCATACAGTTTGATATTTGTTTTAAGAGACTCACAAGTGACCATAATGCTTTTTAGATGCAGTACTAGTGCATAGCTTGATTATGAGTGTAGATCGGGACTGAGATTGCACATAACAAAGGTTGTTTACAGTTAAAGAAACATCCATGTTTGAACAAGCCCTAATTGTACAAATTACGGAAAATGTAGAATCAAAGGTTAAATCTCCTTTCATGTTTCACTGTACATAAATCAACTGGTTTAAATAAAATGGGAGCTGCCTCTAAACTATACGGTATACAGTATCTTCAAAATGAATTGTTGTTACAAAAAAGTATATCAAAAATTAATTTTCGTTTGGATTTTTTGATGACTACAATCTAACAAAGTACATTTCTTATTTCACCTTTGACCCATGGTGTTGTGAAAAGCCTTGTAAACAATACGTTTGTGGTTTTCATAAAAAAAAAGGATGGCTCCCTTTAGCTGGCATAATAATAAAAAAGTTAAAAGGTTCAGAGTGTTATTTCTTATCCATTCACTTGATGTGACATGTTGTGAAAAATGTTTAATATTATTTGAATGTGAATATATAATGTTTGTAGAAGTATTTTTTAAACAGAAAAGCTCATACTTTTATTGTATACTTAGCTAACCAAAGATAACCTCTATAAAACAAAGTATGTTCTGTGTGAAAAAATGTCTAGTACAGTACTAAAAAAGTTTGCTGTACAATTCTCTGTAGGATAATATCATTCACATTTATCGGTGTTTTTATGAGTTTTGGAAAGACAAAGCAGATCAGCCAACACAAACAATTTCCCCAGAAGGCAATTTATAACTGCACTCCCATAAGCACATACTTCAAGCATGTATCACACAAAACTGTCAGTTACTAGTGGAGACAGAAAATTGTCATTTCAAATGTTACAGTACAGGAAAATCACCTCCTTGCACTTACTGCCAAAAAAAATGACAGTTTAATTTATGCCAGGCCCAAACTACATTTTATACCCATTCAGGATGGCAGTTAAATACACTCCCAGCTTACCTCTTCACTCTGAACAAGAGAAATGCAAGATAGACTCTCAGCCACTGTCAACAACTACTGTGCTGCTCGGGTTGTGAGGTTCATTTATACTCAAGATTGCAGGGAATGCTCTGATAGAGAAACAACTAATGCTTGGTCTGGTACAGTGTGGCTTTTTAACAGTCACAGAGGATTTTATTCTGTAGAATAGTAGGACCTGTATGCAGGGTTGTTGTTTGAGCAAATACACAGCAGATTATGTTGGAACTTAAGGCCAGATGCAAAACATTTTGTTGTTCCCCAGCAGTCAACGTTTTGTCCATTTACCATCAGGCATAATCCACAAATGGAAGACCCATCGAGTCATGGTGGGTGTCACAGAGATTTGTTTTGTCAGGTGTCAGGATGTTTTTCTAGGTGTCAGGATGGAAAGGCTATATCCTAGTCAAATTAGAACCTGTAACCTTGTTTGTTGTCTGGATGTTATTTGGCTAATAAACAAAATAAGATATGTTTGAATTTCATGTTCAATGCCATACCTGGTCTCGAGGGTTCAGACCATCAATGCCAGACACAATGACGTTTTCTCTGGAGAATAAGTGGTTTGCTATTATATTGAGTGAATGATCCTTACAGGAAAGTGTTAAAGTGCATTGATAAAACACATACATAGCACTTCAGCACTCAACACCATTATCTTTGACCTTTACAACATATTCATTTACTATGTGCACAAGTACATAATAAGCAAAATTAGACATATTTTGATGCACATGGAAAAGCCAAAATAAATCTTTTATTTTTTATTTTTAACATGCACAGATTGTTGCTGTACTTTTCTAAAGAGCATACAAGTTTGTACTTGGAATTTTGTAAATACTGATTGACTGACTCATCATACAGTAACATTGGTATAGCCAGCAGTCCAAAACAATAAAAAAGTGAAATACTGATACAAATCCATCTAAATGTAAAGTTTAAACCATGCTAGTTAATGCTTTTGCTGTTTCTTCATTCTGGGTGTCACAAGCTTCAAGAATGCCACCAAAAAAAAAAAAAAAGCGAATTTCATGATTTGCTATTTCATGAGTTAACCTGGAACATCTTTTATTGATACAATTAAACAAGATTATTTTCTGATGCTTCTAGTCAAGCTTCTATTTACAGACATGAGTCAACTGAGTTGCAAATACAAGGATCAGTTATATAATCCCAATAGATTGTGTTAAATGATACAAAAAGGAAAGATAACATACTTTATACTATTTTTTTTTAAGCACAAGCAGTTTGCAGTCTACAAGAGTAAAGTTATCACACAAACACAAGACCTGGAAACTGTGTTATGACAAATACTGCATCTCTGTATTTGGTTTGATTGACTGTGGTCATATGAAACCACTTTCATTACAAACAGGAGGATACCAGCATCTGACAACAACATTAAAGTGTTCCTAAATAAAACCTCAGAATCATTTAGTAGAAGTGTAATTACCTGTACTATTATGCAATTATATTAAATACATGTTTAGACATCTCTTTGAGTGTCATTGTTATGTGCACATATAGAATAGTAAATTGCTTTGAAGGATCAGATTACAGCCTACAACTATTTCACCTTAGATTTACCTTATTCGGGCCCTATTAAAAGATGAATAACTTGGGATGCAGGCACACAACACTGTTTATAAGAGAAAGGTGCAACACAGTAAAAAGAAAGCTCGCATTTCTAGTTGCTAGGCAACCTGCATCTAAAACAGTGACTGAATTTAGCTTGCAATTTAACACTTTGTGGTCTGTCACAATTACCAGTGGTCATGGATAAGTAGAAAATCACAACTCTACCCTTGCACCCAATCATCCTTTCAGTCATATATGCAAAACATAAAAAATGCGATTAAAAACAAACACTGACGTTTTGTAATACTATTCTTTAAGGCAAATACTTATAAATATGGGGTGTTTCACATCACTTGTGTATCACATGAATTTTAATGGAGCTTGATCATCAACTCCATGCAGACAGACCGTGTAATTAGAACTAGGGGAGTTAGACACAGGTGGTCTTTATTTTATGTAGAAATAATATATACAGGGGAGGAATTAGAAATCGGGGTGAGATATGTACAGTGGCACCAGAAATACAGTATTAACACTTAAAAATACTTACACATTTCTAGAATTTTATTCAATTTCAGTCCATTAACAAACGTTTTAAATATTGAAAAAGAGTATTCAATTTAAGATAAATTAAGTAATTATATACCATTTTTTAAACAACTTATTTTTTTAAATAAATATTTTCTCAACAGTATAGATGACATGCCTAGTTGGTGTTAAAAGACACATTACACACACACACACACAAAAAGTGGTGTCAGTTACGAATCATGCTATTTCTTAGGCACATTTCAATATAGTATACTGCAGCAAGTAACAGTAGCAGTAACACTACCGGTATTCAAAAGCCATCTGAGAAATCACCACGCCAAGTCTCACTCAGCATGTATACATACACTGTACATGCTGCAGCGGCATCTACTTATTCAACTAAATATCACTTTATAAAACCGACTAGTGAGTATGCAATGTTTATAGTCGACACAACAGATACATCTCACCACTACCCTCCGATTTCAGAAACATATTTAAAACAAAATTAAAATCTCTCCTGCTGTCTTCTGACACAACCGTTGGACCTTTAAACAAGGCCGGGTTCGGCATATAATTCTATTGTGCTCGCCGCGGACGGGAAGGACTGCGGCACTGCGCAAACTGACACGGAAGTCGTTTAGTGCTGGTTTACAATCTATGGAAATTATTCACGTTACCGGCATTGGTGTGAAAACAGCCTCAGAAATTACTAGTCAGCTTCTCTTGAAGACCGCAAAGCCTGCGTACGATCATTTCCTCCCCCCCCGCCTCACCCCCCCCAAAAAATAACTTGGAAGCCCCTCCCCCGAGTGCCAGTGCAGGGCAGTGTTTGGCTGTTCCATGAATCCTCCCTCAGATGTGGGAAATCAGTCTGCTTTCAATTCGCAAATGTTCAATGTAATGTTTATGGCAAATAGAAAAAGTACAAAATATATGGCTTCAGGGACTGTTTTATTTTCTCAGTGGAAGGATACATAATACATTTCATTTTTTTACTTAAAAAGCTAGTTTGTGTAATTATTTTTTAAAAAAATGTAGCCATTTCATAAGCGAAATAACCCACTCCTGGGTGTGCGGTAAGAATTGGAGTAGGTTATTTCTTACATAAACTTCAGATAAACCTGTATTACTTGTTAATAAGAGCACCTACCTACAGTGACACTATTGAATGATTCCCATATATACATTAAATGGTATATTCAGTACAAGGTCACAAACATTGTTATATTAATCACACAATGATCGTCATATTCGTCTGAAACTAAATACCTTTCATGGGACCAAAATAAGGGAAATCTAGGGGTAAATCGTGGTTGCCTGATACTTATTATTATTATTATTATTATTATTATTATTATTATTATTATTATTATTATT
Source organism: Acipenser ruthenus (assembly GCF_902713425.1). Classification (NCBI taxonomy): domain Eukaryota; kingdom Metazoa; phylum Chordata; class Actinopteri; order Acipenseriformes; family Acipenseridae; genus Acipenser; species Acipenser ruthenus. Next base: position 7,794,098 of record NC_081191.1, read on the forward strand.
ATTATTATTTATTTCCTAGCAGACGCCCTTATCCAGGGCGACTTACAGTCGTAAACAAAAATACATGTCAAGAATCACAGTACAAGTATTAATACAATTAAGAGCAAGATAAAATACAATGACTTCGGTTCTAGCACGTACAAGTATATGACAAAATACAATTCAATAACGGAGCAGATAACAGTGTCAGTGATAGTTACATCAGGATATAATTAAATACAAAATACTACAGATTGAATAACACTTGTGACAGATTATAGTACTCTAAAGTACAGGATTAAATGCAGTAAAATAGGGAGCAGATAAGAGCAAGTAAAGCGTTTTAAGGAAGAGTTCTACAGGTGCTGTCTGAAGAGGTGAGTCTTGAGGAGGTGCCGGAAGGTGGTCAAGGACTGGGCAGTCCTGACGTCTGTAGGAAGGTCATTCCACCACTGTGGGGCGAAGGTGGAGAAGGAGCGGGCTCTGGAGGCAGGGGAGCATAGAGGAGATACAGCCAGTTTTCTAGTGCAGGAGGAGCGGAGCGGTCGAGTGGGGGTGTAGGGAGAGATGAGGGTCTGGAGGTAGCTGGGTGCAGTCTGGTCAAGGCATCTATAGGTGGGTACAAGAGCCTTGAACTGGATGCGAGTGGTGATTGGGAGCCAGTGGAGTGAGCGGAGGAGTGGAGTAGCGTGGGAGAAGCGAGGCAGAGAGAACACCAGGCGAGCAGCTGAGTTCTGGATGAGCTGGAGTGGACAGGTGGCAGACGCAGGGAGGCTGGCCAGGAGGGAGTTGCAGTAGTCTAGGCTGGAGAGTACCAGGGCCTAGTCCAGGAGCTGGGTGGCGTAGTTGGTGAGGAAGGGTCGGATTCTTCGTATGCTGCTCAGGAAGAATCGGCAAGTGCGTGCCAGTGGAGATGTGCTGGGAATAAGAGAGGCAGGGGTCCAGGGTGACTCTGAGGTTCTTAGCTGAGGAGGAGGGAGAGAGTGTGGTAGATTCCAGAGGAATGGAGATAGAGAGATCAGAGGAGGGGGAGGAGAAGGAGGAGGGAAACAAAAGGAGGTCAGATTTAGAGTGGTTGAGTTTGAGGTGATGCGATTGCATCCAGGAGAAGATAACAGACAGACAGGTAGAGATACGGGAGGGGATGGTAGAGTCAGAGGTGGGGAAGAACAGGAAAATCTGAGCATCATCAGCATAGAAATGGTATGAGAAACCATAGGATGCGATGAGAGGGCCCAGGGAGCGGGTGTAGAGAGAGAACAGGAGGGGACCCAAGACTGACCCTTGGGGGACTCCAGTTAAGAGAGGGTGAGGTGTGGAGGTTGCTCCACGCCAGGTTACCTGGTAAGTGCGGTTGGAGAGGTAGGAAGAGAACCAGGCCAGAGCAGTGCCAGAGATTCCCAGGTCAGCGAGACAGGATAGTAGAATAGAGTGATCAACAGTGTCAAAGGCAGCAGAGAGGTCGAGGAGAATTAGGACAGAGGAGAGAGAGGCAGCTCGGGCAGAGTTTAGCGAGTTAGTGACAGACAGGAGGGCGGTTTCAGTGGAGTGAGCAGAGCGGAAGCCAGATTGGAGAGGAAAGCAGAGAGCTGGCGGTGTACAGCCCACTCGAGGGTTTTGGAGAGGAAGGTTAGGAGGGAGACAGGATGGTAGCTCTGGAGGGAGGTGGGGTCAAGGGTAGGTTTTTTGAGGAGGGGAGTGATAGAGGCATGTTTCAAGGCAGAGGGAGAGACCAGAAAGGAGAGAGGTGTTGAGAAGGGAGGAGATGAAGGGAAGTAGAGCTGGAGCAGCAGCTTGAAAGAGGTGATTTGGGAGGGGGTCCAGGGCACACGTGGTTGGTTTGTGACCCTGGAGCAGGGAGGAGAGGTCAGAGTCTGAGAGGGGAGAGAAGGAGGAGAAGGAGGGTGTTAGTAGGGGATGCAGTGGGTGTAGGGATTGGAGCGGGAGGGCGTGGGGGGGAGTGAGAGGTGTTAGAGTTTGCGGATATCTGAGATTTTAGAAGAGAAGAGGCAAAGAGAGAGGTGGGAGGCAAAGGCAGAGATGAAATCAGATTTGTTAGCAGAAGAGTGACAGTTCCAGAGAGAGTGCGAGGGGGGAGAGGGTGAGAGGGGGGAGAGGCAGAGGGATGAGGTTAGAGGGGTTGGAGGAGCAGCGGCAGAGAGAGGGCAGAGAACGAGAGCAAGAGGACAGAACAGGGATGTGAGAGACAGTCATAGCAGGACAGGCGAGACAAATAGGCACAGTGGGAGTGGGAGCAGTGGGGGGGGGGGGGGGGGGGATGGGGGGCGGAGGCAGGGAGGGTACACACTTGACTAGTAGATGGCATCTTCCAGAGTGCTGCTAGGTTCAGATCTTTTCCAACAGCATCTCAGCTCAGGCCTCCCCTCGCTGGACTCCCACAGCTGGACTCCCACAGCTGGACTCCCACAGCTGGACTCCCACAGCTGGACTCCCACAGCTGAGGCTCTTCAGTGTGCTGGCGTTTCGTGCTGGCGCACAAATAGCTTGCCTGACTAATATAACAACTAGGTGGAAAAAAGCTATCTGCCTCAGACACTTCAAAGCTATTAACTATTCAGAAACATTAATTATAAGATTTGGTAAAAATGCTGTTATTTTTTTAATCATGTATGAAATTTTAAAGTAATTTTGGTATTCAGATTTTAAAACCTTTTGGTGGTTTGTCATGTAAAAAAAAGATTGCACACACTTCCTACACTGAAGAATAACAGAAATGACAGTTACAGTGTATGCATTCAGGATAAAGTATCTCTTCAAATGAATGACATCAGGGTAATCTCTCAGAATTCAGCAAACTATAAGTCATGTCAATGTCTTTTCCACCATCTTTATAAGACTGCAGGTTCCTAATCAATCTCACAGTCATGTTTTTAATCCAAAATGTTTAACCTTGCACATTACAATGTCAGGTCTTCCAAACATGCATTGCAAACCAGTCTCATTTCCCTTCTCAGAATCAGTGCTTAATAATTATCTGCTTTTGGCGACTCATAAACCACATCGCGTCAAAGATGAAGCAAGTTTCTGCAAATGAAAATGTTACCGTACAGAAGAAACCATTTTAGATATTAAAAGTGAAACAGTTAACGGTTTACATAAAACTGTAGCAAATTAGTTGTATTTGATAATAATGGTAAAACATAATTTCATGTAATCAGAAAAGATAAACAAGTATATATTTTTTTCTTTTACAAGTGAATCTTATGAACAGATTATTGTACCCTCATTAACATTTCAATGTGTGAAGCTAAGCATTATGATCCACTGAATTCCAAGCAGCATGTTTTGGGTTGATCGGAATCTGAATCCAATTCCTCTTTGTCGTGGGAGGTCATGTTTAACTGCAATGAAACCGTAAACATTGGATTTAAAATGGCGGTTCAAAAGACATCACTTGACCTATTCAAGTGATATTTGTTACTGTTTGGTACACACTTGTAAAATGTAATTGTTAAGCCAGAAATAAGGGTGCTTATGGGAAAAGGAAGAGTGATTGAGACAATTATGCCACCTGTGTGAAATTCTTAACTTTCTAAATTAGCCAGGTTGATAATAATGACATCTCATTTGTCTTCTTAGTTGATGCGCCGTGAAGTTGACCTTTGATTTTTTTTAATCTAGTCAGATAACTGACACAGATAAGACAATAGCCTATTAATACTCTGACTAATTTGGATTCCAAATTGTGGATGATAATCTCTCTGTTTGGAGCCAAGGGCCGCATTACTAATCCTAACATCTAGATTTACTTGACATCAAACAACTCCACTTCATCAACAAAGCATACTCCTTAAATAACCTATTATAAATAAAGGATTTTCAGCCCGGGTGCTAATTACATTGGTTAATCTGTTAAAAACGTTTTAAACATTTAATCTGCATTTAAACAATTCAATCTGCATTTTCACAGATTGAAGTTACTTTGTATTTAATTGTCACTTGTATCACTCATTCTGTTTAAAACTATAAACTATAAATCAGTCCTGTTTAAATACCATTCTCTACAGCCTTCTTGACAATACAAGTGTGTACTTCAGCTAGCAGATCGGAAGCAAAGAATTGTTATGTTCTTGTTCAAACACAACACCAAATGCAGAACAATAAGTAGTTATCCTAATTCAAATGAATGGAACAGATAAAGATCTTGACCTGCCTTCACCAGTTTTTAGGGTTAGACAGGGTAAATAAAAGTTTGACCACTTCTTGAGTGTGCTTTAGACCACCTGCTTGCAAAAACTTCACCCAAAATGTGAATTTAGATAAAGAAGAAAAAAAAAGAAACTGCTGATGAGCCCACAGCATTTTAACATTTTCTAAGAAAAGTATCCAAAGTAGGATCTAGGGTTGAGGTATCAAAAAATACCTCAACCCTTCCCAAAAGCACACACAAAATTAACACTTATACAAACAGTATACTGTACATTACAGGTAGGACGTAAACTGCAGCACTGCTTCTTTCAAAATCATAAAATGCACAACCCCAGTCATGGATTCTACAGTGCTGGGAGTAACTGACCAATCAGGTTTTACTACTAGTTTCAATTCAAAACTGAGAGACTAAGTTAGAACTGTTGTCATGAAACTGGCTGCTATGAATGCAGGGGGTTGGGATTCCTTGTTAATCAGTGAATGCGAGTAAAGTAATACTACTAACATCAATGTTAGATACATTCAATGTTGATGGCTTCAGATAAGGGAAGCATTTTGGTTCCTTTTTAAACATTGTACTACATGAAAAAAGCTATTAAATAAAGCAGTGTGTCTCTGTGCAATCATTTCCTTTCATCTACCTTAATAAACATTCTGCTACCGTACTAGAAATGCTTGTATGTATCTTCTGAGGAACTTGAACAAATAATGCTATAACACAAGCATTGATTGAATGAAATCAGTAGCTTCAGTCCAGACAGTATCATGCTCCTTTGTGATTGATTGATTTGATTGGTTGTTTGTGGCGTGTATTGCTAAGTGTGCATGCGTCTCTCTTTTGAGCTGGAGTTAAACATTCTGAAGGCTATTCTGCTCTGTGTGACTATTGTACTGTATATCCCATTTTATAAAACAAACAACAACAGAATGAGCATAATGGACAGGTTAATAGAGTTAAATTGGGACAAATCTACTAGTTGCTTCATACAGCCATTCAATACATTTTTTAAGAAATACAGAAATTTGCCAAACGTTTTGTTGTGTCAAACCATGAGTTAATACTGAATACTAAGCAGATATTACATTATTTCTGTTTTTTCCCCTTGAAAAACAGCATAAATAGATTGTCAATATTATTTGGAAATTTGTTTTCCTTAATACATTTTAAATGTTGACAGTAGAATTTAGAGGGAGTGAAGCTGCACAATCACTTCATAGGAGGAGCACTGACGAGACAAGTTGAGCTCTAAGGTCAAGTAGTACTTTATGTGTTTTGGATGCCTTGCTTTAGTGAAACCGACTCACAAAAACAAAGTTTGAAACATTCTTCTAAGGGAAGTAAATAACCAGTCAATGCACATGGAAATTTATAAGGAGTAAGTGCCAAGTAGCTTGCATCATAAACATCACTAGAAAAAAAAAGTTGCCTAACCAACAACAAGATTTGGCATGTATTAAACAGTGCCTTCAAGGGCTGAATGTAGAATATCCTTGACGCCAGTTACCACGGTTTCTGTCTGCGTTTTTTAGAGGTAATAGGCACTAACGCAACAAATAGCTCCTACACTAGCCAAAGGCAATTCCTCCTTTTCATTTACTGTAATTTATAGAACCAAGTTTCTGTTTGAGCCAAGTTGCATGTCACACATTCAACCTAAAGAGGAAACCATTCTTAAATAAGTAATATTGTACAAGGACCATATACAATAAAAAAGAAAGCACATTTTTGTAACATTCTATATGCAGTTTACACTATAGTCAGCAGTCTTATTTTCATGTCAATTATGAGTGACATACTAATTCAATTTAAGATTGACACTAGAGCTGCTTTAAAACCACCAAAACAACATTTAAGTAAGGGCTGTGATAACTTAGTCAGCCCTTAAACATAGGTCCCTGTGCTATGATCAACTGGTAATACAACAATAAACAGGATGTGATCTACTGTATACAGTAACAACCTGTGGGATGTGGGTGTGCTCCCCAACTAATCAGACCAAAGAAGAAAAAAACTAAACAAAAAAAAAACATAATAACCTTTAGACCCAAGTATCTAGATAAGCTGTGTCAGTTATTGTACCAGGGTTAAAAACAATTAAAATATAATTACCTCAATGAGAAGTATCATGATGAGCAATGTCCATATTCATTGCTTCAAAACAATTGTGCACATGCAATATGCTCATCACAGACTAATAAGTGTGGCTATGTGAATAATTTACAGATGATTGCATATATGAGTCACATTGCTAGTAGTAGACAGCTGCTTCCTACAGGTGACAAGCAATCTACTGTTTGGGCTTCACCTGACTAGTAATTTGGATCGTGATCAGAAGGGATGGAGGCTGATGAAATTATCCTGTCCAACATCAAACACGAAATGGTTGTAAATCAGCCAGCTTTATGGCAGAAGGCGACCCATTCATCCATAATGTTTGCAATGGCAGCTCTTTCTTCTAGTTGCTGCGTTAAGAATCTTAACAATGTCATCAGGCAGCCCTATAAAGGCTTCTTCTATTTTTCACAGTGTGGGTTAGGCTGACAGACCCATTAACTTTGTTCTAATGTGCTGAGCCTGTTCAGACTTCTTCCACCATTAGGGAGCACATTTACAGCACTTGACCTACAGTATGGCCACAAAAGAGTTCCAATGACCTACTTTACTTGGGCTATAAACAGAATGAAAAACTGATATTTTGCTCTGTATTAATTAATTTATAAAGGACTGGCCGTGTTATTATTATTTTTTTTTATGTAAATTTGTATATTGAACATGATTTTGAATAGTTTAATTCTTATTTATTTAAAGAATACAATTCAATTATCTTTTACATTTTCTAATAAAAGAACAAGAACAAAACAAAGAAAACTAAGCAGCGCCATTAATTAACTGATTCTGTGATCCAGCATGAACAAGGCCCCATTGCCTTCCTTCTCACTAACAGTCTAAATAAGTACTCCTATCTTTTAACTATTCATATAAGTATCCTCATCTTCTGCTCAATGCCAAACAAGATGAAACATTAAGAATTGTGTTATTGTGGTAGTTCTATAGTCAGCTCCGTAAGGAAAGAACAGATTACTAATCACTGTTTTCTAAAGTACAAGCACTCCTTCATTCAATTTAAATTTACAAAATCTCTGGTCTCAGCTTTATTTGCCATGATAAGTGTCTTAAATAATAATACAAATAAAAACATGTTATAACTGTATTGGTCCAATGCAAGGCGAGAGGCTTGGCAGTCTGGCGCTCTGCTGGAGGCGCTGTGTGAACTTTTCCTCTGTGAACGCAGCCTGATCACACCCCAAACACCCCTGCCATTCAGTCCTGAGCCCCTTTGTGTTCACTGGGATTTGGAGATTCAATTAATTTCTCCAGACAATAAACCCAGGCAAGACAGGTGGGTTGGCCTGCTGCACCACCTAGCCCCTTTCGTTGAGAATGTTATGGATGGTGTTGTCTTATAATAGACAGGCTATGATAAGTAGACAATGTTTGTATTGTTATTTTTAACCAGGTCTCATTTGTAGGATGATTGAGAATCACAGGGACATACTTATTCACACTAGTCAACTGGAACAGGATGCTTTCATACTTTTTTTCATGATTATTTAATCATAATAAGATATTTAATCGTTGTAATGGTGGTTTAGGGTTTAACCATCTTAACTATGGAAGGAATAGTTATAACATCATATTGCAGTACCGCCTTAAATTCATAACCTAGACATACCACCTTAAATTCAACACGTGCTGATATCAGAAACCACCTTGTAATAAAATAATAATTTAGTATTTTGTATATGTTTTTAAGACAGTTAAAGTGTATGACCTATACCCTTTGCTCTAATGATGGTGTTTTCTATTATTTTATTTTGCACTTCCTTCCTCGCCTGTATATGACCTTAGGTAAGCCTTGTGTTGTTACTACAGTGTCTACCTGCATGCAAATAACAATATATCAATTAGTGCGAGAAAAATGGCACTCCTGAAAGGCTGTACCTGCTCTGTGTGTTTTCAAGTAGACTCTTAAAGGAACAGAGACTTTTTCAGATGTATTTTTGTAATGATACTCATATGTTTTGTTGGTAACACTTTATTTAAAGCACTACATATTAGGCATTTATTATGTACTTATTTGTAACTAATTAGCACACAATACATCATGTATAGCCTCCTAATAAGGGTTTGTTAGGTACTTATTATGCTTATTCTCAAACATGCCTTATTAACAGGTTACTGGACATTAATAAAGGATTTGCATGCCTTATACTGAAGTAAAGACTGCTCTTGGTCATATTAGGTCCTACTAGCTGCTTGTATATGATTAATACCTTGGTATTAAAGCAGCAAAACAAAGTGGACCATGCATGGATAACACTCTATCTGAGTTGGACTTTGTTTCCAATAAAGGGCTCATTAGGAGGATGTTGGTCACTATTCTGAAGTGAAGATTTCATTTTAATTAATTAAGAGCTTATTAAAAATATATAGCTCATTAATAAAGGGTTTTGCAGCCCATATTCTTAAGTGAAGGTTTCATTATCATCAATTAAGAGCTTATTAGAAGCATATAGGTCATTAATAAAGGGTTTTGCAGCATGTATTCTGAAGTGAAGGTTTCATTGTCATTAATTAAGACCTTATTAGAAGCATATATAGGTCATTAATAAAGACGTTTGCAGCCCCTATTCTGAAGTAAAGGCTTATTTTATATTATTTAAGAATTTATTAGCAGTATATGTCATTAATACCGTGTTTTTTTTTTTAAACAAATAATGCACAAAGAAGCAATTATCACCAGGGCATCTTTAATCAGTTGTGCAACCTGTATACTGAAGTGAAGACTCCAGGCACCCCATGAAGCTCTTACTCACATTAATGAACCTGACAAAAAAAAAAAAAATAAGTTGAAGTAAAAAAGAAACAGACAAAATCCTTTTAATGGATTTTTTAAAGAACTATTAAAACTTGTAACAAATTGCTATATAATTATTTTCCCAGTAAAACATACAATCTTAAATTGGAAATATTTTTTTTCTCCAAAAAAGGTCAGATACATTCTGTATTCCTAAACAGATACAAGCACCAACTGGTGCAGTGTATGACGTATCATTTTTTTTTCTAAGATCATCAGCAATCTCTTATAAAGGGATAACATTTGTAATAACATTGGAAATTTAAACAAAGTACTATTTATTTTTTTCCATATTCAGTATTATTAGCATTACAGAAATGGGAATTTTGAATGTGATTTCGAACATGATTTTCAGCTTTAACATCACACATTAACAGTTAGGGCCCTATGAAAATTGTTTTACTATTTTCTGATTAGAGTTTTTACTGTTTAAAAAAAATGTAATTAGGTTAATTTAATTGAACTTAAGTACACACACATATATATATATATTCTTTATATATATATATATAGTTTCTCCTTTAGGCATCATGAGTTATTATGGTACAATATCTCATTTTTTACACAGAGAATTGTGAGGGTCTGGAACCAACTCCCCAGTAACGTTGTTGAAGCTGACACTCTGGAATCCTTCAAGAAGCTGCTTGATGAGATTCTGGGATCAATAAGCTACTAACAACCAAACGAGCAAGATGGGCCGAATGGCCTCCTCTCGTTTGTAAACTTTCTTATGTTCTTATGTTCTTAAAAGGAATATATTTTTTTTTTTTGGTACAATAATACCCAAATATAAATCATAATCTCTCCGCCGGCTACTTTTATATAAAAATATTGCGATTTATTTTCGGGTATTATTGTACCAAAAAAAAAAAAAAAAAAAGTATTCCTTTTATTCCTTTTGTTATGAGATATTGGGGAGTTACAGAGGCAGTCTCCTGTAAGAGGAAAGGCATGCTGGGATATCAGCAGATTCCCTTGTCAGCTGACAGCAAAGAAGAATGGCGGAGATCTGAGGAAGAGAGTTTGGAGACAGGGTGGCAAACTTTACAATTAAATCTGGGGAAAATTATTAATACAGTTAAAGTTTTGAAACTTTAAAATTGTTTTTTTTTATACAACTCAAGAAACTGAATGTTCTGAGAAGTGGCAAAAAAACAAATAAACAAAAAAAGTAAACATACCAGGTGCAGATATTCTGTTCACCACAATGCTCAGTATTTATTGCCTTCATTTAAGACTGAGGCTCAATAATTTATAAAAAAAAAAAAACATGTTATTAAAAGTGTTGTAAGTGACCATAGAAGTGAAGTATCGTAACTAAAATGCCATAACGTAGCAGTTATCTTTATCAAATCTGTAGTTTGTTTTGTTATTTGGTACTTTTTTAAAAGTTTCTATAGGAATGGCAAACCCTTACAATTTAGGCCTAGGGACGGTCTTGACGGTTTTAAACAATTTAGACTTAAGAATGATAATTCGCTTGTTTCATCTGCAGCTGTCAAGCAGAAATACAGTAATGTAAGAATTCAAAGCAATTGCTCTTTTCTTTTTTCCTTTTCGTTCCTTTTCATAGTGACTGACTTAGCCAGTCAAGCATAATGCATTTAAAGATATGTCCAGGAGATTTAAAAATCTTTTTTTTTTTTTAGCTCCAACATTTGGCACTTATAATGTAATAACATTATAAATTAATTACCTAAACAAGCAACAACAGATTTAACAATGACAACTTCTGAAATCTTGATCGCTATAATTTTGTGTTTTTTTTTTTTTTTTTTTTTAATGTATTTCAGTAATATTGTATTCTGTAAATGTTTAAGAGAGCAGGTTTAATCACCCAGCTTAATAAATCAAAGATGTTTTCTGTCAATGGTGCCAGCTGTGGGTGTTCTTCGATGGGTAACCAGAGTCCACGAGGAAATTAATCACTAAGCTTGACAGAAGTAAAAGGCCCCTGTCCTCATAGCCCTTCCTCCCTTTTCTGCACTGAATGTTTGGGACTGTGTCACAGTGAAACAAGGATGTAACATAAAGTGACCTTTTTGTATTGCAAAATATTTTTTAAAAAGTTTGATTGTGCAAAAAATATCGTAATAGTCATAACAACGTTGGTGTATGACTCGTCCAATAGTAAGTGTAATAACCACCTACACATCTTCCCTTTGTAATTTTCTATTATGGTAACCATAGTATTCACAATGTTACTTTTAGAATAACCAAACTACTACACAACCCTATAAATATGAGTATTATAAAGGAATCTTAAAGAATGCAATTGCTCATAAGCTAATAAGAACACAATGCCCTAGTTCCAGCAGTTTATGGCAATATCAGTCCATTATGTTTTGTGTCTCTCACACCTAAAAGGTCTTACTACACATAAAAATCAATTTTACTACTGTTTCTCAATTTTTGGATTGGGGTGTGCATGATTCAGCTGGTGGGTAATACCTACTCCACTGGGTATTGCTCAATCTGGTCTAAGTCAACATGTACTTAATTCTCTGTCTTCTACTAAGCCCTTGACATGGAATTGTTTACCCAGCTCTCTAAGACCCTCCACCAGCCTGACATGCATTAAACACACATTAGGATTTACAATTAAGTGTGCATATATGTGTTTTGATCTACTGCATCTGCAAGGATTATTTGAGCACATGTATATTATATACCCATAGTACAGTATATGATTTTACCATTTGCAACCTTAAAATTAATTAAAACAAGTACATTTATCAGAAATAAAATTTCCAACCTAATTTTTTAAATCTCTTAATTATATATAAGCAGATAGTTTTAAGTGTTTTTGAAGGTTGTTCCATGACCAAGAGGCAGAATAACTGAAAGCCTTTTCCCCAAACACAGTACATATTTCTGGAATTTAAAAATGTGATATTGACTGGGATCTAAGTTGGCAAATATTAGTACTGGTGGTTACCAGAGCACTAAGATAAGATGGAAGTTTTCCCAGAATAACTGTATATACAAAGATATACCAGTGCTTCAGTCTGTGTGAAGAAAGTGAGGTCCACCCCATTTGCCTGTACAGCTCACAATGATGAGTTAAAGATCTAGAACTGGTTACAAATCTAAGAGCTCCATGATAAAGAGAGTCTAGTATCCTCAGACTAGATGCACCTGCATGCATGTAAAGAATATCTCCGTAATCAATCACTGAAAGAAAAGTGTGACATACAAGTGCTTTCTTTGCCTCAAATGAAAAACAAGATGTAAGTCTAAAACAAAAACTTAGTTTGAGTTTTAATTTTCTTGAAAGATTATCTATATGTATCTTAAAATTGAGATTCTCGTCTATCAAAAAGCCAGGTATTTGTATACTTTTAAAGATTCTATATTGTGACCTTCTAATGTTGTAATCTGTATGAGAAAGGCTTTTTGTCAAAATGTTGATCAAACGTTTCTTGTTGTATTTCTGCATTTTAAACTAACATTCTTTGCAAAAGTAGACATTTCTAACAGAGCAGTTTGTTTACACCTCAAAGGCTGTTTCAACAATAGGGACACAAACATTATCCCCTCTTGTGCATCACACACCACTTTGTAAGGCATAGTCCTTACTTGAAGCAGTATGGTATATGAAATTAATTCATAGACTTAGCCAGTTCCAAAAGGAATTTTGTTTTACTGATAAAAATGTATCAGTAAAGCACTTAGTCTTTATATTTGCAACATGGCCTTATAAGTTAAAAAGCTCCATAATCCATCCATGAAAAGCTGATAATACTGATTTCATTATTTTTGTTCCATCACGAGTCTCTGTATCATGAGTACCAAAGAAAGAAACCTAGGGTTTGAAGACACGAAGACCAAATAGATGACTGCATATCATAAACTCTAAAATGTATTGCATCTTTGTTCCTCCAATATTGGGGGGAAAAAAACCTAAACAAAACGCAACCGAAGATTATAAATTTAATAATACATGTTCTCTTCTGCACTTTGCATACATTGCCTTCACAAATTGTGCTTTAAAAATCTATATTTTATCCCTGGTTCAAGTTTAAGTAAAGCCTACGTGTTCAGATTTTTTTTTCATCAGATTGCATGTAACACAAATTAAAAACACAGCAAGTAGGTAAAAGAGTCATTCATAAACTTGAATAAATAGGTTTCTGCCACTGACAGGTCATGCTGCTGAAAAATCTGTAGTGACCTCCTTTCCCCCATTCCCATTTATCTCCTACTACTGTCCACTGAGAGATTTCTACTATATGATTTATCGCAGAAGAAATGTCACACTGGAATGGGCTTTTGATAAAATTGTTCAAGGGATTCGGAGTAATGCATCTTAATCCTTACATCCAGGTTACAGGCTACTTTAACATTCTTATACTATTAATAAGGCCCGCCAAATGTGACATTAAATCCACAACTTTAGAATTTGTAAGGCAGTTTGGGGAACTGGTACCATTTATATTTACGATAGAAAAGACCCAACGGATTGTGTCTAAAGAAATGTATACCCAAAAAGACTTGAGTCAAACTTAATGTGAAGATAAGTCACTTGATATTTATAAAACAATCTATATGTGTGGTTCAGACTGAATCTGAAGAGAGATCCTTCTGTCTCAGATGTTTCATACTCTGGTGACATAGAGTACAGTACATAAACAGATATGGAAAAAAAAAATACCCAATACAGTACTTATCTGGTGTACATTGAACAAGAATCCCAACTAATTCTGAACATGAATCATTCGGTGCTTGAGATACAAACTGTAAACTGACCCAAAGGTTTACAAACCCCTGTACTTCATTGATCGAAGAATGGATAGAGCTGATTTTTCCATAGCTATTACATATCCAATTTAATAAATCATTATATCGAAATGTACTATAAAACACACACGCACACACACACACACACACACACGCACACATGCATGCACACACGCATGCACACACACACACACACACGTTTGATCAGTAATGTATGAAGATAAATACTGGTTATAGAACCAATTTGCTCCTGTGGAAAGGTATGGAAATCATCTATAAAGTCTATAACTCTGGGGTAAAACAAATGCCTATTTAACTTTAAAATGTTTAGAAATAAATTACATGCTACACAAATATGCAGGCATGACCCATGCAATATCACAACCGCCAGAGGTAGTGTGACTTTTATTTCATAGGCGAGCTGTATCTTAATAATCTGCTGCTCTTCAAAAATAATCTGTTACATGGTGATACATAATTAAATGTAATTAAGTATTACAAAGTCTGACTTGCTGTAACGTTGATATGATCAGCAATAGGGAGTATGCTGCAAAAATTAAAACCACATAGACGTATATGCTACAATGTTGTTGCTGGAGGACACAAAATTAACCTCTATGAATGAATTCAGTAATTATTTTTTATAGGGTTGGCTTAGAAACAACAGCCTTTTGGTTGTTGGTTGAAAAACCTAGTCTATATTATAAGGACAGCATAACCAAGATAATAAGTATGGCTTATTAATGTGCAATTACAATCTCTTTTAAAGTACTATATTCAATTGCATTTTTCTCTAACTGTTCATGGAATAAAAGAACATTCTTGTGCATGTACACAGTGTGATTCTCATGCTACGGTGCTACACAGATGTGGACAGTCTCTGAATACAGTTGTTAAATATAGGTTTAAACATACTTTCATTTTCATACATTATGCTTGTTATATAAATAGAATACTGTGAACGTGGTTGTTTCAATCATGGGGATAAACAACCCACTCAGCCCCCTTGGTCACGTGGTTTAATCTGCTCTTTGGTGGAATACCTACAGTACTTTATGAATGTATGTAAAATTTTCTATTTATATAACACGTATAATGTGTTAAAATGTCAGTAAGCTAATTATTAAAAGTTAATAAACTAACTGTTAAAATAAAATGTTACCAACTAATAGATGCCCTTTTATAAAGGGTTGCATAAACCCAAACCTAAATCTCAGGCTACTCACTTTGCATGTGGAATATGATGCATACAGTTCTGATTTCTCATTAAGTTCATTTCCCTGGCATATATGATGAAGCAGAATCTGTGTAAGTCGAAGCCACATTTTCCCAAGTTAGTTGGTCCTTGCGAAGGTATGAGCATGACATCAAAACAAAACAAGCCAGGTTTATTCATCTTGAAATCATAAAAATAATTAAGAATGTCGGGGTTAGGCAGTGTTTTAGCTGATGGACAGAAGTACATACATCTCTGCAATAAACAGTGGCTGTCCAGCAAAGCAAAGTGCTCTGACAAACTCATTAACACAGTCATTCTGCGCTCTTTTTATTAAAGCACATGTAAAAGCTTCATAAATGTATTGCTCGTCTCTCAGTTCACTTTCTTGTTTTAGTTTAATGTGTTACTTATTTTTCAGTATGTTCTTTTATTCTGTCAGCGCAAACATGTACCTCAGTGCAGCTGTATTTGCAATGCTATGCATCCTCTTCCTCATCTGACCGCACACCAGCGACCCCTGTAGACTGGCCAGGCGCCTGCGGGCTTGCCTGTAAGCTACCCAGAGCTGCGTTGTCCTCCGATGCTGTAGCTCTGGGCTGGCTGCATGGTGGGCCTGCAGAGTGAAAAGAAGCGGTCGGCTGACGGCACACGCTTCGGAGGACAGCATGTGTTCATCTTCGCCACTCCTGAGTCAGTGCAGGGGTGGTAGCAGTGGGCTGTGCCTAAATATAATTTAGCATTTCAAATTGGGAGAAAAACGGGGTAAAAATTAATTGGCAACTGCTAAATAAATAAATAAATAAATAAATAAATAAATAAATAAATAAATAAAAGCTGCCGATAGCCCCCCCCCCCATGGAGTGACGTCCTTGGTCCTGCCTCACAGAGGTAAGAACTTATTCTCTTTTGCATCTAACCCGTGAATGCGAGTGATGCGACCTTGCCAACCAGCACCTTTGGGAAGGTATACAAATGCCGTCACGAGGGAGTATGAGCGGACAACAAACTAGTGGTGGTGTGAGCGTGCAACCTCAAGGACCCTTGTGCCAAATGTTATAAAAAACAAACAAACATGTGCTTCCTCCACTGGGCCTGGTTCTACCAGCACCAATGTCGAGTAGACACCCACCCACCTCGGTGCGTTGGGTCGTGATAAAAAAAAATAAAAAAATCTCTCTCTTTCTTTTTCTACTTCTTACTGTCTGAAGGCTGTGCTCCACTCCATTGTAAGCTATGCCCTGCCCTGGTTGTGTGACTGTACATGGTCCAGACTAGGCACCCAGCCTAGAACCCTCTGTGCTCTGTGCCCTCAGTGCCCTGAATGCCCTTAGTGCCCTCTGTGCCTCGGTGCCCTCGGTGTCTTGGTACCCCAGAGCCTTGGTGCCTCGGTGCTTCGGTGCCCTCGGTTTCTTGGTACCCCAGTGCCTTGATGCTTTGGTGCCTCTCCGCCCTCAGTGCCCCAGAGCCTTGGTGCCTCGGTGCTTCGGCACCCTCGGTGCTTAGACGCTCCCCACATCAGTACCCTCGGTGCCTCAGAGCCTCGGTGCTTCGGCGCCGTCGGTGCCCCATAGCCTCGGTGCTTTGGCACCCTCGGTGCTTAGACGCTCCCCACATCAGTACCCTCGGTGCCTCAGAGCCTCGGTGCTTCGGCGCCGTCGGTGCCCCATAGCCTCGGTGCTTCAGCACCCTCGGTGCTTAGACGCTCCCCACATCAGTACCCTCGGTGCCCCATAGCCTCGGTGCTTTGGCGCCCTCGGTGCTTAGACGCTCCCTAAATCGGTGCCCTCGGTGCTTTGGCGACCTCGGTGCCCCAGAGCCTCGGTGCTTCAATGCTTCATGCTTCGGTGTCGCTGGTGCCCTTGGTCCCTCAGGGCCTCAGTGCATTGGTGCGTAGGCACCTAGTGCTCAGACACTCCGTGCATCGCTGCTTAGCTCCGCCACGTCGAGATGTCAAAATTCCACCCTTGCACGTCGTGCATAGGGATACTTCCCCGACAGGACAAACACCTCCTCTGTGTCAGGTGTATGCAGCACGCCTCCTCCGCCTTAGGGGACAAGACGTTCTGCACAATCTGCGCATCGTCCCAGCCTGTGCAAGAGGCTCACATGAGTTCACTGGTGCAGCTTCCTCAGCCAGCTCAGCTGAGCCCTCTGCAGTGTTGTGAGCCCTGTCCTCCTCCATCTGCCTTCTAGCCCTTCACAGAGCATAGCCCATCAAGCTCGCACCTGTTCAGTCTTCTTCAAGGAGAAGTAAATGAGTGAGACACTCGAGGCAGGCAAAACATATCTCCAAACTTTGGATTACCTGGTCAGGCTCTTCCCCCTGCTCCTGCCCCATCTCTGCCTCTGGCACCATGCCCTGGAACCGACCCCATCCTCACCGGTGGTCACCCCAGATGTCTCAGAGCAAGACATGGCGATGAGCGAGTATTAACAGGATGTGATCTCAATTGCGGCTTCCTGGGATGCTGATTCCCACCGGTGGATTCTACCATGGCGGCCCTGGTGCGAGCCCCTCCGGTAAGAGGTTGGTCTAAGCATACCCTAACGGCCAATGCAGGATAACAGAAGCACACCTAAAGAAGGATTATGCACCTGGCAACACGGCAGGTCTCCTCACAGCCTACCTGGATGACATTTTACAATCAGCGCCCCTCCCTGAACCAGTAGCTTTGGAGCTGTGCTTAGTTTCAGGCACACTGCTGCAGGTGTCAGGCTTCCAAGGGCAAGCCCTGGGCCGAAGCCTGGCAGGCCTTATAATGGCGTGCAGACAACTTTGGCTGGCCCAGGCAAATGTCCCGGATATGGACAAGTCGGCCTTGCTGGACGCGCCTATCTCCCCTGGCCATACATTCAGGCCAGCAGTGGAGGAGATCCTGCAACGCTCCCACCGTGAATGGGGGGCGTCCCAACAGGTAGCCTCGATGCTACCTTTCCATGCACCAGTGCGGGAGAGAATGAGACGCTGGCGTCCGCCCGTGGCACAAATTGTGACCTGGATGGTTCCAATCCTCACTGCACCACATGGCAACCTGAGCCATCACCTTCAGGCTTCCGTTGCAGCTAATAACTGGGGCTGCCCACAAGGACGGGGAAACACCAGACATGGGGCCCCAGCACAACAGCGCTCCGGGAGGCAGTTCCAACGCCACCCTAGGCAGCCTCCAAAGTAGGCTCCACCCCACCCTCAGCAGCCCCAGCAGGGCCCTTGAAGGCTTGTGGCCTCAGACCAACCCCTTCTCCCAACACAAGCTACAATACTGGTGCAATTGCACCTCAGACTCTTGGGTGCTCCCCACCGTACACACCGGTTACACACTGCAGTTCTGCGCGGGCCCTCCTCCCTTTCAAGGGATCAGTTACATCTGTGAGCGACCCTCTCCAGGTCTTGGCCCTCAGGCATGAAGTAAATGCATTACTTCTCAAACAAGCCATTCACCTTGTAGAACCCACCCTTCAAGATGAGGGGTTCTACTTGAAGTATTTTCTGCCAATTAATACCGGTGCAAAGTACAGTTACTTGGATCTCTGGCTGGACTGCCTTACAATGTGAGCCTACCTGTCAGACGACAGAGTAGCTGCCATTCAGAACTGTCTAACCCTGTTTCAACAGGGATCGACAGTACAATTGGTGTTGTATCAGAAATTACTGGGTCTGATGACCGCAGCTTCATCAGCAGTCCAGCTGGGGTTACTCCATATGCGCCCGATCCAAGCGTGGCTCAATGCCTTCTAGCTACATCCCAAACACAACAGATACTGTCGGCTGACCGTGTCTCACGTATGCTAGGAAGCCCTGCACTGGTAGAGGCAAGCCTCTCACCTGCGCAAAGGTGTAAGCATGGGGAGTGATCCACAGCTGTCAGGTGGTGACGACAGACGCATCCAACTCGGGTTGGGGTGTGGTCTGGGCAGGCAGAGGAGTCCGCGGGTCGTGGTCGGGTCACTGGACAGCCCTCCACATAAATGCACTGGAACTGCGAGCGGTTCACCTCGCTCTCCAGCATTTCCTTCCGGTGCTCCAAAGGAGACATGTCCTTGTCCACACGGACAACATGTCTGTAGTAGCATATGTAAACCACCAGGGAGGGCTTTGGTCCCCGGGATTGCACCGCATAGCCTGTTGGCTATTGACCTGGGCAAAAAGGAACCTGCTATCCCCCTGGGCTGTTCATCTCCCTGGAGTGGTGAATTAGGTGGCGGACCTCCTCTCGAGGAAGGGTCCGCACCCATCAGAATGGTGACCACCCTCAGGTGGTAGAGTGCATTTGGCAACATTTTGGGAAGGCCAGAGTCGCTCTCTTTGCCACGGCAACTCACTGCCCACTATGGTTCTCCCACCACCGCTAGGCATTGACGCACTAGCCCACGAGTGGCCCACTAATACCGCTGCTCCCGACCTTCCTAGAGAAGGTCCGGAGAGAGAAGGTGACAGTTCTCTTTGTGGCCATATCTGCATGCCATATCCCCATTGATTCGGTGTCCCCAGGTGCTCATTTCCAACACTTTTTTTGAAGGGCCTCCCCAAGTCTAGACGTGGTATTGGAGCTAGCTGGGCTACTCCGCATACATTCACCAGGTTCTACCAACTTAACTTGGTAGATCCCTGTCACAAAGATGGCCAGAGTGGGTGGCGTCAGACCAGAAGCAGGAAGTAAATAAACAGAGAGATGTGGTTTGGTATAAGCTGGGCGCGTGATCGCGCTCAGCATTTAATAAACAGAAAATAAAAGGTTTGAAACACAAAAACACGGGACGGCACTATACGCCAAAATAAAGAGACAAACAAAACAGACTAAACAGTGAACAGACAAACGGACAAACACGGTGAGTGAAAACACTAATTACTTTACTTTACTTTTGACTTTCTTTTCTCCTTCTCTCTCTCCCGTTCTCCACTCACCGAACACCAACCCCCACTGAGTGAAACTGTGCATCTATATATACTGTTGTGCTGGGATTCAATTACTAATTAATTACTCACTTGAATCCCAGCACGTGAATTCATTACGTGCAACCCCGTGCCACACATTATACACATTTTATCTGCACGTGAAGTGATGTGCCATCCTCGTGCCTAAATATAATTATACACTTTAAACACACGTGAAACACAGACCCGTTTATATCCCGTGTACCAATCTATACACCAACATTAACATACGCACGCATATACACAACACAGAACACACAAATGCACACAGGGGCGGGGCACTTTGCCACATATACCCCCCCTTGTGCGCAGCACACATGGCCTCAACGGCCACCTCCCCCCTTAAATACCCAGCAGTCCCGGCCAAAGTCTCGGGCTGGGAAGGGAGGCTTTAGTGGGCCCATGGCTGGACATGCTGTCAGCTCCCCTGCCGGTAGTGGCACGGCTGACAGCATGCTGGTCCCGTCCTGCAGCGAAAAAGCTGCGGGGGCAGGTGGTCCCCCGACCTCCCCCTTCTTCATAGCCGGCAGCTCCCTCCTGTGGGGCTCCGGCCACAAGAACTCCTGCAGCGAAACTGCTGCTGGGGAAAGTGGTCTCCAGACCTCATCCCCCTTCTTCGTGGCCGGCAGCTCCCCTTTCTGGGGCTCCGGCCACCGTACTCCCTGCGGAGGTACGGGCAGCAGAGGCAGCTCCAGCTCCTCTGCTCCAGGCGGTGGCGGAGGCAGAGGCAGCTCCAGCTCCTCTGCTCCTGGCGGTGGTGGAGGCAGAGGCAGCTCCAGCTCCTCTGCTCCTGGCGGTGGTGGAGGCAGAGGCAGCTCCAGCTCCTCTGCTCCTTGCGGTGGTGGTGGCGGAGGCAGAGGCAGCTCCTGCTCCTCTGCTCCTTGCGGTGGTGGTGGCGGAGGCAGAGGCAGCTCCTGCTCCTCTGCTCCTTGCGGTGGTGGTGGCGGAGGCAGAGGCAGCTCCTGCTCCTCTGCTCCTTGCGGTGGTGGAAGCGGTGGAGGTGGCGGAGGCAGAGGCAGCTCCTGCTCCTCTGCTCCTGGTGGTGGTGGAGGCAGAGGCAGCTCCTGCTCCTCTGCTCCTAGTGGAGGAAGCGGTGGAGGTGGCGGAGGCAGAGGCAGCTCCTCTGCTCCTGGCGGCGCTGGCTCCCTCCGCTGTGGCGGCTGGGCTGGTGCGCGCCGTGCTGCCTTCAGCAGCATGAATAGAGGCTGCTGGGGGACACCAGCCTCCTGCCCCTCTCCCCCCCAAAAATTTCCAGGGGGTTGGGCCTGTAACTCCTCCCCTTCCGGCCCTTGGGGCTGAACCAGCAGGCATTTTCCCTCTGCTGGTGGCTTGGGTCCCAGGGCTGTGGAAGCCCCGACTTGCCTCCCTTTGGGCTGTGGACGCACCGACTCCTCCCTTTTGGGCTGTGGACGCACCGACTCCTCCCTTTTGGGCTGTGGACGCACCGACTCCTCCCTTTTGGGCTGTGGACGCACCGACTCCCCCCTCTTGGGCTGTGGACGTTCGGGCTCCCCCCACTCAGGCGTAGGACGTTCGGGCTCCTCCCACTCAGGCATAGGACGTTCGGGCTCCTCCCACTCAGGCGTAGGACGTTCGGGCTCCTCCCACTCAGGCGTAGGACGTTCGGGCTCCTCCCACTCAGGCGTAGGACGTTCGGGCTCCTCCCACTCAGGCGTAGGACGTTCAGGCTCCTCCCGCTTGGTCTGTGGACGCTCAGGCTCCTCCCCATAGCTGCGGAAGGGACAGTGGGCGAACAGGTGATCCTGGTCGCAGAGGAGGCACCCCGGCGATGGCTTGTTACATCGCCGTGGATGCCTGGCCCTTAGGCGGCACTCCTCCTCCCTGTCCTTCACCTCTTTATCCGGTTCCTCCTCCTCCTCACCTTGGAAGGGGCAGATCGCCACCGTGTGTCCGTAGACTCCACAGGCCATGCACCAGCCTTGGTCCTCGAGGCCCCCGAGGAGGTCCTCCAGGTCCCGGCAGCCGTCTCTCCAGCCTTCCATTTTCACTTTTTTTTTTTTTGAAACCAGTCCTGTGGGTTTTTTTTTTTTTTTTTTTTTTTTTTAAACACAAAACCCCCTCTCCTGGTCTGACGCTTGGAGGCGCTGTTATCCCACGATGACACCACGTGTCACAAAGATGGCCAGAGTGGGTGGCGTCAGACCAGAAGCAGGAAGTAAATAAACAGAGAGATGTGGTTTGGTATAAGCTGGGCGCGTGATCGCGCTCAGCATTTAATAAACAGAAAATAAAAGGTTTGAAACACAAAAACACGGGACACGGCACTATACGCCAAAATAAAGAGACAAACAAAACAGACTAAACAGTGAACAGACAAACGGACAAACACGGTGAGTGAAAACACTAATTACTTTACTTTACTTTTGACTTTCTTTTCTCCTTCTCTCTCTCCCGTTCTCCACTCACCGAACACCAACCCCCACTGAGTGAAACTGTGCATCTATATATACTGTTGTGCTGGGATTCAATTACTAATTAATTACTCACTTGAATCCCAGCACGTGAATTCATTACGTGCAACCCCGTGCCACACATTATACACATTTTATCTGCACGTGAAGTGATGTGCCATCCTCGTGCCTAAATATAATTATACACTTTAAACACACGTGAAACACAGACCCGTTTATATCCCGTGTACCAATTTATACACCAACATTAACATACGCACGCATATACACAACACAGAACACACAAATGCACACAGGGGCGGGGCACTTTGCCACAATCCCTCTATGCCATCATTAGGCACAAGGGTCCTTGAGGTTGCATGCTCGCACCACAAACATTAGTCTGGCGGTAGCGAGACGTACCTCATCTGCTGTCCGCTCATGCTCCCTCGCGACGGCTTTGACATACTTTCCCAAAAGTATTGTTGTTGGTCGTCTTCGAATTGAAAGGGAACGTTAGATTACGGATGTAACCCCGGTTCCCTGAAAGAGAAGCGACCAACAAACGTTGCGAGGTCGCATCACTCGCATTCATGAGTTCGATGCAAAAGAGAATGAGTTCTCCGTGTGGACTTATCCAGGCATATCCCAAAAGTATTGTTGTTGTTTATCTTCTCTTTCAGGGAACTGGGGTTACATCTGTAACCCAACGTTATGTGATACTCACTATATAGGGACAACAGTGTGAGTGACAATAGAAGGAGAATTCAATATCAGTTTTCTCAGTCTCATTATTTGTTTATTTAGCAGATGCCTTTATCCAAAGCAACTTACTATGCATCAGCTGCAGAGTCACTTACAACTACATCTCACCCGAAAGATGGAGCACAAGGAGGTTAAGTGACTTTCTCAGGGTCACACAATGAGTCAGTGGCTGAGGTGGGATTTGAACCGGGAACTTTCTGGTTACAAGCCCTTTTCTTTAACCACTGGACCACACAGCCTCCATGATAACAGGCCTCAGGTGCTTGAGGTGTTTGTACTACTCTTCGGGTAGCTCTTACAGTATTGTGTTTGAGACGGTATCAAGCTCCGAGGAAATGGTTTAAGAAGAGCGAGCAGAAAGAGGAGTATCAGATTCATTGGGAACCTGGCAGAGGCATGACATACATCTGTCCATAATATACATCATGGTTTGTACTTTATGGGTTGAGAAACTTTGCAGAAGGGAAGACTGCACCATGGGTAAAAAAAGGGATATTCAACATACTGTGTGCTGTTCAAAGTAGATAATGAGGATAATGGTGGCTTTGTTGTGTGGACAATAGCAGAGACATAAGGCCAGTGTAATCGAATTAGAGGCGTGTAAAAGGTGTAAGGAATTGAAGACTATACACCTGTCAAGAGCTGGATAAGGCTCTGAAAAGAATATCTTTCAAGCTACTGATTAGAACAATTAAGATATTACCTGGCAGCTGAAAATGTTCTGTACCCCAACGCATGAAAAACAAAGCATCTGCTTCTTATTGTACATATGGAGCAATACATAAAAAGAAATTGTCATCAAGCTATAAAAAAAGAATCTCACGTTGTTGTATATTGCATTTACCAGATGCAAAGAAGGATTTGGTACGCAAGCAAATTGTGTTAATGGTTGGATTGTGTTAATAAATAAGGAAGGAGTTAACTGTAAAACCAAAAACATGGATGTTGTTAATATCCATAGAACTGCTATTGTACGTTAAACAAACACAACCCCCCCCCCCCCCCAAAAAAAAACAAAAAAAACTAAGAAACAAAGCACAAAACAATAATTCCAATTCCACGAGTTCCAATAGCTGGTACCAGATATGGGAACCAATCATTCTGTAATACAACAGTGCCGTCGCTTGCGTGGGGTGCAAATGAAAAACAAAAACAAGCAAACAAAAACAAAACCCTGATAGAAATACTTTGGCTTGTGACTCTTAAATAGTAAAAACCATTAGGTAGAACAACTAGGTTTCTTTTTTCAAAATAATCGCAAGTTAGCCATGCCACTGATGTATAATGTACAGTTCACAACCAGTATGTTATGTTTGCAAAGGCCTAGAAGGGGGTTCTGTGTATTAGAGTAGAAAAGATGTTACATTATAAAGTACATGTACTGTACAGGACACAAGCCGTTTACTTTTCAGATTATGGTCAGACCAACTGGTACCATATGAAGCCCTAAACAAAAGAAACCCAGGGGTGGGGGGGCGAGGAAATTAAATGTTTACAATGAGACCGAGAGAAAACAGAGCAGCATCTCATGCTGTGGGTGAACAGAAAATGACACTGCAAGGTCAATAATACCAGAGACCCAGCTAAGAGCTGGTGCACAGGGAAAGACACTGACCATCTCAACTGTGTGAAAAATCTCAAAAAGAAAATTGTGACAATCTTCAAAAGACTGATTGGAAAAACAACAGACGATACAAAAAATAGGTAGAGTTGTTCAAGCTAAGACACATTGTGCATTCATAACTAGTGGAAGTGTCCTTGACGTTCCAAAGATTAGAGCTGCTAAATGAGAACAGGGCTGTGTTACTGAATGCTGGAGGTTCAAGTCTATCTTCTAGGTGTCCAGGGTGTAAATAGGTGCCTGTTTTAAAGACACTTACTTGCTCAATGAGTCAACATTGGCTCAGGAAAGATTTAAACATTGATACATTATAAGATCCTGGGATCTATTCTCAAAAGGCTGAGTTGCTTTCCTAGTTAAGAAATCAGAAATTTCTGAATGTGGGTTTTTAAAAATGTTGATCCAGCGCATCCTTACTATACCCCAATATTTTTCTTTGTTTAATACTGGACACCTCTACCCTGCCAGGGAACGCGTGGATCTGAAAATGCAAAAGGCTTGTTTTTCAACAGTTTCAAATCCTGCAAGACATCCGCTCCACTAATCAGACACCCCAGAGTTAGCATAATTTGGTTATTTAGAGTGTGGAATATCTTGGCGAAGAATAGACCCCTTAGGCAAAACTAATGTACACATAGATTGACCTTTTGATACATATAAACTACCTGTTTATAACCTATAATATGTATCAGCGCTTTGAGGTGTCTACATTAAGATCTTTATAAACTAATGTAGCGGGCAGTATTGTGTGATGCAGTGCCGTTACAGATTTTGTTCCCTGTCGGTGAGATGAGGTTAAAAGCTCTATAACCACAAATCCAGTTGCCTGCTAATAAAAACCTGATTTAATTTGCTAAATATTACTACAGTAACAATCTGAACTGATTTCAAATAAGTGATCGACTGGGAATTGTTAATACATAGGGCTCTGATGCTTGCAGTTTTAGCTGGCCTATTATACATTAACTAACAATTAATAGAAAAATAAACAATGTATATTAACATGTATATTAGCTGGTTGTTAATATTTAATAGGCAGCTCTTAAAATAAAGCGTGACCCTTTTAAAAAGCCTCATAACATTTGTGTTGAAATAGTAATAAGTAAAAAATGAATTTCTGGGTGGGTCTGTGGTAAGCTGAAGCCAGTTGTTGAAGGCATTCCTATTAATTTTTTAGAAAACACCCTGTAGATCTGGTCACATTGGTTGCTAAATCCCTTTTTGTATGCTCTTTTTATTAGTCAGAAATACAGTATAGCTGTTTAAAATGAATATTCTAAACTCACTGTTGAAGACTGACTGAAATGCTCGTCAAATGTCTTGTAGAATTGATTGAACGTTTATATTTATGAATGATTACTGTTAAATCCTTACTGGACCCCTTTTCAATTGAAAATACTAGATATTATATAAGCAGTTTTTTTTCTATAAATTAAGGTTACAATAACTGCTCATAACAAAATGTACAGTTTTTCTTTTAAATACTAATAATATCAGACTACAGAGGGAAGCACGAAAATGCTGCTCTGCAGTTACTGAAAATATAAATGATGAAACGATCAAAAATGTAAACTGTATAAAAAATCTGAGCTGCACAGAAACCATATTAATATGCAGTAAAAAAAAAAAAAAAAAAAACAGAAAAAAACACTGAAACATAAAGAACATATAGTTTTCTGTTCCATAAGTATATATCTCTATAATTATTAGGAGCCTTGCATTTGTTTCTTGTTTGCCTGGTAAATTAGATGTTTACCTGTAAAATAGATGCCTGCTTCACACTTCAATCTGTGAAAAGAAAAATGCTATGTTAATTTAATCTTTTTTTCCCCCAAATACTAACTAACGGTGGTGTAAAAATGGTGTTTCTCATCTTTGTAATCACTTGCTCAGAGCAGAGGGCAACAGTCCCTGGTGCCTCATCTGTGAACTAATCTTTCATTTCATAGCAGATCTTTCCATATCAAACAACACAAACGGCTCAATTTGCATGACAGGATTTGCAACGGGGCAAATCTAGTGTCAGACTCGATTAAAGATTACACCAGAGAGCTATCATAATCAGCAGTCTAATGAGCTTAAAGAGTACATGTAACGTCTCCCCTCTTTGCCATTCCAGTCATGTATAAAAGGGAATGTGTTCTTTTCACTGACAAGCTACTTCTTTAGTTTGCACATTATGCCCGATGTGAGGTCATTGCAGGCCACCTTCAGAGGTAGGAGAAAAAGAGATAACAAAAGCAAACATAATTTCACATATGACACGGCTTGGTATAAACCAACATCTGAAGATTGTAATTCTTCTAATCTGCAAAATCTGTGAATACTAATGAGGCTCCCCATTACAGGAGGAGCTGTAATGAGCACCCTGGCTTGGGATCGGGACAGACCCCTTACAGAAATGTGGCACTCAGGGTCATTAGAAAGAGTGTGGAAACCCGTGGAGTGCAAATTATGTATAAATGTTTTCATTTAAATGTCCCTTTTCTCTTAATCTTGGTTACATTTTAAAAACCAGATTGATTACAGAACATACATCTGTGCAGAGTTATTGATCTTGTGTGTGTGTGTCTGTGTGTGTGTGTGTCAGTGTGTGTGTGTGTGTGTGTGTGTGTGTGTATGTGTGTGTGTGTGTGTGTATGTGTGTGTGTGTGTGTGTGTGTGTTTGTGTGGATTGATATTTTATCATCCATAGCTATTAAACACTCAATAGCACTACGTTTAGAAATACTCAGATAAACTAATACATTCAGTGACATATATTAGGGCTAGAATTCTTTCTCAATGTCTTCAATTTTAGTCTTAATGTTTGTCATTGAATTTATTAACTGTCTTTTAGTATTTCTAGATTCATACTTTAGTGGATTAATATCTTTACCAGTTTCAATATGGACTAACAATAATAGGTGTAAAATTCATATCAAAGGTATAGGGGTCTGTTCAATTTATCCCAATATCGACTGTTTTAATTATGTTTGTAAAATTGTAAAATGGCAGAAAAGGACACAATTGTAATGATTTGAACTACAATAGAATTTAGCTTTGCTGCAGTTTAGATTAATTTAATTGAACTCATATTGTTAAAGCTACTTGACTATTTATTTTATTGACACTGAATTTGTGTGACGAAATGTTTAGTAACATATTATATAACAAAATTATACTAAAAAGAGTTTTTTTTTGTCATATGGGAACTTTTCTATTGACAAAATATACATTAGAAATACCCCAAACAGATCTTGACTTCATCCTTTATTTCTTTATAATAATCGTATCTAATACACTTGCTATGTCCTCTCACTTTTATCAGCACAGGGATAACAAACAACACTGCAGTGTGAACCTCAATGAGTGTCAGTCACAGTAAAATAGATACAATTCTAGTGGCATTCACGTATCAGAGGAAAGAACTATCTGTGTGACAAGTACCCATTTATATAAACTAAAGCACGGGTGGGGAACCCAAGGCCAGCGGGCCAGATTCGGCACGTGGCCTAATTTCATCCGGCCCAAGGCAAAGATTTGTAAATATATGAGAACTGCACTTTTTTTTTTTTAATAGCACTTAGATATTGCATGCAGTCCGTCCTCAGCGTTACTCATTCATGGCTGTGAGTGGTGGAGTGGTAGGTTAGATATTTAGGTTAGAGGTTTCTAATTTTAGAACAACATGGACACAGTGTCATTTCCTACAGTTGACAATTTCTTGTTTTTTGTGGAAGTGAAATGCAAGCCTGTGTGCCTGATTTGTGGCGAAGCAATTTCTGTAATGAAAAAAGCAAACCTAGAGCACCACTCCAACACAAAGCACAACAAATACGAAGAATTTCAAGGACATTTGCACAATAAAAACATTAAAAAAGAATTTGAATGCACAGCAAGCCATTTTTACAAATCCAAGAAAACAGCTGGACAGTGTTGTGCAAGCAAGCTATGCTGTGAGTGAACTCATTGCTAACAAACTTAAACCTCATATAGGAGAGTTTGGAAAGGAGTGCATAGTTGCAACCACCGCTTTATTGGCTCCAGAGAAAATGTAATTATTTGAGAGTGTGAGCTTATCTTGTAGGACAGTGTCGGATGAAATGCATGACATGACTTAGAATACTGAAATGAATTTTGTGGCCGATTTTGAGTTCTACTCTCTGGCTATTGATGAGGCCACAGACATAACAAATACAGCCCAGCTGGCTATTTTTCTGGGTGGAATCACACCAGATTTTGAGATGAGGATTTACTCTCTTTAATAGCAATACTGGCACCACTGAAGCTGAAGATCTTTTTGAGAAGGCTACATTGGCAGTGTACGGGCTTCAATTATCATTTGAAAAATTGAGTGGCCTTGCTACTGATGGTGCCCCAGCTATGGTTGGATCACAAAATTGACCTGTTGCCTTAATCAAGAAAGAAACGAACCGCCTCAGTTTTGATTCAAGTAAGTTGATAGTGTGTCACTGCATCATTCATCAAGAGAATTTATGTATGCAGTCCATACTACTGAACAACGTAATGTCTGTGGTAGTATTAAGCATTAACTGTATTAAAAGTAGAGGATTAAATAGCTGCCAATTTAAAGAGCTATTGACAGACCTTGAATCAGAGTACAGTGATTTAGTGTATTATTGTGCAGTGCGATGAATGAGCAGAGGGAGCACGCTGAAGCGATTTTATGAACTGAAGGAAGTGAAGCTTTTCATGGAGATGAAGGGTAAACCTGTGGTCGAGTTGAGTGACACCTAGTGGCTATGTGACCTGGCATTCACGGCCGACATAACTCAATACCTTTCAAAGTTCAACTTAAAATTACAAGGCCCTAACCAGCTTCTCACTTCCCTGCTTTCAAAGTCATTTGAATCTAAGTCAAAGCTGTGGGAAATCCAACTGAAAAAAAGGCAACACAGTACATTTTCCAACACCTGAGGGACACAAACCAACATCAACAGTGGTGTATGCCAAGGAGTGCTCAAATTGAAAGGAAAAACAAAAAAATTGAAGGAACTTGAATTAAACATGTTTGCAACTCCTTTCAATGTTGAGGCGGTCGATGTACCCGAGAACCTTCAATTTGAAGTCATAGAACTGCAAAACAACTGAACTTCAAGCTAAATACAACAATTTGCATCTGCTAGAATTTTACAAACTCTATGTGGGTGCCAATAAATTTCCAAACTTGAGGAGACATGCACTGAAAATTGCTTTGTTATTTGGTACCACGTACTGTTGTGAACAGTTATTTTACAAGCTTACACTTGCAAAGAATTGCCTGCATGCCAGATTAACAGACGACAATTTGCAAAACCACTTGTGATTGGCAACATCTTCAGTGCCAGCTGATATCACAACGCTCGCCATGGAAAAGCAACTTCATCCCACTAACGTAGGTCAAAAAGCGGTTGAGTTAAAGTTATATATTTTTTTCTAAATATTTTTTGTGCCAATGATGGCAAAAAGGTTCCCCACCCCTGCAGTAAAGTAATAGAATTGTCTTCTTCATTGTTGACCTCTAATGTAATCAGTGTTGTTGTGAAACAGTAAATTACCTTACCTTCGCGCTGACAAAATTTTCCAGGAAGAAAATGTTTTTCTGACAGTAAATAATAATAATAATAATAATAATA
Source organism: Acipenser ruthenus (assembly GCF_902713425.1). Lineage (NCBI taxonomy): Eukaryota > Metazoa > Chordata > Actinopteri > Acipenseriformes > Acipenseridae > Acipenser > Acipenser ruthenus. The sequence continues at coordinate 7,824,473 of NC_081191.1, forward strand.
ATAATAATAATAATAATAATAATAATAATAATGAATACAATGGTGCAATGACAAACATTCATTAACAATGGACTTTTTTTTACAGTTGTTCTTGTTTCCTGAGGTATATGTATCAGCAAACTTCAAATGTGCTCGCTCTTTCAATGTAGTAGCTGTACAAAACAAGTGAAAGTGACAGTACACACTGCACAATATAAATATCCACCACAATTTAGATCAATTGAATAGATGCCCTGTGATCTCAGTATAGAGATTTTTTTTTTTTTTTTTTACAGCTTGTATTTTTTCCTTTCAACAGCATTATTTGTTAACCAAAAATAAGCCAGCTTCTTTTGGCGTGTTTTCCATTTTGTCGTCTGTTTACAAAGGGGAGGGGCTACACCAATAATAATTTTCTGCCATACTGGTTTCAGTTCTGTAGTACGTTTTGTCGCTCTGTTCTATGGAGGTTTTTTCTCTCCCTTTACAAAATCCCTCCCTGACCTCCGAGATGTACCTCTGATCCCCTGCACCCCAGAGGCTGTCAGCGGTCTCCCTCCTTCCCAGGAGTTGAACACACAATAGAGAATAGGCCCTAGCTGTGAGGTTCAGCAGCCATTAACCCCTACCAGCTGTTCCTGCAGGGAGCCTTCTGTGGCTGAATGTCCTTTCTCTGCGGAGGCCCTCATTTCCACTAATCTAACTATTGTTGGTTAGGAATGCTGACAGGAGAAAAGAAAATGTTCTTGTGTCCATGCAAGCGTGTGTATCCATGTGTGAGAGGAGAGAGACTGAAGGCTAATTTCTATAGTTTTCGTGAAGGAAGGGACCATGGAGAAAACTAGTTTAGCTGCTTTACAAAATTCTTTTGCTTCCAAAATGGACAGCAATTGTTGGTCTCCCCCAGAACTTTTATAAGTCATCTTGATGAATTTTTCTATACATAACTTGTGTGCACATTTTTATCTGATAATCAGCTTTAGGTATCTTTCAATAAGTAGTTGTTTTTACAATTTCGAAAGAAAACCTCAATGTTAAAGTCAAGCATTATCGTATTTATAGTTATCTGAACATACTATGTTCACTACAGTTTATTTACGAAACTGATCATAAATATCTGCTTTAAATATAAACATGTCTTTGGTTATTTGGAAGAAAGCTCTATTTTTAAACTAAAATTAAGTTTTGAGAAATGTTAAATCTAGAGAGTGATAAGTAGAATAAATCTCTTTGAATTCATCAGGATTTTCTTAATTGCCAAGTTCTATTTTATTGCGTAACTATGTTTTCTGAATATATTAACAATCAGTCCATTTCAATTAACAGGAAAAACATTAAAACAGCATTTTCCAGGCAATTTAACTATGAAGCAGTGAGGCAACCATTAGCCTTAATAAAGCCCTACCCTGCATCTGCTTGTGTCTAGACTGGAGCATAAATTGAGGGAGAATGCTGCTCCAATTGAGAGAAGAAAAAAAAGCTGGCTATTCTAATTCTATTTAAAGCTTTTCTATCATTTTAATGCCCTTTCATGTCTCACATTAATTATAAGTCTAACATGTTGATATTTTACATATTTAGATCTTTTTAAGCCCCGGTGCGTGTAATTGCTGGTTTTCAAACCAATGAGATGAGAAATATATCTTAACACAAATATAGCATATTTTATTTGTTTATAAGGTAGGATGAGAAATTGACTCTGATAAGTTCACCATCTTAATGGACAGTGGCAATGACAGCATCAGGTGTACTTTCATACAAAGTTATTAGACTCCAGGTATTTAACATTTCAGATTAAGCAATCAAAGCATTAAAGCCAACTATTCTAAAATTATGTGATTGCAAAAAATGTGGTTTGGGCAATATTCACAACTACTGCAAGGCTACACCAGTTTCTTTCTTAAATGTGACAAAGCTTCAAATAAGTTAATTTACGATGGACTTTAGTTATGTCTTGCTAGATCTGTTTTTTATGTCCTTTCCTTATTTTCATTTCACAAAATTGTGCAAACTTATCTTTGATGTAAATTCTTTGTGAATAAGTTTTTTTCTTACTATGTGCCATACATGCCTGACACCTGACACACAACTGCAGTTCTGTACCAAAAGTTGAAGCAGCTGACTTACAATACTTCTAGATGTGATGATACAGTATATACTTGCACTGAAGACTTCAATTGCATCCTTCAAATAATCTCTTATGCTGTGATATTGTCTGTACATTACTTAAAATGGCATCGTGCTGCATTAATAAGTACCTGCAACAAAATCCCAAAGTGGGACCTTTCCTTCAGTTATTAAGCACTTGGTGTATTTCAGGTGCCTGAGTGGGTGTGCAGATACATTTAAACATAATACACTATATATAACAGGGTTAATAATTTTTTGGAAAATGATATGGGTATCGGCATTGCTTCTTCTTTTGAAAACGCCAATGCTATCGTGGGTATTTACTAATTAGAACTATGTTTTAATGAGGTAATTGGAGATTAGAACATTTCACTCCTGCCAGATAAAAAAGCAAAGCTATCTCATACCATACAAGATTATCATTTACATGTTTGAAGAAAACAAAACAAAAACAACACTAAAAAGTGTTATGTGCACCCAACACTGTCTGCGCTGTTGTGACAGCCAGCATTATCAGCATCAGTCAATTATCTTCACAAATGGCTCTTGTGCTAATGAGCACTCACAAAAATCAGCAGACTTTCCTGGCTCAGAGAAAAGATCAGTTTCATTGCTTGCAGAACTAATTCAGCTCACAAAAGTGAAGGCTCTACCATCGTTGCCTCTTTTACTGCTCCTTTTGTGAGGCCTTTTGAAGTGCACTGAAGAGATCGGCCAGCGTTTAGGGCGCTTCATCTCCAGTTCATTGCCTGTCATTAACATACATATCCATATGAAAAGTTTGGTAAGTCACTAACAGCTGTCCAGAATGGATTTTCAGAGAAAAGGGACCGATTCTTTCTCAAAATGCTGACAGAAGCCTTTAGCCTCTTTTGGCAATGATATACCTAACCATTTAAACAGTCTTTCACTTCGAAACCAACAGGCAGAATGCAACATTCACAGCCACAGTTGTCTTCATTGGTTTGCGGCAGTCATTTTCTGCATTCACAGAAGTCAGGGGAGAGAGCGAGAGAGATCTAATGCCTATACAATGTGAATTTTAATCTTTTCACAAAAAAGGCATGAATAATAATTGTAGGCAATTGATCTCCCTGCTCTGAAAACTATAAGAAGAAAGACCGCCCTACCTTATAACTGTTGCCTGAATAATGTTTACATGTACAGCAGTTTATTTTGTTATATAAATATAGTATTATCTGGATATGCTAGAATCTGATGATGTATTGTATCTTAAAATGCATCTGTATCAGCATCATCCTTTATGAACATTTTCATAAAGGACCAGATACATAATGAGATAATAATAATAATAATAATAATAATAATAATAATAATAATAATAATAATAATAACAACTTTATTGAACAAACAACTTTTTACTAGTTGCTCATAGTTTATATGGACAGTGCCAGATATCTGAATGGAGCAATTCTACTGAATTGCTACAGTCTCGGGTTTGATGTTATTGAAATATGTTCAGCTCCAGTCGAGCTGACAGGCTGTGAAGTGACTGAAGTGGCAGTGGCAGGTACAAGACTGGTTAACTTCGTAGTTCATTTCGTAGTGGACTATACAATACATTTTGACTAATTATGTTTTCGTTTAGTATTTGCTGTCTAATAGATGTGAACCGAACTTTCACAAAAGCAAGTCAAAATGAATAAGCCGGCACTTGCGTGGATTGATTTTAAGTTTGATTCACAGTTGATGCTGTGACTAGCAGCGTGAGCATCTAGTGTCTGATAGAAGCCCACTAGAACAAGAAGCTGATTGGCTGATGTTACTGAATCGATTTCTAATTACTGAGAATAGCCCATCTGGGGTGAAGGAGCTCATTAATAGTGTGGTTCTGATACTTACCTGCATTTACAGCTGGGTGTTACCAATGGCCATAAAGGTTAAATGACATGCCCTAGGTGACACAACAAGTCATAGAGCTGGGGTTTTAACCCAGGACCCCCTGTCTCTTGTCTGTTCTATCTATATATCTATCTATTTATCTATCTATCTCCATACTTTAACCTTGCATAAAGATAAATGATAGCTTGAACCTAATGAATAAGAAAAGCTCCTTAAAAGCAATTGGTCTTGGAGGTGTTTTCTTATCTTTTTTTTTATTCAGCTTTAGAAATAAGACCCTTGATTGATAAATCCTTCTCCACCCAACCCCCTCTGAGTTCATGACCCTCGAGTCGTAATTTACAATGCATTGGTATCCAAAGGTTTCTAAATCTCAGTTTGTAAACCATGATTGGCGAATTTGTGTCAATTATTTGGGCTCTGACGTGCTTTTACCAGGTTTATTATCCTAACCAAAATGCCCAGCAGGCTTCCAGCCACTAACTCAAGTAGGTTTTTATTCCTCAATTGATCCTCCCACCATGCATCAACAGCTTGTGCTGCATCAAAACAGGAGTTTAATCCTCGCTATACCCTTTGCTAGCGGAAGCATCTCTCCCACATCAATCAACAAAATCTTTAGCCCTGCCTTTTATTTTCTGAAAATTAAATCTTATTTATTATGCACCCTGTTTGTTGTCTTTGCCGAATTCCAGCATTCATTGAAAAAGGGAGGGGGCATGGGGGGGGGGGGGGGGGGGGGGCAACATGACTTCTTAAACACATTTCTCTCTTTGCTGCAATTAAACAAAGTGGGGATGTGATTAGCCCACCACAGGATGAAAAGAAAAAGACATCCTTGAATCAAAATGGGGGGACCTGACTGGGCATTATTGTCTCACAATGCAGGAGTTTATTGCTGAAACCTGCTTATCCACTTGCATGGCAAACCATGGGAACTTCAGTCAGGTGGAAAGTTTCTCTCTCTCTCTCTCTCTCTCTCTCTCTCGACTATGGAAGCCTTAAGGACCTCATGAGCAGTTAAAGCCACTGAAACCCTCCGTAGTAACTGAGACATTTAGGATAATCTTTATGAGTTTTGCATGAGCTTGTGCTTGTCAGGCGTTGCTAGAAGGCAGTTAATAATGAGCTGCCTCTGTTTTTTCTTCTCTTTTCTTTTTCTTATTTTAAGCTAAGCGCCTGTTTAAGTTAAGTGCCTCCTCCCTCTAGCCCATGGGAAACCACTCAAGAGGGATTTGCTCAGCTCTGTGTGCATGCCACATAATGAAAACAATTTTACGCTTTGGAGGGAAGTATCGAGCAATTACTGATGTGACAGCCACCTGCAGCAGCGAGCCCCCCGGCTGGAGCACTGGGCTGTTCATGAATTTTTTATGGTGTGATGTTATTATGAATAGCTGGGGCAGGTGAAGAGGGCTGGGGGTGTAATAAGTAACTCAGCTGGAGGTTGTGTCGTGGCCCTGTTTCTCTGCACCAGTCCATAGAGCAACCATGAAGAATCCTGACCCTGGATGGGTCTTTGCCAGGGCAGCAAGAGTGGAGGAGAGATGATGTGACAAGTCATGGTGGGCACCCTCAAAAATCTGTTGTCAGCCAATTTTACACATGATGCCTGTCCTAAAAGCCCCTGTAGCAGCCCTGTTAGGGCTGATTTAATTCGATAACCCGGATCTGAATAGGAATTAAATGAGTATTTCAGTTACAAATGACTTTTCTCTTACTCTTGAAAAGGACAAGAAATGTGTTCATGAAAAATTATTTTTTTAAATGTTTGTTTAAAAGACATCTTAAAGAATATGAACAATGTATTAATGTATTTGTACATTAATGTATTGAGATATATATATATATATATATATATATATATATATATATATATATATATATATATATATATTCTGTTCACCCGGTGAAGAAGAAAAGTACTCTTCTGTAGTTTTTAACAGTTTTAAAACTGCTATCTGACTCTTTTTTTAGTAGAAGCTTTTCTTCTAAAAGGTTGTAAAATGGTACTTGTCAATTGTGGTTATCTTTAGTTCTGAAGTTAGTAAAGTGTATCCTCATTCTGCATTTTTCCCCATGATGATTCCATGGGAATTTCAGTGCTGCACTGATGCATGAGGTAATGCTTTGAATACCAAACTAGACAAAAAAAACAAACATCTCTCACACTTTTTAGTTTTCCTTTCAGATATTCTACTAAAAACCTCAGAGAAAGATATAGCTGTGTTTTTTAAATTAGTATTTATGTTTTTGCTAGCACTATTGTCAATATCTTCCAATTAAACGTACAATTGATTTTTTGAGATTTTGTATTATGCATATCATTTGGAAGGGTAAAACACATGTTGCTGAGGCAAGAGAGTTCTTTAGTTAAAAAAAAGAAAAAATGTTATTATTAAACCCTTAGATATTATCTACTTAACACATGTGTAGCATTTTTTATTCTGAATAAGTTCCTTATAGGACAAACAATCTGTGTTTACATTACTTTAGCCATTCCATGGCCTAAATGTGCACTACGAATACTGTATTTTTAAAACATTTAGAGAAATACAAATAATGCCTGAATACAAATCCAATCACTAAATGCAATAAGAAAACAAAAAAAATCAAACTGTCTAATAAAATAACTTAGTACCTCTAAACACACTGGGACATCTGGAAATGAAAATCTGGAGATACCATTTATAAAGTTCACCCTTTGCAAACTTCTACTATATATTTTTGTATTGTGTCTAGTAGTGTTAATAAGGGGCTCCATACATTGCCTTTAAGGGAAAACATCATCGGGAATCATATAGAGTTAATGGGTTGCAGTATTAAGATCTGTTACTGATTATTCAAATAGATCCCATAACAGTACATTTGTATTGATAAAGAAATAATACAAAGGGATTGGTAGTCAGAATGTAATGCTACAAAATGTGATGGACATAGAGACCGCTTCTTGATACCCGCGTATATATTGTAGGTCAGACTTGAGATAACATTGCAACTGTTTGTGCTATCCCTGCTCTGTAGATAAAGAGAAAGAACTAGTTTAGCTCAACATATCCTCACAAAAGAAAGATAAAATAATAATAATCTGAGAATATGCATTAAAACCAGTGCAACAACTATGATGCAACTGTCTGTAATTATAGTCAGTATCTGCCATCATTGAGTGCAAAGGCATCTGTATATTTTTAATATAAAAATGGTGATTGTTGTACACCATACTGTGCAGGGCTAACTATCTATCTGTAGCACAAAGACTTTTTAATGGGATTAATGAATGGTCATTAGCTGAACACTTTTGAGGTTGTCAGTTGTTTTCCTAATAATGTTTTTAATAATTTTTGCGCTTTAAATGTAGGTGTATGTGACATCAATGTGGGCAAATCTGCTTCTGTTTGGTGTGTAGAGTAGAATTAAGGAGGTACTGTAACTTGAAAGCAAATACATTGACAGCATGGATTTTTATTTTTTTTCAAAATCCCAACCTTTGTCTTAAAAATGATACGGGATAGAATAAAATGACCCGAAAACAACTAAAAGGGGTTAAAAAAAAAAAAGAATCACATTTAGATCTGTCACTCAAGATATTTTTTTTGTATTATTCTGTCTGGGATTTATAACTAACTCTAAACAAAAAATTTGAATAAAAAACATCATTTAAAGGAACAAGAAAAGTGATTTTTAAAATTTGTTTTATAGTCATTTTTCTGTTTTTTATTTTATTTTTATTTTATTATAACATGAACTATCACTATTTTCACTTCATAAAAATGTGCACATTTTGCAATGGTGAAAATGCTTTTAAAATATTTGATTTAAAGAAGTACAATGTAAAATACATATGCTTGTGATAATTAGAATAATAACTATATACTCTGATGTGTAACTGAAACTTTTAAGAATTGTTTATACTGCCGTTTAATAAAACGATTAAATAAAACATTTAAATAAAAATGCAATTTAAAAATCATTTTACATTTTAATTCTGCATGGTTTGGCATGGCACAGATTTAGTACAGTATTAAGATAGGCTACCACAATTTGAAATATTTGTGTTTAATGCTGCAGTGTTTAAGCATAGATAGACACTTTAAAGTCTTTGAACACAGATGCACTATAGTTTGTGATATCAGTCCTTTAGCATACAAGGACGCATGACTTTTTAGATGGTTTCTGCTTGTTTTGGTAGGATCCTGACTGCAGTTCCATTAAAAAGTGAAAGACATCAACTACCTCTTTGTCTGTAGTGTCATCAACCTCAGAATGGTTCTTTAAGCACAGGCTAAAGAAGCCAGAGTACAGATAAGATGGATTAAGAGCACAGATATAGGGCCAGTTAATGTGTGGACACTGGGAACGTGTAATGACTGTTCAGCTCCTAAAGATAAAATCATTAAGATTACCTGATGATGCTACAGGCTACAACAAGAACATAATTTGTTAAGGTAAAAAAAAAAGCCTCAAAAGATCAGAAGTCTGTCTGGCTGATAAGCCAAGCTGTACCTAAGGTTTTTATGCTGCAAAAGCAGCAAACTTGATGAACAAAAAATAGTAGAAATGAAATGGCAACAAAACAAAGTGTACATCCAAGCCAGTCATGAAACGCAACTGAAAAAGGCAGTATTTAAAAGAAAGGTTCTTGCTCAAAGTAAGGATTATGCATTTAAATCATCGTTTCTTGAAGGTTATAAAGACAAAATAAACTTTTTAGGGAAAAAAGAAAAAGGAATACAAAATAATGAGAGAGAGTCAAGGTTAAACAGGAACACAAGTGAAAACAGCACATCTTAACATGAACAATATCAAAGGAGACACAGTAGGCAGAAAACAAAAAAAGGTAGAAGATGAAAAACAGTAAATTAATCTTCCCGCAATGTCCCGTGGAAGGGAAAATGCTCGCTAGTCTTTATGTCTTGTAGCAACTCAAGACAAATGAGTGCAGTTTGTATATTAGTTTTGATGAAGGACATGTGAGAAAGACAAAGGCTTTCAATTCTTTAGTTAATCAACCCTTCTCGTGATGTATTTCTGAAAATAATAAAATGGATTAATCAGGAATCAAGAGACAGGAGAGAGAGGGCTGATGTTTGATTTCCATGTGTGGATGAAATATACATAACATAATAAAGGGGTTGCTGTCGAGCATCTGCGGGAAGAGTACCTGGGAGATTAAAACGGTGGACACAACATTACCAAAATACGAGCCGCGCTGAATTAATGAGGGCTGCAGAAAGATGTACGCTTAATTTATTTTCCTATTCCAGCTCATCCTTTACAAAAATGACAGTGTCTTCTTATCGATTTTACACTCAGAGATCAATCAGAATTGCCCTGACTCAGACAAAATTTACAGTGCTCTCTGACACTGCCTGAAGCAGCTGGAACTTAGCAGGCCTGCTGCAGGGAAGTAATATACAATATCTGTATGTAGGGCTTGACTAGGGGGGGGAAAAATAAGCTAATCTGTAGCAGAATGTTCTTCTTTCTGACAAGGTGCCCTGCCCAGATCTTCATCCCCCTTGTTATGAATTTTCCTTTCCAGCTCCACTATTAATTATAACTTGTACAGTAACAGAATTCATGTATTTAGGCCCGCAGGGAGGTCATCTATTGTGCAGTTTTAGATAAAATGTAAACTAACAGATCACTCCTACTTGAACAATGTGAAGTGCCATCTTGATACACTTCATAAAGAAGCATGGGGTGCTCCTTCAACAGCTATGATCAATTCTGACAGGCTAACAATATCAGAGCTAAATGACAGGCTCACGTTCTGAAACAACCCTTGTGGAAATCACTGCACCCGGAAGCTCTTTTGTGCCAGTAACCAGCTGTAACAAATGCAATAATTATGGAAGAGAAACAGGGCCCCAAAATGCTGAGATCTTTAGATACTTGCTCTACTTTACAACCAAATTATACACAATTAAAACCAAGTCAAGGCTGAACCATAGAAACGTATCAGTGATTTTCAATGCTAAAATTACATTTTGCCTGGCGTTCCCTTCTGTTAAATGTAGGTTAATGGCACTAACAAGTTTATAAACACCAGAACGACAGTAAAACAGAATGCAGGCTTCATTTCTCTTCCTGTGATTGTGAACCCTTTCACTGTGCTGCAGGCTGTACCTTCAAGATAGCCATAAGGAACCTTTACCTCCATACCTGTTACCAAAATTATGTTAACCTCATCATCAATTAACACATTCTTAATGGCTATAATGTTTAAATGATAAAGATGGGTTTCTTAATATCACTTGGAAGAATCACCCTAGGCTGTTTTTTTCTTCTTTTTATTACAGATTATAACCAACATATTAAAGGGATACAAAGTGCACTTTATTTTGTAGATAATTTAAAAAAAAGCCAAAAAACATTTAAAATAAATAGTTTTTTGTTTTGCAATAGATTTGAAATACCCTGATCCTAGCTGGAAGGACAGGCCTAATAATAATGAATACATTTTACTAATGACTATTCGGGCTACAAGGTTGATATAATAAAAACACAAACTAAGAATCAAATACCACAAATATAATAGAAGGCATTTGAAAAGAGAATATATTTTATCAATGTAAACCTCATACACATTGAATACAGTACATAACACCACACAAACCACGCTCGCATATAATAGTCCAGCTTACACTAATGCTTGTGGCGGCTGCAAGGCTGTAAGCATTCCAAGCCCGTCCTTTAAAGAGATCAACAAGCTTTAGACTATAAACCCTGAACCATCCAACCAGCTTGTCAACTTCAAACTGTGGTGGCCCCTTTAGTATTGCTGGATGCTTTAAATGTAATCCTACCACTGTTTTATAAGCTCTGTAAACAGTCAGGTAGATTATTTCTTCGGTTCAAAGCACCAAGAAAGTTTGGAGGAGAACCAACACAGTGACAGAATAGAACAGCATTCATGTTATTAAAACAATATTTCTCAATAAATTCAAGCTGAAAGCTCCAGTATTTCTTAAAAGGTTCTTGTTTTTTTTATTTTTAAATGAGGCCCTGAAGTGCAGATAATAATAATTATTATTATTATTATTTATACTTTAATGATTTCCTTTGTTTTGCACTGAGATATATATATATATATATATATATATATATATATATATATATATATATATATATATATATATATATATAGTAAAAGACTCACACCCACTCTGGTTCTTTGCCCCTTTAAAAATAGACCCAGGACACAGGAGACTGCGGTTTAAAGCGCTTTGCGCTATTTTTAATAAACGCAAACCAAAATAAACAAAAACCTAGCTCTTTTCTTGAGCACTAAACTAAAACACAAAACAGGAACCTAAACTATAAAACAGGACAGCTAAGCTGTTATAGATAACAGTTATAGATCTCAAAATTGGTAGGTAACATAACAAAGGTTATAGTTCTTCAGAGATAATAAAAAAAATTCTATTTCAATTATTTCCTTCTTTACTGAAATATTAACCCTTTTTTGGCATTCTTTTACACTTTAGGTGACAGAACTGCTGTTATTTCTGAAGTGAAAACGAGATAAAACAAGCCTTATTGAATAAGATACAAGGTCAACAACAAGAATGAATCAGAAATAAACACCTGCTACTTTCTTTAGAATCCATACCAAAGGAAATACACAGTACAAAGAGTTTGGAGTCTACCTAAACTGCAGCCGGAGAACAAAATAATTCTATTTTTTGTAGAATCAAACATAAAGTGAAAATTAATCAACACACTACTTCATTTTCCTGCTTCTGCTTTTGCTAAGGTCTTTGCCCTGAAGCTGTGGATGTTAAACTGTGGTATTTCTGTCTAAAACAAACAATTAAAGTGCTATCTTTCTCATCTTTTGCACCACAGGTATTTGAGACACATCATGCATTGTTTCTTGCTCAGGACATATCTTCCTGTAATTTGTCTTCATCCATAGACAGTCTGAAGTTACAGTGAAAATGAAAAATGATTAGTGTGCTTTGATTTCAATAATAGCTGGATATGGAATACAAACTGTATGTGCAAGCATATCTTTTTGTGTCATAGAATCATCTGAGCATGCCAATGATAACACTGTGTAACAATTTTTTTTATTTTTTTTTGTTCCTGGGTAGTAAGTGTTATTTCCTAATTGCTTATGCCTCAAAAGTATAGAAAATGGCTATTATTCCCCACAAACTTTGCTTTTGTGACCAGGACAGTGATATTTTGAAATTTACCTATTTTCCAGAACATTCCAGATAGATTCAGTGCTGAGTAAACTTGGAGTAACTTCTAGAACTTTCCAGTAATATAAATAGTAGTATAAATACAGGGGCCTTAAGCCCACCAGTTCAGTTTAGTTCCAGCTGCCTAAGTGGATGCATATCTACATTTTTCTGAGATGGCATCAAGGTCATAGGAGACTTCAAAATGGTGGCATTCCTGATGGGTCTCCAAGGCGGTTTTACTAAGTTCCCCTGCTATCTTTGCCTTTGGGACAGCAGGGACACCAAGGCGCACTACCACAGGCGGGACTGGCCACAGCGGACCGAGTTCTCTGTGGGGAGGAACAACGTCAAGTGGGAGCCACTGGTGGACCCCCGGAAGGTGGTGATGCCACCACTGCACATCAAATTGGGCCTTATGAAACAATTTGTCAGTGCTCTAGATAAGGATTCGGCAGCCTTCAAGTGCCTTCAAGACTTCTTCCCTTAGCTGTCTGAGGCAAAGGCAAAAGATCCTGGAGTGCAATGAATTCCCCAAGAAGCTCACTAGTAAGGAGAAAGCGGCTTGGAACAGCTTTGTCGCAGTGGTTCGGGGCTTCCTGGGCAATCACAAGGCCAAAAACTATGTGGAGCTGGTTGAGACTCTGGTGAAGAACTACGGCACAATGGGCTGTAGGATGTCCCTCAAAGTCCATATCCTTGATGCTCATCTTGATGAATTCAAGGAGAACATGGGAGCGTACTCGGAGGAGCAAGGCGAGCGCTTCCACCAGGATATACTGGACTTTGAACGCCGCTACCAAGGACAGTATAACGAGAACATGATGGGAGACTACATTTGGGGGCTGATTCATGAAAGTGATTTACAGTATAATCGTAAATCTCGAAAAACTACTCGCTTCTAAATCTTTTGTAGTCATTTTTGTATTACTTTAGTATAAATACATGTTAATTTGGATTCATATGTTGTTTTTTTCTGACTTTATGTGAACGAAAAGACACAAATTCGCCCATTTTCTCATTGTAAATAGGTAAATTTCAAAATATCACTGTCCTGGTCACAAAAGCAAAGTTTGTGGGGAATAATAGCCATTTTCTATACTTTTGAGGCATAAGCAATTAGGAAATAACACTTACTACCCAGGAACAAAAATTGTGTTACATAGTGTAATTATCTATCTATCTATCTATCTATCTATCTATCTATCTATCTATCTATCTATCTATCTATCTATCTGTCTATCTATCTGTCTATATATCTATCCTATCTTATAGAGCTCATACAGTCATTATTAGCATATTTACATTGTATAGCTAAACTAAGGTTACACAGAATCAAAATGTCATTTTATAACATTTAATAGAAATAGTATTGGTAAGGGTAGGGGGTGGGCATCAGGCCCACATACCCCCTCACTGAACTAGGCTTGCAGCTATAACATTAGGTGATAATCCCTTTCTTCTCTGGATTTTCTGCCAAACCTTGTTTATCAATTTGATGTTGAACTGTTATACAGAGTATGCTACATTGTTGTGCAGCCTTTAGAAATGAAATATAAAGCTGTGGAAATGGCTGCAGAGGGAACACATGAGTTAAAATGCATGTATAACGTGAACATCTCTGCCCCTGGTCCTGAAGAGGATATGCTGTAGTTATACAAATACACAGACAAACACACACAGAAAAGCAGGGTATTTTCTGTGTTTTTGACAGGGAGACAAAATATTTCTCCTATCCTTTCCAAATTGGACTGTAAAATAAAAGGACACATTATGATAATATTAATAATAGTTACAAAGATATTTGTGGGGCAGGTACTGCATAGCCTCTTGAATCCATTTTCCCAGACTATTCACAATACAAAGAGGCTTCAAAATAGAACAGCACACAATACAAATGCCACTTTTCTTTATCTTACATTTTAAAAACATCATTGAAATCAGAAAGTTCATTTTCAATGGACTGGCAGTTACAATCACAGAAATAATGTAGTGCTGAGAAAAAAAGGGTAATTGGTTTGGTAAAGATCGCTTTCCATTACACCATAAAGCACTACACAATAGAAAAGGTCGCCAATTAAGCAATCATGAATACCAAGTACTGAAGCTGATGAAAATAGGGCAGTGGTTTAAATAGATTTGCAAGCAATTTACCTTTTCACAATGTTGGCAATCTGATGCAATTTGCTTGCAATTTTGTCTGCTTTCAGTAGCACTCCAAGCTGACACTACAGACCAAATGGCAAAGAGGCCTGCATAGAAAATGTAAAACTATCTTGGCTGCATCAGGGTACCAGAATGGTGGTTCATCAGGAAAATTACAACAATTAGCATAAGTGCTGAAAAATCAACACTTTAAATGTCAGACTCGCTAGTGTGGCCAGGGACTGCAAAAGTACCGTCTCCACAGCTAGACTAACAGTGAATGTGAAGCAATCACAAACAAGAGTCCAGGACTGATGGCTTAACAATTGATGTGACATTCAGTGAGTACTACAGTAGCCTGTCATTCTGAACAAGTACCTATTTTTTTCCTCTCCTGATTTTAAATAATGTCAACCTAACATCTCCTAAATGCTTAATATTTTTACTTTTCTGAGGCAAACTTAGAACAGCTCTTTTAAACAGTGTAAGGTTTTGCATCAATTCTGAAAGTTACTGGACCATTATGAAGGAAGTACTTATCTTAATAGCACAAGACTCATGATGAGCATTCCATGATACTTTTTAAAAATGAACTGATACAAAATCTATGCATTTGAGTTATTGCAATAAAATGGGACCAAAGAAGAAGCCATCCGGAGCTGAGTACAGAAAGTTGAAAAAAGCAACGCAAAGAAAAGGAACGCAAACTAGTGGAAGAATTGACTCCAAACCTATAGAATCAGAGGATGCTACAACGTCTCAGCAAGCAGTGCAGGGTGAGGCCAATAACACATATTTGTGGAGAGCACATTAAGTAAGTGTGCTAGTAATGTGTTTCTCGTACTAATCATGTAGATTAATGCACTACAGTATAAACTAAACTGTTGTGAAAAAGAACAATAATTTCCGAACATCTATATTAACCATGCTTTAAAAGAAACTTACAAATCAACGACTGAATAAATTACAAACATACTTACTTTATAATAGCCTAAAGTTCAAAAATAAGTTACCATACATTGCAAAATAATCCAAATAAACAACACTAGTCTGCAGGAAATAAAACTGTTGGGAGTTTGCAAATTCCATTCCCTTTCAATTCGAAGACGACCAACAACATACTTATGGGATATGGCTGTGTATTGGTAGGTATTTACTGAGCTCTTTATATCAGAGCTACGGATAGGCGCCTTCCTGGGGTGACGTCTTTGGTCCCGCCTACCGTGGGATGAGAATAGTCAGCCCACGGAAGCCATTTCTCTTTTTGCCTCTCAAGATGGTAAGGTAAGACATCTGTGTTTACAACTGAGCATATTTTGAAAGAGCTTTTCCGAGTCAACTGCAGTTCCCCTGCATTCGTGCTGAAAGCTGGCTTGCCGTTTTCCTGGAATCAGCGGCTCCATTCTAGCTCTTCTTGTGCTTTCTGTGCCTTTTTTCACAGCCTGCCTCGCTTGCGTTGCTGAGGAGGTCCATGATGCGATTTTGATGGGTGGCCACATGGGAAGGTGGCTCCTTCCTTCAGAAGCAACCCCTACCTCCCCTGACCATTCCTTGGACCAGCAGTATAGGAATTGCTGCAGTGCTTTCACCGTGAACGCAAGGTGCCTCAGCAGATAGCCTCAATGCTCCCCTCCAGCGCACAGGAAGTATCTCCGCTTCGCCTTTCAGGGGAGCGTCTTTGAGTTTTCCATGCTGCCATTCGGCCTCTCCTTAGCTCCTTATTTTTCAAAGCGCATGGATGCCATTCTAGCTCCCTTGCGTCTGCAAGGGATCAGGGTGATGAACCACCTGGATGACTGGTCGATCTGTCCCAGTCGCAGGAAGGAGCATTGGCCCCTATAGCGATCGTGACGAGCATCTGCTGAGGCTGGGTCTGGCCCTGTTCAACAAGGGTTCGTAGTACAATTGGTGTTGTGTTAAAAACTATTGGGTCTGATGGCCGTGGCCTCATCAGCCACCCAACTGGGGTTAGTCCACATGTGCCCGATCCAAGTGTGGTTCAGGGCCTTTCAGCTACACACCAAGCGCGACAGACACCGTCAGCTGACCGTGTCTCGCCTATGCTGGGAAGTCCTATGCTGGTGGAGGCAAGCCTCTCACCTGAGCGAAGACATAAGGATAGGAGTGATACACAATCATCATTTGGTGATGACAGATGCATCCAACTCTGGTTGGGGGGCAATCTGGGCAGGCAGAGGAGTCTGTGGACCCTGGTCAGGTCGCTGGACATCCCTTGCACATAAATATGCGGGAGCTGAGAGCGGTTCACCTCGCCCTTCAACATTTCCTTCCTGTGCTCCAGAACAGACATGTCCTTGTCGTCACGGACAACATGTCAGTAGTGGCGTACGTGAACCATCAGTGAGTCTTCGGGGTTACACGGCACAGCCTTTCGGCTTTTGATCTGGGCACAGAAGCACTTACTTTCCTTCCGGGCTGTCCATCTCCCGGGAATGGTGAACTGGGCAGCTGACCTTCTCTCCAGGGAGGGTCCTCAACCGTCAGAATGGCGACTGCACCCTCAGGTGGTGCAGCACATTTGGGAACACTTCGGGGAAGCCCAAGTCGATCTCTTTGCTACGGCAGAGACGACCTCTTGCCCCCTCTGGTTCTCCCTCCACAACTGCGGAGGTCCACTAGGTGTTGACACCCTAGTCCACGAGTGGCCCAAAGAGCTTTTGTACGCTTTCCTGCAGATCCCGCTGCTCATGAATCTCCTCAGCCAGGCGCAAGGCACCCACTGGCACCCAGAACCGGGCAGACTCCAACTGTGGGTCTGGCCCCTGAATGAGACCGTCTGTCTGCCTTAGGGCTCTCAGATGCAGTTGTCAGTACACTGCAGAAGGCTATGGCCTCTTCCACTGGAGCGCTGCATGCTTATAAGTGGAAGTATTACCAAAATAAGCAACTATTTTGCCATTTCTGCAAGATCTGTTAAAGGCAGGCCGATCCACCGCTACATTGAAAATGTACCTAGCAGCCATATGTGTGGGGAGTGGGGGGTGGGAGGTGGGTGTGTGGGTGTGTGTGTGTGTATGGGCGCTGGATTTGTACAGATACACCTCAAAGTACTGCATGCAATTACAATGTAATTTTCAGGTAATACATGCACTTATATGATTGTGAACAACATGTCATTGAAAAAGTTATTTTCCTGATCATATTTTCTTGTTGTACATTAATTAAATAATTGAAGTGTCAGTGCAGTTATTGTACCCACAGTATATTTTGAAGTACATAGATTTAAAACTGCACAGGGAAATGGAAATGCAATTGAAGAGAAGTTATGTAATTAACCTGAAATGTCATATGGTTTTGATATTTTAGGGAAAAAGGTAGTACTAATGCAATCCTTGAAATTAAATACAGGTACTGTACTACTAAATAAGTTGACAATTAGTGCCAGTTCAGAATTTGTGATATCAATTCCAAGTTCCGAATTCCAAGACTTACTCACATGTTCTAGGCTGTTAAGCATTCAAATCAACAAATCCTGGGATAAGTTTATTTTAGGCAGTGCCGTAGTAGAGGCATGTTTTCAAGGTTTTGAACCACCTCTCTTTTCATTTTTTCATGTGTATGAGTTGTATAGTATGAGAGAAAAAACAATACTGTGCATCCTGCCCCAACTAAAGCAAAAAGGTGATTTTCATACAGCAGCAGAAAAAGGGTCTAACTTGTTTTGGCCTCTCTGCTACCAGTATTAATTCATTAAATATATAAATGATTACTTAAACCAAAAGGGTAATTCAAGCTTTCTACAAAAATCTCATTCCCCCAACCCTCCACTCTCCCCAAAACAAGATCTTGGCTATCCCACTGCTTTGAGGTGAACACATAGGGAATGTTTTCAGGAGCAATTGACCAAAACAAAGTTTTTAGTTGTGTTTCTGTATTTTGTAGAACCTGCAGTCAACATGAAAATTAGAGGCTTATTTTTTTCTCCCTCTGTACCTCTCCCTTTTCTCCCTCGTATACCTCCCTCTTCAGCTGTCTCACCTTCTCCTCCCATACAACCAGCTTGCAGGCAGTCTTCTTTAAAGGACAAGGGTGCTGCAGGACCAGTCTTACGTATTGATATTACTGAACTCAGTCATCTACTTCTCTCACATTAACTTCTTCTAATTGAGAAAGGGTCTTTTTTTGGTGGGGGGTGGGGTTCCCACTGTAATTGTACAGAAAAAAACTGACCCCAGAGGCTTGTATGTGCTACCCTAATAAATTCATATTTTCCATAAGGACAAGGTCAGTTGAGTAGATACACTTGCTGATTCAGAGCCAGAGAAGTATCACCTTTTTTTGTCATACTGCCGAGTTTCCTGCTGGTGCTATTCAATTGCTTTGAACACATTTGTGATGTCACCCTGCCCTTTCAACACTGGGTAATCAAAAGAGAGGGGTTCTCTCTGTGAGTATTCAGCCCTAATTGATTTCTCAGCACTCCTCCAGTTGAGGAGGATGTGTCAGGTGGCTTAAACAATGAAGGGTGAACAAGTGTAAGAAATGTGTCCTTCTTCAGCTAGGCAGCTGACCAAGTGACTTAATAAAGACAGAAGCATACAAGACACTTTGTAGTGCAGTTGTACATTTAAAGAATCATACATTTTGCAGTACCATGTCAGTAAATACATAGCACATTTACTTCAGTGCATTTACAGTATAATGCTACATTTGTATATTTGTATAAAGATTGAGGACATTCTCATTTTTATCTTGTCACATGTAATTACTTATTCCAAAATGTAAAATAAAATGCCACAAAAATATAGATGCATCAAAAGTAATAAAGCAGAGAATGAAAGGACAAAGCAGATTACTTTTCTATCAATACATATTCAGTGTTGCTGTATTACAGATTATGTCAGTGGCTGACACTGGCACTACAGGACAACTAATCTATATCTAAGTGTGGTATATTCCTAGTTTACAAAAGGATTGGTGTAAGCGATCACATGATCGTGCTATAACATTTTAATATTAAATGTTGTTTTTTTATGAATTAAGAATGCATTACATAAAATAAAAAAATAGATATACAGTAGCATACTCTAGGGGAGTGGTGCGCAAAGTGTGGGGTGCGCAGGGGAGAGGAGGGTCAGTAATGGCAGCTGCGACTATGACTAAAGGGGTAGTTTTGTAAAAATTTAATGTTTTTTTTGTTTTTAAAGGATAGAACATTTTAAGTAAATACATAAATGACAGCTAATTAGTCAAAGATCACTCTAGGACTTATAGAACCTGAGAAATTATGTTTGAAGTAGCGTGTGTCAGTGAAACTGCAATTAACAGAGCCGAAATGGCGGCTTCCATATATGGGGTGCCAAGTGTAAAAATAAAACACTAATATTTTAACAGTGTTTTCCCGGATTTAATGTAAATTGTGTATTTTTTCCTAGATTTAACCAAAAAAAAGTTCTGATTTTAGCTTAATATATAAATGTTAACAAACACATTCTTAAAAGTTTTGAAATGGGTACATTTTTTTTGGCATTGTAGTATACAGAAGAGGCAGGGAAGCGGAGACATTGATGGAGTTTCCATGTGTGATTATTTACATGTGAAGTGGAGATGTGCGTGCATGTTTGGGAGAACAGCTAGACAGGATCAGGTTTCTGAAAATATGTGAGCATGATGGAAAACTCAGGAAATCCACGCCCATTTTCACATGGAAACCCGCATTTCACATGAAAACGTCCACTGATCCCAATCCAGACAGACTTGGGAGCATACATGGAAGTTGTCTGGCATAGATTTCTAGAATGCTACATCTCCGCTGGTTTTCAGCCATGGTGATCTACAATAGCTGAGTTGAACAGCTTCATTATATACCTCTGGGTTAATTATTTCTTTTTTTCTTAATTAATAAGTCGTGTGATAAATTAGTTGAAAAAGTATTCACTACTAATGATAAGCCACCCCAATAATAGACATTTGAAAAACAATTTGGAAAGAGCGGTAAAACACATTATTATACAACCAGACACGAGGTATTTCAGGTCAGGTATTTACTGAGCAATTTGTGTCAGAGCTGCCGATAGGCCCCTCCGGGGAGTGACGTCCTCGATCCCGCCTATTGAGGGATTAAGTAGTCACTCCGCGGAGATCACATTCTCTTTTGCATCAAACCCGCAAATGCGAGTGATGCGACCTCGCCAGATTTGTTGGTCGTCTTCTCTTTCAGGGAAACAGGGTTACATCCGTAACCCTTTCATTCCCTTTCAATTCGAAGACGACCAATAACAATACTTTTGGGAAAGTATGTCAAAGCCGTCGCGAGGAAGCATGAGGGGACAGCAGGTGAGGGACGTCTCGCTACCGCCAGACTAATGTTTGTGGTGCGAGCATGCAACCTCAAGGACCCTTGTGCCTAATGAAGGCATAGAGAGATCTACCACATTGAGTAGGTAGAACCTGGTGAATGAATGCAATCTCAGTCTCAAAGGGAATTCAATCTCCGATCCTCCTCCAAAGAAAAAGGAGGGGGTTGAAAAGCCTCTAATCCCACTGATTGAGTCAAGTGGAAAGTCATAACCACCTTAGGGAGGAAAGCGGGGTTCATGCGTAACAACACCCTGTTTCCATTATCCCAAACATGCATACAGGAGCTGTGCACTGACAGAGCCTGTAGCTCACTTACACGCTTAGCAGAGGTGCGGACTAACAAAAAAACTGTCTTCATAGAGAGATATTTCAACTCTAAAGAATGTGTAGGCTCAAATGGGGCCTCCAATACCACATCTAGACCACTTGTCGAGATGCCTCTCGCTCTTGGTGGGAGCATTGTAATAGCTCCTCCACCCCTGGCCCAAAGGGTATGGCCAGGGGAGATGGGTGCATCCAAAAATGCCGACTTTTCCATATTTGGGACCTGGCCTGTGACAGCCAAAGCTGACTGCGCACCACTACAAGGCCTGCCAGGCTTCTACCCAGGGCCATCTAGGTAGGCCATTAGGAGACCTGCCATGTTGGCTAGGCGCGTTACCTGCGCTTCGGCTGTGTACGTTGTAATCCTGTATTGGCCGTTAGGGTATACAGGGTCCTTAGAAAGACCTCCTACTGGAGGTGCTTGCAACAGGGCCGCTATGGTGGAATTCACCGGCGGGAATTGTGCTAGTCCTAGCGCCCCAGCACCTTCCAAGGATGCCAGCGGGCCTGTGTGTTTAGAGACACTCGGTGCCAAGGCGGGTCAATGCCAGGAAGATTGTACCTCCTTGTGAACAAGTGGCTGAGTGGATACAGGTGCAGGAGTGATGCGGTGCGTGAATGAAACAGACAGAGACTTGTAATACATTTGGAAAAGGGTTGATTTATATTTTCCAGGTCTGGTGACCAAACAATAATCCCCCGGCAATGTACACCAATGTGTACTGCATGGGGTAAATAACAAGGGGATTGTAGTCCCAAATAATAAACAATTTATATAATATACACACGGTCACCAGTCCTGGGTGTATGCAGTAGTGCTTGTGGTGGGTGATACAAGTTTATATTTATGACAATGGTGAAGTGTTGTTCCGGCTTTGTGCTGGCCCACGGCGACAGCTCCGGAATGTGTTAGCTGTCTAGCAATTGACAAACAAGACAAATTATGTACAGACAAACAAACAAAACACTCACGGCACTGGTTTACTGTTTAACAACTGGGGTCTCTCGCAGTCCTTCTAGGTTCAATGCATAAACCAAAGCGAAGGAACAGATTACGATTGTCCGTCCCCTTTTATGCTGTCACACATGACCCCTTGGTAAAAGAGTGTAACCACCTCTCCAATCTGCGGCTGCCACGTCGTTTCCCTTCCGGGTCAATGCGTTAATGCAGCAGATTCCTGCCCCCTTTGTAGCTGGCCGACTTCCCTTGAACTCTGGGAAAGAACTGTCAGGCCAGCCCGTCCAGGGAACTCTGTTCTCGCTGCGTAGTGCCCTCACAGGTCAGGAGGGAGATTTACAACCAAGAATCATTGTATTTCTGTCACACCTCCAGAAAATTTGTGAACACCGGGAAAGGCTGGGGGGTCAAAGCTTTTGCTGTCTGAACAGTGAGATTAGCGCTGTGCCTTGCCCGCTTACTGCTCCTTGAAGGAGACCGTGAGCAGCTGCAAGGTCAGTGGGTTGAATCCTGTGTACAGGATGTGCTCTGTGATGGGCTCGAAGGCAGGTGGAGGAGGGGGGAAGACGGGGCTCCCAACGCTGCAGAGAGCTCAGCTAAGCTGGCTGAGGAAGCCGTTCCTGTGAACTCTGCGAGCCTCCTGCACAGGGTCCGAGGTTGGGACCCTGTGCAGATTAGGCAGAACCTCTCATCTCCTAGGGGGTGGAGGAGGCGTGCTGCATCCCCATGCACCTGACACACAGGAGGTGTTTTTTCCTGTGGGGAAAGCACTGAGGCACCGAGGGCACTGAAGGCACTGAGCACCAGGGGCGTAAGCACCGAGTTTACTGGGCCAGGTGTCTAGTCTGGACCACGTGCAGTCACACAACTGATGCAGCACGTAGCTTACAGCTGAGTGGAGCACAGCCTTCAGACAGTATACAGAAAAAAAGAGAGAAAGAAAGAGTTTTTTTTAGTTTTTTTTATAAGACCTACTCACTGAGGTGGGTGGTCAATGTGTGCAAGTCTACTCTACAGTCGGCTGAAGAGGAGGTTTAAAAACAAACACACACTCACACACAGCAAAGCTGAAGGGTAGGTGTCACAAAGACGGCCGGAGTGGGTGGCGTCAGACCAGAAGCAGGAGATAAACAGACAGAGATGTGGTTTGGTGAAGCTGGGCGCGTGATCGCACTCAGCATTTAATAAACAGAACAGAAAATAAAAGGTTGGAACAGACAAAAACACAGGACACGGCACTTGCGCCAAAATAAATAGACAAAC
Source organism: Acipenser ruthenus (assembly GCF_902713425.1). Lineage (NCBI taxonomy): Eukaryota > Metazoa > Chordata > Actinopteri > Acipenseriformes > Acipenseridae > Acipenser > Acipenser ruthenus. The sequence continues at coordinate 7,847,648 of NC_081191.1, forward strand.
AAAACGTACTAAACACTTAACAAACGGTGCACGGAGACAAACAAACACGGTGAGTACAAACACTTATATTTACGATCTTATTTTACTTCACGTTTCTCCTTCTCTCTCTCACCCGTTCTCCACTCTCGAACACCCAACCCCGACTGAGTGCTACGTGTCTCTATATATACTGTTGTGCTGGGATTCAATTACTAATTAATTATTCACTTGAATCCCAGCACGTGAATTAATTCTGTGCAACCCCGTGCTCACATATTACATTTAACCAGCACGTGAAGTGATTTGTGCTCTCCTCGTGCCTAAATACAAATCTACACTTTTTAAATACACGTGAAACACAGACCCGTTTACATCCCGTGTACCAATAACTATACACCAACATTAACACACGCACGCAACATACAACATATAACACACAAATGCACACAGGGGCGGGGCACATTGCCACATATACCCCCCCTTGTGCACAGCACACATGGCCTCAACGGCCACCTCCCCCCTTAAAAACCCAGCAGTCCAGGACAAAGTCTCGGGCTGGAAAGGGAGGATTCAGTGGGCCCATGGCTGGCAATGCTGTCAGCACCCCTGCCGATAGTGGCACGGCTGACAGCCTGCTGGTCCATGCTTGCAGCGAACTTGCTGCGGGGGATGCTGGTCTCCAGACCTCACCCCCTTCCTTCGTAGCCGGTAGCTCCCCTTGGTGGGGCTCCAACCACAGTACTGCCGGCAGCGAAGAAGCTGCAGTGGGAGCAGGTCTCCGGACCTCCCCCACGATCTCCGGAAGCGAAACTGCTGCAGTGGGAGCAGGTCTCCGGACCTCCCCCACGATCTCCGGCAGCGAAACTGCTGCTGGGGTTGGTGGTCTCCAGACCTCCTCCCCCTTCTTTGTGGCCGACAGCTCCGCTTTCTGGGGCTCCGGCCACCGTACTCCCTGTGGTGGAAGTACGGGAAGCAGAGACAGCTCCTGCTGTTCTGCTTCTGGCGGTGGTGGAGGCAGAGGCAGCTCCTGCTCCTCTGCTCCTGGAAGTGGCAGAGGCAGCTCCTGCTCCTCTGCTCCTTCCAGTGGTGGTGGCGGAGGCAGAGGCAGCTCCTGCTCCTCTGCTCCTTGCGGTGGTGGTGGCGGAGGCAGAGGCAGCTCCTGCTCCTCTGCTCCTGGCGGTGGTGGTGGCGGAGGCAGAGGCAGCTCCTGCTGCTCTGCTCCTTGCGGTGGTGGTGGCGGAGGCAGAGGCCATGGGGCTGATGCTGGCCACTCAGAGGGAGGCTGTGGCGGTGCTGGCTCTCTCTGCTGTGGCGGCTGGGCTGGTGTGCCCCGTGCTCCCTTCAGCAGCATAAATAGAGGCTGCTGGGGGACACCAGCATCCTGCCCTTCTCCACCCCAGAAAATTTCAGGGGGTTGAGCCTGCAATTCCTCCCCTTCTGGCTCTTGGGACGGCAGCAGCAGGTGAACCAACAGGTATTCTCCCTCTGCTGGCAGCTTGGGTCCTAGGGCTGTGGAAGCCCTGACTTCCCTCTCTTCGGGCTGTGGACGCACCGACTCCTCCCTTTTGGGCTGTGGACGCACCGACTCCTCCCTTTTAGGCTGTGGACGCACCGACTCCTCCCTGTTGGGCTGTGGACGCACCGACTCCTCCCTGTTGGGCTGTGGACGCACCAACTCCTCCCTGTTGGGCTGTGGACGCACCGACTCCTCCCTGTTGGGCTGTGGACGTTCGGGCTCCCCCCACTCAGGCGTAGGACGTTCGGGCTCCCCCCACTCAGGCGTAGGACGTTCGGGCTCCTCCCACTCAGGCGTAGGACGTTCGGGCTCCCCCCACTCAGGCGTAGGACGTTCGGGCTCCTCCCACTCAGGCGTAGGACGTTCGGGCTCCTCCCACTCAGGCGTAGGACGCTCAGGCTCCTCCCACTCAGGCGTAGGACGCTCAGGCTCCTCCCGCTTGGGCTGTGAACGCTCAGGCTCCTCCCACTTGGGCTGTGGAGGCAAAACCAGCAGGCATTCTTCCTCTGCTGGTGGAGACGGGGACAGCAGGCATTCTTCCTCTGTTGGTGGACCTGCTACCTGGGCTGTTGTTCCACTTATAACTGCCTCCAGGTAGCTGAGGACCAACCCCACACCTTCCTCCCAGGTGCTTACGGTCTGTTCCCTCTCGTAAGCCTCCCATTGTTCCCTATCCATAAATCGCAGGAACTGGACGACTACTGGGATAGACTGGGCCTCCTGCCCAGCATTTTCCAGCATCCAGTCCCGCACTTTGATTGCGTCTTCTGCCATTTTTTTTTTTCCCCTCTTTTTTTTCTCTTTTTTTTTTTTTTTTTTAATCCAAAAATGCTGTTCCTGCTCTGGCCTGAGTCCTGGAGGCGCTGTAGATCCCACTTCTGACACCACGTGTCACAAAGACAGCCAGAGTGGGTGGCGTCAGACCAGAAGCAGGAAATAAACAGACAGATATGTGGTTTGGTGAAGCTGGGCGCGTGATCGCACTCAGCATTTAATAAACAGAACAGAAAATAAAAGGTTGGAACAGACAAAAACACAGGACACGGCACTTGCGCCAAAATAAATAGACAAACAAAACGTACTAAACACTTAACAAACGGTGCACGGAGACAAACAAACACGGTGAGTACAAACACTTATATTTACGATCTTATTTTACTTCACGTTTCTCCTTCTCTCTCTCACCCGTTCTCCACTCTCGAACACCCAACCCCGACTGAGTGCTACGTGTCTCTATATATACTGTTGTGCTGGGATTCAATTACTAATTAATTATTCACTTGAATCCCAGCACGTGAATTAATTCTGTGCAACCCCGTGCTCACATATTACATTTAACCAGCACGTGAAGTGATTTGTGCTCTCCTCGTGCCTAAATACAAATCTACACTTTTTAAATACATGTGAAACACAGACCCGTTTACATCCCGTGTACCAATAACTATACACCAACATTAACACACGCACGCAACATACAACATATAACACACAAATGCACACAGGGGCGGGGCACATTGCCACAGTAGGGTATTTTTTTTTTTTAGGTCGCATACACCGATTGGGCAGGCCAAGTCAGCCCAGAGGCGTTGACTCAAACAGCAGGTGCAGCAGAGCCGGGTCTCGGTGGAGGAAAACATCTAAACCAGCACGAATAGCAATTGTAATTAATTGTTTTAAAAGCTTACTACCGACTTTCTCTCCTGTTCTCGCCACACTGAACATCCAACCCCAAGTGAGTGATTCAATTGCTAATTAATCATTCACTTGAACCCCGGCACATGAACTAATTTGTGCAGTGAAGTGATTGTGCAATCCCTGTACCTAAATACACATATATATTTTAAATCACTCGTGCTACACAGCCCACCTAATACCCCCTGCACCAATACATACACACCAATAATAACACACCACATAAAACATAAAATACGCACAGGGGCGGGGCACCCCACCACAATCCCCTATTTAAACCTCAAGCCTTGTATTTACTCTCTGTCTTGCGTTTTTTGTTTTCCACAATCCTCCCCCCCCCCCCCCCCCCCACCACTATGCTTTCCTCTTCTATTCGGCTACTCCACCTCTGCAGTGGTCTCCCTCCTGGAGCTAACTGAAGCTCACTTCTCAACCTTAGAAGCCCAGCCACCGCTGGCTTTGTCCTCTGCGACGAAGGTTCTCCGCAAGTCAAGGTGGACCCCCGGCCAAATTTAACTATCACGTTCATCTTCCCATGTCTCTCCTCTAGATCCCCCTTGGGGGAAGTATTGGTTGCTTCCCAGCCTTATAGACCGAACGTTTCAGTCTCACCTCCGCGAGGGTGGCTCTCTGCGAGCCAAGGGGAATCTTCTTACTCTTCTCTGTTATAAGCACATATCTTCTATTATCAATTCACAAGGCCTCTTCCTTTACGCAGCCGTCAATAATGTCCAGTGAATTCACTGATTTATTTGTTAGAAACCCAGATTTAACGTGTCAGCTAAATGCTGACTCGCCAAGATTTAAAAAAATATATTTATAGACTGGTTTAAAATGTTGAATTTACAGTACACATTTTTAACATTTATAATTATATCTGAAAGTACACTTTCGAAATCTTGTAAGAATGTGTTTTTTAACATTGATGTATTTAGCTAAATCTAGACTTTTTGTGGTTAAATCTTGGAAAAAATATGCGATATAATATAAAGTGTCAGTGGCGGGAAGCGCGGGGGTGAGGGGGGGGGGGGGGGATTGGGGCGGGGGTACTGCGGCTTCGAGGCTCACTAAGCTGCCAGGCATGTGATAAGATAGGTCTTCCATCACACCCTGTTGTGTGTTATTGCTTACATGTTGTAGATCTAACATAGTAAATCAACTAACAACATTAACACCACTTAAAACTAAACTATTACCTTTAACTGCTTCACTAAAACATATACAAATGGCATGCAGAGAAGAAATTACAGTATCTGAAGAAACTGTAAGTCCTAAGCCCCTTAGTGCTTTAATACTGTAGCTATTACTGGTGAAGTGTACCTCCTTTATAAAACCAAATGTAGAAAAATAAATCTTGTATGAATTCAGCTAATTATTTTTTTTTTTATAAAAAGAATAAAAAGGTAAAAATACAAATACATAGGGCATCATTTATATCCATTATGAAAATTGTATATTTTAGCTAACAATTGCATCTAATTAAATAGAATGAGAAATGTGTTTTATACACTACCTGTAAAATAATAATCTCATATTATTGTCTTGTTGTTTGTTGGAACAAAGCCGCTCCCAGAACTACTCACGCTAGAGTAGTTAGTTGGTTCAATACTAAACACAGCCCAGTGAGACAAAGAAACAAACATGGAGCAGGATTTACATTGTAGATTACAGACAGTGAGCAGCATTGGCACATTACCATTGGAAAACCTGTGAATACATCTCAGCTAATAAAGATAATGAATGTAAGAGAAGCGCAACGCAATTTGGAATTCTGTATCTCTGATTGGATTTTAAACTTGGTAAAGGCCTTTGCCCCCAACTGGATACATTTGTAGGGAATGATACAGTACCATGATATCCCTAATTTTTCTTGGGGAACCAGCTTGTTGTGGTTGATATTACTCTTTAATTCATGTGGGAAGCCTTGCTGAATGAAAGCAACCTCTCCTAAATGAAGCATGTATTTGCAATGATGGTACCATTATTACATTTCAATAAAACTACCCCCAAACTTTAAAATGCTATCTAGACTGGTACCACTTAAATCAGTGTGGAATGTATAATACATTCAATATACATTCCGCACTGTTATTAAATATGAAAACTAACATCACAAATGGCTGTATTCATAATCTGACATGGTAGCGTTTAAAAAATAGATGCCCCGAATCGCACCCCCAATAAGTAGTTTTAATAAATAGACAAGTACTTAAATGAATAAAAACACTTTCAATAATGTGTTCTCTGATTCTTTCAATTCCCTGTGAATCCCACCTCATCAGTCTTCTCTCCAGTTTTGTCAATACAGTGTTGTCTGACAATCCTACCATTCAGTGGCATACTTTATATAGATACAGCCTTATTAAAGGAAGACAAATTGGTCAGGCTTCTATAGATTTCCTTTCAATCTGGGCAGGGTGGCAGTTAGTGGAAAAAACTAGGAAATTTCAGATCTCTAGAGTCTACTGAGACAGGATGGCTTAGCCGTGACTCAAATGGCCACTTTCACAGTGAGACGATGGTTTCTGTGAATATAGGTAATGCACAGATGGGGCCAAGGCTGACCACAACCTGTTCCATTGTATTTCCTCTGGTCTCTAATTACCGTAGCAACCAACATGAGAGATTTGAAAAGGCAGGTGATGGGATAGGAGTGAAACCTGTTGGACCTTAAAAGTGGCGGATCCTGCACCATCAGGCGTGATGTAGTTCAGCCTGACAGATAATTAGGGGAGACATGAATTTTTCTAATGTAACAGATGTTCACTAATCAGGCCAGATTTGGAGTCCCTGTGCCAGCAACATTTCATGCACAATTTAACTATCTAAAAGGAATAAACTACTTAATGCATTGTACGGAAGGCACAGCTGTTTCACGGTCAGAAAATTGCTGTCAAAAATGTTCTTTTTAGAAATGACATGTTTTATATAACTCTAACAGGGTGTTTATAATGTATTAATAATAGGTGTCAAAAGATGCTGTCGTACATCATCCTCTGAGTTTTTATTTTGCTGAAGTAGTATTTACATTCAGATTATTATTATTATTTTCTTTTAATAAAGATTTCATTTTACGTGAAAAAAAACACTTCTTGAGTTTACTTTCACCTTAATTAATGGAACTTGTGTTATGGCAGCATAATAATACTTATAATTGTGACATGAGATCAAAAGGCTGTGGGATTTAAAAAAACATATTTAAGTAACATACATCATTAATGTAAAACATGTTAACTAATCACCATCATCAGGATTTTATATGCCTACAGGGCTTACTGTTAAAGGTGAACGGCTACTTAAAAGGTAAAACCTTTAATGATTAATATTTAGGTTATAAAGTACTGTAACTGCAACTGAATATTTCTTAACATTGAACAGTGCTGGTCCATCTATTTAAATCATATACCTTAAAGATAAAAAAAATACAGCTTTAATGTATTCATTTTTTGGTATATGTATATCTAAAGGCTATATGAGGTATTAATTGTATTATATGAATATGGATATCTTTTATAGCCCATAATGGTTTGAGGCCTGTTCTGAAACATCAGTCTCTCAATCTTAAACATTACATACTAGATCAAAACGATCCTTGTCCTCTGAAGAAGCTGCCTACTTAGCATTAACTGCACACAGAAAGATATCTTCCAAATGTGTCTGACCCCTATTTGCCATCTTTTGTTGCCTTCACTTTAGTTCTTGTATCAAGCCTAGCAGCTGGGCTGCACAAAATACAAGCAAATAGCTCATAATAACAGTTTAGACACCTTTCAATTTTTGCATCATGCTTGAAAAGTTTAGTGTCCCAGTAACAGGCTTGTGAGTAACTGGAAGTCAGTCCAGTGTGAGGTTTGCCACACAGCCTTCTTGTCATTGTGGGTGCCATGACAACTAGATAGTGCTGCTTAGGTTGTCAATTTTTGTATGATAAAAAGGAGAAATATTCTATGCATATGAAGGCATAATACACAAGACTGTAGCAATAAAAGTGTTAAGTGCATAGAGCTTCTATACTCAGGAAAATATCAGCATAACTTTTTAATGTGCTTTCAATTGCTATATTTGTGCACCTGATGCAAGCCAATATATGTTATCTTCTCAAAGACGACAGATTCTCTGTACTGGGTTTAGGAAAATGGATAGAGGCTATGTGGCACAGCTTGTTGTTGTACCTGTCTTCCCTCATTGGGCCTGGATTTTAACCCACAATTTTTTTTTACTCTCTATACATTTGTGACTCCCTCACCCTAACCCTATCCTTAAATAGGGGGTGGGGGCACCTAAAATATATATTTTTAAATGTCTTCATACTGAAGACTTGTTCAGTTTATAATAGCATTAATATCTGTTGAAGCATTCAATTATTTTGCAGGTATTGACCGCTGCGACAACAAAGAAAATGAAGGGCTGTAGAAATATATATTCATTCTATATAGCATAGATATAGCATACCAATATTTCTCATAAATTTAATTTCAACAAGAAGATTTCAGTTCACAATTTATATATTTTCAGTACAGTTTTAAAAAAAAAAAATCTTTATTTTATAATTTATTTCCTAAAAAAGTAACGAAAACAAAAAGCTATAAAATGCATATGTTTCCAATTTTTCCACTGAAAAAATTAAGATTCTGTGTAGAAAGAAAAGTCATTTTCTTGCTGTACAGGGTCATACAAAATTATTTTATACCTTTTTCTCCCATTTAACCACTGCCTTACCTGCACTTTTCATTTCCTATCAGCTGCAGTGACAAAACTGCATCTGTCAACTGTATCTCTTTTATCTGATGCAGTGGATGACAGGTAATCTAGCTGAAAGTTCCTACAATTGCACCACCAGAAAAACACTGGCTGATGAAATCTGAGCAGTTATCACGCTAACCATCACCTGTCAAGACTCCTGCTTCAATTTAAGGGTGCATCAATTTTCTGAAGAGGAAATCAAGGGCAAAGAATAAAAGCAGTACAGATAAACAGTGACAAAGGCCCTTTCTGCTTTTTTGTATTTATGATGGGATGTTCTAGCACGAGGAGTTCTGTGGGGTTTTTATCAGCTGTCCAGATACATCTGTGATAACGAGGGATTCTTCACACATTGATGAAGTGGCGCACTTGCACTCACTGAAAGGGCAAAAGATTTCAAACTAAAATTACTTTCACCAAATTCCTCTGAGATACTGAAGCCAGAAAGAGTAGGAAGATGGAACAAATGACAGTCACAAGTAACAATGAGACCCTCTGTTCACCACCCCCGGCAGACAAGACTAATTAAAAAAAGAAAGTCAAATACTGCTTTTGTGGTTAGGTGTCAGGTATGAAGGTTTCTCATCTTGTATCTAAGGGATATTTCAAACATATATTGACAGCCCTTTTAACTATATATATATATATATATATATATATATATATATATATATATATATATATATATATATATATATTAGCTCAATTTTGTTTAAGAACACAGTGAAATATGCGCTTCAGCCCTGACAATTTGGAAAAAGCATGTCCACAATTAACAAGTGTAGCCAAAGAATACGCAACAAACAGAATATGCATCAATATAAACTGCTTCAGTTTTTGCCGTTGTGGTACAAACCTTTATAAATGATACATATGTCTCACATTACAAGAAAACAAGGTCAAATTTAAATGATTATGGTAAAAATACTCATCCTCATGCTAAAAGGTATACATTCAGCTTGAAACTGAATGCTTTTTAAATAACTATATTTATTATAATAAGTGATTCTGCAGAAGAAAAGAAAGAAAAGCTTTTCTTGGGTTTTGAAGCCACAGTTCTTTCTTTCTGTTTTCCTATCAGCTTTTCTCTTATGATCTTATTATTCTTTTTATGTTGTGTGTCATTTTTTTAAAACTAATCATCCACTGGTTATGAACTGTAAAAATGTACAACACTGACTAACATTTTGCCAGCACTGATTAGTGATTTATAATGTATTTCAAGCCCTGCAGTTGTGCTTTTCTAACCTAAACCAGACAAATGGGTTTATCCACATCTTCTGAGCTGATGCTGGTCAGTATTTTCTGATTAGGAAAAAAACACCAAGGCGAGTATTATGAAAAAAGAGAAAAAAATGTAATTAAAGAAAACACATAATGCTCATTTTTAATAACAAGGAGCAAAGAAAAAGGTGTCTCTGGTTTAGCCAAGAACTACTCTCTCCTTCAATTTGTCATTGTGTTAATCATACCCAATAAATAAAGAACGCTTAGGAACAGCAACTGGCCTTATTTAACTTGTGTCCTTTTATTGACTGTTAAATGCATGGCAGACAGATTGTCAGATGTATTCAGATCAAATTGGTAGATAGATATTTGGAATTTCACTTAACACTGGTTAGTATGTTTGCTTTATGGGTGGTCGCTTTCACAATATTTTCATACTTACAGTACATATTAAATTATCTTGCATCTATGCACCTTTAATAACCAAACTAGATAATGTATTCTCATTTATAGCTGAAACATTATTTGATATACTTTATTACAAAAGTATTATAAACTTCATTACAAATGTTTTATTCTGTTCTAAAAATAAATGTCAGTGCTGTTGCATGTTACTGGACTGTACTTGTGGCGAAAGTCCTAACTAAATACTAGTGTCAGCCTGGATGAACATATTGTTGACTTCCTTCATGCCTATTAGCCACTGTGCTTCAACCCAGTACTGGAGGGACCACCTCAGCTGAAGTAAGAGGGTATTGGGTATCAATAGTTTAGAATGGCAAGCTCTACAGTATTTTGAGGAAACACGGAAAATGTGGCCAAATTGTGTGAAAATGTCATGTTGTGGACTACCATCCAGTTGGTCTAAACTGAGTTTAGTGAGTCGTCAAAGGACTTTAAAGTATGGTGTCACACAGCAACCTCCTTAAACTTATTTCTTATTGTATGCTTAATCATACAGCCATGGATGACCCCCAGAACTCTCTATATCACTACCATTGTCAGCTGCCTACATGTTTTCAGTATTCTTCTTCTACTCAGAAGCACTGATAGCCTTTTGATTGTTAATTGATATAACTATACACAATTGGTGTGTTTTTAAATGAAAGACTCTAGTTTATTGACTAACAATGGTTACAGAGCAGGTCACTTACTAAAAGGCTCTGTATTGAAATCACTTCAAAACAGATTCTACCAAATGCTTCTAAAAATGTACGTGGTATATCATGGTAAAATTATAGACAACTGTAGTAAACCATAGGTAAATGATAGTGAAAGCACAACCCCCTGTACCAATCAAAGCACAGCATGGTAAAGAATGGTAAACAACCATAACTGTAGAAAGCTCAGTAAATAATACATGATTACTGTAAATGATGGCAAATGTGGTTTTCCAGAAATACTTTCTGTTGTCTAACAAATTGTTCAACATACTTTTTTTTTCTAAAGAGAAGATTTGACAGTTTGAAGAAAAGGATCTTAATAAGCATTCAGTTTAACAAATAAAAGCAATGAGGGTCATGGTTGTTGCATTCTAATTACAAAACTTACATGAGAATGCACTATATTCTATATTAGACAAGTGCTGTCATAACACTATCTAGCTGGCTTCAGTAGTTGCTTTTCATGTAATGACTAATCTTTCTACCCCCTGCCTATGTCACGTATTACCAACACAATTCCTCCTACACAGTTTCAAGCTATCAATGTTTTCTTCTGTCAAGCAACATAATCAGATAACGCCAATGTTAAATACATACAAACTAAAAAAAGAATTAATTACCACTGCAACCTGCTTAGTTAAAGCATTTAGTATCACTTTTTTACTGCTCCTATATTCTTAATGCCACACAAACTATTTAACCACCTAATTAAATCACTGTTTGGGTCATGTCAATGTCCCAAGTCAAGAGATATAAGTAAGAGAGAGACGTATGTTTTCCTGAAAATCCAACCATTGATTGTATTTGACGGTTGGCACAAGTACCTGAAAACTCAAATAGCCGCCAATGGCCTGAGTACCCAGCCCATCCCAGGTCTCATTTTGCTACTAGTTATCAATTGTTAATTTGTAAAAAATTATGTTGAAGTTCTGGTTAAAATGCAGTTTACTCACAGTCTTAACAGTCCACAAAAGAAGAAAAAGAAGAAAATAATTTGCCTTTTTTTAGGTGGTTTCATTTGACGCTGTGAACTATCAGATCTGAACTTGAAATTACTGATATAGATAACCTGTAAAATTATTTTTTTTATACATGTATACACAGGAATATCCTTTCCACTGAACATTACCTCATGTGAATAATCACTTTTACCAGGCCAGAATTCAAGTTCAACATTTACTATTGTTTTGCCGCAATTGCAGGTTATTAGTCTTTCATGATATTAAAATGTCTGCCATGGTTATTAAAATGAGGGAATTTGCCTGTATTTGATTGTGTGATTATTGCAGCTTCTCATCAAAGTTCTGATATTCCAGCAACTCTCTCTGATATGAAGCCTGAAGAGAACCCCACAGGAGTGAGCTAGCCCCAGGGATTACAGAACACATGTTTTGGTGACATTAAAAAGGAAGTGCCCTGCCGTGCCCATGGTAGGTTTAGAAAGAAACAATGCTGTCGGTATATTTCTCACATCCAGGGCGCAATTCTTAGCAGTGTGTGAATACACAGGATATAATGTAGGTGGTGGTGATGGCCTCTGAATAGGGGTGACAGGTCAGCCAAGGAAGAATCCATACAAAGAAAAGATAATAAAAGGGATTCCTGGGGTTAGCAATGCATTCATTTCAGTCTCAGCCATGCTGCTAACATATAGGCTTAGTTTTCAAGTTCTTGTTTGAAAGCAAGACCTAATGATATCGATAGGCTTGGCTGCAGAAGAATTTAATTTCTGTAAAACTGCAGGCTCTTGGTTTGTTTGATTTAAAAAAGTTCAGTGGAAGGCACTTTTATCTGTGACGATGGGTAACATATGTTTTTGAAGTTGAGGGGTCTATATTAATGAATAAGAACTTATTTATCATGAACACCTTTTTCCAGAAGAAACCCATCAGGAAATGGACATGGAGAGGACCCAACAGAGTGAAAAAAGAAATCGACTACATACTCAACAACAAGAAGCACACCGTATAAGATGTCTCAGTACTAAACAATTTTAACCCAGGAAGTGACCACAGACTTGTAAGATGCAAAATACAACTAAACACAGCACTGGAGAGAGCGAAACTCGTGATGACGAAATCCAACACAATCAACGTAGAAATGCTCCAGAAGCAAAGCCTGATGTTTCAACTGGAACTGAAGAACAGTTTCAGAGCTCTTCAAGATCTGCAAAAAAATGAAGAAAGTACAAAATGCGACCAGAAGATCACGCAAGAGACAAAAGATGCAAGAGACCTCATGAAGGAAAGAAAGGAAATTAAACAAACAACAGCTCTGAAGTCGAAGATTGAATACATTGAGCTCTGCAAGACAGTAAGAAAGTGCATTACTGAGGATATACGGTCGTTCAACTGTAGGTTGGTAGAGAAAAGTACTGAAAACAACCGAAGCATGAAGAAAGCAAAACAATGACTAATCATCTGGGAAAAATCTGATTTTAGCAATCAAACAAGAGAGCTGATTTTGAAAAGAGTCGAAGACTTTTACAGAAAATGATATCAAGATGAAAAGAGAAACGTAGCAGATGACGAAGACGAGACAGAAAAAAACACAACCCGAGGAAGAAGTTCCAGATGTTCTACCCGAAGAAGTGAAACATGCTATCAAACATATGAAGACAGGAAAGGCACACGGAGAAGATGGCACAACGATTGACATCGTGAAAGAAGGAGGTGAAGACCTGCCAAAAATACTGTCGCGTATTTTTACAGATTGTATTAAGCAAAAGAAAGTGCCAAACGACTGGAACAATGCATCAGTGATACTTTTACATCTTTTACATTTTTTTTCTTCAAGTATTGTTAATCCTTGTTAGACAGCTTTTTGGGTCTTCCAGTCCTGGGTTTGTCAATTACAGATGATGTTTCTCTGTACTTGTTGATTATGCTTCCAATACCACACCTTGGAAATCGAGTTATATGAGCTATTTCACTCAATGTTTTTCCTTCTTTATGCAAGTCACGCTTGTTACAATAGTAGGAAACAATAGTGGAGGCTTTGAGTCAATTTTTGATGCTCATAATGCATCAGAGTAGGAAAATGCAACATGTCTATAACTTTTGCACAGCAAAGAACAATTTCTCAGGAATTTCTCAGAGGGGTGATTGATTGATCCACTTATTAGCATCCCTAAATACCAGTCCAGTGGAAATTATACTTCATTAGGATTAAAAAGGGACAGGTCTCATGTACCAAGCAAACTTCTGTTATAGCAAAGGAGTAAGCTCTAATATTTTGGTATATCAATTAAGGATTTTCTTTCCTACCACCTAATAAAATATCTTGTCTTATAATTGGAAAGGGTGGAACAGCAGATGACTGGGAAAGATATGTGGTTTAGAGGATAATGTTTAAAATGAGTGAAAACACCCAAACAGACAAAAACGCTTCAGGTGCAACAAGGTCATCTTCAGAGGAGATCCAGTGCTTGCATAGTTGTTGTTTTTTGGTTTGTCTGAAAATCAACCGCAATGTCACTGCCACCAGCGTTGTCTCTGTAAATAAAAAAAAAAGTTCTGAAATGCTAATGAATTCCTACAAAATATACAGGTGAAAAACTGCTGCAGTCAGAATACTCAAATTAAAAGAACTGCTGTGGCAAGAGTATGCAATCAGTAAGCAATTCACTTTGCATTATTTTCCATTTCAGTGACCCCTTCCTGGTAACTTTTGTAAACTCAATCCTGTGCCTGTAATGTGCTATCAAACAAGTCATATTTCCACGTTCAGAAGGTGCATCCAGGTGTGAAGGTACCATACCATGCCATACCTTCATGTACAAGCACCCCTGGTGCTTTTTAAGTGATAGTTCCCATCGATTAAGATATTTTAAAGCCACATGGTTGCTTAAAACTTTTCAAGTTTTCGCTAGGATGTAATGACTGAAACAGAAAATAAAATATAAAGGGATTCTAAACAAGAAGAATAGAACTGTACATTAGGTAAGATACCTGTATTTCACACCCGCATCAAGTTGCTCTTTAATATGGTAAAGTCTGAATCCAGGTGATATTCAGAAATCATTATCTTTGTTACTGAAAACAGAGATTAAAAAGCTTGCTGTGTGATTATACAATGTTGCCAGGGCTCCTTTAGAGCTGATTTCTTAACATTAAATATCTCCTAGCCTTTGGGATAAAACGTCTGTCCACCTCAATGCTCTCATTAATTTCCACGTATGGGGTATCATAAGAAATATATACATACAGGTTTACAATCTATTACCTTTACAGGACTGTTAATTTAATTAAAGCAAATAAACTTATAACTGCCTATCTGACTGACTGTCGTGACAATAGTCTGCTGAGAAAGCTAATTTGCTCACATCCAGCAGCCCCTCCTGAAACAGATAATACTATTTTATTACACAAAGGTCACTAGGGAAATTAACTCCTCAGCTATCAAATAAAAAAAACTGCCCTGAATAACAAGTATCATTTGATTACTTTCTATCCTTAGATACCCACTAGATTACGCCAGTGACCTTTTCACAAACCTTGCTGGAAGTCATGCAAAGCTTTATACAGCATCACCCTACCCTGGACATGTTTTATTAAAATACTAATTGAAAAAGGCAGTAGCAACAGGGTAAATAAAAAGTTTTCAGCTTGTTGCTTGACTATTGCAGCCTTTTCCTGAGTTTAAACATGATTTTTTTAACTCTTGAAATGCAGCAATCCGTAAGTACTAAATCTTGTTGGTTTGATTTCATTTAGACTTCACACATACGACAAAGAATGACATTATCTGGGTCAAATTTAAAGTTTTTAACAATACTGACCTTGCAGGGGTTTTTCACGCTTATCAACACAGCATTATAACTATTTCTTATTCTTCCATTGTACACCCTCTCCTTCTGTTTAGCATGTAACAATTTTACTAGCCTTCCATCCATCTTGACTGCCACAATCAAACAGGTCAAAGCTATTTCCTTCATTATGTAGATGGTCTGGAACAAGGTATTCTGAATTGTATCTTTGAATAAAAAAATAAAAAAATCACATCAACAGATAATGAAAGTTTGCATCAAAGTGACAAAAAATGCCCTAACTATTACAGATTTCAATCAATGAAGTCTCAACTAACAAAAAAACACAAGGAAAGATTCACTGCCATTGTTTACTTCTGTCATCAACAAAATCAATGAAACTCATCCTTTCAATAGCATCCAATTATCAGTGTAAAGTAGAGCACGCCTTCCATAATAAATCAGAAAACTTCATGTGAAAACAGACACAGACAAGATCAAAGTTAATTGAAATGCAAGTAATGCTTAATGCAGCACTAAATACTCTTCAATTAAATTAACTAAGTTGAAAACGTATGATTCAAATAGCTTTATAGCTATTACATTTACTCTGCAGTGAATAATCTGATTTTAGGCTGTTTAAAAAACTGTTTGAAAAGCTAATTAGCAGTTCAAAGTACAGAAGGTGGTTCCCACTAGGAATACCATTTAAATTATGTAGTATCTTCATTGTGAACAATCTCCTTCTTTTCTGAATTTTAGTTTGAGTGCAGGGGGTTTCTTAGTCCTCTTTATTGGTGGGTAGCGCAGAAGCCACCTCCTAAATTCACAGCATAGCATTGTTATGTTCTGTTATCTCATTAACATTTAAGCTCCTTATTGTATTAACTCTCAAATGTAGAGCATTATATACCAGGCATCAAAAGAGATAATATGAAGAGTCACAGGCACTCTTAGGATAAGGAAAGCACATGGGATTCAAGGCCTCTCTAAATGGTTTTAATAGTGCTGCAGAAGTGTTAACAGACACTGACAGTAAAGTCATCTTACAAGTCTGAGGCTTAACAAAACATTTATTGTTTAGTCGCTGTCATTTTCCATCATGAAAAAAAAATCATCTATTACTTTAAACTTCAAGCATAAAATACAGAAATAGTACCAAAGAGAAACTTAGTTCTGATAATACATTTTGATAATATTTCAACAAAGTAAATGTATTTTTCCTATGTAGCACTATTTTATATAAATAAATTCAGTTCACATGGTGGTTGTATCTGTTTTATAAACATTTAGGAAATATATATATATATATATATATATATATATATATATATATATATATATATATATATATATATATATATATATATAAAAACATAATAGATGCAGATGGTCTGGCCTTAAACATCAATGGCTGGTTTCACAGACTCCGATTATCACTAATCTTGGACTAACTAATGTTATTTTAGGTAAACTAGTCCAAGACTAATGCTAATCAGGGTCTGTGAAACCAATCGTTAAACTTTTCAGATTTAATTGAAAACCATTTTTCAAGGTAGTGTGATTCATATTTTTGTCATTGCTCACTGAAATGAAAACAAATTTCAATGTTCTCCTCTGACCTTCATTATGATAGTCAGAGGAGAAAAGCCATCACTCTGTGATACCTCATGAATGGAATGGATCCCTATTATTGTTAAACAAATGATACAGTGAGAAAGGGTCTTACTGTTTTACAGTCTATACAGGCACAGGAATGGTAAATGATGGGTGGTTGGGTGGAGTTTGTTTGGTGAATCTAATCTTTTCAAGCAATTTACCCCTCATCTCCATTACTGACGGTGTAACCATGCCATATTTTGTTTTAAACACTGATTTTATTAGTGTAAACCTACAGTAAAGATCCCCTGTGCTTTTTTTATGCACCAGAGTCTGGTCTCCATAAAAAATTATATAAATCAAGGAATTTGAACACCTTAAAAATTAATTATAGTTGCAACTGACATGTTCTGGAAAGGAACTGTTAGTGTATCTATATCATAGAATATATAATATGAAAATATGGCTGCTTATGCTTTATTCTGATTTTTATAAATTAAGCAACTTCCCATACAATGTTCTCAAGCACAGAGAGTACTCATAATGGACCCCATATAGCCTACCCTCCCATCTCACTATGCAGACTCTAGCACACATCCACCCACAGACACATAGCTCCTTAACCTCCTGACAATCATTTGTTCAAAACCACCCAGTCAAATTAGAAAAATGCAGCAGAACATAGTGAATGGATAGGCAAGCATGACAAAGAACAAACATAACAAAAAATGATATTATATTATTATTAAAATTATTAAAACAGCAGTGTGGAGTAGTGGTTAGGGCTCTGGACTCCTGACCGGAGGGTTGTGGGTTCAATCTCTTGTGGGGGACACTGCTGCTGTACCCTTGAGCAAGGTACTTTACCTAGATTGCTCCAGTAAAAACCCAACTGTATAAATGGGTAATTGTATGTAAAAATAAAGTGATATCTTGTAACAATTGTAAGTCGCCCTGGATAAGGGCGTCTGCTAAGAAATAAATAATATTAGAATTATTATTACTTTGTTTATTAATTCGGGTCCTTGAGTTTAACAGACTTGTGAAATTTTCTGACTGTCACGCTATACCAATCTTCTGAGGAATCTTACATAAACAAGTGTTTGGGTTTGTCCTGACGGTCATTGAAGCTGCTGATTGCCAAGGTAGGAAAGTGTTGTGACCCAGGCAGTGCTGTCAAACTGAAGTGATGTGTGAATTACAAGAATCATTATCTAAATAATTCTATGTATGTTTTAAGTTTATAAAATGTATTTATTTATTTTCCAATAGGTTGTTGGGAAACATGTTCCGAAAGATCAATATATTTGTTTCTGCTTAAATTACCTATACTATATACAAAAAGTCTCTTTAAAAAATCTCTTATGAATGGACTATACTTACAGTATCATATAGAACCATTTTTCTATCTTTTATCAATAACTAGTCAAAAGTAGGGAGTGTACAGCAGGTTCACAACAGAATGTGTAATAGCTCTCATTCAAAGGGGGATTTCCAGGACAATATGCAGGTATAGCCCCTTTCATAAACACCTACTAGAATAATCATTAATATCCTCCTCTAGCTTCTGTTAATTAAAAAAAAATGCTACAAGCTTAATCACAGTTAAATGCAATAATGTTAAATCAAATTTTCATTTGTAATGGCTCATCCCTCATTAGTCACCCACAGCAGACTGAATCAGGCAGTGAGTAAAATATTATGTTAATGATCAACATTATTTAACACTTCTCCTTACCTTGTAGTATATCATGCACTTGAGGGAATTCAAAAGCAAAGATCTACTAGGAAATGTTAAAGATAATACATTACGGCTGTACGTTCCGGCCATATTAATAGATGAGTGTGTTGCAAGTGAACCTGAACTAATGAGATTGACATTAGGATTGATTGATAAAGCTGATTTTTGTTAAAGTTTTAAAAACAAAATCAACACTGCATTAACCTCCATTTATAACTTGTTGTCTTAAACCATAATAAACGAGTATAGGTACATGTTATATCTTTGTAAAAACTAATGTCGGGATGTGGGATGAAAGAACATAAGAACATAAGAGAGCCCATCTTGCTCGTTTGGTTGTTAGTAGCTTATTGATCCCAGAATCTCATCAAGCAGCTACTTGAAGGATCCCAGGGTTTCAGCTTCAACAACATTACTGGGGAGTTGGTTCCAGACCCTCACAATTCTCTGTGTAAAAAAGTGCCTCCTATTTTCTGTTCTGAATGCCCCTTTATCTAATCTCCATTTGTGACCGCTGGTCCTTGTTTCTTTTTTCGAGTCAAACAAAGAGGACTAATGGGTTAAAGGAGTCATCAGAGTCAATTTATTAATTCTTATTTGCCTGAGCAACCTTATCACTGGTCCTCTTTTATTGTGATGAACTTTTTTCAAGTATTATTTTCAACAATGTTAGTACAGCTGCATGCCGTATCTTATGACTGAGTGTTTAATTATGCAAACATACTTACATACATTCATAATACATTCATACACACATACATACATTGAAGGTCGAACGGAGACCGTGGGCTATCCATCTGATCAGACATTGCTGCAGGTTTTACTGAATGTAATGCCTACTATAGGGTTGCCATATTAAGGGATAGCATGATAACGTGTCTCAATCTCCATATAAACACTGCAGTCAAACCTTCAGTTACAAAATCTCTAATAGGGAGGAGAAGGTGGTGATGAGAATTCCTCTGTTAATGTATGTTCCTTTGTCAAAAGGCCATAAATCAACTGCCTTAAAACCGCCATCCCCACACCGGGATGACAAGACAACCAAAGGTGAATAGATAGGTAGGCAGGAAGGTGCATTTATCTTATCCACATTTCCTTTCAAGTAGTCTTCCTGTTTCTTGTCAGAATGCTTGAAAAAGAAGTTTTCTGAAATATTGGCATCATTAATGTGTTCTGTCCTTAAGGGAATAACAACATTTATTTTAATGGCTTGGGGAGAAACCTCTCCTTTTCTAAAAAAAAAAAAAAAATGGATGTAGTTTTGGCATCATCAGCAAATACCAACCTGAAGGTAATTTAAAAAATGATTTTGTATGCAAAGTAAACTCCACTTCTGTCCTCTAGCCAGCAGATACAAATCTCTGCTTGTTGCTGCTGTCCATTCACCTACCTCCTTCTTTGTAGTGCATTACAAAGTTGGAGTTAAATAGAAAAACATGGATATTCAATATTGTATACATAGTGTTGAATTTGCACAAGGCTTGTCGCCTGTGATCCCTCCGGTGTCGATGATGTGTATCCATATAAAATTCAAATGCTTCATTAAAATGTATTAAACTGTAATTTGGATTTAAAAGAAAGAAACCGTCCACCGTATGCATTGCATACAGTATATTATCCAGAGACTTCTGAGCCTGAACCATTAACAAAGAATAGCCTATTGGTAGAAGAAGTGCAGGGAAGAAGAAAATCAGATTAAACAATTAGTGTCAATTAGCCCTGGCAAAATCATTCCGCAAACAATTGGTCTCAAGTGCCTTGCTTAATTATGTGCGACTTTCACTGCACCTTATCAAGTCACACGTCTGCCTTGATTCATGTTTGACTCTTGAGTTTCCCAGTGGTGCAATTCATTATTCTCTAGTAAACAAGTCCTCGATAATAAATGACACCAGAAAACAAAACAGTTTCTTATTACCAAACCTTTATTTAAGCACAGCTACTGCAAACTGCAAAGGGATAAAAAAAATATTCATGATTAGGTGCAGTATGTTAAAACAAGACAAGCAAAATCAACTTTGGCAGTCACAGCAAAAGGTCCGGACAATATGAAAGGAATTATCAACTACTGTATTACTGTATTAGATATCATAGATCTAAAAAATAAAATGCAAAACAACACAGAAAACATCCCGACAAGCCAGAGAAACTGGTCAAACTGGTGTAAGTGAATTCCTGTTAGATTGTTGTTTTTTCTTTTCTTTTCTAATAAATATAGGTTACACATGAATTAGTTATTGTGTATTATTACACTCCATCATGCATTTGTAAATAAATAAATAAATAAATAAATAAAACACATAACCACAGTGCTTACTGATTGAACTCTATATTTGAAATTATTTGTGGCCATCAATTATAATGTGAAACATTCTCTTTTGCATTAATCAACTATATCACTCAATAACACAAATTTATATTAAAACCATCTTTATTTTAACTTTTAACTAGACCAGGAAGAATCAGTTCAACATAAATGGAGAGTATTTCCATTTTAAACATTAATAAAATACATTTTCTGCATTCTACTACAGTATATGCTAAAAGTTTGTACCAGTGACAGGAAGAGTAAAACTACTCACTTTATTTTAAAACAACACCAGCATTAGGTTACACAAATATCAAAACTATAACTCGTTCCTAAATCATGTCAATGATAGAATGTTAAGAAAAAAATATAGAAATAAAAGCACCTTGATTGAACACAAAGCAAATATATTTCCATCATTTCTTTTTGATACAAATCTTTATGTCACATCATTGGTGCAACTGGAACACAATACAATGTACACAGAAAGCAGACAGCAGGCACAATGACATGTTAAATTACCCACATGATGTATAGCTTAATGAACCCCCTTGTGTTGATCAGGCTTGGCATTAATCAACAGCCATGAACAGATTCCCTTATTTTCTCACTGCTTCTCTGATAAACTGCAATTTCATTTAACCTTGGACAGGAACTTTAATAGCTTCCACGGGATGACTGTCAATACTTCCCTGGCTGTACAGTGATTAAATTGCCAGGCAAGATGGGTGTCTTCATTGCCCCCCCCCCCCCCCCCCCCCTCCCACCCCCACACTCCCACCCCCAGCCCCCACCCAACCCCTGTTTAATATTAAACTTAAGTTTAAATATGTATCTGCATTAAGCATAAGGAAAGGTAAAGGTACTTTTATATTTGTGTTTGAGTGTGCTGCAAGCAGGATACAAAGGGAATCATTTGCTTAATTATTATTTTCTTTATAACAAATATATCCAAATACTAAAGAAAATCAAACATTACTGTTAACCTTACCACTGTGGTCAGCTCACATGCAGATAAACATGAGGTACATCCATAACAAATCAGTGGTAAAAATTGTTGGAACCCTACCACATAAAACTGTGTACTTGGTCTAAAATGCACCATAAAACAACATTGTACATATGACAGTACAATTCAACTAATTTCAAATATTATTTTCATATGGTGTGTTTTGAATGAACACCATGTATATAGTTTGTATCTTGGAGCGCAGGTGACTAAGATTATAATTTACTTTTGATTTTCTTTCTGCATACAAGGCATGATTTATAAAAGCTCTATCAAATAAAGACATGATAGCCTTAAATCTTTACATTATCATGTATTGGATATTTTACATTATATATCTGTGGCTTTATATAAACAACACTAAAAGTTGAGGTTGGCTTAAAAATTTAGTGTGCCCAAGTGTTTTGACCCCAATTTCCTCCCCAATTTGGAATGTCAAATTATTTTTTTCTCTTCCCTGCAGTAATTCCCCGCACAGCTCAGGAGAAGTTTCAATGGGTGACCCAGGAATTCAAAAGCAGATGTCAGCAAGCTACCAACCTCTGGATGACAAAGGCAAGCCCTGCACGTGTCCGCTCTGAGCTCACTGGGCGCCTGGCCAGCAGGGTTCACTGTAGTGCGATGAGGAGAAGTAGTCCCTGGCAGTTTTGCCTCCCCAGTGAAGAACGGCTGCTCCACACAGCCAGGAGGCGTACCTGCGCTGTTTGACTCACCCTGCACACCACAGGGCTGTGCTTTTACCAGGTGAGTCACTCGAGGACCCCATAGTACACATTTTTCTTCATTCCTTCAATAAGGTTTGTATTCATTGCATTGGTTTGATATGTTACTTTTAGTTTTACAGAATAAAAAGAAAACAACAAAGAAAAAAAAAGATGCTGGATGAAATAACCTGGGTAGAACTTTAATGATGCCCTTTTACGCTGGAGTAGAATATCTACCTAAGATCCGTGTAAATTTAGCACTGTCTATTTAGCCTAAATTAACACTAATGAGACTGTTGGTATGAATCCAGGCTATTCCTTTGCCGACCGAGGATGGGAGCTCCCAGGGGGTGGCGCACAATTGGCAGAGCACTGCCCGGGGGGAGGGAGGGCTAGATCGGCCAATGTGGCTCACCATGCACCAGTGACTCCTGTGGTCTGGCCGGGCACCTGCGGGCTTGCCTGTAAGCTGCCCAGGGCTGCGTTGTTCTCCAACGCTGTAGCTATGGGTGGCTGCATGGTGGGTCTGCAGTTTGTAAAGAAGCGGGCAGCTGACAGCACATGCTTCAGAGGACAGCATGTGTTCGTCTTCGCCCCTCCCGAGTCAGCGTAGGGGTGGTAGCGGTGGGCTGAGCCTAAAAATAATTGGACATTACTAAATTGTGGAGAAGACAATAAAAATAATTGGCGACCACTAAATTAAAAAAAAAATAAAGAAAAAAAACAATTGTCAAGGAAGGAAGGACATGGGACTTTATTTAACATATTACAAAATGGTTTGATGAAAGAAGATTCTTTCTCCTCTTGGAAATTGGGAATATAATACTTTAATTAACGACAATGTAGTTATTCCTCTTATTTATATCGTATACACATATATCGTTTTTAATTTACACTTCTATATTTTAATGTGTTGAAATAATTGTTTATTTATACATTTATTTTTCATCTCTCAGACAATATCATAATAACTTCAAAATACAATTTAAATGTCACCTTGCAAATGTTCCTAGCTGTTGTGATGCTCTACTATTGAGAATGCGATGTGAAGGAGTACGTCCATCATTGCAAGAGATGTATTGTAAGCAAAACCCCGGAACTTGAAGGGAGAGCCCAATTGTTAAAAATATCACCACTTCCACTCCATTAGTGTGTATGTATTGACTTCTGGTTGGCAAGAGAATGACAAGAACAAGTCTATTGATGTTTTGTTTGTTACAGATCACTTTACAAAGCTTGCCCGTGCATTTTCCTGCCCGAATCAGTCAGCGAAGACCGTAACTTGTCAGCTGTGGAAGAACTTCCTCTGCTCTATGGGTTTTGAAGATACATTCATTCTGACCAGGGTGCCAACTTCGAGAGCCAGCTGATAGCTGAACTATTGAAGGTAGCAGGAATTGCAAAGACACACACAACATTGTATCACCCGGTGGGCAACAGAAGCATGGAAAGATTTAATTAGATGTTGGGATCTATGATTGGTGCTTTACCACCTAGGGCAAAGCATAGGGATGCTGAGATGCTGAACACCGTAACACTGACGTATAACTGTACTATCCATGAAACTACGGGTTCATGCTGATGTTTGGTAGAACACAGACGTTACCAGTTGACGCAATATTTGGAAGTGTGCTAAGAGACGACAATGTAGTTGAGTTGGATGCCGAGGTGTCAGCCCTGCTAAAGGATCTGCTAAAATGGCTCAATGAAATGCAACAGAAGTGACATGCGGAAATCTATAAAAGGAAGATGAAAGTTGGGAAAGTGGTTGTTAGCAAGAAACCAGACATACACAGCTGTGGTTAAGACAGTTCGTTGAAATCTGATCATGCCCGTAAATTTTCTTGCCAATTGTAGATGAGGAAGAGGATGATACCTCATCTTAAGACAGCAATGTTAAAGATAATGAGTCGTTGAATGTGGTGACTGAGTGGGAAACACCTGACCAGAGAACTGAGTCATGGGTTGTCGAGTTATCAGAAGGGCCTAGTGAGGAGAGAGGAGAGGAGCCTTGTGTAACAAGAGTACCATCAGGAAAAAGCAATGCTGCCAGTGGCATAGATGACAGCAGTGACTATTTAGCAAGCTGGGCTCTGCACATTAATTGCTGTTTTCAGTTAGTGCCAAAACTGTTATTCGAAGGAAGGTGGATTCGACTCAAACTGTTGAAGACACAAAGGGCCTCATTTACTAACGGTTCTTATGTGATAACACCTTATCCAAGGATAAGGTGCGTGCTAGATAATCCCGTATTTATCAACCACGATAAAGCACGACTTAAAGCATAAGACGTGAGTTAGCATGCACGCCTTAAAAATGACATGATGGTTACATTAGCATCTGCTGAATATGCAGAATGCTGGGTGATGTATTTAAATGAAGTAGCATGAGAGCACTAATGAGGCTAATGATATTCAGACGATATTTACTAAACTGTGCTAACCATGAAGCACACCTTAAATCGCATGCTAGACAGCACTGATGGAAAGCAGGTGTTATGAGCCGAGATCCGTCTTAAAGCTGTCTGTCAGCACAAGGTAGAGGTATATATATGTACAATACTACACATCTGAAACCCTGTAAATAAGTGTGGCAAAGTGGTTAACAGTGTGCAGGTGCAGGTGATAAATAATCAGACAAACAATGAATAATCCAGGTGCAATGAAGGTTTGATTGTATAATCCAATGCCTGATGACTAACAGCAGTAAACAATATTATTATTATTATTATTATTATTATTATTATTATTATTATTTATTTATTTCTTAGCAGACACCCTTATCCAGGGCTACTTACAATCGTAAGCAAATACATTTCAAGTATCACAGTACAAGTAATAATACAATTAAGAGCAAGATAAATACAATGACTTTGGGTCAAGCAAGTACAAGTGTGACAAAATACAATTCAATAATACAGCAGATAACAGTGTCAGTGATAGTTACATCAGGATATGATTAAATACAAAATACTACAGATTAAACACTTGGCAGATTACAGTACTCTGAAGTACAGGATTAAATGCAGTAAAATAGGGGGCAGATAAGAGCAAGTAAAGCGCATTTAAGGAAGGGTGATAAGTGTCCCAGGGGAAAAACAGAGGAGTTCTTCAGGTGCTGTCTGAAGAGGTGAGTCTTAAGGAGGCGCCAGAATGTGGTCAGGGACAATAACAATGTTAATGAAGCAATACAGCAGCGTGTATTGCTTAGTTATAATCCGCAAAATAATAACAGTCCCGTTTCAGTTCACCCACATGTAACACAAACACAAACACAAACACCAGTCCGCAGTGCGTGCTCTAGTGCTCGTGGTGAATACAGTTCTTTAGTGACAACAAAAGTGCAGAGTTGTTGATCCGGGTTTAGTGCTGGCCTTTGGCGACAGATCCGGATCGTGTTAGCCATTCAAATAATTACAAACAGTATTAATAACGACAAACAAAAACAAACAAAACACTCACGTTTCACAGCACAGGTTCTCCTTCTGGTCATTTAACGTAACCATTCACAAAGGAACAGATCACATCGCTACGTCCCCTTTTTATAACGTCACCTTGGTCAAAGAGAACATCTGCTCCTCCAATCCGCGGATGCCACGTCGTTTCCTGTCCGGGTCATTGAGTTTGTATACCATAGCTTTGCTCCCTTTCTAGATGTCCGACTTCCACCTAACCCTGGGAATAAACTGTCGTTCCATTTAGTCCAGGGTGTTCTGTTCCCTTTACACAGTGCCCCCGCAGGTCGGGAGGGAGAGCTAACACCAAGAATCATTCGATCTCTGTCACAATAAGACTCATTTTAAAATAAATGCGTTAATATACTAAAACGCACATATACCAGCCGACTGCATAAAATAAATGTTACAGGATTGTGTTAACAAGCATCTTATGGCTACTTTTAAGAACCTTTAGTAAATGAGGCCCAAAGTCTACTCCAAGTGGAAGCACTTCCTATGCAAATTGTGCTGCAGTGTTGGAGGAAGAGTCACTATTCAGACTCAGGACAGTCTCACAGATTTCAAAAATAGTTACTACTAGTGATCAAATATCAACGCTTAGTATTAGTATGTGAGCTCAATGGCAGGGAGAACTATTAAACCACCCATCCATCGACTGATATAGTGCATGACAACACAACACATGATCTAATATCAAGGTATAGGTGGGTAGAGTTAGTGTGGGGACAGATATGTGTACACTCTGCATATGTATCCTGAGTGCTGCAGGGATTAGTTAAGCATACTTCACTAGACCCTTGAAATTGGGTAACCTTAGGGTTGAACTACCTTATTAATCTGTGATAGAATCACCTTACCATAGTTATTTAGTTTTACTCGTTAGTTGTTAGGATAGGTTTAAACTGCAGTTCCAGTGTATTTGATTGTGTTATCTGTTAATATTGTTTGTTTTGTATTACATCGTGGATGGTAATCTAATGAAAGTCAGTGGGGGTGAGTGTGACAGGGTTATTTATGATTTCACTAAATTCCAATTAAAGCCAATAGAAGAAGGGGATATAACAGCTGTGCCTGTGAAGTTTCATTATGCTACAGACAATCCCATTACATCAGATAGGTAGACAGTGAATATAGTTAGCACAAGTTATTATTATTATTATTATTTGTTTATTTAGCAGATACCTTTATCCAAGGCGACTTACAGAGACTAGCGTGTGTGAACTATGCATCAGCTGCAGAGTCACTTACAACTATGTCTCACCCGAAAGACGGAGCACAAGGAGGTTAGGTGACTTGCTCAGGGTCATACAATGAGCCAGTGGCTGAGGTGGGATTTGAACCGGGGACCTCCTGGTTACAAACCCATTTCTTTAACCACTGGACCACACAGCCTCTTTAACAACAATTGCGGTTCTTCCTGGTGTCAGAAATGGTAATCAGTAACTGTTAATATTATTATGAGTATTGATTGTGGGTATCTCCCATGTTTTAACAAAACTAAACTGCGCCATTTTATCGGGCTCAGTCTGTCAACCACAGAGCATACGGGTATAGCTGGGCCTGGACACCAAAACTGAGGGCTGTATTTGTACTTTCTGTTTTATGCAGAAATAAAAAAATGTGTCTTCAAGGTTCCACAGTTTACATCCAACCTCAAAACACAACGCAGAGAGCAGTTATCACCATTTCCCCATCCCCCTTTTTGTCAGGAATTTACAAGAAATTTGACCCACGTGACATAAGCAGATACAAACTTCCACTAATGTAATTGTTTCTCAAGAGGGTAATTTTAGTAAGTTCAAAAAGCAGACTAATCCTTGGTACTTACTGCAGTGACAGAGTTCATACTTTTCTAAAGGAGTGTGCCAATAAAACGCATGACTAATAGTGAAGTCAAACAGTGAAAGGTTTTCAATAACTGGCATTAACTTTCTGTCTCTGTGCTTGTTAACATGCCTAACAAGCATGTCAAAAACAACAGACATTATATGTGATGCAAAATAAACATTGGTGGTCCAGATAGTATACTGTTAGGATGTGTTTATGATTACATATTTTCTTCACCGTACCATATTTTTGTTGTTTAGGGCTCATGTCACAAAAGGTTTGTGTTAATTGACTTATAAAATAGCAGTGCTTAGTACTATATATATATATATATATATATATATATATATATATATATATATATATATATATAGTACTATATATATAGGCTCCCTTGAGAAAGATATGTACAACATATCGAAACGTTGGGCAGCTGGCTCTTTGAGCTAATATATATATATATATATATATATATATATATATATATATATATATATATATATATATATAAACCACAGTTGCAATGTCGACTCCTCTAAATACACTTCAGTAATGTGTTTTATTTTTTTTTGTTATGCCAATGTGTTGTTAAATGGTCATATAAAAGCATCCATTCCCTTTCACTACTAGACTATAACAGCATGGCGTGGTGTAAAGACAGTTTGTTTTGGTGTAGTGGTTTTCTCTTGAACAATACTGTATCATATTGACAGTTTCAGTGTTCCTGTGTATGCATGACTGACACCTGACACAACTGACACACAGGCTTAAAAGGGACAACCCAGCAGTGAGAACACTCTGACCAATAACATTAACAGGGCACCCAACTGTATCCCAAGCCATGAAGTGCATCAAGAATAGCAGGACAGCTGTAGCTTTTCTGGCTATTGTGCACGGAGGCAGTGAATGGGATGACAGATGCAAGGACACTTTTCAACAACAGCCAGGAACTCCCCTCTGACAAATACGCAAGATTGACGGTCTCTGCGCCTTTTTATTTCTTTTTTTTAAATAACGAAAGACATCTGCCTCCTTATTTTCAAGTTGTGAAGAAGTAAAATGTGTTAAAAGAGTTCCATTAGAGTATGCACTTAAAACTAGCCTCTGTGTTGACACAGTGTTGGGATAAATCTGACAATTGCACATTCTTAGTCAGGGGACAGCACACTGATCCTTAAGTCTCATTTGTTTCACCTCAGGACATCCTTGTTTGAGTAAAACGTTGCTCACAAGTCAAATTAGTTCAGTGGCCCCCACTTAACCCCTCCATGGTGGTGTTCTCATTATAAATATACCCCTGCACTTTTTGGAAAACCTGTGCTTCAGTCAACATTTCTAGTGTCAGGTATCTTGTAAAACATGTGGGCAGTAATTGAATGAGATTTCATGCACTGAAGTCAAACCAGATAGTTTTGAATGTGCCACAATTAGCTTTACCTATTTATAGATTATTGATGGATTCACTTACCTGTTTAGAAAACATTAATCAGGTAATTTTTGTTCTCTCACAATGAGTGGATATGATAGCTAAAATAATAAAAAATATATGTCGTGTGTTTTGTGAATTTTGTCCAATTTACAAGCAAAAAATACAGGCAAAACATTATTTACAAAATTATACAAACCACCGTCTTTTGTTTTACTTAATTCAAGTACAAAAAAAACATACAATTGTATAATACTTGGAAGGGTACTACTGTAATAGCTTTAAAGGTGGCTGTATTTAGATCAATTGAATAGACCCCAATGATCCATCAAAGGAATTTAAGAAATACTGCCAGTGTAAAGCGAAGAAAGTAACTTCAATCTCATCTAACTCTTCTAGTTCTAAATGGTTTGTTTTTCGTTTCTATTAGTTACAAATGTTCATGTAAATTGAAAATGCTACTTCAAGGAACATAAGGCCCTGTTCATAACTTAAAGCTCTGTTTTAAGGAATGTTTAATCAAAGTTTTTTAAAGACCATTTTGGTTAAGTAAAATAGTTTTACAGTTCACAAAACCCCTTTACATAGTTTTAAAGGGTCTCTTCAGTGTTTTTCTTAAAAAAGACATTACTTTAAAACAGCCCTTAAAGTTTTGTAAATATGGCCCATAATGGCATATAGTATTTCACCACTGTTTGATTGACGTCTGTATCTGAAAGGATAAAATGCCACGTACCGTAAAACTTCAATTAAACGCCTCTGTCATTTATTTATAATATTTGCCAGCAGACCCACCGTGTATTGGAGACCAACGTTTATATTAGATCACTTGCTTAACATGCTTCATGCGGGCATTGAGAAGCCACTAACACACAGCCTTGTAGCAACATCGTAACTCAATTTAAACTTTGATAAAATGTTGTGTGTCAGTGGGAACTAAGTAACAGTTTTGTTTTATAGAAAATGACATTGTATTGTACACCCTCAAGTATATAGAGAAAGTATTAGTACGGTCTTTTTATATACACTGTTTAACAAGTATACGGAATGCAAAACGTAACAAGCAGAAGTATAAATTTGTATTTAAAAATGGAATTAGATCTACCATTGTTAATAATAATAATAATAATAATAATAATAATAATAATAATAATAATAATAATAATAATAATAATAATAACAGTTAAATCCACTAAAAGACAGCCCTGCAGATATCAGAACAGTCATGTAAGCTATGCTTACAGCACAATAATAATAATAATAATAATAATAATAATAATAATAATAATAATAATAATAATAATAACAAGAAAAGCAATAAGTAATCATTATCAAAAATAACGTATTGTTTAATTTCAAATTTGTATATTGTTAATACAACAAAACATGTTAAAATACACCAAGAGGTTTGTATCTGGCCTACTTTCAGCACATAATAAATGCATTAAACAAATATGCATTGCATGTAGGCCTACCTTAAATTATGTTTCTATTATTATTATTATTTATTAATCCTGAGAGTCACTTTCATTACTGTTACTTATTAGCAGTTCATTACGCTCAGGCTCCGCCTCATCTTCCTCAGCTTCAATGGCAGTGACAGAGACCCGGCGTTTAATAGAGACAATATTTGCCAATATTTTCCAGCAGACCCCAGCATGTATTTGAGAGAGGCGATTATTTGAAGTTTTACGGTACATGTGTTACAAACTGATAAACAACTTCAGAGTGTGTAAGGCACTGTACCTTACATGATTACATTGTTTTGTTGTTTGGTTCTAGTTTCCTAAAGCAACATTACACATTTCCTTTAAAAACAATAAAAAAAATCTAAGAATGAAGGATGAACGCTTTTAAAATATGCCCCATAGGCCCATATTCAAAGTCATTTCAAGAATGTGTTTTTTAAAGTTTTAATAAATACAAAAATGATACTCATGAAACTATAATTCTACCCTTGCTGAATTTCTTATAAAAAGATATAACAGTAACAAATGACACAATAGTTACAAAGTTATATATATTTTTTTATAAGATTAACACATTTGATTGTACAATATAAGAGGTAATGAGAGAACACCCAAGCAATACAGAATACATCAACATTATGTTTAACATCAATAATACATTTGAAAAAAGAATATGTGCCAGCAATAAAGCATTCACATTTGAGAAATATTCAAGTAAGTTCCTAAGCTGCTAGGCATATAAACTGGCAGCTGTCTGATCGATTAGAGACAAAGGCTGAAAAGTTAGGGCAGTCAGGGGATTGTTAACTGGCCATTTAGCCTGCCTCACATTTATATCATTGTTTATGGTAGAAGAGCCTTCTTGAATGCACAATCTGTTCCACACCTGCGCACAGCTTGCCATGGACTTTAATAATAATAATAATAATAATAATAATAATAATAATAATAATAATAATAATAATAATAATAATTATTATTATTATTATTATTATTATTATTATTATTATTATTATTATTATTTGTGTGTGTATACATATCAGTGCTCTGCATTGTGGAACTCAGAAGGCATATACAATATACCTCACAGAGTAGGTGCATGTTTCAGTTTCAAGATAGATCAGAGTTGCCCGAAGCAGTTCATAATGCTGAAAAAGTGCTGAAAATGATTTCAAGTGATGCAGGAAGATAGGGAACAGCACAGCAAAGTCCAATACTTACTGCAGGTACAGTATTGTTATAACTTATGTGATACTGACTCTTTAAAATGCAGGCCAAAAGCAAATGAACCTTGTAAAGCAGTAGGCTGCCTACATCTTGAATCCCCTTATGCTCTATAATGTTACTTATCCTTATGCTTACTGTATGTAGAGCCCTGTTCTGACCTGTTTTTGTGTTTCTGGAAAGAATAAAACAATCTTGTAACAAGTTCTTTATAATGCACTGCTGCAAACAATTGATATTCAGTGATGGGAAATGTTCATTTTTATTATAAGTTTATGCCATGAAGATGTCTTTATGCAGCATAAATTATAGAACCTGCAGAACTAAAGCCATATATAGATGTGGCACGTCTCCTAAATCACAGGTTTGGGAAATAAATGTAATTTATAAAGACACTATTTCTGTTCTAATCATATAATGTGATTGA
Source organism: Acipenser ruthenus (assembly GCF_902713425.1). NCBI lineage: Eukaryota > Metazoa > Chordata > Actinopteri > Acipenseriformes > Acipenseridae > Acipenser > Acipenser ruthenus. The sequence continues at coordinate 7,879,909 of NC_081191.1, forward strand.
CATAAAATGAGTTTCTTGTCTTTTCTGGGAGCCACTCAGCCACACAAATGTGCCACCATTTTCTGGAAATTGCTTTGCAATCTGTGGCACAGACAGGCATCTGCTCTTCTTGACCACATGATGCATAACTTAAACAATGGTCTCAGTAGCCTATTTACATCAAAGGGGTTGGTCTGAGTAGCAGCCTTCTAGTGTACACCCAATTGGTTGTTTACATGTAAATCAATTTTCAGATCACATACATAATGATTATTACTGAGTATTGACTTAATGAATTAGAATACATTCCATTCATGCTTATCAGAGACCTAGTTACCATTATACTATAAAAAACATTCCCCTTTTAGAGGAACATATTTAGATCTTCACTGAAATATGATTTGAGTCATTTAATGAAAAGACTCAAAACAGCCCTTATCAAAAGTTTTACGGCATTATTAATTTTAAAATGCGTTTATTTCTTGATGGTAATATAAAATATTTCATTTATAAAAAATTGTAGTTGCATTATTTATAATACATCATTAAACTAAAGTGTACCCATTACAGTTGTGATATGGATATTGCTGTCTATTTAGTAAAATGTGGCAGGCTGTGTCATTTAATTTAGGTTATGCTGTGCACTTGATTGATTCTCTTAGAAAATACAAGCAACGCCAAGACTTTATGTAAGGATGACCTCAGTCAGTCATCTCTGCTCATAGATTAGTGGAACAGATAGCTGCCAGAAGAGCTTGGCCACGCAAATCAGGTTTGGGAGGAAGATCAAGGTTCTGCTGGAAAAGCAATTCAAGCGCCATCAAGATGTAACATCCAGTATACAGAAAAGGGTAGAAAAACTCTATAAAATGCTCAACAGCATCCCAGACAAGTAAGCAGATTGCACAACTGTTCATCTTTCAAGGGAAACCAACAGGTGAAGATGAAGAGGATGTCCAGACTTTCCAGCAACAAAAGGAAGCTGGAATCAGCCACTTCCCCAAGGACACTAGGGTCTACTCAATTGATTTGACAGATTCTCCTCTAAATACCACCACTGTATCGATAATTAAAACCGGATTCTTTGTGCACCATGGTTATGAAAATCAGACTTCAGTTGTATCTTTGTGTATGTCTGTATGTTTTTGTTAAAGCCAAGAATGGAATTACTTAATTTACAGTGGCTTTAGATCTGCTGCAGTTTAGAACAATCAAATAGATCCATTATTATTTTATACTGGTTTTGCATATATTCATCTTTTTCAGGTTTCTCAAACGGTTATTACAGTTTGCTATTTCTTCTGAATTACATCCTTCTGAGAATTAGCAGAAAAAGTACAGGATGTAGGGACACTGAAAATCACAAAGGCCATAAGGGCCCATAATCAGAAAGCATGCAAGGTTTAAATACTCCCTTGATTATTTCCTTAGAAATGTTTTAAACTGAATGCCGTATTGCAGTCAAAACTCTCCGTTTTTGTTTTGTTTTGTTTTTTTTTAACAGAAAATCATATTAAAACCTGACTTCAATGGAGAGAAAAATTAAATAACAAATTGGGAACATTAGGAAACAACCTGAACATGCTTGAAGGATCAGTTTACAGTATATGTAAAGCAACACATACACATGTATACATTTGTAGAAAAGATTGAAAAAGCACAGACATGTGTACAGTACTTTAATGAACAGTTTTTGTTTTGTTTTCAGTCTTTATTTGGTTAACATACAGTGTTATGACATGTAAACATTTAAACATTGTCAAGGGTCACGCATGTCAGCAGTCTTCTTGACAGTACTAGAAGATCCATATACCTGACTGACAGCAAGAACATTCTAACTAACACATATTATTGTTTTGAGATGTGAGTTTTTCATGTTTTAACATAAATCAGCCAGCAGACATGGGAATGTGTCTGACCCTTGTGTTAGTCTACACACCCTGGAGACCTGTTTGAATAAGGGCCCCTTTGATTCAGTTGCAATCAAAAGCCATTTGGATCTTGTAGCTTTTAGGAGCTGGTCTTAGCCTAGTTCCTAGTTGACAGAGATCCACATTTATGTACAGTACGAATTATGTAGGTATTTTTTGCGAAAACTATGTATTTATTCGAATGCATATGTATGCAAGTGAGGGACAATGACACTGGCTATAGCCAGGCACAGTGCTTGGCTGCTACCATGATGGCTGCTACTATCATGGATTCACATCAGAAAATAAACTATTGGGCAATTATTCAGGGTGAATGGAATTGCCTACCCTAGGGACGGATCCTACATCTGCCCCCCAATCAAGAACACAGACACAAGACTTGCTGTTCAGCAGGGAGGGCATCTCAAACACATGTTACAGTACATGAAAGAAAATACTGCTACAAGTCTGGAGGACAAAACAATACATCCATATATTATCAATCTGTAATATCATGTTACCTGTCTAGATAGGTTTTAAAAGGATGATAACAAATTAATAACAAATTCCAATGGGAAATTCGAAACTATTCTGTTGGAATTCAGATGGATTTGTGGCTGATATAATGTTTGGTAAATTAATAAAATATGTCAGGCTGTTATTGCATAAACCCCTGCTGACAATATTAGCAGCATAGGTGTTTATTGTAAAATCTTATCAGTATACAAAAACACCGAAGACATCAAAGAAAAAGGCTGTTGAAAACTGAGCTGTGGGTCGTCAATCAGGTATTTAAAATGGAATATAAGCCATATAGATAAAGACAGGAAATGTACCCTAGACCAGAATTTAGTTCAGAATTGAAATGTATTAATTTGGGTTAATAACCCAACTATCATCAAGCATACATCTTTTGTGACTATAGTTCTGATACTAGCTGACTATTCAGGACTGCCTCTTCTTCATTGCCTCCACCTGCAATGCTAAACCTATTGTGCCTTGATAAATGTTAGAACTAAAGACTCCCAGGACCACAGGAAATTAGTTATTATTATTTATTTCTTAGCAGATGCCCTTATCCAGGGCAACTTACAATTTTTACAAGATATGGCATTATTTTTACATACAATTACATTATTTTTTACACATTATTTTTTACATGCAATTACCCATTTATACAGTTGGGTTTTTACTGGAGCAATCTTGGTAAAGTACCTTGCTCAAGGGGACAGCAGCAGTGTCTCCCACCTGGGATTGAACCCACAACCCTCCAGTCAAAAGTCCAGAGCCCTAACCACTACTCTACACTGCTGCCCCGTTTCTATTGTCCATTAATTGATAGATATGATTTAGCCTTATAACATTTTGTAAAATAACCCTTAAGCCCACATTCTGATAGTTAGCCCACAGCACGGGAAATGCAGGACAAATATGAGTAAGGTGAGGCCAGTGGTACATTTTATTAATGCTAATGATCTATGAACAGCAATATAGAATTATACAGAACACACATAACAGGATATTACATATTATGCACATTTAGATAATTCCCTTACTGATAACATCTGTTTGTATTAGATAGTAAGTGTAATATCACACGACAACAATGTTTACACAGTAAAGACAAGAATTTCCACTTGTAAGCAACTATTTCACTTATCAGAGAATATGTTGTCTAGTGCCTTTCTTATAATAAAGTTGTTAATGAGGTTCTGTAACCAATTTAGTTACACACTAGAGCCTTGTACAGTACTTGTATGAGGATAGGACAATCAGGCACAAAAATGGTCTTCCTTACAGCTCAATCAATTCCGAAGAAAGGGGTTTAGTTAGGGGGTTTTGTGCAGTACAGTACCACTTCATGGACTTTAAATAACACTTGGCAAAATCTCCCTGTTAGAATAATTTCAGATTGTATCTATGTAATATAAACAATATGTATATATGAGTCTGCTTTCTGTTTCCCAAGTCACCACTGTAAATTTCTATTCTCAGTTGGTCCTACCTGTTAAATGGTTTGATTGATTAATTTATGAAGTGACTTATTGCTAATTAGGAGTGCACTATATGAACAAGAATGTACTTATCCACAGGCCCATCAACTACATGCAGAAACACTTGTCTGGCTCCCCTGTTTTTCATTTTGATAACTCTGCCGGCTAATTCTAAATACCAGTTCTGAAGAGATTTCAAACAAATTACTGAATTGCTGCAGGGTTAGAAATTAATTTATGGGAGTGGTTCAGACAGATCACCCAGGCAAATGAAACAACCCATAATCTCAGTTTTCAAAAAAAAAATGTAACTGCCTGCACTGGAAGCAACTTAATTTTATTGTCAGTGCTTTAAAAAAGGTTGACATGGCCACCACATATTTGTACAGTGTTACTCAACTTGCAGGCAACCTAATAATTGATCTATTAGGCCATATGGCGAGGCCATTATTTTGTCGTTTCGTTCCAGCAAGAGGGGCACTATTTATTCTATGCAATTTTATGTATCCAATAGCGTGACAGACCTTGTGTTAAAAGTTCTCCGCAAGAAACCCTGTAGTTTTCTGTCACGGCATATCCAAAGTTACCTGACTATCGATCAATTTTGACACTATATCAATTAAATCATTTTTGGCTATAATTTCAACAGTATTTGTCTAATCTGTGCCTAAGTTGGCTCATAATGATTGAAACAATATCAGAAAATCTATTGAAATGATTAGTGAAAACATCATGCAGCTTATACATGATACACAGGGAAAATTGTCGTGGAAATGGACAAAACCATTCTTGCATTTTATCTTTGAATTATGCAATGAGTTGTTTATAGAACCCAGAATTATTTCCTGTCTAGTGAGTATTATACGCTAACATGTTCCTCAGTGATGAGGGAAAATTGATGGGGCAAAACATTACTCCACCCCCATAAGAACATAAGAACATAAGAAAGTTTACAAACAAGAGGAGGCCATTCAGCCCATCTTGCTCGTTTGGTTGTTAGTAGCTTATTGATCCCAGAATTTCATCAAGCAGCTTCTTGAAGGATCCCAGGGTGTCAGCTTCAACAACATTACTGGGGAGTTGATTCCAGACCCTCACAATTCTCTGTGTAAAAAAGTGCCTCCTATTTTCTGTTCTGAATGCCCCTTTATCTAATCTCCATTTGTGACCCCTGGTCCTTGTTTCTTTTTTCAGGTCAAAAAAGTCCCGTGGGTCGACATTGTCTATACCTTTTAGGATTCTGAATGCTTGAATCAGACCACCGCGTAGTCTTCTTTGTTCAAGACTGAATAGATTCAATTCTTTTAGCCTGTCTGCATACGACATGCCTTTTAAATAATTCTGGTTGCTCTTCTTTGCACTCTTTCTAGAGCAGCAATGTCCTTAATGTATCTATAATCGGCAATACTCACTGTTCATTATATCTATGAATATTTTCCATTTGAACTCCATGCAGAGTATTTAGAAATCTTTCTAAAATGATAAATGCATGATATTTTAAATTAATTTATTCCTAAATATTCATAGTAGCATGTGTTTTCATGGCAAGCAGCATATTGTCCTTACTGGCAGTATTGTAAAGCAATAGCACATAAAGTCTTTACTCAAGCATCTTACATGGGAGTTTTGATGTCTCAAATGATGATCATTTCAAACAAAAAGAAGACAGGGTAGGAACACAATAAAAGGTGCTTGTCCCTAGCAACTACACTTAATATTTATGGGATATTGCAAGCACAGCAATTACATTGTCAACCATGTAGATGTTCATGAAGTAAGAGGAGTTTATTTCATGACTTCAATGTTGTCTCCTAAATGGTGACCCTGCCCACCCAGAATGTTACACAGAACTCTGCGCTCAAGGACAGTGGACAGTCCAGCATCAAAGTGGACATGGATTCTCTTTAATCACATGTGACCAGGCAAGTGAATAAACCTGCAATAAAGATTCAAAAACAAAAGGCGGATTGATTGGATTGACACAAAACTGTGCAGCAGTTTATCACTGGATCTTGTCATAACATGAGAAAGCTGCTATAACGAGACAGTGTGAAGTGATGGCAGGTATGACTAGAGGTACGCAAATGGAAAGATCTGGATAGCACAAGAATTCGGTAGATGAGACATTCTGTTAACTATTGAATGATCAATCCTTTTGATGCTCCTCAAGATGGACTGGTGTGTTTAAAAGCAGGTGTTGTTGCTGCCAGTGAGATTACACATGACTTGCTCGCTGCTCAAGAGAAAGGTGGGATTGCACTGATGGGCTTCTTGAACCAGTGACTGCTTTCTGATACTCAAGACATCCTTTTCTCTCATCAAAAGCCAGAAACTGAAAACATTCAGTGATCAAGTTAAACAAAAAACAAAAGCAACAACAACTGGCAAAGACATGATTCTTCATAGTGACAAGAAGGTCTTTGCAAGACTTCTTGTATTCGGTCAACGTTGGAAAACTGATCTCAAAGGAATCTTTGGGAGCCATTTCCTACCCTCTTGCTTGTGCCGACGGTATCAACAAATCAGCTCTGCCCGATTGTGCAATTCAAAGGTGGAGACTGCCTTGTTGACCATGTTCCAGAGAATGGTGTAATACTCTTTGATGGAATGGCTGTCATTCAAGCACTATGTGATGCTCGTTCTACTTTTGGTGGGCTTGCAGACACCATTCTAGTGCACATGGTTAAGCTTTCAACAAAGTACCAGTGTACTCATTTGGATTTTGCCACAGATCAGTAACCCCATGTGAGCATAAAAAAATTTGGAAAGGTCTTGCCAAGCAGCTGGTGGCTCACAAATAATACAAATCTACAGAAAGGAGCAGAAAACCCCCAGCCAATGGAAGAAGTTTCTTTCTGATGGCAACAATAAGGAAACACTTCAGAAATTCTTGTGCACCATGTGGAGGGATGCAGATTTGCAAGCTGTAGGCAAGGACAACACTCTCTACATAGCCCATGGAGAAGAGTGTCACTGCCTGGCTGTGCAGGGGGGTTCAGTGACAGTCAGTGCTGTTGATGAATTAAGATGTGATTATGAAGAATGTGACACACGTATATTTCTTCCTGGGAAACATGCTGCCAAGGACTGCCAGAATGTTATAATTAGGAGCCCAGATACAGATGTTGCTGTCATAGCCATCAGTCTGAAGTCACAACTGCCAGTCAATTTGTATTGCTTCACTGATGTTGGGAATCAAAGCCATATTATTGATTTGCAGAATCACTTCAGCTCTAAGCCCTAATGTATGTACCTCTCTTATTGGTATATGGTTCATTTATTTCTTAAAAACAATGTCAGTCTTCTTCAGGTAATCTTCAATCAAAAGAGTTTAATTCAGGAACAAAGCAAATCTAAAGACAGTACAAAACGTAATCACATGCAGAAGTTGCAGGTAAAATCTTGAACAACAAATACTGCCAGTCAAAACCTACAGGTCTCTATAGATGGAAATATATTGATCAAAGAAATACAAGTTACAGAGGTTAATATACAGGACAGGCCACATCCCCCAGGGAGTGGGACTCTCCACCTTTACCAATGAGCCTCCGTATCTTGGAGGCGCACCAGCTGGCACCCTGTGATGGCTCCTTTTGGCCTAAGCTTTGATCAGAACCAGTTTTATTTGGGTTGATTGTGATTTGCACCTGTAACTAAAATCTAAATTTTAAGTAGAAAACAACAATTTGTAAACAAGGGTCATTGGCCCGAGATCAAAGGGGCTCTTTGAACCACAAAAGAAAAGTCTGTTATCCTGACTCCTCAGTTAGGCAGGCACCTCCCGTTGGGTGTAAATTCACATAGCCACAAAGACAGAGCTTCAGTGATTCCTCACCTTGCCATCCAAAGGGGCACACAAAATTATTACAGTTGATATCAAACCTTACATATGACTCCACACATTCACAGGATGTGATTCTACAAGTGCCTTCTATGGGAAGGGAAAGAGAAAGGCATTTTCTGTGGCCTCAGAGAGTGAAGAGTTCCTTGATGCTTTCACAGACCTTGGGAAAGATTTGACACTACAAGACTCAACATTCCTTGAGGTTAGAGCTCCCGAGTGGTGTATCCAGTAAAAGCACTCGCTGGAGTGCAGGATGCGCTCTATAGCCTGGATGTCGCGAGTTCGAATACAGGCTATTCCACAGCCGACCGTGGACGGGAGCTCCCAGGGGGCGGTGCTCAATTGGCTGAGCGTCGCCCGGTGGGAGGGAGGATTAGGTCGGCCAGGGTGTCCTCGGCTCACCGCGCACCAGCGACCCCTGTAGTCTGGCCAGGTGCCTGCGGGCTTGCCTGTAAGCTGCCCAGAGCTGCGTTGTCCTCCGACGCTGTAGCTCTGAGGCGGCTGCACAGTGAGTCTGCAGAGTGTAAAGAAGCGGACGGCTGACGGCACACGCTTCGGAGGACAGCGTGTGTTCATCTTCGCCCCTCCCGAGTCAGCGCAGGGGTGGTAGCGGTGAGCTGAGCCTAAAAGGTGTTCTTCATCTTCATTGCCTGGGCAGAGGATGCCACCAACACAGCAAGCGGGCAAATTACCAGACTGCTATAATGATTTTGTAATATATGATACTTAATAAATAATAATAATAATAATAATAATAATAATAATAATAATAATAATAATAAGGAACTCTCTTGTTAATAGGATGAATGCCCCTTTCCTGGTTGGCCACAAATGGCATTTAGAAAACAATGAGCTTGCCATCACCTGGATGATAAGAAGTCCAGCAACAAATAATGTTTTGCAGGCAGTACATTATGCCTGTAAGCATGGGAAATGTCAAAGAGGGAGGTGTTCCTATCTTGCTGTTGGGCTATCCTGTACAAGTGCGAGAACATTGACAAAAAAAAAAATCTGCTGAACCTGTCATTCAAAATGATGATGTGCCCGCCAAGAATGTTTTTGATGAGTAGGATGCCATGGTTTTCAGACTGGGAAATAAAAATGTATTTTCAGACAGGAAATAAGCACTACAGTGCCCACAGCACAAACTAACAAAAACTAACACTGGGTTTGAATAAGACCATAAAATATTGATTTATATCAATAATTAAGTCAACTCATACACATCCAGATAAGCTGTCACTATTGGAGAAATAAATATCATATACAAGGGGATTCCAGGAAAAGTTAATGTGTTTTACTTTTTTCAATGCTGTTGCTGAGGAAAATATGCTGGTTGTCATAGAAACTAGCAATATTTTAGGTATTTATATAGAAAAATGCTTCCGATGTATTACATGTATCATTTCATGTAGTTAAACTGGTATACTAACACTTCTTTTGAAGGTGAATGGTAAAATACTATAGTACAGTGAAAGGCGCGTATTACCAAGAAAAACGAATTATGGGGATGGGGTAATACCTTGCTCTATAATTACTACTGTAATTGTTATTATAATTACTACTGTACTAAAAGATAGCTATGGTAATGTATTGCATATTCTCTGACTGATGATTGTAGAACATGTTAATGCATAACACACCCAAGTAGGGCAAGAATTTTATTGACAAGAAATACCTAAAATAAAATAATTTTCACCCACATTTGCAATATGCTTTTCATGTCTATGACTTCTAAATTCCCCAATCCATTCAGTCTTGCCTTTAATCAACTTACATATACATTTTGATAATTTTTAGCCACTTTGGGCATTTACAAGGCAAATATTAATGAAGTTATGGACAAGCACCCTTCACCGGATGATGTAAAGATTGGTTGACAGCCAGGTAACTTTGAATGTGCCGTGACAGAAAACTGCATGGTTTCTTGTGGAGAACTTTTAACACAAGGTCTGTCAGATTATTGGCTATATAAATCTGCATAGAACAAGTAGTACCCTGTTGCAGGAACAAAACTCGTTTTCTAGGCACATATTTCAGTTAAGCATATGGCCTATATGTGTTTCAGGCAGTATTAGATGTCACCCTAGAGGAAAATGTCTTGTTAAAATGTATCCAGCAGTTCTACAAAGTTGATGTAGGCTTACTGCTGTACTAGTTATCTTACCTATTTGAGAGTTGGCTAGTGTGCACAGGTGTGTAGGAAGTGTTTCAAGGTAATGCGATATAAAGATGCTTCTAAGAGGAGAGGTGTGACCCAAATAATTCAAAATGAAGGTTTATAAAATAAATGCCAATGATTGATGGTATATGTGAAGAAGCAATACATGTAGGCTATATACTACAACTATAAATCCATCCATTTAACATAAGCAAATGCTGTATGGCCTTAACATCAGCTAATACCAATTCCAACAATATTTTCAGGAGGAAACCTACATTATGCCACAGCTAATGATAGTATTAATATACTACTAATAATACTAATACACCAATATACTACTACTAATACTAATATACCACTACTAATAATTCTTCATAAAGTGAAAGTGTTTTGAAAGTGAAAGTCTACTTATTATTGTGTAAATTGTGACTTATGTGAATTGCGTGTTATTCATCTCATGCAATTGAAGCGGAAAAAACACAAAGCAAGTCCCAGCCTACTGGATCGCAGGCTACCGCTTCAAAAAGAGGCTACCTGCAACGATCAGAATATTATTTTTTGGGGGTGCACGGGTGAACAAAATTTAAATTGAGCCATACGTTTCTAAAGGCATATATATATATATATATATATATATATATATATATATATATATATATATATATATATATATATATATATATATATGTGATTATTATTTTGGCTATATTAAATTATTTATTTACCCAACTATTTAGTAAATTCGCAATGTATCTATATTTATGCTAAAAAAATATTTACAATACCAGGAACAATATCAGGAAATCAACATCAAACTCAATTTGGAAATAAAAATCATTAAATACAATGTATTGGGTAGCGCTAATATTTTAAGATGAAAAAATGATATATTCTTTGAAAGGAAATGTACAAGTCGCAGAAAGATTCATAACTTCACAATGTATTAGTTCATTTGTATCGTTGAATACAAATACTAATACATCCAAATGCTACTAAAAATGTCACCCAATTTAGTAAATAAAAAGGTCTGTACCTCCATGGTGCTTTGTTTTATGTAGGTCCTTTTTTTCAAGGCAGCAATGGAACAACATTTGCATATTTACAGGGATGCTGTAATTTGCTGTCAGCCTAACCTTGGGGTGAAAAAAAACCTAGGTTGATTGAAAATGTTTAGGGCTATGCAGGCTTCGCCAGTGTGTAATAAACACTCGATAATTAAGGTGACTGAAGAGATCGTTAGTATTAGCACTCCCATTTCTATAGGAAATGATCATGCAGTAACTTCTGGTGAATTATAGATGTTGACAAACCTAGTTAGACGAAAGTAATTGAATAAGGAATATATGATATAATGGAAATAATTAAATAGCGATGTCTTGTCTTTAGAGGGAGTATGATACTGCCGAAGTTCACCAATAATTGAGGCAAAAGCAGCCTAAATAAGACTAAAGGGGACAATTGGTTTGTCCAGGATCTGTAACTTTGTATTTAACTTATCCAAATAGTTGTGGAACATCAAATTAATAACATTCTACCACCTTAAATATTTTTTATGTAACCGTCTTCTTAAAATTATCTAATATCTTAAGACGTATATCCTCAAAAACTTGATTTAACCGTCTTCTTAAAATTATCTAATATCTTAAGACGTATATCTTCAAAAACTTGATTTAACCAAAATGTTGGCATAAAATCAGTGGGGCGAGCAGATTTCTTCTGGAAAGCATAAAGTAGATAAAATACCTGAAATAACTCTAATGAAATGTTAATTCACCAACAACACAAAACCAGAAAGGGTTAAGGTAATCTAATCTTCATGGCAGTCATTTGAACGCATGCCTGGGCATCAATGCGCTCTCGTGTAAGGTTTGTACAGTGCGAGGTGCTATTTCCTGGTGAAGAAACTCCATCCCATTCTCCTTACAACATTATTCGCATTATTTATGGTACATTGAGCGATCTAATTTCTTCGTGATAATCAGCTAATTGCGCTGGCAGGTAATTAAAGGCTGTTTATGGCGCAGAGGGCTTTTACAAGTGCCCTCGGTTTATTGAGTTGCTTTCTAAATGACCATATTTGCAAAAAAAAAATCAAATATTCTCGAGCCAGCTCCCGTGATGAGAGCTTGGTTGTTTCCCCCCCCCCCCCCCCTTGGCTTCAAAAGAATTATTCGAAAGCACGCGATATTAAACACATTTTGTTCGTGCTCAGTGGTCCTGAATAAACGCGGTCATTATAGCAGCGAATGGGACAGGTTTTAAGCTAGATTTCATGACGGCAATATACACCATACAAGGGGGAAAAGAATGCTTTTAAAATGGACATCTGTTCTGTGTTCCTCACATAGCACCTACAGTTAGGGCAGTCTGAAAAGAGTAACCTGCGTACCACCTCTTGAACTATCAAGGACCACTGATGCCAAAAACAACAGTGTACGTCTAAAGATATTGGACCATAATGGTTAAAAATCGGTTGTGTGTGTGTATATATATATATATATATATATATATATATATATATATATATATTTATATATATATATATATATATATATATATATATATTACTGAAATAAATTGCAACACACACACAAAAGTAGCAGGACAGTAATGCTATAATTTAGTACAATATAAACCGTAAGCACATTTCGGTTAGCCTATACTGCAATACTGTGCCTGTTACAGTATCAGTTTTACATATGATCTTTGTAATATGAGTTTCGTCTCTACATTTTATACATACATACATACATACATACATACATACATACATACATACTACTACTACTACTACTACTACTACTACTAATAATAATAATAATAATAATAATAATAATAATAATAATAATAATAATAATATTACTAAACATCATAAATGTGTTAAGATATTGAAAACAAAACAAAACACAGTCTACTGGATTTGTATTAAAAAAAACATGTAAAGAAAATAAGGGAATTAAATGCGACATTTGGTCTTCAAGATCCTGATGCGTGTCCCCTTGTTAAGCCTTTTATTTTATTTTTTTTAATTAAGTAGAACACTTACCCTTGGACACAAAGATCAATGTACGCCTAAGCTTGATCAGATTTCCTTTATGAATGTTTAGGAAATGGCCACTTCCCAAACATTTCACGCGCTCGTTATCCTTGTTTAAGGGCTTGAACACATGTTTTGATTGCACCAGTGGAGCCCGAGCTGCGCCTTACTCGTAATTAAAGACAATTCCCAAAGTAGTATTTATCTTCCAATGGCTGCTATTGCAACTTTTAGCCATCTGGATGAGATGCTGGACAACCGTCTTGTATTACATCTTCTTCTGACTGGACGGTCATCTAAAGAGACTCAATCAATAATGCCAAGGAAAATAACTCGGTATGTAAACCAGACGATACAGTTCTGCATCGGAATAAGCGAACATGTTACAAAAAGAAGCAGAACCGTGAAGTTTTCTTCTTCTTCTTCTTCTTCTTCTTCTTCTTCTTCTTCTTCTTCTTCTTCTTCTTCTTCTTCTTCTTCTTCTTCTATTGCCAACGCAATAAATAAAAAGTGATAACGAGATTTTTGACAACTAGCGCCTATGTTTGCAAAACATTTGATTGCAAAAAGCTTTGTTGTATTGCAGACGTGCAACCGGTTAATAAGCGTATCATTTAAATTAGTTACAAAAGTGTATTATAATCGTTCTACCACACTTTGTTTGTTAACGCCACGAAAAGTCTAAAAATGTACAGCTATGGGCAAAAGGTTTGCATCATCTGTAATTTTAGGATTGAAACATTTTTCTTTTAAAACTATATGAACATAATTTAGATTTTTTGTTTTGTTTTGTTTTGTTTTTTAATTTAACACGTGTATCAAAGAAACTACAACATGATATCGCCTTAAGCCATAATAGCAGTACAGTAGGCTATGTTAGATTTCGAAATATCACATTTTTCAATTGTTGTCAGTTTTTCGTTGTGTATGGAAAACTACAAAGCAGTATGTTATTCGATGTGCTAACGTAACGCTTTTCGGCCGGTTTTATTCGATTTTATGAAAATTAGTTAATTCTTTAGGGTGATGCAAAACATTTGGTCATCGCTGTATACGCATACATATGGGGGGGCACACATAATAATGCTTTACACAGTTAAAAGACTAGACAGATAAGAGGATAATTATCTTAATTTTTTAAGACAAAATCTAAATAAATGTAAGCAATGTAATTGCCAGACAAATCTCGAACAGTTGGGTGTTCTTCTCTGTGTTGGCATTGTATAGGTCTGATCATCACTTCCTTCGCTTGATCCTTGGATGTAAATCAGATCCAAAAAGCTGCTGCCCAAATCGAAGAAACAGAGAAATTAATCCGGCCGACTATCCATCATAGTGTGTAATAAAGGCAGCGACATGGATGAGACAGATGATATGATTAAGGAGCTGTGGTCGTTTTAATTAACTTTTTGCTGTCCTGTAATGATCAAACTGGTCAACAGACCCGGTCAATAAGCATGTTAATATCAAACAAATAAAACTGGGGATGATTAAAAACCTGCTGGTTTATTAAATTTGAAATTCAAATGAAATGTATGCTGTTCATGCACACAGCATGCTAATGTACTGAAAATGGATGCCATCGTGCTCCACCAACATTTGAATACGCAGTTTTACTGGCGAGACACTGTATGCTTTTTCATAACAGATAATAGCATGGCATGTGTGTTACTTTTATGAATAGGCTACTTCAATCTTCAGCATGCCAAACCATAGGAAAACAGTGCACACACATTTTATAAATTTAGGTTTACAAAATTATTTTAATCATGATTCAATTATCCAGCCAAAAAAATATCAAACTCATTAAATGACAAAAAGCAATACTAATACTAATACTAATACTAATAATAATAATAATAATAATAATAATAATAATAATAATAATAATAATAATAATAATAATTAAGTATTATTATTATTATTATTATTATTATTATTATTATTATTATTATTATTATTATTATTATGTCACACAGATATCAATATGAATAGGCTATTGCATAGTCCTTTTTTGTATTAAATAAATCAATAAATTATGCCATAATTCTGGGACAATTCAGTTGGAGATATTATTTATGAAATACAATTAATAAGGCCATATAATACATTATAATTCTAATTTACGTCAGTATGCTCTTTGTTTCAAACAAGATTCTCAACCTTATGGATTGTACTATAAGCTACAGTTTTATATATAAGACAGATTTCCACAGTAATAGTCGAGATAGGATGCCTCACTGCCAGGGAAAACCCCATTAACATGCACTTCAATCCATCTGTTTGTGTATTATTTCTCCCGAAATCTTAAAAAGCAAATCGAATTATTTTATATTTTAGGCTGTTTCTGCTTACTGGAAACACTGATTCCTGTGTGTGTGGAGTTTTGTCTGATTGGAAGTAGGAAATAGTAAATAAAAATATAGTGAGAGTCAATGAGAAGTCTCCATAAATATAGGAATTCAAACGTGTGTGTGTCCGTGCGTGCGTGCGTGCGTGTGCGTGCGTGCGTGTGTGTATCAGAGCTAATCCAAGTTAAAGTGGAATCACATAAAACAAACATCTAGGTTTTGAATGAATACAATTAAACCAGAGGGGCTAAAGCAATGAAGTTAATTCTTTTTTATTTGTTAAGCGGAGCTCCCTCCTTTCCCCTCCCCTCCCTCCTTCTGGGCAGTCCTGTCACGCCTTCTCAACATGCTAAAGTCATCCCCAACAGCAAGCTCAGATAAACACTCCATTCATTGTTGCAACAGCATCCCCATAAGAAAGTAAAGAAACCATTAATCCTCCTCCCACTCCTTATCCCAAAAATATTAACATGATAGCATGATGACAGATTAAAGCAAATACCACTTTATATCGTTATAAATACAAAAGCAGACTTCTCAACTGACACGTATTGCTGTACCTTGGTGACTTGCGCAAAGATAATTCCCAGAATTCACAACTTCACTGCTGTATCCAGGGGGGGAAGTGCATTTATGAAATATTCTTTTTAATTAAAATTGGTTGCCATTGGTAATTGAATACAATTATGGTATAATGCACATAATAGTGCAGCCATGTTATTAGTCAAAACAATACAGTTCTTTGTGAAACGATGTCATCGTTGTATAACCTAATCCAAAGCAGGTATATACTAGATTTGAATAGTACAACTAATCCAGATTAATGTAAATACCAAGAAAGCTAAAAGATATTTTTATTTGTATTCATTTTTTAAAATCTTTTGTATTACATTTTATGTAATAAAGACTACTATATACACAGCTCCCAATAAATCTAAATCGAAAATGAAATGTGGCTACTCCTCGTCAGGAGAAAGGCAAAAGCCATCTTGAAAAAAACAAAAAAATAAAAAATCTTTTGCATTGTAACCACCACGCTCCCTTAAACTTTGTCTTACTACTTTTTTTGAAGGGGGGCGGGGGAGGCTATTTTCTAAAGCACTCTATTGATGACCTCACACTAGAATGCTCTACAACATCTCTGATTGGCCGCCCGTGTCCCAGCGGTACTTCAAAGCCTGAGAGAAGCTACAATTGTGGTGGAATGGGCGGAACAGATCATTGTATTGCACACCTCTAAAAAAACACTGCTCTGATTTATAAATATAAAAAGATCCTCTGAGGAGGGCACTTTTTTTGTGATGGCAACTTCACTTGTAGGGGTGAGTCTGTGGATTTTCTTGCTGGTTTAATTAGTTATTTTATTGTCCATTGGAGGGATAAAGTAACCCCGGTCAGAGAAGGGCAGTCAGTCTCTTGATTACGTTTTAAGCAAGCGGGTCTAGAAAGAAAGGGGTCGTGTTACTTCTAGGATAGCAACGACTTTAAGTGAATTTTATACCAACTGCATACTGCCGGACCCGAGACCTGTTGCATTTCAAGAGAGAGAACTTAATTGTGATATCTTAAGTTTTCGTCATATTTTTGTTTTCCTATTTTCGAGTTCTACAGGTATGTTAACTCGGTTCAATTTAAAACAATAGCGAGTAGCGCACGACAGGTTACATCCTGTTTTGTTTTTTTGTTTTTTTAAGGAATGACAAAAATACCAAAACATTCACTTATTTTATAGCGTATTTCTTCATTTTTACGACTTTCTGTTTGTACTTGGGTGCGCGTTTAAAGCCAACTAACTAAATGAGTGACCGCAGTCGGGTTCTATTATCTATATGCTATTTTATGTATGTTGTCGCTCAATCTGATTTAAATTGTCGACTGTTAAAAATACAAAGAAATGATCATTTCAACGCATTTTTCTAATTAATTTTTTTTTTTTTTTTACCAGGAAGAGCCGAGGTTAGGATCGACACCATTAGCCATGTTAGCAGCTACCTGTAACAAGATCGGCAGTCCAAGCCCTTCGCCATCCTCTATTTCGGATAGTTCCTCGTTTGGGAAAGGATTTCATCCCTGGAAAAGATCCACTGCAAGCAGTTGCAGTTTGGGCTCCAGTCTCTCCAGTTTTGGGGTCTCTGCAGCACCTCGGAACGGATCCGGTCTGTGCGACTCATTCGGAGCAAACAGCTCTTCAGGATCCAGTGCCTTTTCCTTGACTTCAAGCAATTCGTCCAACTCTCCCTTTGCTAACGAGTACTCTGTTTTTCAGGCTTCTGTTTCAAACAGTTCACAAGAGCCAAGCCACCAGCCTGTTTTTATTTCCAAGGTACATACTTCAGTAGACAGCTTGCAAGGTATATATCCCAGGATGAGCGTGGCGCACCCGTACGATTCCTGGTTCAAATCCTCCCACCCGGGCATACCTTCTGGAGACGTTGGTGGCACGGGCGCTTCTGCCTGGTGGGATGTGGGCACAGGCTGGATTGATGTGCAGAACCCCAACGGGGCAGCGCTGCAGAGTTCCTTGCACTCCGGTGGACTCCAGACTTCCCTGCACTCTCCTTTGGGAAGCTACAACTCCGATTATTCTGGCTTGAGTCACTCTGCTTTCAGCACCAGCGCTTCTCCTCACCTCCTAACTACCGGTCAGCACCTGATGGACGGATTTAAACCTGTTTTGCCAGCTGCTTATCCAGACTCTAATCCCTCGCCTTTAGTAGGTGCGGGGTGCACAATGTTGGCGGGAGGTCCCACGTCTGCTCTGGCTGGATCTCCGCGATCCTCAGCCCGCCGTTACTCAGGCAGAGCCACTTGTGATTGCCCAAACTGTCAAGAGGCAGAGAGACTGGGGCCAGCCGGGGCGAGCCTCCGAAGGAAAGGGCTACACAGCTGTCATATTCCCGGCTGCGGGAAGGTGTATGGCAAAACGTCCCATCTCAAAGCGCACTTAAGATGGCACACAGGAGAAAGACCTTTCGTCTGCAACTGGCTGTTTTGCGGAAAGAGATTCACGAGATCTGACGAGCTCCAGCGGCACTTGCGCACCCACACCGGAGAGAAGAGGTTTGCATGTCCAGTCTGCAACAAACGATTCATGCGAAGCGACCACCTCAGCAAGCATGTAAAAACCCATAGCGCCGGAGGAGGGGGATCTGCCGGGTCAGGCTCCGGGGGCAGCGGGGGGAAAAAGGGAAGTGATACTGACAGCGAGCATAGTACCCCAGGCAGCCCACGCTGTCATTCACCGGACATGATACAGACCCCAGATTCGGTCCAGGCATCAGGAATGAACGGCCACAATAACTCCATTGAATAAATGGGGAGAGACTAAATGAAAAAAAAAAATACTTGAAAAACCCTTGTATAAAAGATGTACATAAGTAGAAAAGTACGTGTTGTATCCCGACTTGATGGGCGAAAAGTGACACTAGTTTGTAATTTAGTCCCAGAAATATGGTGATGACAATAATAATAATAATAATAATAATAATAATAATAATAATAATAATAATAATAATAATAATAATAATAAAGCAACAATTTGGTGGTAGATAAATACGCTGATTATAAAACAAAAATATTTATATGGGTTAAAATTCCACATTCATACACTGCTTTATAGCTTAAAAGAACAAGTGGTTAGTGTAAAATATAGACTGAGAAAAAACCCTACAGTGGGCAAAGATACCCGTTGATTAAGTATGACAATGGCATGGTCTTGCTAGTAAAACTTTTTTAAAATATAGTATAGCATAACCATTTTTAATAAAAGTAAACAGAAAATTGCAGTGTAATATTGTTCACATATATATGATACAGAGTACTGAACAAGCGGTATATTTGTGAAAGAGTATGTGTCATTTTTTGCTCATGTATTTTCCATACTTACATTGGACATAAACTCTTGTTTGATTAATTACAACATATTAAACAAAGATAAGTTTCTGCACCAAGAATGTAACACTGGAACATATTCTAGAGTAGTATATTATTTTACAGCACCAATGTAAAGGCGTGACATGTATTTGTATAGTATGTTCTTGTAAATGGGGTCTAGTTAATATCTGAAAATATATTGGGTACATTTTTTTTGTTGTCAATAGCATTGACAAAGTTATTGGTGCAGTCCTATAACTATAAGCTGGACTTGAATCTCGAAGTGCATATCAAGACGCACTTTGCGGGTTTATTTCTTGATTCTAAGTTTAGAAAATATAAAAATGTAATAAGCAGAGACATATTTGGTAAATGTTGAATGGCATTTTTATTTAATTGAGCATGTGTCTGTTTACTGAATATGTGGACAGTCCGGATATAGTTTGAGATTTCTCATATATTTCATAACAATCGTGCTTTTAATACGAAGCTCTGATAATAAAGTCAAATTGAATCTAAACAAAGTCTCGGATTATTTTCCTTTAAATCCTAATATTTGTAAGTTACACTCTAAACGTCTTTAACAATTATAATAATTGAGCTATTATAGTAATGGCAATATATTTAGGATATATACAAGGAATGACCTCTTCTTCACCTTCTTCACCTTCTTCTTCTTCTTCTTCTTCTTCTTCTTCTTCTTCTTCTTCTTCTTCTTCTTCTTCTTCTTCTTCTAATACTTATTATTATTATTATTATTATTATTATTATTATTATTATTATTATTATTATTACATCTTATGTATTATTTTGTTTAAGTAAGTGATAAGTGCTATTATTGTCAGACTAAATACAATGTACTTGTTTCATTTTCAAACAGTTGGCTCCAAAAAAATAAAACGAAAACAGCTGCATGTTATAAACCAGCGTTAACGCACACATTTAATTCAGTAAGATATCGGTGGAGATAATGGCTGCTGTGTTCGCTATGTATTGTATTTATTACCGTCTAAATTAACCAAACCAATTTGTATGTTAAATTCCAGCTATCAATCTAAAGTAACTCGATAGCTCAACTGGCTTTGATTTTTATTTAGGGCAGGGCGCTAGTTTCAAAAGGTTTGTGCAAGTCAAAGTAGAATTTCAAAGGCATGGATTTTCTTTGAAAAGGTGGTAGGAAGTCATTTAAATATCTTTACCTGTGATCGTAAAAAAAAAAAAAAAAAAAAAAATATTCAGAGCTGCCCATAGTCAGTAGGCCATTTATTTACTTATATTGGGCCGCTTCTGAAATAATTGTCACTAGCAAATGGAACTGGCTTCCAAATCGACTTTAATAGAAGGTTCTGAATTGCATTGCTGTCTGTTAATAGTAGTCAAATGTACTCCTTCGTAAAATAAACTATACCACCTTAAACTCATTTCACCATTGAAGACACTGAGAGAGACTTCCGTAACTGAAAGTTTGTGAGATAATTTGACCAAGTTTCTTTTGGTATCACTGTACCCAATATTACCTGCAAAATGATAGCAGTTGTATCGAGTAAACAAACGTAAGCAGCGATTAGCTACTGCATTTTATAATGACTTTTTTATGTTAAGATAATGAGGTTTAAGGTTTTCCTTTACCGTATTACGGTGTGTGTGTGTATGTGTATTTACCTCTAAATTTAACGTTTTAAAGTCTGAAACTTACTTTAAATTAATTCAATTAAAAGCTACTCCTCTACTTTTCCGAGGTTTTGTGACGCAAAGGGTGTGTTTATTATAGTCTGAAGAATTAGTTCTTACATGACAGCGCATTCCGCAACATTTATTAGAGGACGTTTTTATTCGTTTTAACATGTTTAACAATGAGAAGCCATTTAAACCATACCAGCAACAGTACAGCTACTTATCCTTTCTGTAACCAATATATCATAATTATTGTGAACCACCGAATGCATTTACTAATTTCATCTTATCCTACATGACTGTACTTCATAGAGCGTCTGAGAAATTCAATGAGTTTAATATTCACACTCAAGAGAATGTTAAAAATAAGATTTTTTTTTTGTATTGTTTTGTTTTTTTGTAACACAAACGGTGCTATTCTTAATCACATATTTTTTTTTAAAAAAAAAACATAAATTAACTAACATTATAAGCATCCCTCGCTAATTCTACAAAGTATAAAACAGAATCGCAACTCCCCAGTGACCATAGATTTGCCACAACAGTGGTCCAACAGTTTACTAGACAATGTAATGGATACACAGCTTGTCGAAGCATTGCATCTCAACCATGCTGACATCCGTTACTCACAGGGAGAAAGGTTGTTGCGGGTTCCAGAATACGGCGTTTTTCAGCTGCCTGTATAAGGTAGGCCCTATGTCAAATCAATAAATACGCTTAGGTTACGATAGTTTCAACCAACAAGCAGACTGTCACTCAAAAGGAATTCGAAAGCAGGAAAGTGTATATGTTATGCCATATATGACAGTTTTGTGTATTTAAATTAATGTAACTTTTTCTTTTTGTAGGAAAATTGTACGATTTGAAGGTAAATGGCCGTGCACCATTAATGTTTGTATCATTTGTATGGTTTTAAATGAAATGCTACAGGTTAATATATTTGAGTTTCCTTCTACAGAAAGTACACATTATTATGTATATGATGTATATAAATATAAATCAGGAGTAATGTAGCGTAACAGACTGATCTTTTTTTTTTTTTTTTTTTACTTCTATACATTTGTCAGTTTACTGTGTATAGTAAATATATACTGTTTCACGTCGTAATTTCCCGTAATTTTACTGCATTTAACTGTGAAAACGGGGCAGGGTACTGATCAAAATTGATTTCTAAATGTAGGTTTGTAAATGCAACAACAACATCAACAACAATAATAATAGTTATAACAATATTGTTATAATAATAATAATAATAATAATAATAATAATAATAATAATAATTATTATTATTATTATTTCAAACTATACGGTAACAACGAAACTATATGTTAACAACGAAACAAAGGAGAATGTTTTAGTCAACCGGTGTCACGTCAGTATAATAAAACATGAATATCACAAACAATATTATTTAAACTGGAGATGTTTTTTTTTTTTTTTTAAACCCTATCTAATAGGGGAAAATAAAACAGGTAGACTACATGTTAAACGTTTGATAACAAACCAATTACGACCCCCTACCCCAATGAATTTATAGTGAAAAAATAAGCCATCAACCAGAAATTATGCGGCGCCTAATTTACAAAGATATACTTATGCTACAGCCTATAAAGACACCGTTAAAAAAAAAAAAACCCGATGCATATTATATCTGCAGCATTGTACCTCGCTGCAGGTAAACAGATAAACAGCGCCCTCGTGTGTTATTGTCCAGTATCAGAGGTTTACAGTTCTATTTTATTTAAAATAGTACAGAAGACACTCGGAGGAGCTTCGCGCTAACATATCCAAAATACATTTTTGTGTATGTTTATTTGGTGTTCCTATGCATTGAATCTAACAATCTCAAAATTGTGTTTCATACCACCATTATTAATATGTCACATGTTGTTTAGTTTAAAAAATGCTGCAAAACGTAATTAGTAATATACTGTTCTTGCTTATAATTATAGGCCTAGACGTATACACATGTATTAGGAGTATATATTATTCTGACATAGCTACAAAAATAAATTATGATTGGAAAACGTGTTCTTTTATTCAGTTTTTCTTGAATTATTTTGTAACTTTGTGAAATAGGTGGAAGCCTATGCACAATATAATTGTGTTTCCGCTGCAAAATTTAAATTAATGTAATAATTCACAGTTTCGTGTGCACCACCATATATTGTAAGCATTAAGCCCTAAGGAAATGTAGTAAACACTACACCCCTTGGGAATTTATATAGGTTGGAATAGGACTTTAAATTAATTTTAGAAATCAAACTGCATCTTTTAAACAACAGTCTGCCAAACAGTATGTTCAATTTAATCTATTTTGTTAAAATGTTTCAAACACATAAGCTAGATGTTTAGGAGAATAAAACAAACATGGAAATTGATTTAAAAAAAAAAAAAAACAAGTACTACAGACCATAAATACTTTTTAAAACCATATTTATTTGTTTATTTATTTAACAATTTTTCTTACTATAATTTACATATATTAGAGGAGGCAAGGGAGTCAAAATTTAAGTGAAAAAAATATATATATTCCGCAGAGATAGCCAATCTCAGTGATAAAGCCCTATCTGCTATAATCACACACACAGTACAGTACTAGCAATGACAGATGACGTTGTCTGATCCCTGGTTTTAATTGGAGGAGCAACTCAAACCCTCCTGCCCCTGCTGAAGCACTGCTTTACTGAGTATGCACTATTATGAGTGGTGGAAGAAGATGTTGACCAGAAGAAGAAATCCATTACAACGGTAGGAAAATGTAATTAAATAACATATGGGACGGTAGACAAAAAATAAACTGTCACTGGTCGATAGTGTGGAAAATCATATGACTGTTTAGTCTTCATTAAACCAAAGTTAAATCGAAGCCAGCATTGCTGACATGCATGGATTACAGGAGTTACAGTTTTCCTCTCCATTTTTGCTGATTGGAAACACCTTTCAGCGTGCAACAGATGGATATACAATGCTTGGCTGCAGCTTTTTATTTTCAGATCAGTCCAAAGCATTTCAGTTGGATTGAGATCTAGTGATTGCCAAGACCATTCCAGAACTTATCTTTTGCTCCCCCCCCCCCCCCCCCCCCCCATTAATTCCAGTTTACTTAGCCGTATTTTTGGCTCATTGTCTTGGAAGATGAACTGACTGCCAGTCAGCCATATGTAAAGGGATTGGTATGTTTATTTCCTGTTTAGCTGCTAGCTGAATCAGATGCTGGTTCCAACTGCTAAATGAACTGGAGGTTCTTTCCTGGTGTGGACTTCAAGGAAAAGTATTCGTTATATTAATGGGGGAATGGCGCCCCCTGGTGGCTTTGTAAAAGCCCTCACCGTTGGGGGAGATAACCATCTGATAAAATTATTATAGAGGTGGGAGTGGGAGGACAGAACGGGCTAGGTTAGCTAGGAAAGAGAGCTGGGGGTCAGAATACTGGAGAGCTAGAAGCACAGAAGTATCCTGCGACAATGTTGTTTATCAATAGAGAGAACACCCAGAAAGACCCCTTTATTTTTATCACATTGTCTAAGTAAAAAAAAAAAAGGCAGTTTTTTTATGGATAAAAAAACTGGATAGATCATCCATAACTATATACATAGATCACCCATAACTATATACATAGATCACCCATAACTATATAAAGGCTCAATAGTGGCATCCACACCTGCAGAACTGTTGAGCTGAAAACAGACTCAGGAAGGCACAACATATGGCTTCTTGACATGTGATTGAAATATGGAACTGAAGGTTACCGCACGTTTTACCATTTTTGTTAATGATGTGTTCAGAGGATGTCCACCTATTTGCTTGGAAATTACAAAACAGGACTAGCATATAAGAGAAAAACACACTGGAACCCCAGGAGACTGCAAACGAGTTGAATGCTGTGAAATCCTACAAGTTACATGACCACATTTATGGGCCCAGGTTTTAAGGGGATATAATATGCATATATGCCTTGCTGTATATACAAAAAATACATCAGAAAACAATAGAAATGTTTATTTCAAAATGAAAATCCAGATAACAAAAAAACAAGAACAAAAAAAACAAGAAAATCTTGTCCTCCCCACGGGCAACAATATTTGTTTTATTACTTTCTTAAAAAAAATATATATATATATATATATATATATATACAGTATACATTTACTGTATAATGTTCAAATTAACCAAGAGTTTATAGCCTTGTTTAAAAAAACCCAAAACAAAACACTATCTAATAGGGGAAAATAAAACAGGTAGCCTACATGTTAAAAGTTTGATAACAAATCAGATTACGACCCCCTACCCCAACAATTTCTTTATAGTGAAAAAATAAGACAAAACAGATAATACAAGATAAGCCAAAATAGTACAGAAGACACTCAGAGGAGCTTCGCGCTAACATATCCAAAATACATTTTTGTGTATGTTTATTTGGTGTTCCTATGCATTGAATCTAACAATCTCAAAATTGTGTTTCATACCACCATTATTAATATGTCACATGTTGTTTAGTTTAAAAAATGCTGCAAAACGTAATTAGTAATATACTGTTCTTGCTTATAATTATAGGCCTAGGCGTATACTTTTATTCAGTTTTTCTTGAATTCTTTTCTAACTTTGTGAAATAAGTGGAAGCCTAGGTTGGAATAGGACTTTAAATTCATTTTAGAAATCAAACTACATCTTTTAAACAACAATCTAACAAACATTATTATGTTCAATATGACCTATTTCGTTAAAATGTTTCGAAAACATAAGCTAGATGTTTAGGAGAATAAAACAAACATGGAAATTCAATTTGTTACAGTTAATGAGAAACCTGAGCATTAACAAGTGCATAATAAGCACCTTCTTTTGCAATCAGCTGACTGTGAGTTCCTTGTTCTACAATTTCTCCATTCTGAATGACTGCAATTTGATCTGCATTTCTAATCGTAGATAATCGATGGGCAATGACAATGCAAGTGCGGCCTTGTCTGGCTTCATCCAAGGCTTGCTGGACAATCTAGATATAAGAAAACAAATAATTACACATTTACATAAAAAATACCCAGAGCTAGTCAAGTTGACAGTACAGGCGTTACCTACTGGGAAAGGTAAACTTCATCAGAGATCATAGCCATTCTAACTCCCAAATCAAATTATTTTCTAATAGTCTGAATAAGTAGCAGGCTTTCCGGAGGGCGCCAGCTGTTACTATGCAAAGTGGAGCCTGACAAGGAAATCCAATGCATGGGCAGAGGCTAGGCTTGCTCTTCAGCACCAGAACTTAACCACAGCCAGGCATCTCTTGTTAGAGCTATCACAGACCTGCTATATTTCCTTTTTCACGCATCACCTCATTGATTGATTGAGTTATGTACCAAATCCTCTTACCTTGTTCCTAAGTCAGACCGAGCATCCGTGTAAAGGTTTGATTTGTGAAATGATGGCATCGCAAGTACTGCAGTAACTTAACCTGGAGGTACATCACAGTACACGCCACTAGAAGCGTCTGTTTTTAAAAAGATCTCAAGAATGCACATACTTAAAGGGTACATAAGTACCTTTTTATTTTATTGTGTTACATGTTCCCATGTGTTGCTACAACTGTTTACGTAAGGTGTGTGTTTTGTTTTTAATTTTTTTTTTTTTTTTTTACATATTGACCACTTTTTTAAACTTTTAAATTGCATTCCCTGTCTCAAGATGGCTTAACATGTACCCACATGGACCTCTCAGAACTACATTTCCCATCATCCTCCTGCTCACTGGTAAGTCCATCTCAGTTACATATGTGAACATGAGGATTATGTGAAATGTAGTTCTGAGAGGTCCATACGGGTGCATGTGAAGCCACCTTGAAAAAAATAAAACAATGCACACACCTTACGTTAACAGTTGTTTATGTGGAACATGTAACACAATAAAATAAAAAGGTCTTTATGTACGCTTTAAGTTGCATGAAAAAAAAAAATCTCTTTCATCTGGGTTTCTTTACAAGGCTATAGATCTTCCAAATGTTTTACTTTGCTCTCCCAAAATGTTGTCAAGACCATCAAGACATTTATGTGTAACAATTTAGATTTTCCCTAGCTTGTGGAAGATTGGACCAGGTATGAAAGTCTGGGATTTGTCCCGCATTATAATGAACCCAAACAATGAACTTTATTTAGACAGGAATCTGACAGTTATACCAGACTGATTTCAGGCGTCCAAGGCTAACAAAGACTGTGGTACAATGGAGTAGACGTGACAGAGATGTTTAAACCAAACCCTCAAGTGTGGTAAACCAAACTCTCAATGTCATTGCCTGATAATATAATCACAACCATATTACTAACCTTTTCACTCTCTGTATCGAGGGCTGAAGTAGCCTCATCCAGAAGAAGCACCTTTGGTTTACGGATCAGAGCACGCGCAATGGCAATTCTCTGTTTCTGTCCTCCGGAAAGCTGTGCCCCTTTATCCCCAACATTTGTGCTGTATTTCTGTAACAAATAAGTTTTATTTAAAACAACAAAGCAGGTGATATCTGTGATGATGGAGCCAAAAACAAACAAGGTCATGCAAAACTGTTTTGTTTCTCCAAATAGTCTAACCATTTAGGGGGAGTTACAATAGACAAGAGACACACTTTCTATCTGAAGACATAGACAACGTGGTGTGATTTTTAACAGCTACAGATGTGAAGCTTACTGTATTGACAATTTAGCAACTAATCATAGCCATTCCCAATATAATATATTAGCGAGAACCCTGTCAACCTGCAAAACAGTAGAAGATCCTATAAGAGTGAAGTATTTATAACAGTCACACCAGGCTCATCTGCATTCGTGATAATAGAGCTTTTAACCTCATCTCATCGACAGGGAACAGAATCTGTAATGGCACTGCATCACACAATACTGACCATTACACTAGTTTATAAAGATGTATAACCATTGGCTCAAAATGAACAGCGTTTCTTAACAGTTAAGAAACAAAAAAAGCGTCCCTTAAAATAAAGCGTGACCTTTATAACTGTGTAACTGTTGGTGCAATTATGTAACTAAGCCCTTCATTTTTTTTTTTTTTACTTCATTTTCTACTTTACTTTATCTCTGGAAATCAATCTTATATCTTTGTAGTTTTCTGAATATGTGCCCATGTTAAAATCCTCTGCACTTGTGATAATACCTCAGGTAAACTCTGAATGAAGTTGTGGATGTTTGCACTTTCAGCTGCTTCTTCGATTTCTTCTTGGGTCACCACTCTAGTGGTGTCTCCATACTGAATGTTTTCAGCAATACTGCAGTCAAAGAGAATGGGTTCCTGAGACACCAATCCCATCTGAGACCGCAGCCAGGCAAGGTTCAAGCACTTTGTATCGTACCCATCTGCAAGCTAAAAGTACAGTTTGAATCATGTGTATACAATCAATCTGAAAATTCCAGCATATTTGGCTAGTTTTTGTGATATGGAAATGTTATAAAAATAGGTTTATAAAGAAAGTAGTTTGCACTTCTTGGTCAAAACAACAACAACAACAAAACTAATATTAATTTCAAGAATCAGAACATGGTGAGGCTGCCAGTGGTAATTCAAAGATTATATAATAAGGGTACTGGTGAGCGTTCTAAGACCTACAGGTTAAGGTACAGCAGTTTCTTACCACTTGTCCAGTAGCTGGGTCATAAAATCTCTCCAACAACTGCACCAAAGTGCTCTTTCCACAGCCACTTCCTCCCACCAACGCGAGCGTCTGTCCTTTGTCAGCCTTCACACTGAGTCCTTGTAGGACCTGTGAAGTCTGCCTGGTAGGGTATGCAAAGTGTATATTGCGGAATTCAATATTGCCTTCAAAGTCACTCTGAAAAACAAGACATTTAACAACCATAATTATTAGTTCAGGTTAATAAAAACAATTGCAATATCTCACACATTTTTGTATGTTTTTTGTAGTATGGTGTTTGTAACTTTTTTTTGTAAATGTTAGATCATTTATTTAACATAAAACAAACATCTATTTCAAAATCTCCTTAAAGTTTATATATATATATATATATATATATATATATATATATATATATATATATATATATATATACAGTGCCTTGCGAAAGTATTCGGCCCCCTTGAACTTTGCGACCTTTTGCCACATTTCAGGCTTCAAACATAAAGATATGAAACTGTAATTTTTTTGTGAAGAATCAACAACAAGTGGGACACAATCATGAAGTAGAACGAAATGTATTGGATATTTCAAACTTTTTTAACAAATAAAAAACTGAAAAATTGGGCGTGCAAAATTATTCAGCCCCTTTACTTTCAGTGCAGCAAACTCTCTCCAGAAGTTCAGTGAGGATCTCTGAATGATCCAATGTTGACCTAAATGACTAATGATGATAAATAGAATCCACCTGTGTGTAATCAAGTCTCCGTATAAATGCACCTGCACTGTGATAGTCTCAGAGGTCCGTTTAAAGCGCAGAGAGCATCATGAAGAACAAGGAACACACCAGGCAGGTCCGAGATACTGTTGTGGAGAAGTTTAAAGCCGGATTTGGATACAAAAAGATTTCCCAAGCTTTAAACATCCCAAGGAGCACTGTGCAAGCGATAATATTGAAATGGAAGGAGTATCAGACCACTGCAAATCTACCAAGACCTGGCCGTCCCTCTAAACTTTCAGCTCATACAAGGAGAAGACTGATCAGAGATGCAGCCAAGAGGCCCATGATCACTCTGGATGAACTGCAGAGATCTACAGCTGAGGTTTGAGACTCTGTCCATAGGACAACAATCAGTCGTATACTGCACAAATCTGGCCTTTATGGAAGAGTGGCAAGAAGAAAGCCATTTCTTAAAGATATCCATAAAAAGTGTCGTTTACAGTTTGCCACAAGCCACCTGGGAGACACACCAAACATGTGGAAGAAGGTGCTCTGGTCAGATGAAACCAAAATCGAACTTTTTGGCAACAATGCAAAACATTATGTTTGGCGTAAAAGCAACACAGCTCATCACCCTGAACACACCATCCCCACTGTCAAACATGGTGGTGGCAGCATCATGGTTTGGGCCTGCTTTTCTTCAGCAGGGACAGGGAAGATGGTTAAAATTGATGGGAAGATGGATGGAGCCAAATACAGGACCATTCTGGAAGAAAACCTGATGGAGTCTGCAAAAGACCTGAGACTGGGACGGAGATTTGTCTTCCAACAAGACAATGATCCAAAACATAAAGCAAAATCTACAATGGAATGGTTCACAAATAAACATATCCAGGTGTTAGAATGGCCAAGTCAAAGTCCAGACCTGAATCCAATCGAGAATCTGTGGAAAGAACTGAAAACTGCTGTTCACAAATGCTCTCCATCCAACCTCACTGAGCTCGAGCTGTTTTGCAAGGAGGAATGGGCAAAAATTTCAGTCTCTCGATGTGCAAAACTGATAGAGACATACCCCAAGTGACTTACAGCTGTAATCGCAGCAAAAGGTGGCGCTACAAAGTATTAACTTAAGGGGGCTGAATAATTTTGCACGCCCAATTTTTCAGTTTTTTATTTGTTAAAAAAGTTTGAAATATCCAATAAATTTCGTTCCACTTCATGATTGTGTCCCACTTGTTGTTGATTCTTCACAAAAAATTACAGTTTCATATCTTTATGTTTGAAGCCTGAAATGTGGCAAAAGGTCGCAAAGTTCAAGGGGGCCGAATACTTTCGCAAGGCACTGTATATGAGAAACATCCCCATAACGTGATGCTGCCTCCACCATGCTTCACAGTCGGGATGGTGTTCTTTGGGTGATGCGCTGTGTTGGGTTTGCACCAAACATAACGCTTTGCGTTTAGGCCAAAAAGTTCCATTTTAGTTTCGTCAGACCACAAAACTTTTTGCCACTTGGCTACAGAATCTCCTGAGTGTTTTTTGATACTTCAAACAGGATTCAAGATGGGCTTTCTTGAGTAATGGCTTCCTTCTTGCCATCCTACCGTACATGCCAGATTTGTGGAGTGCTTGGGATATTGTTGTCACATGCACACTTTGACCAGTCTTGGCCATAAAATCCTGTAGCTCTTGCAAAGTTGCCATTGGCCTCTTGGTAGCCTCTCTGATCAGTCTCCTTCTTGCTAGGTCATCCAGTTTGGAGGGACAGCCTGATCTAGGCAGGGTCTTGGTGGTGCCATACACTTTCCACTTCTTAATAATCATCCATGCCCCAAGGGATATTCCAAGGGATATTCAAGGCCTTTGATAATTTTTTATACCCATCCTCTATGTGCCTTTCAACAACTTTGTCCCAGAGTTCTTTTGAAAGTGCCTTGGTGCTCATGGTTGAGTCTTTGCTTTGAAATGCACTACCCAGCAGAGGGAACATACAGGAACTGCTGAATTTATCCTGAAATCATGTGAATCACTACAATTTAACACAGGTGGAGGCCACTTAACTTGGTGTGTGATTTTGAAGGCGATTGGTTACACCTGAGCTAATTTAGGATTGCTATTACAAAGGGGGTGGACACTTATCCAACCAAGCCATTTCAGTTTTTATTTTTAATTTATTTTCTACAAATTTCTAGAATATTTGTTTTCACTTGGAAGTTGTGGGGTAGGATGTGTAGATAAATGAAAAAGAAACTATTTTAATGCATTTTAATTCCAGGCTTTAAGGCAACAAAATGTGAAAAATTTGAAAGGGGGTATAGATATAAGCAACTGGGAGTTCAAACCAGCAAAGGAGTGGTAACATTGTTTGTTAAGAAGACACCATACACTCTGTAATGTGATATTCTGAAATGTGATACTTTGCAAAGTGATATTTTGTAATGTGATACTTTGTACTGTGATATTTTGTAACAATTGTAAGTCACCCGGATAAGGGTGTCTGCTAATAAATAAATACTACTACTACTACTAGTACTACTACTACTACTCGCGCGATCCGGGAGTGCAAAGCAGCGTTGCACCCAGACTCTGTCAGGTATCTCGAGGGAGTTCTCAGGACCGGGGAGCCATCTTCCATCCCCCCCCCTACCCCCGGCTCTCCGGTCCTGCTGATCGAACCCAAGGCGCGAGCCCCCCCTCGGCCTCCCCTCGAGAACAACCTGAGCAGGATCTCGCGTTTCTCCTCGACGCCCCTCCGATCGGCGTCGAGGAGGACCCTGTACGCGATGACGCTCCACACCCTCCACTTCCTCGCCCTCGTCTCCCGCCGAGACACCGCTTGGCGGGAGACCCTCCGACCACCGGAGGGCGTCGGTCCCCAGTGGGAGGCCCTGTACTCCCCGCTGGTCTCCAGGGGAGCTGGGGACTTGGGGTGGAGGGTCCTGCACGGAGCGCTCGCGTCAGGAGAGATCCTGCGTCACTTTACCGACTCGGACGCCGCATGCCCTTTCTGCGGTCAGTCCGAGTCGGTAAGCCACATTTATTTTTTGTGCGCCAGGCTGCAGCCGTTTTTTCTTTTATTGAAGAACCTTTTGCTGCAGTTTTGGCTGCATTTCTCCCCCACCCTCCTCATTTTCGGGCACCCTGTTCATGGCTCCACCAAGAAGAGGGACCTCCTCGTGAATCTGCTCCTGGCTCTTGCTAAACTGGCAATTTACAAGACCAGGAAGCGTAAGATGATCGGGGAGGGTCTCTTTGATTGTGGGGCCATGTTCAGGGCCCTTGTCCGATCAAGGGTTAAGTTAGAGCACGCCCACGCGGAGTCTGCTGGCGACATGGCCACCTTTGTCGACCAGTGGGCTCTAGGGGGCGTGCTCTGTACCACCTCCCCTTTGGTTTTGCTTATTTAATTTACAGTCCTTTTACCGGTTTTTCTGTTTATTAGTTATCGCCCAGTCTTGTTAGCACCCCTTTATAGAGGTGCTAAATTGAATTTTTTCTCCGGCCGCCTTTGGGCGGCCGGTGCACCGGCTGCCACTGGGCAGTCGGTGTAGTCCGCCCTCTGGGCAATAAATAGGACTACTACTACTACTACTACTAATAATAATAATAATAATAATAATAATAATAATAATAATAATAATAATAATAGTAACAAAAGCACTTCTCTCCTAATATAAATTCCTGAGGCTCTTCTTCCACACAGTCCATGCTCCTGTCCGGTGAATGACTAATATGTGAATTAATAATACATAATGATGTGCCAACACAGTGTGTGTTTTTGTGTATAAATACATTTGCCAAATCGTGCAGGGGTCTCCTTTACAAAGTGCTAGCATCTTGATGCAAAATGAGTTATACTTATCTGCGTTGATATTCATTAACTGTTAAAAAGAAAAATATTAATATAAAACTATATAAAAAAATAACACTTTTAGCACTTGCTCTTTTATTCAGCAGCTGTTGCTGCTTTTCAATTATATAAATAAAGGTGATATACAGTATGTCTTTCCTCCATTAGGTTACTTTAAAATACAGTCGATTTTCAAGTTTCGTGTACTTACTGGCTTTTCTCCGTCTTCACTGTAGATATCAATTGTTGGTTTATCGACAAGGAGCATGAATATTCTTTGAGCAGATATTTTTGCTTTGGCATAGTCTGGTGCAAAAGATGAGGTCTGTCCAATATTCATTGCAGAAAATACTATTACAGAAAATACCCTGTTCAAAATAATAAATAAAATGTGAACCTTATTTTGAGTTCTTACAATCACCGATATGACATTAACACCTCTATATCAACAGACTACTAACTGTTTACATACAGACTATCCTATATAAAATACTACAGTATTCAAAACCATTACAGTTTCCTAGACTATAGTAGCATTTGCTAATAAGGTATCACATAACCAAAATCATTTTTACTATTTCTCCCAAAATAGGCGAAAAGTCACTTTTGTGGTCAGTAGTCAAATAATTATTGCCTTCTGATGTAAGTGAAAACTGTTGCCAATTGGGTTGAAAATGTGACCTACAGTAGGCAACCTGAGCCATAGTGCTTGTTTATAACCCATTTTTTTCAACCTTGTGGGATTTGTTTTGCACTGTAAGCCTCAAATGGTGGTGGTTTTATGGTACCGTGCTTGTGTTTTCTTCATACGGGTATGTACAGTAGATACTAGGTTATATACAGGAATGTACAGCAGCGTTGCTTCTTATTGTTGATTTATAGTATCAGTACATAAAAAAAAACCCAAAACACTGTCAAGTGACCATGGGTAGTTCAGGATGTGAAACAAAAACAAGTGCAAAAGTCAAGTATATACTATTAAGATTATTATGTTAACTGAAACACGTTTTATACATTATTCTATATTTATTTTTAAGTAGAATTAAAATAAATATGCAAGGTTCACTACAGTGCAATATGCTTGAGCCCCCCCCCCCCCCCATTTAAAAAAAAATCCATTTATTTTATATTATATTTGGATACATCACCACTGCTGCCAGCAAGGGTTACCAGAGTTTATTTAAATGGTCATTATGTTTCTGTCATTGTATGTAAAAGAGATAGACAGCTGCTGATACAGTCAAATTCTTTTTCAGTTATAGAAGTGTGCTAAAATGTTGGAACAAATACGTGTATACTTATAAATTACTAGAACATTAACCAATTATAATAAAAAAAAATAAAAAAAACTACTTACACAAATACATTTTCATATTCTGTGATACAGTGTGCAATCAACCATGCTCCAAACCTAAAAATAGCTGCATTCACAAAGAAGGAAATTGCCTGAGCAATAGCATATGTCAGTCCATAAAGGGGTGCTTTAGACATTGATACTCTGCAATACACAAACAAGATTAACCTTTTTAAATGATCAATACAATTCATTAAATATAAAATGTAGACACATAGGAGTTTTGTGTCAAGATCATTTCTGAGTGATATAAACACCACATTTTTAATCCGAGGGACTGATACAATAACTTTAGTCTTAAATAAAAATGTTAAGCAAATACGTTACCTGTAAGGCCCTTGCAAACTTTCCTTATACATTCCTAAGAAAACATCCTCTCGTGTTAAAGCAACGACTGTTCTAATATTTTCAACAGTTTCTGTGGAAATCTGCAAAAACAAAAATATGTAGCCCTAATTGTTAGTTGCTCAACAGCAAAACATTTTACAGCACAAAAATAGTGTTGATCTTAGATGGAAAGAACACAACATGCCACATGGTTTTGTAGGTGACAACATTTTTCAAACGAGAGGATGACATAACACACGTATGTCACAGTCATGGCAACATGTTACTGTATTTCCCATAATGCGGCTCATGGATGTTATGAGATTGACCACAAAGCCAATATCAGTGTTCGCTGGCGAGAATGCGAATATCCCCTTTTATTATTTAAATATTCCACTTATGTAACTGAATATTTGGAATAAGGTGAACAGTATTTGGACTCTTAGTAAGATAATATGCTGTTTATTCTGAATACCTGGTTTTGCCTGTACATATCCATTCTTAGTAATGGGAATTATGTTTTTATACATAAATGTACATATAAAAATAATTGTTTAACATTGTGCACTGCATGTCATATTTTAATTATAAAGCAGAGACTACTGTTCAAAAATAAATAATTATCACATATTACATCTAAATCAGTAAAGCAGAGTTCAAAGGTAATAATGTCAGTGAATACCTTTCCAGATAATTCCAGTGCACTCTGGTCCTTGGAGGCATGTCCTGCTACCGATCTCATTTGAATGAAATTTGCTCCAGCAAGGAATGGGAGACAAGCTAGGATGAGCAAACATAACTGCCAGCCATAAACAAAGGCAACAATTATAGATACTCCTAGAGTGCAAACTGAATTGGCAAACAAACCCAGCCTTGTTCCAGCAGCCTATCAAATTCATAAAAACATTAAAATGAAGTCAGATACAGGGATGCATAAACAAGACAATTCCAGCTATACATCTCTTATACCTTTTCAATGCAAATAACAGTGTGTAACCTAGAAGTAATGATATGTTGCAACAAAACATCGAAGCAATAACTCCTGTAAACATATAAAACACATTTTAGAAATCATATATTACATATGTATTTGTAAGTGACTGTGATATGAAAGCGCCACAACTGAAACTGAAGACACACAAGTAACTTTTTTCTGATCTCTTAACTTGATAAGTTTATCACAGTGGGAATATGTCCTTCAGCTCATTGCTGACAAAGAATGGTCCTTAATTTCAGGTAATTCCCTCATTGTTTTGGTTGGGGAATACATGCAACAATGCTCAATGTACTTACTCCTTTAACAAGTGAAGCATCAGTTGCAAGTCTTGTTGTTAATACACCTGTGGCATTTTCATTCTTGTCAAACCAGCCAATCTCCTGTTTGACACAAGAATATTTTTTAAGCATACGTTAAATTAACCCACATCAATGGGTTCAAGTGGGGTGAAACAGGCAACAAATGACCATCTTTATTCATTCTACATTTACAATATAAGCAATTCATTTTGCAGTAGTGACAGACATATAAACATGTGCAATCCATATATGTTTCCTTTCATTGGGGATTATTCAGAAATCCTACACTTGCTGTATTATTCACATTTTATATATTTTAAATGAACAGTGTAGTATTTTCTATATTGATTACCACAAGTTGAACAACTAGACAAATATGTACTAGACTTACCTGTCTCAACATAGCTTTAAAAGACTGACAACGCAGCCTCATTGTTAGAATTTCCCCAGATGTTCCAAGCATGTATCCCTAGAAAATTATAAATACAAAATAATGTTTTGTGACATTGTTATAAAAAAAATGACCCTTGTACAGAGCAGCACCTGGTGACTTGAATTTGTAACCCAGTCTTGGATATATAAAGAGCTCCAGGTAAGATGTGTAAATGGTGTTTTACGCTGTGGAAGGGTGAGGGTATTCACTGACACGGGAGACAGAAGATTTTATTTGGAAACACCGCACAGGTGCCCAGATTTATTTATTTTTCTTATTAGTTGTTTTAGTTAGTTTAGCCCGCAGAGGGCGCTGTTGTCCGTGGTCTGGATACTGCCGACAGTAAACCAGGACCACGGGGTTACCAACACAGGTATCCAACTCCGTGCACCTTCAAGTGCTCAAAAGTAATAATGAAAACAGAAGGCGAAAGAAAAAGGGAAAATAAAACACAGTAATAAAACTACAAACAAAAGTGCTGCTTATGCAGTGCCCCCACTGCCGCTAAGCCGGTCAGCACGGGTCTCCGTCCTACACTCCGCTGTGCTTATACACTGGGGTTGGCCATGGTTCCCCGTATATCTATACACGTCCCCTCGGGTAGGTAATTGTTTCTTTTATTTTGTAAATTATTTTTTACAGAAGGCTGTCCCCTCAGTCGGGCTCGCCTGCTCCTTATTTCACGCTGGCCTCTTCTGCCAGCAACACTGTACTTTCCCCAATCCGGCCACCCGAGCGCATAACCAAGCCAGTTCTTATGGGCCGAGCAGTCTCCCAAGGCCCGCCCCCCAGCCACTCAGAGAGAGGGAAAGCACACAAAAACTCTTCCCCACCTCTCCGTGTCATCGCCATGACCGACAGGCGGATCCCACGAGACTGCTGCCCTCTACCTGCAGTAATACGGATGTGCCAGACAGTCAGTCCAGATCTCCCCTGCTACAACGCATTAAAATAATATGAATTACACATGATATTTAAATTGAATGCGTAACAAAAAGGCATAGCAATTTTGCTGCACAGCTTGAGTTTGCATGTTATTAATAGGGATGGGCAAGAATATGAAAATTGTATATCGATATCGTGCATGTATTTCAATATCGATATTGATAATATCAAAGTCTTACAAAATACAGAAAACTATAATAACACAATTGCAATATGAAACACATACATATAGACATTAACAGATATTTACATAAGAAAAGCAATATTAACTTAGTATCTTAATATCCATGGAGAAAAACAAGGTCTTGTTATACTGTTTTACTATTCCATGCCATCATCAGCTACCTCAAAACTGAAATATTGTACTTCACTGCGCAGACTAGCCAATCCAGAAGTCATTTAATCTTCTCTAATGCACGACACATCTAAAAGCATTAAGTACGGTGTCATGCTGAATGTTGCATTATTTTGAGATGTTTTTTGATGTTTTAAAAGCACATCTAATTTATAATACCAAAAGTTCACATTTTAAAAATACATAACTAATAATGTAAGTAATCACATGGAAAAAATGCAATGAACCACTGACACATGCGCATATCTCAAAATAATCCCAATAGTGGTTAATGCAGCATGCAAATAGCGTTTGGTACCTTGTGAGCACATTCTGAATGGAAGAAAAAAATAATAATTGCGCCTTTTGAAACCCACAGTACTTCTAATTACCGCCATCTTCAATAAATGCTGCAGCTGTTTCTAGCAATTTAAAATAATTCAAAGTAATACGGTAGTATGTGCATGCATGTCTTTTAAGTATATTCCATCGGCAACGTTGGAATATTCACAGCCATATTGTCTGTGGTCAATAAAGCAAAATAATCATTGTTTTTTTTGTTTTTATTATAAGACCATGTTTTTGTACAGTAGTTCAAAGTAACACTGAAAATACTCATGACTTCAAGGTAACGTTGCATTTTGTGGAATGTAGACGCAGCATAGTCCCAAGTAATGGAGTTAGTTGGGTGTTTATTTAAAAAGGGCGGGTGAGGAGTTTAGTCAGTTTAGTTCTGGATGGGTTTAGTCTGAGGGACACGGCCATAGACATGAGAAGTGACCCCTCAGTTAGTGCCACAACACACCTGATCGAAGGTTGGTTCCCTGGTCCTATAACATGCTGTAACAGTCCAACAGTGGATTATTCCACTGTGGTGTTATTTATTCAATTTACTTACCTGGAAAAAGTTGGTTAAAAAGGCAATTCCTCCAAGAAGAAGAAATATAAGGGAAAACATCAAAGTTCTTTCCTTTTTTATATCAGGGTCAGGCTCTGAAAAAACCTGTAAAGATAAAAGGGTGCTTCACACATTGGCTTGTATTCTGCAGGGAGTATTGCTATGTGCACATCTATTATATATCGAGACTGCACGTTCTGCATCCACTGAATTGGCACCCGATCTGATTGAGATCAGTCGGACTGTTTCTAATCGATTTCCACATCTGTATAACCTGGCAAAGCTTTGCCTTACACTTCCAACCAATTCCAGCCAAGCTGATTGAGATAAATCAATTAAATGGGACATTATCAAGCAAAAATAGGAAAGGGCCAGTAGGTACCTACTAGCCTACCAACAGGTAGAGTCGGTCCGGATCAAGCGCTTTAATAGACGTTGGATGTAGTAGCCACTAGAGAGTGCTAAAAAGTGGAGTTGAAATAACAGTAAAATTACTTTAATAGTAACACAGTTAGGTTTAGGGGTAGTGGGTAGATTTAGGGGTTAGCAGGCTAGTAGGTACCTACTGGTCCATTCCTATGGGATGATTTTTGCTTGATAACGTCCCATTTAATTGATTTATCTCAATCAGCTTGGCTGGAATTGGTTGGAAATGTAAGGCAAAGCTTTGCCAGGTTATACAGATGTGGAAATCGATTAGAAACAGTCCCAAAACTCGGCTACCCAAGGGCATCTGGCATTCTTTAATAAAGGCAATATGTGCAGCACGTTCGTTGTCATGTTATTTGTCCCATCCAATAATTTATTTTATTAGTACCGAGTCAAAACAAAGAAAATGTGCATATTTGGGTCTAAAATTCTAACTGCGTTTAAAAAGTAAGCAGCAGGTTGTTTGAAGCGAGGTGGCTGTGCTAGATTGTACCCGTAGTACTGATTTAACTTGGTTCAACAGACAGGAATACTTTTTTTGTCTGTGCTGACTTTCCAGTTTGTTTTCTGAAAGCTGTTTATTTTACATTCTGTTCAGCAGCCTCTGTAGTAGCCTTTCGTTTAATCCCTTATGGAAAAAACATATATTTTTAATATATGGTAGAAAAGTATGATACTTATATTTTTCATATGTACAAATTGGCCCCTTTTTATATATTTAAAATATATGGGATATATTTAAAATATATTTTAGTCTGTAATCCATATATTTTATATGTTGATAATATATGGTGCACCATATATTTTCATTAGTTTGTAATCCATAATATATATATATATATATATATATATATATATATATATATATATATATATAATTTGTATTTAATTATTTTATCTGTTTTTTTCTCAGTTTACAAATACTTTGTTTAAAATTTGTCTTATAACACTTACCCCAATAATTTTTGCAAATACAATTGCAAAAGCAGGATAAACACCTCCTCCAATAATAGCAGCAATCAGTCCAGCTAACAAGTATGGCCATTCTGGTTTGTTCAGTGCCAGAATTTTAGTAAAAGGAACATCTGGAAGAATATCATCTTCCTAAGAAAAAAAAAATATATATACTGTATATATATATATATATATATATATATATATATATATGTTTTTGTTTAAAAGAGCCAACTTCCCAAGTTTTGGTATATTTAACATACCTTTGTCAAGGGAAAGTGTGTTTGAAAACAAATAGTGGAGGTACTTATATGTTTTTAATGCCATGGCAACTACACTTACTTATTTCTATGTAAATATATGAATGCATTTGTGATGTCTTTTATTACATTGCAGGGCATTGTTTCAACCATGTCCCAATAATTTAATTAACCCTGCTGAATGAGTTAAAAAATAAGGACCTGGTTGGAACAAAAGTCTTTCAAAGGAGCCTTCTAAAAGAACAAATGTTGCCTAC
This sequence comes from Acipenser ruthenus, assembly GCF_902713425.1. Classification (NCBI taxonomy): domain Eukaryota; kingdom Metazoa; phylum Chordata; class Actinopteri; order Acipenseriformes; family Acipenseridae; genus Acipenser; species Acipenser ruthenus. The sequence continues at coordinate 7,920,414 of NC_081191.1, forward strand.
CCCTGTCATTCATAAACCTATGAGTTGTTTACTGATAGGTATGGAAAAGGTTTTTACTCAGCCACTTTGTTACTATAAAGACAAATCTATATTAAAACAAACTGAAATGTATTGCAGAATAATTACATATTATTACTCTATCTATCTATCTATCTATCTATCTATCTATCTATCTATCTATATATATATATATATATATATATATATATATATATATATATATATATATATATATATATATACATATATATATACAGCTCTGGAAAAAATTAAGAGACCACTGCAAAATTATCAGTTTCTCTGGTTTTACTATTTATAGGTATGTGTTTGGGTAAAATGAACATTTTTGTTTTATTCTATAAACTACTGACAACATTTCTCCCAAATTCCAAATAAAAATATTGTCATTTAGAGCATTTATTTGCAGAAAATGGCAACTGGTCAAAATAACAAAAAAGATGCAGTGTTGTCAGACCTCGAATAATGCAAAGAAAATAAGTTCATATTCATTTTTAAACAACACAATACTAATGTTTTAACTTAGGAAGAGTTCAGAAATCAATATTTGGTGGAATAACCCTGATTTTCAAGCACAGCTTTCATGCGTCTTGGCATGCTCTCCACCAGTCTTTCACATTGATGTTGGGTGACTTTATGCCACTCCTGGCGCAAAAATTCAAGCAGCTCGGCTTTGTTTGATGGCTTGTGACCACCCATCTTCCTCTTGATCACATTCCAGAGGTTTTCAATGGGGTTGAGGTCTGGAGATTGGGCTGGCCATGACAGGGTCTTGATCTGGTGGTCCTCCATCCACACCTTGATTGACCTGGCTGTGTGGCATGGAGCATTGTCCTGCTGGAAAAACCAATCCTCAGAGTTGGGGAACATTGTCAGAGCAGAAGGAAGCAAGTTTTCTTCCAGGACAACCTTGTACTTGGCTTGATTCATGCCAAAGCTGCCCGATTCCAGCCTAGCTGAAGCACCCCCAGATCATCACCTATCCTCCATCACATTTCACAGTGGGTGCGAGACACTGTGGCTTGTAGGCCTCTCCAGGTCTCCGTCTAACCATTAGATGACCAGGTGTTGGGCAAAGCTGAAAATTTGACTCATCTGGGGGTGCTTCAGCAAGGCTGGAATCGGGCAGATTTGTCTTTGTGAAGGACGCATGAATCAAGCCAAGTACAAGGTTGTCCTGGAAGAAAACTTGCTTCCTTCTGCTCTGACAATGTTCCCCAACTCTGAGGATTGGTTTTTCCAGCAGGACAATGCTCCATGCCACACAGCCAGGTCAATCAAGGTGTGGATGGAGGACCACCAGATCAAGACCCTGTCATGGCCAGCCCAATCTCCAGACCTCAACCCCATTGAAAACCTCTGGAATGTGATCAAGAGGAAGATGGATGGTCACAAGCCATCAAACAAAGCCGAGCTGCTTGAATTTTTGCGCCAGGAGTGGCATAAAGTCACCCAACATCAATGTGAAAGACTGGTGGAGAGCATGCCAAGACGCATGAAAGCTGTGCTTGAAAATCAGGGTTATTCCACCAAATATTGATTTCTGAACTCTTCCTAAGTTAAAACATTAGTATTGTGTTGTTTAAAAATGAATATGAACTTATTTTCTTTGCATTATTCGAGGTCTGACAACACTGCATCTTTTTTGTTATTTTGACCAGTTGTCATTTTCTGCAAATAAATGCTCTAAATGACAATATTTTTATTTGGAATTTGGGAGAAATGTTGTCAGTAGTTTATAGAATAAAACAAAAATGTTCATTTTACCCAAACACATACCTATAAATAGTAAAACCAGAGAAACTGATAATTTTGCAGTGGTCTCTTAATTTTTTCCAGAGCTGTATATATATATATATATTGCATGTCTAAAATCTGAATGCTAGTTTACTGTAGTTTTAGGTTTGTCCTATACGGATGGACACATCTTGGGTTAAACTAAGTGTTCTGAGTGAAGTGTATTTCTACCTCGTTTCTTTTGGCTTCGTTTGCCCTCTTTATGGAGTTTCTTGATTGAATTTTTCTTCTGGTTGATCTTCTCCTGAGGGTTCCATTTCTTTTCAAGCCGATGTCTTCAGATGGTTCAGTTTCTAACAATTCTGCTTCCTCTTCAGTTTCTGTTTCCTCACTTTCATTTCCCTCACTGTTTTTACCAGCACTCTTAATAAATAAATAAAGGACAAAACAAATATTCAAGACACTTGTAGTTTCATTTGGGACATTTCATTGAAATATGAAAGAAACATATCTGATTGTTCACAATATACACTATGTTCTATGAATTATACAATATTTCACTACATTGCAAAAATCCACAGATTACCTCAATATGTCACACATGCATTGACAGCGCGGTGTATATCTGGATTCTGAAATGTGTATAACTGGAAGGCTGAAAGCATTTTACTAAAGATTCATGGTTCCACAAGGAGCAGATGTGTTACAGAATGTGAAGTATAAGGCAATCATAGACAGTAATGATAACTTATGATTAATTCACCCCAAAAAAACAAATTGTGTTAGTTAAATTGTATTATGACTTTTGCCTTTAAGGGACAGCAGTCCATTTTTGTAGATGTTTAAATTAGTTATACTTTATCATACACAATCTTTCAAAGTGCATTATAGATAATTATACAAGAAAATCTAGTACTTGCACACTTACTTATTATGCTCCAATAAAATATGTTCTTTATACTGCAAATGCAATAACACTGACATGGTGAATGCTTGATCCAAAACAGATATATGCAACGTGTGTTTTAACATACAGGGGGAAATGTAAGTATAGGCACAGTGCAAATAATTGCAGATGCAAAATTCAAATTGCATTGCGGCCAGGCAATTATTTTGCACTGCGCCCTATGTAAGCTTAAGGAACAATGTAAATTATGCAGCACGCACAAGTAATGAGCTGCAATTATGATAATGCGGCCAATGACAGGTCTCTGCAGGTGTGTGCTTTTTATACAGTTCTTAGTTACTCACTTCTACAATGGTTTGCACCTTGTAAGAAGAGGTGTAAAGTTTTTGGAGGGTCAGCAATTGCCTAAGTGCAAGGCAAAATCCTTACATCACAGATCCTGCCCAATTCCATGCTCGTTTCTTCATTTGAATGCATTTCAATATCATTTTAATGGTTTAATGATGGCACCATGCAAATTTGATAGTGGGTGCACAACACCAGGTGAACACCATTCTTTACATATGCCGCATTTTTAGCGGCTGCTAAAATCAGACTTTACCATTACTAAACATGATTTACGGCAACATTATGGGGATTTTGCACCTGCAAATCACTTTGCGCGTATCCTTACATCTATCTCACTGTATGTGGACAGGGCATTGTTATTAATCTTACCTGCTGCATTACAAGAGAGTAGTACACTCCTTTCTTTAACATGAGCTCCTTGTGGGTTCCTTGTTCAACCACAGTTCCATTATCAAATCCGGCAATAACATCAGCTGACTGGATTGTTGACAAGCGATGGGCAATTACAATAGTAGTACGGCCAGCTCTTGCCTAAAATACAATTATTATAATGATACACAAGTGGATTTGACTCATATAATTTAGGGAATGTTTTGGTTTAATTTAAAAGTATTAATAATGAATAATTTAGTAATGTCACAATAGATGCTATGATGGCACTTCATTACTTCAATAATTACACCTGTTTAATTGTCCCTTGCACTGGGTTATAAAACTATAATATTTTCAATACAACTTAAGGGACAGTGCGAAATCCTGGCCAGTGTTTTATTGACACTACCTTATCTAGGGCCTCTTGCACAATGGATTCACTTTGAGTATCCAGAGCTGAAGTGGCTTCATCCAGGAGAAGAATTTTGGGATTCTTAACAATGGCACGAGCAATAGCAATTCTTTGCTTCTGTCCTCCACTCAACTGAGCTCCTCTTTCACCAACCATTGTGTTAAAGCGCTGTTTAAAAAGTAAAGGTGTCATAATTTAGGAGTTGATACAAATATTTGAATATTCAAAACAAACAAAACAAAAAAAAATAGGAAAACAAGAAAGAACTACAGAAATACAAACAAAAACTTACATCAGGAAGTTTTGATATATACTCATAAGCGTTGGCCTCTTTCGCTGCTTGCTCTATATCGGCATCGCTAGCATCCTCTCTGCCATAGCGAATGTTTTCTGCAATTGTGGTGGCGAACAGGACAGGTTCCTGGCTGACAACCCCAATGCTTTCTCTTAGCCACTTGACATCTAGAGAGCGAATGTCTTGACCATCCAAAGTAATCTGGATTTGAAACGCAGTTACAATGTCTAGTTAGAATGTTTTCTTTTCAGACCACGCCAGTAACTCATAACAAAAACAAACAGGATTTCATTGCATGTGTTAAAATAAATTAAATTAACTTTATGGAGAAACACATTTATCCATGTATAATGGTAAAAGATTAGACTTGTGCTTCCAATAACACATGGCAGAAACAATGGTAATTAAATACATTTTCAGTTTAGATCCAGTACAAACATTTTTTATTAAGGAAAAGCAGCATTTATTAGATAATTTTACTCTCACAAAACATCTGTCTTTTGACATCATTATTTTTGCACTGGTCTTTACCTCTCCTGCGGCTGGATCATAGAACCGCTGAAGAAGCTGAATTGTCGTACTTTTACCACAACCACTGGCTCCAACCAGTGCAATCGTCTTCCCACTTTCAATTTTCAGGTTCAGTCCTTGGAGAATCTATGAACAGACAGCAATGTCTTGATAATACACTTCAGATCTGATACTGTAACCCTTAAAAAATGTATTTTAACTGATCCCTTTCTATTTAAAACTGTTGCCAAAGGTTTGTTATTTTCTTTGTATAAACAGTAAGTCATAATCAGTAAGGCTGAATGTGCACACTTTGGAGTAATAACATTTCACATGTACAAAAATGTCCAATTCAGCTTAACCCTTGTGAAAATGAGCCAAAAGCAACACTAGGACAACAGTGTCCTGTGCAGCTACCACAATGCTTGTTGCCTGACTCTCTACACAGTGGAGAATAATCCTTGTGTCAACCTCGTCATGTCAGGCTTCTAATTTCTCAGTGTCTACTTCTGTGTAAGATGATTCCACCCTCTCTTCATTAATGATGCCACCAGCAGCTACAACTGTCTTGTTGTTTGATGCTTGCACCATCAATTGCTGCGAAAGGAATCTGGCCAAGTCTGCTTTGTTTTCTGGATGTGTGTGGCAGAGCAGGGCTCTGCCCTTAGAAATACTGGCAGGGAAGGAGTTAAATTCTCCTCCCTGCCCAGGTTGATTGTGTCAGGTGGGAGCAATCAGTCAATTAATCATTCAATTATGGACTTAGCCACCTGCCATAAAAGGAGGCCTCAGCCTCCCAGTTGGAGAGAGAGAGTTCTGGAAGGAGAAGAAGTGGTTTTCTGTGTGTGCTGTTTTGTTAAGTTTTGAAACCAGTGAAGGCAATGCCCAGCCTGGAAGCCGTATTTTTGTTTTAAGTTTTGTTTTGTGTTGATTGTTTGTGTTTGAAACCTTTTTGTTTGGCCCTTGTGCCTATTTATTTTGTATTTTTGTTTATTAAAAAGATTTATTTTGAACTTTATACTGTCTCTGAGTCTCAAACCTCGGTCATCCTTGTCACAGTTGGTGCTCAGAAGTGGGATAACGCCACCTGGAGGCTCAGGGCAGTGTTTTTTTTGTTTTGTTTTTTGAATTTTGTGAGTTTTTTGGGGGGGAAAAAAATAAATAAATAGACACAAGGGCCAAACAAAAAGGTTTCAAACACAAACAATCAACACAAAACAAAACTTACAACAAAAATACGGCTTCCAGGCTGGGCATTGCCTTCACTGGTTTCAAAACTTAACAAAACAGCACACACAAAAACCCGCTTCTTCTCCTTCCAGAACTCTCTCTCCAACTGGGAGGCTGAGGCCTCCTTTTATGGCAGGTGGCTAAGTCCACAATTGAATAATTAATTGACTGATTGCTCCCACCTGACACAATCAACCTGGGTAGGGAGGAGAATTTAACTCTTTCCCTGCCAGTATTTCTAAGGGCAGAGCCCTGCTCTGCCACAATGTGCCAGAAAATTCTCCTACTTGGATGGCAGAGGAACATCCCTACCCTCTATCAACCTTCTGATTGCCCCTGAGCCCTGACCACACAATTTCCTGGTTCCACCTTTGACTGAAGCCTATTATCTGTAAAATACTACATCAATCCACCTGAGCAGTACTCCACCTTGTAGAACAGCTCCAGCAAACACATCAGCAAGGTCCCCAAACGTGGTAGCTCTCTGGGGCTTCCCAATGGCAATCACTAGTGCCTGCCCATCAATGATAAGTGATGCTGCCTTATCAAGATTTGTGGCTTCAAGGCCAGAGGGACAAGGGATTCCTGCAGTAAATACCAGAGACAGAATTGCCTTTGACCCTGAGCCTGTGGGACTGTTAGAGCCTGTGGGACTGGCAAGAGTTCATGTGTCAGTATATCAGAGAGGTTGACATCTCGTCCAGCTTCGTAGGCAGTGATGAGACATGGCAGGACTTTTCTGTCTGTTTTGATAGATCTCTCAATGCCAGTGCGTGGATATTTATCCAAGGGCAGCAGTGTGGAGTAGTGGTTAGGGGCTCTGGACTCTTGACCGGAGGGTCATGGGTTCAATCCCCGGTCGGGGACACTACTGTTGTACCCTTGAGCAAGGTACTTTACCTAGATTGCTCCAGTAAAAAACCCAACTGTATAAATGGGTAATTGTATGTAAAAATAATGTGTTATCTTATAACAATTGTAAGTCGCCCTGGATAAGGGCGTCTGCTAAGAAATAAATAATAATTTATGTCCCACCTCAAACAATGAATAAAATGTCAGAGACTTGTTCTTTGGCAGGGGATCTCTGAAGATGACCTTTCTCCAATCTGCTTTGTGGCAAGGTCTTTGGTTGCAATGTTTTGCAAGTCTTGGGGCACCTCACTGGAGAACATGTTGAAAGTCTGTAGGGTTGTCAGAAGGTTGTCTTCATCTTGGCTGTCTTCTTTCTGTCTGCCTTTGGGGATTCATTGTGCAGGAAGGCATCATCTGACTCTAGGCCATACACGTCCCTTGTTTCATAGGCGAGATGAGACTTGAGATTGTGGGAAAGTGACCATCTGCTCAGAGCTGAGGTTGTCTTTGTAATGCCAATGATGCCACCTCCCTTCTTTCCAGGACCATTCAGCCATTCCTGACTCCGGTCAGGATCCACTTGATTGAACCTTTGGCATGCACGCTTCACCACAACATTTCCATTGTCAAATTCTGTCTTCACTTCTGGGGGAAGCTGGTGTATCTCATTCACTTAGATTGTTCCCCAGCGGGCATAGTTTGTGTGATTATACCTCATGAAGAAGGGAAGCATGGACTGGAATGCATGTAAATGGAGTTCCCAAATACCATATCTCTGAGCATGAGTGAACAGGAGAAGATTCTCTACCATTTGCATGTAGCTCCACCAGAATTCGAAGTTAGCATTGTCATTGGATGCTACAAAGGCTTCCATGACATCTCTGAACTCTTTGGTAGCAAGCAGGGAGAGCATGTCTTCAAGATCATTGCTGTCTGGTTTGCCCTCTATCTCTTTCTTCAGGTTGTGGTTCTCGTTCTCAATGTAGTTGAGCAGCTGTGGAATAACAATTCTCCCCATGGCCTGTAAGGCCAGCTTGCCAGCTATCACCTGTTCTGCTGTTCTAGGCCTATGACTATTTGAGTAGTTACAAACATTTTGTTAAATATTTACTTTCCTAACTCACAAACCACAAGAAACACATGTTAAGAATGGTGATGTTTGCTCTTTTTTGTAGCCATTTAGAATTTTTCAGTACATTAGATGCACAAACCAATAGCTATACCTGAACATTGACAATGAATTAGGTTCTGCAACCTAAAATTATGCAGAATTAAGTGTTTATTGTTAAGTATTAGGCTTCATAATGATAAAATCGCACGGTAATACTATAAGTTCTGTTTTTCTAGCGGATATTTAGTTTTTCTGCTTTTCAAAGGTTAAGCTTGACAGTTACAGCTTGGCAGACAGCAGAAATGGATTCAGCACCCACAAATCCTTTAGAAAAAAGTGTCTGCCACCCTTTACTCGAAAATGCCTGAACTTTCTTATAAAGATCTAATTTTTCAGATTTCTGACTAGTCTATTAGACAATAAATGCCCCTCTCAGTGATGTCACACGAAAAAATAAAACTATCATGAAGTGAACGTCAGTCCCTCCCCTGTCCATTGATATGCGTTTCAAGCCTGTACTGGAAAGTACAGTGGCCCTGTAAGTCATCAAAACGAAGTGCTTTTTTTATCGTGTTCACACGATCGCGGTCCTAGAAGCCCACTTCAGTATGATCGTGTTAACACAATCCCGGTCCTTAAAGGGTTAAAAGGTCCAGTCACATAAAGATGTGGTATCTACAAAAGGAGCCAAATTATGTATAAAAAGGGTCAGCCCTGTGTTTAACTGGCCCTTTTAATATTACACCTGTACAGGACTGACCCTTCATTGTATACTTCTGTAGAAAGCTCTTATTCATATGGCTTGATCCTTTAAGCCATTATTATTATTATTTGTTTATTTAGCAGACACCTTTATCCTAGGCGACTTACAGAGACTAGGATGTGTGAACTATGCATCAGCTGCAGAGTCACATACAATTACGTCTCACCCAAAAGACGGAGCAGAAGGAGGTTAAGTGACTTGCTCTGGGTCACACAATGAGTCAGTGGCTGAGATGGGATTTGAACCGGGGACCTCCTGGTTGCAAGCCCTTTTCTTTAACCACTGGACCACACAGCCTCCCCATTTGTTTTTACACTCTTCCGAAGTATTTGAGTGTCACAGCGGCATGCATGCCTAGATGTACTCAAGGTTCAAAGGGTGCCAATTGTAAAGTATTTCCCCAAGCCTGCAACTGGACAATAATCTGTGCCACTAGGGCTCCACAGCAAACGTTCTACTGTTGTTCTAAAATAGTCAGTCAGTGGGGCAGTAGGACACACCTTATACCACATGATTCTGACAGTTTTTCTCATTTCTAGTGTGTTTATATGCACCATTTACTTTGAACCATTACAGACTCCACAACCACAGATTAAAAACAACTGGAGTTCTTTATTTTTTTATTGCTTAGATAAGAATTTGGATAACTAAAATAGTGTATTCTTTTATGTGTGCTTGGAACTGTATTGGAACAGTATTTCAATGTTAAAAATTGACCAAACAAAATCAAAGTTCTTTACCCCCAGATAACCTGTAGATGGAATTAGATTATAATAAACCTGAATATTTGAAGAACCACTTACGTTTACATCAGGCCTGGAAGGATAACTGAAGTGTATATTCTTGAATTCAATATCACCTTTCAAGTGGTCAGGTTTGAAGCCTTGTTTGGAACTGCTGTCAATTGGCCGAGGCTGGAATATAATTCACAAAATCTAATAATTTTAGCGGGTAAAAACACACACTAAGAGGCTTCAACAACACTGCTGTTTAAATTGTTCAGTTTTTTCAAGCTAAAGTTTTAAAATTTAAATTATTTTCAAATAAAATGAAGTTATTATTTCAATGTACCTAAACATAAACAGAAATCTTACAGTTTACTTGAAACAATTAAAAAATCCTAAAACATTATTTCAATAGTTTTATATCAGATATTATTTCAGTGGTTTAAATCAACTGAACATTTGGTTTATTCACTTGTTTTAAACATTTGTAACTTTATGGGATGTTTGTTGTATTGCTAAAATGATATACCCTTATTTGTACCCAGTGTAATGTTACTACCAAGAAATTATCAATGCAACTGTAGCCTATTTGAATTTTGCATACGTACATTATATGACAACTGACCTCAACTGCAGATTTTATTTGATTTATACAACTGAAATCTTCGTATAGAAAACAGCATATTAGATATTACAATAACGTTCCCTTAGGTGATTGCAGATTTGCAATGCATCCTTGGCTTTTAACACCTGTGTCTAATCCACATGAGAACGAAGAACAGGCATACACGGGCACACAGATCTACTAGGAATGTGATCGAGATCATTAACATGGAATTTGCCTAAACATATTTAATCTCCTCCACACTATGTACAATGTACACTTTCACCTTCACATGTTCGTATGCTTATAAAATGTTCTTATAATACTGCGTCCGGTGGCTACTTCTAATCATGTTGAGTTTATTTATCGCAGTGGCGAGCAAAGAGTACCAGAGAAAATGCATGATTAGAGAAATTCACTGAACAATTAATTATACACAAATTGTGTACTGGGTAGGGAGTTCATTTCTTAATTTTAAAAGCTTAATAAATATATAATGAAGTGCTACATACATGGTATACATGTATAATACAGCTAACAACTGCAAACACAAATGGCACTTCAAACTTATTTATTTATAGCCTACAATTGTACATACTGTAAAAGACAAAAGTAGATGTCAACGTAAGAAAATAAATTCCAACCAATAGACTGCAAAATGCACATTATAGTAAGCTGTGGCAAAATATCCCCCCGAAAGAGGGTAAATTATGGGGGTTTAATCTGATATTTACTCACTCGTCACAATTGTAAATCAGCATTTTATATGTGATGTGTTCTAAATAAATGTGCATTCTGCATGACAAAATGCACAAGTTTAAATTATGTTTACAAATTACACAACATAGATTTTTTATTTCCACACGGCTGCTGCTGCTCACTGGTGAGAGAGCCGCCTCCCTTTATGCTAGTAGATTCCATAACAGCGAATTCTGCTTCCATTCATTTTTCTTGATCTCGATAACATGCATTTTGATTAACGAGTTCCCCTTAACAACCTCATCGACTCAGTTTCAAAGTATTAATGAATTGATTTAAATACACACATTTGGTTTGAAAATGACTTGCTACTAAAGCTCTTGTTACAATACCATGAGTTTGATACAATAACACTGTTTTTTAAAAATCCTGCCCTACTGTGTTTTTACCAAATCAATAATTTTGTAGACTTCATAGGCAGCTCCACGAGCATTTGCAACATTTTCCAAATTTGGTGCTCCCTGGCCCAGTGAGAATGCACCGATCATCACAGAGAAAAAAACCTGAAAGCAGCATCATAATTAATAATAATACATTTAATAAAACAAACAGGACAATCAAAGTAAAACACAAACCAACATTCAGTTAAAAAATAATAATAAATTAAATGTACTGTGTCAAAACCTTTTTTTTTCACTATGCACAGACGTACAAGATGAGTGTACCGCAAACAGCAAGTTGTTTTGTTTTAAGAAAGTAGGCTTTCAAAAGTCGTTAACAAAACAATGCTTACAACAATTTTTGAATAGGGTCAAATAGGTGCAATAAGTAGCAATGTTTTGAGCACCTCAGATTTTACATTAGGGAACACAGAATTAAAATATGAAGAATAAACAATACTATTTAATAGCTAGACTCGTTTAGTGTAGCTACTTTTTGCATGCACCTGGATTTAGATACTTAGTTCATTTGATACATTCATCAAAGAAGGACAGCTAGAAAACGATATGTTACGGATGTAACCCCGGTTCCCTGAAAGAGAAGACAACAACCAACCAATACTTTTGGGATGTGCTTGCCACACATCAGGTATTCACTGAGCATTTTATGTCAGAGCTGCCGATAGGCCCCTCCGTGGAGTGACGTCCTTGGTCCCGCCCGCCGAGTTATTAAATAGTCACTCCACGGGGATCTCTTTCTCTTTTGCATCGAACCCACGAATGCGAGTGATGCGAACTCGCAAGGTTTGGTGGTCATCTTCTCTTTCAGGGAACAAGGGTTACATCCGTAACCTATCGTTCCCTTTCAATTTGAAGACGACCCCCCACCAGCTAATACTTTTGGGAAAAGTATACCAAAGCCATTGCGAGGGAGCGTGAGCGTACAGCATACGAGGGACACCTCCCTACCAGCAACTAGTGTTGGTGGTGTAAGTGTACAACTTCAAGGACCCTTGTGCCTAATGAAGGCGTAGAGGGATCTACCACATTAAGTCAGTAGAACCAAGGGCTGGCCCTGCAGCAGCTGGCAAAGGTTTGAAAACCAGATTCTCCTGGACCATCTGGGGGCCACCAGGAGAACTACCGCCTTGTCTCTCCGGACCTTCTCGGGGAAGGCAGGGAGTAGTGGTAGTGGCAGGAATGCAGCGGCAGTGGAAGAACCATAGAGGGCAATAGGTCGTCCGAAAGAGATCGACTTTGGCTTTCCCAAATCGTTCCCAAATGTGTTCTACCACCTGAGGGTGGAGTCGTCATTCTGATGGGTGAGGACCCTCCCTCGAGAGGAGATCCGCCACCCAGTTCACCACTCCCGGGAAATGAACAGCCCGGGATAGAAAGTGCCTCTGCGCCCAGCTCAACAACTGAAAGGCTATGTGGTGTAACCCCTGGTGGTTCATGTATGCTACTACTGACATGTTGTCCATGCAGACAAGGTCATGTCTGTTCTGGAACACTGGAAGGAAATGCTGTGTGACGGTTGTGTATCACTCCCCAGCGTAAGGCTTCCCAGCATGAGCGAGACATGGTCAGCCGACAGTGTCTTTCAAGCTTGGGGTGTAGCCGAAAGGCATTGAGCCATGCTTGGATCAGGTGCATGTGGAGTAACCCCAGTTGAATGGCTGATGAAGCTGCAGCCATCAGACCCAATAGTTTCTGACACAACACCAATTGTACTGTGGACCCCTGTTGAAACAGGGCTAAACAGCTGCAAATGGCGGCCGCTCTGTCGTCCGAAAGGTAGGCTCGCATCATAAGGGCATCCAGCCGGAGACCCAAGTACAGCATACTCTGCACCAGTATTAATTGGCTTTTGGTGTTGTTGAAGGTGAGACCCAGTCTCGCCAGGGTCCTTGCTCCTTCCTGCGAATGGGAACAGATAAACCAGTCATCTAGGTAATTCAACACCCTGATGGGTGTTGATAGGAGCTAGGATGGCATCCACGCACTTCGAAAAGGTGCGGGGGCTAGGGAGAGTCCGAATGGCAGCACGGAAAACTCGAAGAAGCTCCCCTGAAAGGCAAAGCGGAGATATTGCGTTGGACGAATAGGGAAATGAAAATACGTGTCCTTTAGGTCCACTGTTGTAAACTAGTCGTCTGGCCAGACAGACTGGAGGATGTGGCGATGTGTGACCATCTGGAACCTCCTCTACCTCAAGAACCCGTTGAGGTGTCTCAGTTCTAGGATGGGGCGAAGGCCGCCGTCCATTTCTGACACCAGAAACTCGAGTATAACCCCTCTTCTTGAGAGGTGTGCTCTACGAGGCGGATGGCTTGTCTGAGAAGTAATGTTTCTACTTCTTGTCTGAGGGCCAAGACCTGGAGAGGGTTGCTCACGGATGTAGTCATGATCCCTCGAAAGTGATGAGGTCCTGATTGGAATTGCAGTGTATAACCGGTGTGCACGGTGGTGAGCACCCACGAGTCTGAGGTGCAATTGCGCTAGTACTGTAGCTGGTGTTGTGAAAAGGGATGGGTCTGAGGCCGTAAGCCTCCAGGGCCCCTGCTGGGGCTGCTAAGGCTGGGGTGGAGCCTGTCTTGGAGGCTGCCTGGGGTGGTTCTGCTGGGCGATGATGCGCAACAACCTCAGACTAGGCCATGCACAGTGTGCGTGCCGAGGTAGCCCAGAGTACTCCACTCAACAGCGGGCACAGCAGAGCCGGGTCTCGCTGGAGGATACGTCTCTCTCTCTAATCTTTCAAAGCTGCCAAGGCAGGGGAAAAATAGAAAAACACAGGCAGCGATCTGCAAGGTTAATAGAAGCAGACTACAGGTCGGTAGGTGATGTAGGCTGTTGAAAGTATATATTTTTAAAACAGAGCTCCGTTGCGCAGTGTTTTGCTCAGGCTTCAGCTGCCGAGTTCTGATTCCAGGGAAGTGGCAAGCCGACTTCCAGCAATAAATTGCAAGGGAACTCCAGAAACTCATAAAGAAGGACTATTTTTTAAGAGACAATCTAACAACTGGAAAAGGTTAGTTTACATGTACCTACCTTTTTACCTTGTTGTGAGAAGCAAAAGAGAACAAGATCTCCGTGGAGTGACTATTTATTATCTCGACAGTCGGGACCGAGGACGTCACTCCATGGAGGGGTATGGGGTCTATCGGCAGCTCTGATAGAAAATGCTCAGTAAATACCGGACCTGTGGCAGGCATATCCCAAAAGTATTGGTTGGTGGTCATCTTCGAATTGAAAGGGAACTGCACTTTTGTACCACTCATTTTATATGAACAGAATCTGCTTATTCCAACACCGTCCATTGATGGATCTGTTTATCAAGAAATGCAAGGAGGACTTCTGACTTCTGTTGTTGTGAAGTGGTTAAAGAGTCATTATTATCCAATAGCACCTAGCTTTATTCATTTGGCTTTTATGTTGACTCACTAAAGTGATAGTAAATATTTGATCATAATAATATAGGCTAAAATAAAAGTTGGTAATAGCGTAATACAAAATATAATCTATAAATACAATATTTTCATGGTGGAAACAGGATAATCCCTTTAGGAAAAAAAGGGTAAACATGCATTTAACTTACAGTCAGCACGTTTCCAATTGTGTAGTTTTGTGGGTCATCAACAGCTAGCTTTGTTCCATACCAAAAGGCCAGAGCATAGGATCCAAATATAATAAATTGGGCAAGTCCCAAAGATATATTTGTAGTGATAACCTTTTTCACACCAAGCTCTTTAGCCTCTTGTAGGTTGGTTTCATATCTACCAAAAAAAAAGTATATATATATATATATATAAATTTGCTAGTTAGTTGTACCTGTCATTTAATTTAAATGGTTATATAAGTATTTTATAAAATACTGAAGTACAAAATATATTTCTATAGCTAAAAATAATAATAATAAAAATACATAAATACAACTTTCAACCTCTCTAACTAAAATTAAACTGTTACAAGTCAAGAAAAAAATGCAGATAAATTGGTAATAAGCATCACCTCCATGTATTAGATTTTTTGGTAGTTATTATCAGTGCTTCTAGAGTGTTTCTAGAACACTGGAATTCTATCAAATTCCAAGCCTCATGTAGTACTGACACACGGTCCTCCCCACTGCGCAATTTTACAAGACTACTGAAGAAGGCACAGACAGATTTATCAGTGCATGTTGTTTGTGGACGAGGAGAAGATGTATTGCATTTGATTACATACTACAGTACAGGAATAATGATAACATCTTCTTAATAAATGGTATGGACTGTGTTAAATGTGGGGACATGTGTTATCTGTGTTAAATGTCTGTAAACAAAAAAAGCAAGAGAAATGCATCAGGCATTTAAACTCTATGGGCATTTAGAAAAATGCATTTCATTTAGAAGAAAGTTAGTGGTTCCCTCTTGACATGTCTGCAGTCCTGAGAGGTGAAAGCTAAAGCCCAGCATTACTTTTCCAAAGCTTTCTTCTGTCCATTAAAAGCAACCACAGTCCTTATAGACACCAGAACCTCTTCTGCAACTGCTCCAGCCTTTGAATAAGCAGACAGTTCTTTACTTGTTATGTAAGCCAGAATCTAGAAAACAAATAATACCAATACATTATATTTGGTCAACAACAGTGTTATATAAATAGAAGTTGTTTAAACAAATGGGTTGTTGATATACGTTAAATAAGAAAACATTGTAAGACTGTCAATATTATGAGAAGAAATCTTGAAAAATAGTTGTCCTGACCTTTGACAAGACGGCTGCTGATGCTGCTAATAGGGGGCTGACCGACAAAATTACCAATGTAAGTTTCCATCCGTATACAAATCCAATTACAAATCCTGAAACAAATGTGCAAAAGAACTGCACAAATATACAGATTCGATCTCCAAGTCCTTCATTGATTGTGTTAATATCACTGTGGTGAGAAACAAAAACAAAGTGTAAGTGAAAGGTGTTACTGTCATTCCGGCATTTGGCATAGGATATTTATTCATTCACTCATTTTGTTAGGATAATGTTACTGAAATATGAGTGTGTAGGAAAGTGTGCGTGTGGAGTGGAAAGAGAAAGAGAAAGCGATAAAGTCAGAGAGCAGCAGATAGCAGATGGTGAGGAGCCGCTACCGTCTCCAATGCCAGAGGCAGAGGAGCCGCTGCCATCTCCAGTGCCAGAGAGGGAGGAGCAGCTGTCGTCTCCAGTGCCAAAGGGGGAGGAGCCATTGTCATCTCCAGTGCCAGAGAGGGAGGAGCCGCTGCCATCTCCAGAGCCAGAAGGGGAGGAGTCGCTGTCGTCTCCAGAGCCAGAAGGGGACGAGTTGCCGCCGACGTATATGGGAATGAAAGAGGAGGAGGAGTTGAGGAGCACCTCCACCACACCTGTGCAACAGTCTGGCGCCTGTGAGTCGGTTACCTCGACCCTGGCTCCCATCATGTCAGGACCTCTGGTCGCTGGGTCTAGTTCCCAGGTCACCTGTCCTGCACCACCAGTCACCTGTCCCTCACTCTATTTGTTCATTCTAAGAATGCCATTGGTGTTGATAGCCACTACAACACTTACTCTGTTAATCTTTGGTTTAATGTTCCAATCTGATGAGTATCAAACCAGCCCATTTCCTGATGAAGTATTGCATGAAAGAATTTTTCACGTATCCTTTTTGTCTGTCTTGTAGCACTCAAAAGGAACATTGTCACCTGAATCGCTGCAACTACCAGTACAGCCGCCCCAATACCAACATAGTAGTAAGCATATCTGTAGAAAATAAAAAACAGTGTCAATGAATGGGCCATTGTATGCACCAAGTTGATGAACTTAGCAGACTGTGGTGTTGGACAAACTATAATGCTTAGTGAAAAACTCTAAAACCTATTTTTTTTGTGTGCAAAATAAACCTTAGTATTCACACTTGTAGACAGATGCTTCATATACCCCAACATTCTGATAACCTCTACAATATGGGACCTGTCTCATATGTAATAATAATAATAATAATAATAATAAGAAGAAGAAGAAGAAGAATAAAAGCTTTTCGTTACTTTGTCATTTCAGATTCAATGTCAACCCCCAATCCAGCGGCACATTTGGAACTGCTATTCATCTGTGTAGCTGTTTGAACAGAAATTATTAAAATAATTTTGCAAAAAATAATTTCAATATTATGTAGTATATTAATAAAAAAAGACATTAAATAAGTCATGAGTTAAGCCTCTATAACTATTGAGTATTTACTGTCTGGAAAGGCAAAAGTCGCAAGACAAACAAATCTTACCAGATATGTTTTGTTTTAAGCCACTACTGACAAAGCTGTCAGTCATCTGACCAAACACAATCACCATAATTGGTAGTGCAACTCCATGTCCTGCTGCACATATCAAACCCACGGTCATCATTATTATTTCCCAGCCAGTAGCAAAGCGGAACTATGTTAGAAAAGAAACAAATGTATCATCCAATGTAATGTTAAATTCCCATAAAATGTGGTCCTGTACAGTAAATACAATAGTTCTTCCCCACGTTCTTGTTCTAACTTTACTAAAGTTAAAATACATTTGATAGACTATTGAAACAAATTACTTTTTGTTCTTTTATACAGGTGTAATGTGAAGATTATGTCTCCATAAAATATATTTTTTAAAAGATAATTTATATATATATATATATATATATATATATATATATATATATATATATATATATATATATATATATAGATAGATAGACAGATAGATAGATAGATAAATACATGTATATTTACCAACTCCAAAAATCCAACCATTTTAGTGGACTCTCCCTTCTTTTCAGATTTCTTCCTATTGTAAACAGAAGGTTAATAGCACTATGAAAGTATAGTCATTTTTTGTTACTAGTATAAAAAGGCTACATTTATTAAATGTTTTCTGCAATGCAAAATCTAGTTAAAATGGTTAATCTAAGGAGAAAAAAAATACTCCAGTTATTAATGTTTAGTGTTATTATTGTTATTTATGTACATCTTGTAACGTTGACAGTTTTATTTTCCTAACACAAACTGGTGCTAATGCATTTTGGTGTAAACACTTTGATCAATCAGATTCAAATATCTTATATTCCTCTCTAAAATGATAACATGTACATTTAATTATTAAGCAATAACGTGTAATCTCTTCCCTCCCAAATATCAGTCAACAGAACAAACCCATGCCCCCTTTCACTGCAATGTATGGAAGCATTCAGATAGATGTACTGCAACATCACCACAATAACAGAAAACTGACACTAGGGGGCACTGAAGACCAGTGTTTTTTTTTTTTTTTTTTTTTTTATATATAAATATAATGATATCGGTGCTGGTCTGTGTCTGATGACTTGTTATTTACCAAAAGCGTTAGGTTGTTGTGAGATTTCTTACTTTTTCTTATCCCTTTTGTTTGATTTGGAATCGTCCTCAGATTTTTCATCCTCATGGAAAGCAGGGTTCTCATATCCATCTTCAATGATATCTGTTGAAGTAAACATAAAAATACCAGTGGCGGCTGGTGGCCAAAAAAATGGGGAGGCATAAATAAATGCAGGGGCTGCAGCAGTAGAATCTTATTGTTGTATTCTGACTGACAACACTTTTCATATCTTCTTAACATTTGACCCCAGTTTGGCTGTTAAATGCATAGCCCATCATAGTGTAAACTGCTATCACCCCCATAGCGGTTATAGAGAAAGCAGACCTAAAGCACGTTACAGGGTATTGATTGATAGGTGAGGGTCCAATGTGGGTTTTTTGCAGGTTTTATTTTGGCTGTGATAGGTGGTTGACTCCCAAGTGGGTGGGATAAGGGAAGGATTAGTTAGGCATGCTTGGGGTTTGCCTGGGCAGAGCTAGTTAGGTAGTGATGAGTTCAGTCTGGTATGCTATTAGAGCGGGCCAACGTGTACACCAATAAGGCATTAAAAAGAGTTATACTCACTATGTTCTCATTCGAGTCATTCCTCCCGAGCACCTGTAACTGTTATACACTACCAGCGTATGTTTAAAAGCGCATTGTTTACAACATTAATATATTATTTAGATTTCAAGACCACGTCACAGGGTGCTATTTGTCAAATTTCCAGATGGGGATAAAATACACAAACTAGAAAACAGTAGGAAAGCCAATTGTAAAGATACATCACATTGATACACCACTAATATGCTAACTTTTGGATTGTCGTTAACATGTTTTATTATTATTATTATTATTATTATTATTATTATTATTATGCTACAAACAACATTTGCCTAACTAACTACTGATGGTGTACTGTACATAATTACACAGAATTGCCATACTATATGCAAAATGTTTGAATATCATCGCCATAAATTACATTTTCCAGCAAAAAGTCATCGTCAGTACAAAACCTATTTTCCCTGCTAGGGATGAAAACTGAAAAAGCAGAGCCAGGACACCGCCCCCGTCAAATTGCACCCTGCTAACATACTGCTAAATCTAAAAGAGCATTATTTCCATTACCCTGCATGCGACATTGGTGATGAGAAGAGGGAAGGTGAAAAAGTAGGTGTCACAGGGCCACCGTTGCCCGAGTGGAATCGCTATATCAGCAGAGGGCCCCGCATACAGACGGCAACGCGGAGAGGGAGAGCAAGCGAGACGTCAACGGGAGACAATGAGGAGGTCGGGGAGCAGCTGGACTCAAGCCCACGGCAAGGAGCGGGGATGATGTCAGCGGTCAAACTGCCAAGCCTTGACAGTACAGGGAGCTGGGAGGCTTTCCAGACACAAGTAGAGGTGCTGGCACAGCTGGGTGGTTGGAGTGAAGCAGAAAAGACAGGCCGTCTGACAGGAGAGCTGAGGGGAGATTCCCAGCTGGTGCTGCTTAACCTCCCTCCTGTGAGCTTTTGGAGCTACACAGCACTAGCTGGGGCACTCGCCTGCAGATTTGGCGGCCTCAGTGACCCGGATGGACTGAAGATGAAGCTGCGGTGGCAGATGTGTCAACCAAGGGAGAACCTGGCCAGCCCAGACTCCAGATCTCAATACCCCCAGCCAGGACCTGCAGTGATAGTGGGAAGTAGAGCAATAGGGGATTTCTTACATATCCCCATCTGTGTGGAAGGTGTCCCCTGTCTGGCCCTGCGTCACCTTAGTGAGTGGACAGCCTCCAGGGGAACCTACAACTGTCCAGCTTCGAACAGAGACTGGACAGCTGACCCCCATGGAAGGGAAGGGCCAGATGGAGATCCAGATTGGGGAACTCATCATACGGCATGAGGTGCGGGTGGCAGCGGTCCAGGATGCCTGTATCCTGGATCTTGATTTCCTTCTGCAAACTGACGGCACCTTGGACCTCCAACAGGGTAAGCTCAGCTTTAAGGGGGGAGGGGGAGATCTTCATGTTGTTTCCCCCGGGGGAACCAGCCAAACCCCCTCGTGGAGAACAACACTCGCTTCTCCAACCTGAGACTCCTCGAGGGCAGGTGGCATGAGGTCACCTTCTGGGACATCGGGTGGGAGGGGAGGGCATCTAGACAGACCCCTCCAAGGTCACCGTAGTCCAGGATTGGCCGACACCAAGGGACCAACGCCAGCTTTGGGGCATTCTAGGATTGGTCTCGTGTTACCGCGGCTTCATCCCGCGTTTTGCCACTTCTGCCCATACTTGTGTGGTCTGCGATTCATCGTCCAGTCGACCATGCTACTCTCCAGGAAGGCCAGCTGGCGCACTGGATAGAACATAAGAACATAAGAAAGTTTACAAACGAGAGGAGGCCATTCGGCCCATCTTGCTTGTTTGGTTGTTAGTAACTTATTGATCTCAGAATCTCATCAAGCAGCTTCTTGAAGGATACCAGGGTGTCAGCTTCATCAACATTTGTCAGCTTCAAAAACATTTGCAGGTGTTGCAGGCCTAAGGCTTCCAGATCCAGCATCAACCTGGGAAGCTGCATACTAACGCAGATGCCCTATCTTGCTGCCCTTGTATGGCCGAAGACTGTAGCTATTGTCAACGGAGAGAGTACCAAGACCTGGAGTTGCGAGGGGAGGGGTGCCAAGCCATAGGCATGGCTAACGGAGAAGTCGCAGAGTTCCCAGCAGCAGAGTGGCGGACTCAACAGGAACGAGGCCCAGATCTCCAACATGTTATTTGGTGACTTGTCGACCAGCGAAAGCCATAGGGTTGATGTCCTAGGCCCCTTTCCCATCACCGATCAGGGAAACAGGTATGTCCTCGTTACAATGGACTACTTCACAAAGTAGCCTGAAGCATACCCTATTCCCAATCAGGAGGCAGGGACAGTGGTGGAGGCGCTCCTTGAAGGCTTCTTCTGCGGGTTCGTGGTATCACAGGAGCTGCACTAGGACCAGGGGGGAACATTGAGACGCGGGTCTTCAGCGAGTTGTGCCACCGTCTGGGAATCAGGAAGACCAGCACCATGCCGCTACACCCCCAGACATTTAAAATAAATAAATCATAATACAAAATAAATACAAAATAAAACACTACACGGGGCGGAGGGGGAAACCCTGTTCTAAAAATCAACAAATACATTTAATGATCAGGGCTTACATATCCCCCCCCTTGTGCAACGCACGCATGGCCCCAACGGCCACCTCCCCCCTCAGTCTTAAAGTCCCGAAAGAGGGGGAAGCAAGGTGTTTCTGGGGGCGGCCATGGTGGAATGTCCACCGCCCCCCACTTCTTTGTGGCTAGCAGCACCCTCTTCCGAGGCTCCCGCCACACTATCTCCTGCCGCGAAAGTGCAGCTGGGGGAGCTGGTCTCCTGACCTCCCCCTCCCCCCCTTCTTAGTGGCCAGCAGTTCCCCTCCGTGGGACTCTGGCCACCCAATTTCCAGCAGCGAAACTGCTGCGGGGGGAGCTGGTCTCCTGACCTCCCCCCCCCCTTCTTCATGGCCAGCAGCTCCCCTCTGTGGGGCTCTGGCCACAGTGTTTCCTGCCGCGAAAATGCGGCTGGGGGAGCTGGTCTCCTGACCTCCCCCCCTTTCTTCATGGCCGGCAGCTCCCCTTCATGGGGCTCCAGCCACATTATTTCCTGCCGCATGGCAGGACTAGTAGCGACCCCAGGCGAAGCAGGACCCTCGACAACTCCAGGCGAAGCAGGACCCTCGACGACCGCAGGCGAAGCAGGACCCTCGATGATCCCAGGCGAAGCAGGACCCTCGACGACCCCAGGCGACGGCAGCAGCAGCGGACCCTCAGGAGGCGACGGCAGCAGCAGCGGACCCTCGGGAGGCGACGGCAGCAGCAGCGGACCCTCCAGAGGTGAACTCGGGATGGGAGCCCCTGGCCATGGAGACGACAGCGTGAGCTCCACTTCTCCCTCGTACCCTGTAACTGGTGTGGAGCAGCAGGCAGCCCCAGGAGATGCAGAGCAACAGGCAGCCCCAGGCGATGCGGAGCAACAGGCAGCCCCAGGCAATCCAGGCATGGCATCCCTGAGCGGTGCGAGGCAGGCATCCTTGGGCGATATTACGACCTCCAGGAGCGGGGCTGTCACTTCACCGCTGGAGAGCTGTTTGGGTCTACAGCCTCAAATGGAAGAAAGGCCACTCCCCCAAGCTCAACAGTACCTGAGTAGGACCTTGCTGGGTCCTAGAGAATTTTGGGGAGGTGCTCTACCGGATCCAGCTGACGCCACCTGGGCAAATGGTAGTCTTCTGCCCAACCAGAACCTGCTGGGCCCAGTACTGTGGTCACTACCCAACCCTCAACTCCCACCAGGACCACACCAACACGGAATCATCATCTTCCTGGAACCAAGGTCAGCTATCCCACCTGGCCTGGGTCCAGTGAGACAGAAATCTTGGATGTCTATCGAAGTCAGCACAAAAACATGAGGGCTCCCAAAGTTACTTGCGAGCCACTGTAACACTTTTGGACAAACCCAGATTGATGTTCAAGCGTAGGGATACAATACATCACAATGAGCAAGTAAGAACTCTTACGCCCTCTGGTCCCGCGGGCGGAACACGGTACTGCAATTACACATTATATTTCATAAATCATTTGTAATATTATTACAAAAGCAAAAGAGAAAAAAAAGCTGACTCAATATCAAAATCATTGTTTTCCTACCATCAAACAGCAAAGGAATTTTTCGAATCCGTCATTTCACCGCTGAGATATCCCCTTGTTAATGTGGCTAGAACCCCAGGCTCCAAAAACAACTGCGATCGACTAGCTGTGCGTTTTGCTGCTCTGGTCTTACAACTATCTGATGATGGTGAAATCTCCCTGATCACGTTGTAGGGGAGATCACAAGCTGTCCAAGCATACCTCGGCTTTGTTTGTAGCCCAATCCATTACAGAGTAATCGATGTGGGAAGTAAACATAGCCACATCTATTGCAAGCAAGCGCGCAGCAGTACGCACAACCGTTCACAGTTTCTTAACATTTTCTGATCATTTTTCAATTTGTAAAATTTGTAAAATCGAACAAAATGTGGAGCAGTGTTCCAAAGCATCCCAAACGAAGTCGATTCAGTCTTTCTGAAGTTTTGGAGGAGTGAAAGTAACAGCGAAAATGATCCAACTTTCTGGGTTGGAGAGCGCTGATTCAATGTCTGAAGCATGGGCGTGTTCGCTGATTCAATGTCTGAAGCATGGGCGTGTTTAGCAAACTTTTTTTTTATAATTCCATGATTACAAGGAGTCATGTTACTCACCTAGATACAGTGTAGGTTTTCTTAGCCTTTCAAGATAAGCTGTCTGCCTGCCCCAACAATCACTCACTCAGTTCCTTTGTTTGCCACATGTCAATCAAAGTAAAGACGAAAGGAACTGAAGTGTTTTTAGTCTGGCAGCTTGATTTGAGAGCAGCCAAGTTCTCTACAATCTCATTATTATTGGTATTATTACTGTAGACATTTAGCAGACACTTTTATCCAATAATCAATGTTCACCTCATTTTTGGAGAGGTTTGGAGAGGTTTGGGGACCCTTGTAAAAACTCCTGTAGAATTTGATCCCTTTGTTCAAACAGTTCCAAATTTTTACCCAGTATAGTAGACATGTTGGTGAAGCACTGGAAAAAAAATCTGGCTCTTTTCATATGCTACAAGTTGAAACAATGACTATAGAAAATAAAAAAATGAAAAGCGTTTGTTGTTTTTTTATGTATTTTTTCTGGATATCTCCTTCCAGTGTGGTACTGAGTAAGACTTTTATCACACCTAAGGTTTTAGTCCTGATGCCCAAGGGGTTACCTTGAATTCAAGCCCTGAACCATGCCTGTGCTGTCTACACTTTGGAAGATATTGTGATTTATTTAAGGGCATAGCCCCCCAGGTGGAAATTGCCTGTGAGGGGCTGGGTAAACACTTGATTATGTTGTTTACCTTGGGAAGCAGTAACTGGCATTAAGAGGACATGACTCCTCAAATAGAGGTAATTCTCTGATTTCTGACTATGAAAGCATGTTAAGCAATCACTTGTCAATAGCCACAGTATTCGCGGGTACCTCTAACAAGATTCAAAACGACTAAAAGCAATACAGGAAGCCAAGTACGTAGCTGTAATGGTAGATTTAACAACCAACGATGGAAACACAGCTGTCTTGTGTTTTCAGGTATGTGACTGACAGTGGCCCAAAAGAACGGTTGTTCTGTGAAAATGTGTTACATTTACTAAAATACAAATAATAATACAAATGCTTTTAAAAATACCACATTTTCACTGGCCTTTTTTTTCAGATTCTATCGATATTTTAGTATTACTATGCAGGACAGCCGCTATAAGATTGTTACCTTTATTTAAAATGTGTACGGATTAATCTACCATTAATCAACTAATGCCCATAAATTAGCCAATCAAATTTTTTATCGAGTGACAGACCTAATATATACTGATAAACACATACATACATAACATGGTGCTCACAATGCTGTTGTTCTGCACAGGCCCATCACAATCATTAAAACTCACAAAATGTTAGTGGAAGCCTGCTCTAAAAAGTGTGTGTGTTTGTTTGTATTACTGTTAAACAGAAATGCAACTATACAACTAATGTGTTATTTACATTTAATAGCCAGCGCAGGGTGATCATTATTTAGATAATAAATCAAATTATAATATGGCTTATATTTACACTGTAAAGACCAGGCAACATAAGGCAAACTTTTGATAGCAACTTTTCAAATGAACTCTCTTCAAGCAATTTAGACAAAGTAGCTAAAATCACAAATGTTGTGGCTTGAGCTGTTCACATGGTAAAAATCCCTTGTTCCATAAACAAATTGCCCAAACATTTGCCTGAAAACATTGTTTGAAGTCACCTGGTGGGTTAGGAATGAAGCACATTTTACACACAATTAAACACATATAACAAATGAAAAAAACAAAAAACAAAAACATATTCTATGTTTTGGTAAGTAACCAGAATTTAGATGCACATTTGCAACAGCTGGCAATACAAAATTGGATTCATTGTAATAATACACATTTATATACAATACAACTTACCATTATCAGTTCCTTTGGGTGTTTCATAAACGGGAAAGTCTTCTTTCATTTTGACTCCCCAGGCTCTTCCAGACCACCTAAAGGGTTATAATAGCTAATTACAAAGCTACCGATTACTATGTTGCCAGGGCTACACCACGAACGTTCATGGAGTACTGTAGTTATTCCATGAATGAGGATGACTAACACGTTTAGGACACTCCCATAAGTGAAATAGCCACAGAACTTGATGAACATTCATGATAAGTATTCTGTTAATACTGTGTAACAAGTCTAGTTTATTATTAAACCTGTATTTTAAATATACGACAGAAATCACATGTGAGTGATAATAATTAAATCTCACTGTTGTTAGTGATAATTTTAATTTACATCCAAACATCTGTCAGAATGTAGAACAGACAATGACGCAATATAGATCACAGACATAAAAAAGCTTCAGTCCCAGGCAGTAAAGCACAAAAGCATTAGCAAGTGCATTATTTAACATCCACTGAGGTTAATGGGTCAGTGGTTTTGTTAGTTTACCATTAAGTCCAGCAGCTATTATACAGTTGTAGCCAAAAGTTTACATGCCCCAATGGAAATGTATAATTTCTAGAAATTTCTCGAAAACAAATAATTATAGGAACAATCTTTTGTAGCAAAAGTTTTGCTTTTGTGGATGAGGAAAAAAAGTTACAAGAAATAGATTACAATTATTTATTAAAGCAATTTTTTTGCAAAACTCCAAAAATGCTATTCAAAAGTATTCATACCCTGACAAGGAAAATGAAATTAATAGCTAGTTTAGGCACCTTTTGCAATAATAACCTCTTTTAAATGATTAGAATATTTGACAATTAACTTTTGGCATGATTCTTTAGTAATTTTTGACCATTCTTCAACGCAAAATTGTTCCAATTCATTCAAATTCCAAGGACTTCTCTTGTGCGCAGCCTTCTTCAACTCATACCAAAGATTCTCAATCAGACTTAGATCTGAACTTTAACTTGGCCATTCCAGAACCTTGATTTTATTCTTCATTAACCATTCTGAAGTAGATTTTGATGTGTGCTTTGGATCGTTGTCATGTTGGAGCATCCAGTTGCGCTTTAACCCACGTTTTGTAGCGGAGGGTTTCAGATGATTGGACAATATCTTGTGGTATGCTATTTTACCATGTATTGGAACTAAATTTCCTGTGCCATTAGAGGAAAAACAGCCCCATAGAAGGATATTACCACCTCCATGCTTGACAGTAGGTATGGTGTTCTTTTCTTTTTACACCTCACCAGACTTTCTCCAAATGTAACGACTATCAGCGTGACCAAATAGCTAAATTTCTGTTTCATCACTCCACAAAACCTTTGACCAGATCTCATATCCATCATTTAAATTCTGTTTTGCAAACTTTAAGTGACTGTCCTTGTGACGTTTTCCTAAGATGCTTTTTCCTTGGCCTGCGACCATTGAGACCTTCACCATGCAATACTCGACCTATGGTTGAAATGGAAACACCAGTACCACTTGCAGCCAATTCACTTTGAATATCTTTGGCAGTCAATCTCGTATTGTTATTAACCTTCCTCACAATTCTTCCACTTGTTCTTGGTGAAATAACCTTCTTTCTTCCAGACCGAGTGAGCATTGTGACAGTACCATGAGTCTTGTACTTCTTGATAACAGAAGCAATAGTGGAAATTTGGATACTCAAATGCTTGGAAATCTTCTTGTATCCTTCTCCAGCTTTATGACAATAAATAATTTTCTGCCTAAGGTCTTCAGATACAGTAGTTCTTTACTTTTTCCCCATATTGACTTACTGGTAAGGACAGCAATCATCCTATGCCTAATTATTTTATACCTCTACAATCCAGCATTTTACATACATAAAAAACTATGCGTTCTAAATAAATGTAAATTAACTATGCATTTTCTATGTAGGCTCTGGTCATTTTACAGTAGTACCTAGGTAGGGGCTGGTCATTTTACAGTAGTACCTAGGTAGGGGCTGGTCATTTTACAGTCATACAGCGTAGTTACAAGAGCAGCCAATCACCTTCGGGATAACATCTTCTCAATTTCAGAAATTAAATACGCTTTTAAAATAATCAAGAATAAGAATGGCAGAAGTAAGGCGACTTTTAATTGGATAATTTATTACACTAACATTTTAAATGATCCGATTAGCCAAACACATACTATATATATATATATATATATATATATATATATATATATATAGCGCAAATGGATGGAGACACCTATGGATCACATTAGTTTAATGTAAAGCTACGTCTTAGTTGGTGCTTATCTTGGCGAGAGCCGAGTTCAAATCAGCATGACGTTTTAACATCTACTCTCGTGTAATGGAAATCATATTATTTTTATTATTAATTTGAAAGTAAAAATATATGAAAGCATGACAACCTTTATTTCCAAAATAATCTTCACTAATATACAATTGAACAAGAACTGTTGAGTGTTTATTTTTGTTTCATACAGTATCAAATGGCAGCATTTATATGGTAGTGAAAAATAAATAAATATCAAGATAAAGAAAGAAAGAAATGCCAATGGGTCAATCGCAAGGAACATTCAGAGTTAGTATGCATCAAGGGTACTAAATTGCACACTAGCTGTTACAGTGCTTTCCTGGGGATCATCCCCAGCTGCAGATTAAGTTAGTTCCAGTTGCAAAGAACAAAGGAGTTGGGGATCCTCAGGTTTAGTACGCAGCAGAGAACAAGACTATGGCCCAGAGATTCGAAAGGTTTGCGCACCGCACAGAGGGTTATGCGCGTTGGAAATGGCCGTTATGTGCGAATGCGCAAAATGTGTCATATTCAAAACTTCTTTATGCGTGCCACAATCCGTTTTGTGCTGTGCATAAATATAATGTATGCATAGTGAAATTTGGCGGGAGTGGCCGACAATTTGCGAGATCCTGCAATGTTACTGAGGATAGAGCCCTTAGCTAAATGCATGTAATGAAAACATTTTGCGCATTGCAAGCCTGTCACGCTTAATAATTTTGTGTTTAAGCATATGAAATTTGTTTTTATACATGTATTAAAACTAGTGATGCTGCTATCACAATTGTTCTTTTGAATATAATCATTATATAGATGTGGACGGAACCTTGTATGTTCGCTGGGTGGTTTCCATTGTTGTCGTACCTCAGAAAGCGCCTGCATTTCACTTCAGTGATTGGGTGAGTAAGTCCTGGAGTGATGTGCGAGGAGTTAAGGTTTGCTTTTTAAAATTGTTATTTTGTGCCTCGCAAAACTGGTTCTGTGATTGGCGCATAATTTCGCTCCAGAAAAAAATTTAAAAAATGGGGGTGAGGTGATGTACTATACAAGGCACCATGGTGACTAAAGTTCTGTGCTGGTGATGACCTCATAATCAAAAGGAAATGAAAAAAACATGCATAATAAAAAATACCCAAACCACCAAAGACAGTACTCAACAAATTTGGCTGGAAAACTGACTGGGGGAGTAGCATATAAAAGTAGCATGCAAGACACATGCATTAGGGGCCTACCTCCTCAAGCTCAATTAAGAAATAAAATATGTTAAATGTATATTTTATTGGCATTCCGGTAATTTCAGATTTAGGACTACACCACTGATAATAACATATTTTAGACACCTTGCTTAACTACAACCTAGTTGGAATCTAGTTGGATCACAGGGCAGTGAGAAAAGCCTAAACACACATGAAAGAATGAAGTAAAACCAGTAGGGTAGGGTTGGGTAAAGGAAAATTCCATATGTGTGATATAAACTAATGTACATTTCTCCCCTTTTATATTATAAATAAACTTATATGCAACTTCCACAGTTGAGTATAAGCAGGAGTCTCTAGTAATATCATAAATGCCCCCCCCAAAAAAATAAATAACATTTCTGAGAAAGGGGCCTTTTATCCACACGTGGGGGCAAAAGGTCCCCATGAGGGCTTCTTACCCCCATATACCACTCCAATATATGTTCACTCAAAAACACACTCAAACGTTTTAACAATTTTTAATGATCTTTTAGCAACAGTTTTTTAATTCCAATAACACCAACACGTTCGAGGCATAGTGCTGAAAAATAAAAATAAAATCAACGAGTAACCTTTGAGTACTACCATGCTACCATTGTGAAATTACTGTGACTATGAATTACTAGTCTTTCATCATCCAACCGATTGGAGTTACTACTACCGAGAGGCCACACTTTTCTGAGCTCCTCAGAAATCAATTGAAAAACAATTAAAACAGTTATTTAAACTTTTTATTTTTCAAATCTGTTTATAATTTGTTTTGTCTGAAGTAGTAGTGCACCTTTTAATTTAAAAATATTTTGATTTAGTTATTTTATTTTTATATAAAACACCTTTTTAGTTTTTTCTTTCTCTCCCTGCACTTTTGTTTATCAGCAAGCAAGCAAGTTTATTTTTCTTTCTTTTTTAAACACTTCTTTATTAAACTTTTTATTTTACCTCTGAATATTGGTTTGATTTCTGTTAAAACTAAACTATATCCTACTCATAAGACAATACAGACAATTGTGCAAAGAAACTTTACAATTCTACAACAAGACCCATCTACAGCGCCTATTTTCAAGACTCCCCCCTTGATGTCATATAGAAGAGACAAGAATATAAGAGAATATGTGGTACACAGTGCTATTCGTCCTTCTGGGGGACCTTTAAAAGGCAAATATCCATGTAATAGACCATGATGTAATACCTGTACAGTCATTCTGAAACAGAGATTAGAGGCATTAAATCTTCATTCAACACCCATGAACATTTTTCATGTACCTCTAAAGCAATAGTCTACTGCATATTGGTGAAACTAAAAGGCGTTTAGCAGACCGGTTTGTAGAACACTTAAGAAGCATTCACATTGGCTGCGTTCCTAAATTCAACACTGAGAAGCAACAACTCTCAAAATTGTTCCTAAACTCACTGTTGAGAGCTAGTGACGCACAGTGTTAGCTCAACACTGACTCAACGAACTCACCGACTCTCAGAGCTGGTGAGCTGATCAACAGAAAGATGGCGACACCCACAAAAATTATGAATGGGATTTAAATGTAGATACTGATACCGCAATCCGCAGTAAAAACGGTAATTGTTAATACACACACACACATATCATTATTTATTTTATTTATGTATTATTGTATAACAAATAAAACACAGCAAATATGACAATGTAACTACAACATCTATCTATCTATCTATCTATCTATCTATCTATAAGAGTCCCATTAATAATGACTTACTCTAAACTTTTGCCCAATATTTCTAAAATAGTTTGGAAACACTTGTGGATTCTACATAATTCAGAAAAATTTAAAAAAAGTATTTCTTAAGGCCCCAGTTGTAGCATTCAAAAGAGAAGCTAATTTAGGTGATATTTTAGTTCACAGTAAACATAAAAGAATAATTGACAAAATAGGTTCTACGAACATGTGCACTAGTAGATGTAAAGTGTGTAAATACATAGACAAAAGTAAAAATATAATTAAACATAAGAACAACACATATCCACTAAAAACTAATACCTACTGTAAAAATAGCAATGTTGTTTATGGAATAGCCTGTGAAAAATGTGATGAAATCAAATATGTGGGAGAGACTGGAACTACTTTATATAAAAGAATTCAGAACCACCTTTCATTAATTAGAAATAAAAAAATGAATGAACCAATAGTACAGCACTTCACTCGTCAGGGACATGACATAAATGATGTAAAGTTTGTAGTATTAGAACAGCTCAAATTAGACAATGCGACATATAGAAGAATAAAAGAAAGTAAATGGATAAATAGACTGAACACGATTATGCCAGCGGGACTCAACAGAAAAGAATGAACTAATTAACTTCAATAAATATATAACATTTAAATAAATAAACAAAATTCATTCAAAAGTTGTGCATGCTGATGCTCTGGGGAGGCCAAATCTAGACTGATCCTCAGAGCCAGCATTGCATGATATAATAAAAATATAAGTTTATATAAAGTAGTGTTAATTAGAATTAATACAGATTCAAAGATAGAAGTAAAAATGATGTCACAATATATAGAACACCATTACATCATGTAAGAATAAATCATGGATTTGAATGTAAACAATAACACGTAGTTGTCATGCCGTCAAAAACCTATAAATACCTCCAATGTTTTGATTCAAACACAGGCTCCCTTGAGAAAGATATGTACAACATATCTAAACGTTGGGCAGCTGGCTCTTTGAGCTAATATATATATATATATATATATATTACAAAGTAATGCAGCATATTTAATACAAACTTGTATTTAAGATTTTGTAAGATTCTTTTTAGAAGCTGCAGGCCGATATGCAGAGTTGTTCATTTTAAATTTTACCGTTTAGTTTAGGAATGCAACGAAGCGTTCCTAAATACCCGGAAGTGTTGTGACAATAGTGACATTTTTGTTGAGTCAACGCTCAACAGTACCGTTGAATTTAGGTACGCACACATTAACACCACTGCATTTCCAGTAGCCCATCACTTCAACAGTGATGATCACACTGCTGAAGACTTCACAGTCTGTGTGACCAATCAGTGCTATGGAACAAATGTTGCTCGGAAACAAAAGGAACCAGAGATTATCTTCAAACTGGGAACTTTGGAACCTCTGGGAATGAACATTCTATTCTAATAATCATGACACCATCCACAGAATTTTTTGTATAATTACAATTCTTGAATAAGAACAAGTTTACTGCACTGTGTTTACTTTTCTTTTTAAACAGCTGAAGAAGCGCTTTTGCCTGAAACGTCCTGAAAATAAAAGATTGTTTAATCTTTTAAACTTTTTTTGTGTACATTTTTTAAAAACCTTTTCTCATATATATATATATATATATATATATATATATATATATATATATATATATATATATATATGTTAAGGGTGAAACCCGGTAGCCTGCCGAGTTTAGTTTTGCCCGGGCCAATCTAGTTTCGCAAAGGGCTTCTGGGCGAATCCTGAAGTTACCACTTGCACTCGTCTGCGTCCAATCAGGCGAATCTAGATTGGCCCAGAACGTGAAAAGGACAACTGTTCGAAACCCGTTTTTTCAACAGTGTTCTGGTTTGCCCATGCCATTAATTTGGGCAAGTCTAGTTTCGCCCAATGCTTCAACATCGATGCGGGGTGAATCTGGTTCACCCATGCCATTAATTTGGGCGAGCCTAGTTTCGTCCAAAGCTTCAACATCGATGCTGGCCCAATCTAGCTTTGCCTATGCCAATTATTTGGGCGTGTCTAGTTTTGCATTTCTACACTGTCCTCTGCCAGCTTCCAAGAACGTGCCACGGTACTTGCCTCGCCTCCATTTCTGACAACAATGTAGCGACTGTGTGCTGGGTTTCCAGTGGCGATGCAGAAAAGACCAGGGCTGGTTTTTATAGCGGTTAATACCACTCTTTTTATTAACTCTCTCTTCCAAAAAGTTAAAAGTCAAATAGCCTTGCTCCTCCTTACGTGCAGACAAACTCGCTACACACGAGAGAGAGAGAGAGAGAGAGAGAGAGAGAGAGAGAGAGAGAGAGAGAGAGAAGGGAGAGAGAGAGAGAGAGAGGGTAGGGAAAAAAAATTCTACATGTAAATAACTACAAATAAATAAATAAAGTAAAAATAAATAAATATATATATATATATTTATTAGTACTACTAAAATAATTACTATATTTGTACTTTACTGTTTAAAGGACACTTAAAATGATAAAAGCTTGTGTTATTGTTAGACATTTTATTTCATTAATAATAATATTGGTTGGATTACATGAGTTCATTTACTGTTAGCTGTTGGAACATTCAGGGCCTGTATTCCTCTGCTTTTGGGCAGAAGAGCACAGACCCTGAATTTATTAAAAATACAAAAGATGTAGATATGATAGTTCTGTTGGAGACATGGTGCCATGCAGACGCGCTCACACACTGCCCCTCAGGCTACAGGGAGGCGATAGTGCCCTCTATTAAACTGAGCACAGTCCGGCGCGGCAGGGACTCAGGGGGGATTATAGTGTGGTACAGAGAGGAGCTGGCCAGCTACATCAGCCCAGTCAAACAGGGCCAAACACACACATGGCTCAAAATTAACAAGGGAATAGCCCAATGTCAAAATGACATATACCTGTGTGCAGCATACAACCCCCCCCCTTCTGAATCCCCCTATTACAACGAAGAGTATTTTAACACCCTCCACACAGAGATCAGGCCATTTCCAAGCCCAGGGGAATGTGCTGCTCTGTGGGGATTTCAATGCCAGGACAGGCTCAGAGCCTGACTGTATAAACACCCAGGGAAACAGCCATGTATTTGGACAGACCCCTCTGTACCTCACACCCACCACAAACCACAGAAACAACCCTGACCGTGCCGTGAACAAAAATGGGAGAGAATTAGTGCATCTCTGTCAAGCCCTAGGTCTGTACATCGTTAATGGCAGGATCAGAGGGGACTCTTTAGGGAGGTTCACGTATTGCTCAGCTCTTGGGACTAGTGTAGTCGACTATGCCATCACTGACATGGACCCCTCCTTTCTAAGTGCATTCACTGTCAGGCAACAAACTCCCCTGTCGGACCACAATCAAATCACTGTGTTCCTGAAAAGAGGAAGTCAGGCAAGCAACACACAGACACAGCCCAGTAAGCTGTACAATTTGAATCAAACATACAGATGGGCTCCAAACAGCACTGAGGAACATATCAAAGCAATCAGTTCCACTGAAATATCTAACACCATTAACACTTTCCTCAACACTCTGTACCAACCTAATATGACAGGACTAAATCTGTCTGTTAATGACATCAATCAGATATTTGAAAAAGCAGCCATAATGGCAAATATTAAAAAGACCAAAAAGAAAATCGGAAACAAAAACACACAGTCATGGTTTCATGATGAATGTAAATCAATACGAACAAATCTAAGAAAATTATCTAATCAAAAACACCATCAACCACAAAACACAGACTTACGTCTGAGGTACTGTGAGACTCTAAAACACTACAAACACACCCTCAAACAGAAAAAACAAAAACACACAAACAAAACCCTCACAGACATTGAAAAATCTGTTGACCAAAATCAGTTCTGGGAAATGTGGAACAATTTAAACCCAACAAAACAACAAGAATTGACGATACAAAATGGAACAGTTTGGAAAAATTATTTTGAAAACCTTTATAAAGATATTCAACAAAAAGATCTAACAGATAAACAAAATGAAACTAGAGAAAAACTGAAATTACTTGAACAATCAATTAAAGATAACCAAAACACAACTGATGTTCCAACCACCCTACAAGAATTAACTAAGAAGCTGCAGGCACTGAAAACCAGAAAAGACTGCGGCCCTGAAAGCATCAGCACTGAGATGCTCAAACACAGCAGCCCTAAATTAAAGGAGGCAATGCTTAAATTGTTCAACATGGTACTAAGTACTGGTTACTTCCCTGACATCTGGAACCAAGGGCTTATATCCCCAATTCACAAGAGTGGAGACAAATTCGATCCCAACAACTACCGAGGCATCTGTGTGAGCAGTAACCTGGGGAAAGTATTCTGCAGTATCATTAACGTCCGGATACTGGTCTTCCTTT
The DNA here is from genome assembly GCF_902713425.1 of Acipenser ruthenus. Lineage (NCBI taxonomy): Eukaryota > Metazoa > Chordata > Actinopteri > Acipenseriformes > Acipenseridae > Acipenser > Acipenser ruthenus. The sequence continues at coordinate 7,955,510 of NC_081191.1, forward strand.
CCGAACACAATGTCCTGAGTAAGAGTCAAATTGGATTCCTACCAAAGCACAACAGATCATATTTACACCCTACACACCCTAATAAACAAACTCGTACACCAAAAAAATAAAGGCAAAATTTTCGCCTGCTTCATTGACTTTAAGAAAGCATTTGATTCTATTTGGCATGAAGGTTTATATTACAGAATTCTTCAAAGTGGTGAAGGGGGTAAAATCTATGATATAATAAAATCAATGTAGACAGAAAACAATTGTGCAGTCAAAATTGGCAACAAAAGAACTGATTTCTTCACTCAGGGGCGGGGGGTGAGGCAGGGCTGCAGTCTGAGTCCAACACTGTTCAATATTTATATTAACGAGTTGGCTACGATGTTGGAGCAGTCTGCAGACCCTGGCCTTACTCTACACGACACAGAAGTCAAGTTCCTGCTCTATGCAGATGCCCTGGTCCTGCTGTCGCCCACAGAGCAGGGGCTGCAGCGGAACCTGGCACTGCTGGAGCAGTACTGTCAGACCTGGGCCCTGGCAGTAAACTTTAAAAAGACCAAAATAATGATTTTTCAAAAAAAGGCCAGAACTCAGGGAAACAGATACCACTTCACCCTAAACAACACTACACTAGAACACACCTCAGACTACACTTACCTGGGCCTGACTATCAGTGCGTCAGGGAGCTTTAACCTAGCAGTGAATGCACTAAAGGAAAAAGCCAGAAGAGCTTTCTATGCCATCAAAAGAAGATTCTATAAAATAAATATTCCTATCAGAATATGGCTAAAATTAATTGACAGTGTTATCCAGCCCATTGCGCTGTAGGGTAGTGAGATATGGGGTCCACTCAGTCAACAGGACTACACTAAATGGGACAAACACCCAATCGAAACCCTGCATGCTGAACTCTACAAAAACATCCTACAGGTGCAAAGAAAAACACCAAATCATGCATGCAGGGCAGAATTAGGCCGTTACCCAACACTCAAAAATATAAAGAAAAGAGCACTAAAGTTTTGGATGCACCTAAAGAAAAGTGAATCAGACTCCCTCCAGTATGAGGCCATGCAAACCCAAGAGCTCAGCCCTGAAAAGAGTCCTCTAAGCCAGCTGACCCTGAAGCTCACTGCACTGAAACCAACTAATAATACTAAAACAAACCAGCTTCAGGTCAGCACTGCTTACCAGCCCCCAATCAGAGTCAACCAAATTATAAAACTAACCAAAAACTGCTATCTGAAACACTGGGACACAGAAACAAAATCTCAAAATAAACTGGATTGTTATCGGGCCCTAAAAAGAGATTACATTCTGGCAGAGTATCTCTCCACTGTCAGAGACACAAAGCAGAGACAGATCCTGACCAAGTACAGGCTCAGTGACCACAGCCTGGCCATTGAGAAAGGCTGTCACCGGCAGACCTGGCTTCCTAAAGAAGAAAGGCTCTGTGGTCACTGTGAGACAGGAGAGGTCGAGACAGAGATGCACTTCCTTCTTCAATGTAAGAAATACTGAGAAAATAGACAAACTTATTTTAAAAAAATTGCAAATTCCCTCCCAAATTTCCCAAACATGACCAACCCTGAAAAAGTCCCAATCCTCCTGGGAGAGGAGGGAAGTACAGCCCAACTAGCAGCCCAGTATGTGTCTGCATGTCACAGACTGAGGGACACACAACGAGAGCTCTGCACAGAGACACACACACTTATGTATATACAGTATGTATGTTGTTGTGTATGTAGGCATGTATATATTATGTAAATACTTTTTGTCCTGATACATGTTTATTGTTAGTAATGATGTTTTTTTTTTTTTTACTGTACTTTATAAATCAGTTTGTTTATATATATATATATATATATATATATATATATATATATATATATATATATATATATATATATATGTATTCATGATGCATTGTATATATACATGTATGTATTGTATAATTGCTTTGGCAACACCTGCTATTGTAAGTCATGCCAATAAAGCACCATTGAATTGAAAATTGAATTGAATTGAAATTGAGAGAGAGAGAGAGAGAGAGAGAGAGAGCGTCAGGGAGCTTTAACACGGCAGTAAATGCACTAAATGAAAAAGCCAGAAGTGCTTTTTATGCCATCAAAAGAAGATTCTATAAAAATGAATATACCTGTCAAAATACACTAAATGGGACAAACACCCAATCGAAACCCTGCATGCTGAACTCTACAAAAACATACGACAGGTGCAAATAAAAACACCAAATCACGCATGCAGGGCAGAATTAGGCCGCTACCCAACACTTACAAATATTAAGAAAAGAGCACTCAAATTTTGGATGCATCTAAAGAAAAGTGAGTCAGACTCAATCCAATATAAGGCCCTCCAAACCCAAGAGCACAGCCCTGAAAAGAGTCCCCTAAGTCTGCTGGCCTTGAAGCTCCCTGTACTGACCCCCACTAATGCTAACACAAACCAGCTTCAGGTCAACACTGCTTATCAGCCCCCAATCAGAGTAAACCAAATTATAAAACAAACCAAAAACTCCTATCTGAAACATTGGGACATAGAAACAAAATCCCCAAATAAACTTGATTGTTATCGGGCCCTAAAAAGAAACTATACCCTAGCAGAGTATCTCTCTGCTGTCAGAGATACAAGGCAGAGGCAGATCCTGACCCAGAAAAACTGGCTGTACTCCTGGGGGAGGGACATACAGCCCCCCCTGGCTGCCCAATACGTAGCTGCCTGCCACAACCACAGGGGCACGCAGGGACACTGCATAAGGAGCACAACTTGGGAGGAGAGGAAATGTATTATTTGTAGCCACCGTATTATTATTTTGTATTTTTATATTATTTATTTTGTATTTTTATAATATATTTTCTCTCTCTCTCCATAGAGAGAGAGAGAGAGAGAGAGAGAGAGAGAGAGAGAGAGAGAGAGAGAGAAATAAATAAATATAAATATAAATATCCATTAAGGGAAGCCTTCTTCCCAAAAATAGAGCATCTCTGCAAACAATTCCCAGCCCTGCCAGAACATGAAAAACCAAACAAAGAGGAAACAAGCTGCATTAAAGAGGCAGTCCAATTCACAAGCGCCTGTCACAGCCTGAGGGACAAGGTGTAATAAATAATCTCTTCCCCACTCAGTCCCCCTTGTAATGCCTTATTGGGAAATCGAGTAATTTAGTTATTGATTGTTTTACCCACCTGTGTGTGGTGAGTTTGCCTGCGCATATGTAGGAGCGAGCCCTTTTGACATTAAACTTTTTGGGAGAGAGAGCTAATAAATCGAGTGGTATTAACCTCTATTCAAACCAGCCCTGGTGTCCTGCCTTTTCTGCACAGCCGCTGGAAACCCAGAACACCGTCACTACATTGTTGTCAGAAGCGGAGGCGAGGCAGGTACCTTGGCACGCACTTGAAAGCTGGCAGGCGAGAGTGTAGAAATGCAAAACTAGACTCGCCCAACATAATGGCATGATGGGCGAACCCGATTCGCCCAGCATCGATTTTGAAGCGTTGGACGAAACTAGTCTCACCCGAGATATCCACGTGTGAAAACCGATTGGACGCGGACAAGTGCCAAAAAAAGTGGTAACCTCAGCCCTTGCAAAACTAGACTCGCCAGACCACCGGGTTTCGTCCTTAACATATGATTATATATATATATATATATATATATATATATATATATATATATATATATATATATATATATATATATATATATATATATGTAAATTTAAAAAAAAGTAATAATCATTTTTGGAAATACTTCAGAATACTGCATACGTCTTTTTTAAAGTGACCAAGGCTAAATTATCGTTGCAAGTTGACTTATTTATTAACATACCTTTAAAATAAACAATTCAATACAATCATTTTAAAAAACTGTATAAACGAGGTTTTCAAAACTACTTTTGGAATGTGTTCCTAAAATACATGATACTGCAGTATACATACAATTACATTATTCTTTACATACAATTTCCAATTTATACAGTGGGGTTTTTACTGGAGCAATCTAGGTAAAGTACCTTGCTCAAGGGTACAGCAGCAGTGTCCCCCACCTGGGATTGAACCAACAACCCTCCGGTCAAGAGTCCAGAGCCCTAACCACTACTGCTGCCCTCTACTCCACACTGCTGCCCTTATTAAATTAAAACTATGCTATCGTCGTCTATGGTTTGTAGCGTTAGTAATTCAGCTATACTGCATACATACTATTTCATCAGTTATTTGGCAATTCATGCTGAATGCTAAATTTGTATTAGAAAATGCCTAATAGCTAACTTTAAAAATACAAATAATAAAAAATAAAATACTCACCACAAATAATGACAGTGGTTAAGATAATTCAAATTAAACAAGGGTAATCTGTCTTTCAATTTGACAAACCTTCGTTTCACATCTCATGCAGTTGTGAGCTGAGTATGCTCATTTGCTAGTTGTTGGACTAATGTCATGATGGTTTCCAGAAGTCATACCTGTAACCTAACCCAAAACGAAGTATCGGATTACAGGTATTGTATAACACAACACATTCTTTTGTATCCTCAAAAAGCGCAATGCTAATTGCCTATAATCTTACTTTAATTTACAACAAACTGAACTCTGAAATATTTGAGGTCTAACAGGATATGATATCTGGGGCCCTGTTGTGACGGATGTGCAATGTAATAAGATTGGGTTTTATTGTGTGATTTCTATCATGTTTACTGTTGCACTGTCCCTTTAAACCCCAGGGAGACTATTCGTCTCTATAGTAATTGCAGTGCTAATTCGAAATGAGGCTAGCTGTATAAAAACAGAAATCAGCCAGAGGGCTACCGGGTTTGAGAGATTTGTGAGCTGAGAGAACGGGTCGGGGAACTACTGTTTGGTAAGGATTGTAACTTTTGACGTGTAGTATTGATGCGCTGTGAATTGGCCGAAGCGCTAGAAGTTATGGTAAACTACGACTATTCATATTGAATAGTTTGGTCCGCTCTATTGGAGTGGTTTCAGTGAAGTATCCCTCGTGCTCTGGGGGGGCGGCGCGGGGCTCGGGGCGTGAGAGAGGGGGGAGAGAGGGGGGCGCGGGGGAGGGGGGAGAGAGGGGGGCGCGGGGGAGGGGGAGGGGGAGAGAGGGGGGCGCGGGGCGCAGCGCTGGCGCTACACTATTTAGCAAACACCAAAGAGCGAACTTTAGGGGTGTCCTTATTTACATACAAATACGATTTAGCAAACCATCAACAACGTTATCGTTTGCGTTTCAGTTGACACGTGAAAAACAGGTCTAAACTATGTGCAAATTGCATGGTCGACAATAAATACCAATGAAACTACCAGGGAAGCAGGCGAAGAAGAGAGAGAGAAAAAAAAGAAATATGGCGTGCGCACTGGATTAGTGCGGTACTTTGTACTGTGATTTTATAACAATGGTAAGTCACCCTGGACAAGGGCGTCTGCAAATATATAAATAAATAATTTCTACATGGCCAAACAGAGGCGGAGGAGATGTTCCCAAATATTTAGAAGTCATCCGTCTTTTCTGAGCCTGGCTGATGCACAATGTATGCCGCAATTTCGCTTCAACAGACAATCACTGACATCTGCCATCTGCTTCAGGCTGACCTGGAGGGAGACATGCGGAGAGCACACCGTTTGTCTGTAGCACTAAGTACATGCACCAACACAGAAGGCACCTCTACGTAAATCGTAAGGGGACCTATTCTGTCAACATGCAAGTAGTGTGTGATCTAGGATGCCAACAACTACATCACAAATCACAACTACATCACAAGTGTATGCAAACTGTCGTTGCTCCGCTCATGACTTGCTTATCCTCGCTAATTCGCGGGATGACAGTCTGGGAGGCTGGTTGATAGGGGACAACGGGTATCCACTGAAGCGGTGGCTACTGACACTGCTGCTCAACCCCACGACCCCTGCCGAACAGAGGTATAACCTTACCTTTAAATGTGCTCGTACTGTAATTGAGTGAACATGTGGAATCCTCAAAATGTGATTCCGATGTTTGGATGTCTCTGGGGGAACACTACACAGAAGGTTAGCAATGTCATCCTGGCTTGTCTTTTACGTGATGTTGAACTTGCAGAGGAAAGATTACAGGGTTTGAAGGAAGCAGATGCTGAACTTGAAGCCCCAGTGTTGGAGGTTGCAGATGCTGCAGGTGCCAGGCAGGTCAATGAAAGGCTTATAGACAGAGGATCACATAACTGGTATGCATGATGACCAATAAAAGAAAAAAAAAAGACGCAAATGCGTACTGTCAGTATATATTTGTTTAACAGGATATCATTTTATAATAAAGGCTGTGACGGTGGTCATGGTTCGAAGGTGAGCTATACATGCCTAACGTAAGGAAAACTTGGCAAGTAGTTTTAAAAAAACGATCAAAGTTAAGAATGAATGAAATTGGATGCATAAAAGTATATGTAAAATGAATGGCAGCCCATCTTTAACACCTCTGCAAAAATCATTCACTCAAGGACCAATAAAACAGGGATTTCAACTTTTATTAATCATGTATGTAAATAATTACAAAATGATTTTTCATTACAATTCATAGTTATAATAAATATGGGGACAAACATTGGAAATTAAAATAAAAAGCACAAATTTTGGTTGTGTAGTCAAACTCAATTGCCTTTAAAAATAGGTGGAATCAAGCAGCAGCTTTTCTTAACTTCACTTACATTTCTTATTAAATGTGAAATAATACTCTGAGCATTGTAAAGGTACAAAGGATATGTATTAACAATACATTTGTGTTAACCAAATTAATTGCAAAGTCCAGTTGCTGGACAGAGCATAGTAGTCTTAGTTGAGAACAAAAAGGAACCTAATATTCTACAAAAAACAATGATCTTGGTCTATTGTAGAAGCAGTAGCATTAAACATTTGCGAACCCATAACCTAGATTTTATGTAATAAGCAACAACCTATTTAAAACCAGAATACATTTAACCATAATATCATTTAAACACATTTAAAACCAAGCATACATATTACAAAAACTCCACTTCATAAGAAATTAATGCAATCCAAGTATTATGTTCTGACAACGTAGTTCAGAGGGAGCTTCTAGTGTGCGTTATTATAGGCTACAATTTTTAGTAATGAGTGATGGTGATATGCATTTATTTTTATATAGTTTTTAATCTAGAACATCTGTTTTGCCATATTATTATTTATTTCTTAGGAGATGCCCTTATCCAGGGTGGCTTACAATTGTTACAAGAAATTACATTATTTTTACATACAATTACATTATTTTTTACACTATTTTTACATACAATTACCCATTTATACAGTTGGGTTTTTACTGGAGCAATCTAGGTAAAGTACCTTGCTCAAGGGTACAGCAGCAGTGTCCCCCACCTGGGATTGAACCCACAACCCTCCTGTCAAGAGTCCAGAACCCTAACCACTACTCCACACCTCTGCCCATATAAATTTAAATTATTAGAAACATTAATGATAGGGATCATAAAGTATTCTTATAATCTAAAAATGTTTTCTTTGTGATATAAAATGTTGTTTAGCTCTTAAAAGCACATCATTTTCACCTTTATTAAGTGCTCCCCATCACTTAGGCCATATGCAATAATTTCCTGCACCATTTTTTGCCATCTGGTCTCAATGTTAACTGCAAGATGCTCTTTAGGTACATCATCCACCTTTGGTCTCTTGAAAAGATAGACTAGGAGTAAAGGATTGTAAAATAAATGCAATTGTACTATGTTTCTGGATATTGAAAATAATTTATTCTGATTAGCCATTTTCAGTTCACTGCAGGACAAAGGCCTCCCTGCCTTTTCCATGCCTCATGGTTCTGTTGGCTACTGTACTCGCAATACATTTGAACAGGAAGGTCAAATGCTGTTTTCCAGTTAGCATCTACAATGAGAACAGGTGGGTGGTGGCCACATCGAAAGCAAAAGTAGTCGTACAAGTATCTTCTCATAGCAGAAAAATTGAAAAATTCCCTTAAGGTATGATGATGTACTTGTATGCCCAATCATCTTACATTGTGGTGAGAAAGCGGCCAATTGCTGTGTGGTTCTGCAAAGAAAAATGCTTATCACAAAAGCTTAACATGAAAAAAAAAACAATTATACAAAAGTACAGGTGGTGTTCCTGGACCAGTATCTCATATATATATATATATATATATATATATATATATATATATATATATATATATATATATATATATGTGTGTGTGTAATTTATTAGTGTTTTTTTAAGTATTGAAACAACGCGTTTCTGTTTTAAATAATAAAACTGATTATGTATGTGTATCTATAATGCAAGGGGTTATTTACATATTTACTTTGTGATTGATATGCTTTTTATAATCATTTTCTTGCATCTCCTTATATGGGCATTCCCATGAACAACTATTGTCCAAAAACTAAGATACAACTACATTTACTTAAACACTAAAACTCACCTGTAATGTTGCTGTTAGAAGCATGCAGAGGGGAAGTCTTAGGAAAACCCAATCATTGAAATTATGGAATCCTGAATTGTATTCTTGAAATTGGACTGGAGTTGCACAGACTGGGCATGTCTTCACATACACATGTCTTCTGTCTGGTGGATATTCATGGACATCAAAGCAAGGCTCATGTTCCAAATCAAAACATTTCTCATCCATGTTGTCACTGGCTTCTTCGTCGCTTGCATTTTTCTCTGTTCTAATTTCACCTAACAAATCTTTGCGTTCTTGATAAATCCACCACATTGAGAGATATCTGTGAACACATCGTGCCATTTTTTGACTGCCTTTACATCGACAGTGCCACTGACCTGTTTTGGTGTCAAATGTAACCCGAGTTCTTCCAAAACGACACCAATAATCTTTCTGTCCTGTGTACACCGAAAAGTACACAAACAGGACAGAAAAGCCTTGCACATAAAACATTCATCTTTCCTGAAATTGGAAATCAAGCCATTATCCAACATATTTTGGAGATCCTGATCTTGTAATGGTGATTGGAGGTGTGTATGGCAGTGAGGTACCTGTTCTCTGCAGATGAATGCATTCCAGTCCTGGATTTCCACTTCTGGTAGCAAGGGCCATAAACTCCATACAATGCTCAGATTCACAGTCAGTGACCTGTGCAGTGATAGATTTGCGGATATGGATTGGTATGATGTCGCAAAGTAGTACTGTATTTACTAGTAACTATTTTGTAATAATCATTGATGAGTTGAACATTTGATTTCAAGTATGCTCTGGAAGGTTTAAACATCTTTTGCATATACCGTGAGGAATGTGGTGCTCCACTCAGCAGCAAAGCACAGATGTGAAGATGTTTGAGCTTGGTGACACTCACTCAGCCCTCAACTCGCAAGTGAAACAAAATATGCATTCCTGGCATAGCAGTTACTGGTCAGGAGTCCATATGACCAAAACCATTACATAGGAAACACCTTTTGGCAAACAGATGCAAATCAATGTTCGTGATCATAGTAGAATGAAAGTGAAAGACAAGATGACATTGGCTCAAGAAACAATCAAATTAAAATGACTTGTTATGATGATTAATCTTGGCTGGATTTCAGCATACAGTACATGCTGCTGCAGATATTTGATTACATGCTGCAGTTAATGCAAAAGGAGTATTATAATCACCTATCAAACCTTATTAATAAAATATCAATGGTAAAATACTAAGACACTATAGGTATTACATGTATTTAATTATAAGGGATTTGTGAAAAAATACAGGTGAAGTAAGCTTACCTGTGATGTCCTTTATGTTTAATTAAACACCCTGTAAAACTAAATAAATTGGTTGTGTAAATCCTTTTTTTTTTTTTTTTCAAATCGCACACTATAACACATGCTTTCATAATCCTAAAAAGTTTAATACAAAAATAGTTGGACTTGCCATGTGTCCCTAAGTGTTTTTTAAAGTTATGCTGTCGTTGAACAATACTTTTGCACCGCTGACAATGCCAGTGGCTTCTGTTTACTTTTGAAGAACGTTCCATTTCAGCACAATAACAGGGACTGATGAACTGGTCTGTGAAAATAAACAATTATTAATACTTATTTAAGGAACAGGTGTAGAAGAATATTACATTTGAGAAGGTTAGTGAACTGTATAATAGTTATTAAGCAATGATATTGATTGAAGTAAGAATATATAATGCGTTTAAAGCTTTCGAGTTTATGAAATCATTACTCGCAGTGTATCTTTATCTAATTATGTTCATTATCAGGATTTAACATTGGAGACAAACACAAATACAGAACAAAACATTCTGAATAAACAATATTGACATTTTATGTACACATTTTTTATATATAATAAGGTAATATAGATGCTATTTCAAGAAGAGAAAAGCATTCTTCTTTTGTCTTCAAAATAAATGACAAACCTCCAATGCTTTATATGGAGATGATGCTCTGTACATTTTGCAGGTACTTTGCAATATATCATTTGATAAGCTGCGTAACATGTCTTCAATTGATGTAAATTCGCAGATTGGTCCTTTTTAAAACAAAATATTTGGTATTTGGTATTTCACTTTTTCCACATTTTTGGAACATGTGCCTATGCTGGTCATTGAAGTTTGTCTTACAACATCAGATCAGTACATTCATGTTTTACAGTGCAACCCACCAGTAGTTTATCAAACACACACACAAACATCGAAAATACCCTACCTGTAATGATGAAGTCAACTGCTGAGTTGCGGCCTCTACTGAGAATAGAGGTATCTGAAATGTTGTAACCATCAACCCCTTATATTTTGAAGCTCTTTACCTTTGATTGGTGGTCTTTCATTAGTGGCCTTTCTGGGCCACATCTGCCAAGTAAATACCTGGCGCCTGCAGGAATTCATACATTGTAGTGATTAGCATAACAAAAGCCTCAAACCAACATGCCTGCAAATGTGAGAACTGAGTATTTGTTGTTAGACATAGTCTGTACACTTACATTAATGTTATTACTGTTAATGTAGTATGAGACAATGCAACAATAATGAACCTAAAGAGAAAATAATAAAAAATCTGAAATCATAATATACAACAGCAGCAGCTTACGAGTGGTCCCGCGGTACCACTGCACAGGATGCAGACAATGAATGGCAACTGCTGCAGTGGTCGCAACCCCATTATTATTAGATATAAACACTTGCATTAATTATATCTGTAAAGTAAGTATGAGAAAATGAAACAATTAGCCATAAAGAAAATTAATATACAACTGTGAAATCAGAATATAACATCGGCAGCGAGTGGTCCCTGTGGTCCCATGGAGTGGTCCTAGTGGTCCAGACCACTGTGATGTCACAGCGCCGAGTGGTCCCTGTGGTCCCATGGAGTGGTCCGAACCACTGACGTCACAGCGCCGAGTGCTCTGGACCACAAGCCACAGAATGCTACAACCCAACTTTTATGTTGAAGTAGTCCATAAATGTGCAGTGTGTGTGTGCGCGTGTGTGTCTAAAAGTTTTGTACGGCCTTTCTGCTGGAGATTACGTGATATTAAGTCAGAAAAACAGGATCTTGACTGCTGAAACCTCGTGAGCCACAACCACGATTTTACAGCTATTTTTATTGTAACAGTCAGGGCCGGATTTAAGGGGGGCAACCGGGACATTTGTACAGGGCCCTCGGCTGTAGAGGGGGCCCACAGCTAGGTTAAAATAAATACATAAATAAAAATGGCTATTTTATAGTTTAAAAACATTCAGACTATCACATTTCTGTTTTAAACCCTATAAAAATGAAGTAACGACAGCAACAAATGAACCTGAACAACTGGTCAAGGAGAGTTTTTGCGGCGCTACTGTTCCAAATAACGGGCCTGAAGAATTAGCAGGGTAGTACAGAACAAGGAGTCGGACCCAGTCTGCCCACATCGCCAATTAACGATCAAAGTATCGTCAATCTGCCTTTTGCTTTAACCCATAGACTTGTGGAATAACATTCTGGAGAGATTCGACAAAACTAGTAAATCCATTCAAGCAGAAAACATCGAACTGTCAGTAGTTCAATTACTTGAATCTCTGAAAACATTTCTGGCTGAGATTCGTGATCATGATGATTTTGAAGACCGTGCAATGGAAACTGCAGTGCTGAAGAAATATCGAGACAACAAAGAACGACTGACGACCACCCAGTGCTCTGGAGGATTAATTTTAAGGTAAGATTAAGATAATGATTTAATTACTCTGCGATGTAAGGTTTACTTAGAACCGAGGCGATTAGGACCATTTAAGTAACATGCTGTTTCGTTTTAGGATAGATTGTGGTATTGAGCACTTACTAACATTTTAATATTCCTAGCATTGTCTTTTAAAGGTTCTTTTCATATTCATCCAGTTATTAAAAGTTGTGTATTTAAATCACTAAATGGCGCTCTGTAAACCAAGTCTTTGTTTCGTAAATGTATTGCGCATTTGGTATTCACGTTAAAACAATGGAGTGGTTATTTAAATTTGGTGTCAGTCTGGGTGGGGGTCTGTTCTGGTTCCTTGTCCAGGGGCCCATGATACCAAAATCCGGCCCCGCACACAGTCATGGCTGTAGAGTCGATTTTCAAGTGCATTAAACCTAGCCATTGTTTCATTGTTCTTGCTTTTTATTTATATATATATATATATATATATATATATATATATATATATATATATATAAATATAATTTTTTTAACTGAACCTTATCCAGGGGTAGGCTACTACTCAATGGGGGAAAAAAAACGCAACTTCTTTTAGACCCTATAATGATAGGCGACATATCGCAATCATTTATAATTATATTGAAGCACGGCACCGCAACCAATGTGCATGGGTTAGAAGGATAAGGGACACGTTATTGGGGGACAAGGTGGAAAAGGTTACCGCGTGGTTGTGTTGTAATGCGTAACCTGTTATGCTAGTCTGAATATATATCACCCTGGATGTAATAATAAACTGTGCGATAAACTTCAATAAAGCCTCCTGAGAATCTGTATTATCAGGTACAGTTGTTTGTTACAGAAACACTACAGACCCCCTCTTGGTTACTGTGGCAACAAGTTCAATCGTATCTCAAACTTCCAAGATGCTGAAAAAAAGTAGTCAATAAGTTTTTAATTTGAGATTAGAGGTTCGGGCTTTAATATGAAATGCAAACTCATACAAGCTTATTTTCAGGAACAGTTGGAGGAACGTGTTCACTGCAGCGCTACTAAAAATGCTTTATCATTAATAGATAATAACATATACGTGGTGGCGTGACAAGACCAACTGGCTTTTGTTAAACAATGATGACTCCTTGCCATGCCAATGTTCATGATGTATGAACTGAAGGCTGGTGTTATGCAACTTGCCGCTCTAGGCATTTTGTTTATTTTTTTAAATCCGGTTTTTGATTCAGCTTGCATTGTGCAATCACTCTGTGTGCTCGTATATAACCTGGTTTGTGTTTGGACAAACTGTACAGACCCGCATATATTTTAAATTGGGTTTCTCACGGTATGGGGAATTTTGAAAGCACTGTTTTCATAACTTCAATAACGTCATCATTTTAAACTGTAATATGAAACAAAATGGATGTTCTGGCAAAAGCATTACGTTCCTTTTGATATTGCCAATTGGCTTTTTCTTGCTTAATAACTATTCTACAGAAGAAAACACTAGGGAGATGTCCAACCATTTCAAAACGGTAGGTTGTGGGGCAGATACTAATGTTAGTACAGTGTATTGTACATTTTGAAAATACAAACTTGTACAACAACTTAGCAGAAAGGGCTTAGGCACCTAACCCATGGGGCAGAACAGGCACGTGGCCCCCACTTTTGAATATGGGGGGGTCAAACTATATATTTTGCCCTTCCACTTTTTTTGTTCATTATATATGTATTATACCTTGTTGTGTTTGGTATTGGTATGTCTCTAAAAGGTTTAAAATAAAATATAAAATGGAAAATTATTCAGTATGGGCCACATTTATAAACAATCACAATACACTGTCCCTACACGAACATATTGGTTTGACCCAAGGTCTGCACCGTGGCTAACATTAGCTAACAGTAAGACAAAACATTAAGTGAATATGAACTTGGCAGGCGGTCAGGAGAAAGGACTGCAAGAAATATTAATACTTAAATAAAAGCATGTATTTTTTTATTTTACTCGCAAAAATATCTGAAGGAAGAGAGTATAATAACATTTTAAAGGAAAAAAGGTAAGGAAGAGAGAGTAAGACCATTATTACAAATTAAATAATGTTGGATTTTAGAATAGAAAATTAGGTTAATGTTGCTGCGGGGCCATGAACAAGTTCAAGTTCAATTCCTACCAAAATCTTTTATTTTTTTATTTAGATTAAATTAGATTTTTTTTTATAACAAATCTGCTGTGCTTATGCTCTGAAGCAGCCAGAAGTCAGCCAGGACTGGCTATGATTGGTTAAAAATGTCAGAATGGAGCGCAGCCAGTTAGCGAACTGTCTGGTTAGGGCTCTGGACTCTTGACTGGAGGGTCGTGGGTTCAGTCCCAGGTGGGGGACACTGCTGCTGTACCCTTGAGCACTTTACCTAGATTGCACCAGTAAAAAACCAACTGTATAAATGGGTAATTGTATGTAAAAAATGTGATATCTTGTAACAATTGTAAGTCGCCCTGGATAAGGGTGTCTGCTAAGAAATAAATAATAATAAAATAATAATAATAATAATAATCGGTTATTAAATATGGGTGGTTCTTCAACTACAAGCATTTTGGCCAACACATAATGATTACAAATCAGAGTGGTTCAAAATAGATTATATCCATTCAAATATTTAGCTACAAGTTATTACAAAAAGGATGCTATGAACAGCAGCGACTTATTCATTTCAGAATGTATATATTTTACACAATTTTTATGAAGTCCTTGTGAAAAAAGTCATTACCATCACAATTCTAAAAGTCTGTTTTAACTAAATATACAAAGTTAGAATTAATGTAATAGAGTGAAACAGTTTATTTGTAAAGATAAGGGATACTGCATTAAACACGTTTTTAATATTTAAAGATGACACTTTATTTGTTTTCTAAGAAATTTGATTTATTTTTATAATTGCTGTTTACATTATTTTTTCGTAAATATAATTATTTAATGTTACTTTAATATTTACCTGGTGGTTTTTAGCAAGGATATGATACATAAGGTATTTTAGAAGCATAAATAAGTTAATTATCCCAAAAATATGATTGTTGTGGTAATGACACAGTCGTTTTGGTAATGACAGGAATGTTCTGGTAATGACACACAAACATTTACTTTCTAAATTGTATTTGTATTATTTTCACACCGTACTGTTAATGGGTGTTTGTGGTTGAAATTACAAACAAACAATAAATATCTTGAATGACCTTTTAACATAAAAATATCTTATTAAAATTGTAATTGCTACAGTAACAGATGAAACAGCCTACAATTCATTCTATCTGTATTGTCATTATTGTGAACTTTGTTTTAAAAACAGAACTGATTGAATTCATAAAATGAAATAACAAATGTTGCTAAAATTGTAATTATTAAAACAGCATCTAAAACTTAGAGGTACTTGTAGCTGTATTGTCTTTTAGACTAAACCTTGTTTTAATAACAATGTATTGGATCCATAAAATTGTTACAAATGTTACTAAAATTGTAATTCTTAGAACAGCATTTTAAACTTAAGTTTTTTTTTTTTTTTTTTTATCTGTGTTGCCTGTAGTGGAATGATTTCCATTACACGAGAGTAGATGTTAAAACTTCATGCTGATTTGAACTCGGCTCTCGCCAAGATAAGCACCAACTAAGACGTAACTTTACAGTAAACTAATGTGATCCATATGTGTCTCCATCCATTTACGTTTCCTTCCATATGATGATGTAGATATCCTTCTGTCTGGTATTAATGGCTGAAGTGTAATGCTGGCTCCAGGGATCAGCTTATTTTGCCTCCCTGGCGCATCAGCACACACAACGGCTGCGATGCTGGCTCCGGGGATCAACCATAGTGCGGCCTCCCCAGCGCATCAGCATGACAACCGTCTGGATTGAGCTAAGTAGGGTACATCTCTGGGGTTTTCAAGTGGGCACCTTCCATCCTCAGTGTTTCGTCGACTAGCCCACGACACCTCAAGAGGGCTCGACGGTGATTCTGGCGTCCCAGCATCACCCCCCTCCGTCCCCCACTCAACTCAGCCCAGCTTACTTACCTGTCCCCAGCCAGAATCTTTCCGTCTCAACCACAGCCAGTTGCTGCTCCTCTCTGCTGCTTCAGATAAGTTCTTCACTGTGCGACGCAACTCTTGGCCACTGAATCCGACGTCTCTGAGAAACCGGGTTGTAGAGTGTGCCACAAATCCTCGACAACCCACTTCCACTGGGTAAACCCGGACTCTCCATCCTCGCTGTTCCGCTTCAGTGGCTAGTTGAGCATACCGCAGTTTCTTCCTCTCATACGCCTCATCTACAGCATCCTCCCATGGCACTGTTAACTCTACCAGGTGAACAAGGCGTGCTGATCCAGACCACAAGACAATATCTGGTCGAAGGTTAGTGGTGGCAATCTCAGGTGGAAAAATAAGCCGTTAACCAACATCTGCCAGCATTTTCCAGTCTCTAGCAGCTTCCAGTTGTCCTGGGCGAGGATTGGTTTTAACACCTTTTCTTGGTGGTTGCTCTCCTGGGCGGAGGAATGTTGTCTTTTGTGTAATGTTTTGATGGAACAGGTGGCAACTTATTGGTCATGTTACGCTTGTCTTTCAATGCTAAGGCCAAACATCGCAGCACCTGGTCATGGCGCCAAGTAAACCGTCCTTGGCTAAGAGCCACCTTACATCCTGTCAAAATGTGCCTTAATGTTGCAGGTGATGAACACAAAGGACATGAGGGATCCTCTCCTACCCAGAGGTTTAGGTTCTGTGGTGATGGGAGAACATCATATGTTGACCTGATGAGGAAACTGATCCTGCTCTGTTCCATTGACCATAGGTCTTGCTAGCCAATCTTGCGTCGTTCCACACTCTCCCATCTCGTCCATTCTCCCTGCTTGGCCTGGGAAATGGCCTTTATACACCTCATCCTCTCCTCCTGCTTTTGCACCTCGTTGACTACCAGCTTCCTCCTTTGAGCTGGGGCTGCCTTGTGCCATGTAGGAGGAGCTGAACTGAAACCAAGACCCCCTCTTCCATGCTGAACTTGCCCCATGATATCACCAATTCGAAGGGCAGCCTTTGCATCTTCCACAGCTTTCTTTGCCGCCCACTTTCTTCCAGTTTTCAACACAGGTGCTGCCTCCCTTACGCATTTGTCGCGTGACTCTACTAAATGTCATTTCCAGTCTGACCTTGGCGCACTTAAACTCCTCAGTTAGAGCAGAGACTGGTAGCTGCAGTATTCCTTTACCATAAAGTCCCACTCTGCTGAGGCAGCGTGGAACTCCCAACCATTTCCTGATGTATGAACTGATTAAAGCTTCCAGCTTCTCTACTGTTGTCAAAGAAACCTTGTACACAGTCAGTGGCCACAGCAACCTCGGCAGTAGACCAAACTGAAAGCACCAGAGTTTTAGTTTACCTGGTAGAGCGCAGCTGTCTATGCTCTTCAACCCTTCCACTGCTTGTTGTCTAACTTCTCCCACACGAACTGTGTCCTTTAGATCCCGTCGTACCATCTCCCAAGACTCTTCACTGGCTTCTCAGACACTGTTGGTATTGCCTCACCATTAATGAAGAATGTTTTATCTACTACTTTGCCTTTAATTATAGAGATGCTCCTTGATTTAGTGGGCTTGAATTGCATTCGTGCCCATTCAATGTTATTGGTTCATTTGCCCAATAATCGATTAGTGCAGGCTACTGTTGTAGTCATGGTTGTCATGTCATCCATGTATGCTCGAATTGGTGGTAGTCGCATTCCAGAAGCCAAACGCTCTCCTCCTACTACCCATTTTGATGCCCTAATGATTACTTCCATTGCCATGGTAAAAGCCAGTGGAGAAATGGTGCATCCTGCCATTATTCCAACCTCTAGGCATTGCCATGTAGTGCTGAATTCTGAAGTTGAAAAACTGAATTGCAAATCTCCAAAGTAGGCTTTCACTAAATTTGTTATTGTCAATGGTACCGTGAAAAAATCAAATGCTGCCCAAAGTAGTTCATGTGGCACTGAACCATATGCATTAGCCAAATCCAGGAATGTCACATGGAGCTCCTTCCTCTCCTTTTTAGCTGATTTGAATTTGTTGCCAGATCACATTGATGTGTTCTAAGCAACCTGGGAAACCTGGAATGCCCGCTTTTTGTATTGAAGTGTCAATGAAGCAGTTCTTTAATAGGTAAGCTGACAATCTCTGAGCAATAATGCTGAAGAAAATCTTGCCTTCTACATTTAATAGGGAAATGGGACGAAACTGACTGATGCTTGTAGAATCTTTTTCTTTAGGTATAAAGACTCCACCTGCTCGGCGCCATGCTCTTGGTACAACCTGTTTTTCCCATGCCACTTTCATCAATTTCCACAGAATTCGTAGAACTCCTGAAGCACTCTTGTACACTCTGTACGGAACTCCATTAGGCCCTGGAGATGATGAAGCCCTTGCTTTTTTCACAGCTTGCTCTACTTCTTTCCACTTAGGTGCACAGTCCTCCATTTGGTATTCTGGTGGATTGATAGGTGGGATGTCTGAAGGAACTGTCATAGGCTCCTGCCTTTTTGAATCTGTATGTGTTTCCTCCAAATATCTCTCCAGCTCAACCTTAGATGCTTTTAGTGTGCCATTCTTCTCACTGGTGAATAACTTATTTACAAATTTGAATGGGTCTTTATAAAAGTTAGCTCTCGCACGCTCCTTCTTTTTGTAGCGTTTCCGTAGGCGCTCAGCTCTGCGCAATGTTGCAAGCTTATCTTTTATGACCCTTTGTAGAGATTGAGTCCCTCCTTCTGACTTTGTTCTGCTCTTTTCCATTGCTTCCTCAGCTGTCTCCTTTCTCTAACTAAGCGTTCAATCTCCTGCTGCCGTCTAGACTTTCCAGGAATAGTTTGTACTTTTTCCTTCCTTTTTTCAGCTCCAAACCTTTCACTTCCATATGCGTAGATGATGTCCCCAAATTTATCCAGCTTCTTTTCAACTGTTCCACTTAATCTTTCCAATGCAACGCAGAGATCTGTGTTTACTGTGTCCCATGCAGTTTTCTCACAAGCTCTTGGCCATTTAACTCCAGGCTTGTGCCCGTTGAGGTTCTTTTCTCTTATGCTGGTTTGTCTGACCGGGTTCACAAGGATCATTAGGTTCATCATTAACTGTGTCCATGCAAGTCCTCCTCACGTCAATGACAGGGGTGCTGATATCCTGCGAACTGTGGTTTGCTTCCTATCGCTGGATTTCATTCGACTGACTTGACTGACTTCGTAAGAAGTACTGATCAATGCGAGGCCCTTGTCCCTTCTCCCTCAAGCATTTCATTCTCCCTTGATGAATCTTCAAACCCCTGACCGTTGTCGCCTTGCTCCAGCCGCAGACACAAACCTGGAGTTCCATGTCTTTGTTAACTGCAGATCTTGAACTAGTCTTTTGTGAAGTACTCTCCATACTCATATCCGTTTCCGTTCCTAAGTCGTTAACTGTGTTGTCCAACGTTGAGTCATCTTCCGCCCCCGCTCTCGCAGACTCTAGGGGTATTTTTCTCTTTAATTTCTTAGAAGCCTTGGGCGGGTGTCTCCAGCATCCTGTAAACACAGAGCTGGATACTGCCGACAAGGGTAGCTAACCCTTACCAGCCCCAATGGGGTCTCTTTCCTCCTGTAAGCTGTCTCTCCAGGCTGTCACAAGGTCTTTCCCTTGTTGCCAGCTGCACTATTCACAGCAGTCACTGGACGTATCCAGATCTTCATGATTTCCATTACACGAGAGTAGATGTTAAAACTTCATGCTGATTTGAACTCGGCTCTCGCCAAGATAAGCACCAACTAAGACGTAGCTTTACAGTAAACTAATGTGATCCATCTGTGTCCCCATCCATTTACGTTTCCTTCCATATGATGATGTAGATATCCTTCTGTCTGGTGTTAATGGCTGAAGTGTAATGCTGGCTCCAGGGATCAGCTTATTTTGCCTCCCTGGCGCATCAGCACACACAACGGCTGCGATGCTGGCTCCGGGGATCAACCATAGTGCGGCCTCCCCAGCGCATCAGCATGACAACCGTCTGGATTGAGCTAAGTAGGGTACATCTCTGGGGTTTTCAAGTGGGCACCTTCCATCCTCAGTGTTTCGTCGACTAGCCCACGACACCTCAAGAGGGCTCGACGGTGATTCTGGCGTCCCGGCATCACCCCCCTCCGTCCCCCACTCAACTCAGCCCAGCTTACTTACCTGTACATCAGCGTTTCTTTCTTTCTATTGTGCTTGAGATCCCCAGCCAGAATCTTTCCGTCTCAATCACAGCCAGTTGCTGCTCCTCTCTGCTGCTTCAGATAAGTTCTTCACTGTGCGACGCAACTCTTGGCCACTGAATCCGACGTCTCTGAGAAACCGGGTTGTAGAGTGTACATTTTGTTTCAAACAAAACTGATAAATAATGAACCTGGACAATTGAGGTACACTTACTAGAATCCAAAGCGGGCACACATTTCCTGCCAGACCTGGGTCTCTATTTGCATATGTTGTTTTGTGGTTTTGGCTCTGGAATTATACCAACAGTGCTCTCTTGTTTGTACCATATCACATCTTTCATTGGCCAAAAAAACGATTCACGGCAACACGATGCATTTGTTTTAACCTGGGCACAATCACTAGCATCCACATCCTGTACAATACCAGGATGAGGACAACCATCATAGATAACACACCTTCATTGATATCCCTAATAGATACAATTTCAGTCTTACATTCCCGTACTTGATTGTGGTGCACTGGCATTGACATGAGAACAGTACGAGGATTGAAACATTTGCAGAAATCTGGACTTGAGCAGAAACAACTCGGAATCCTCCAAGCTTTTTCCCCAGACACATCAGTGACAATCTGAAAAAGAATGACATAAAATAAGAGCATATCAAGTTAGATCTTAAAAGGCATCCAAGTGATTAAAAAAACATGTAACTTAACTAAACTGTGCTTTACAATGCATATGGTATTAAAACAATAATATCTATAACACATTTCTTATAAAGTACCTGATGTATCTTCATTGTGCCCACAACAGTCTCTAGAGCTGGAGGAATAGCGGCATCCATTTTGTCAATGTCTTCCTCTGATATGTAGAATAGCTTCACCAAAGATTGCAGTTGGCTTAATCAAACAAAGCTCTGGCACTTGGAAGATCTTTCCCCTTGACAACAAGATTATCAGCAGTTCTTTTTACAGCTGCACCTATTCCATCAGCTGGTCCTTTTCCGTGTTCTGCTTCCAGAAAATTCCAGGTGACTTTTTGGAAACCTATATCAAAGGGTATTGTGGAAAGGCAGAGGAATTTTTTCTTGGACCTGTACTGTGTGGTTGGGCCATCGCTAACGACATGCAAGACAGTGAGTGGCACAGGGAACCTTCTGTAGCAAGTAAAATATTACTTCACGAAGGTGGGCCCAGATGCCAGCAGGATCATGGCGCATTGATGGAGAGATAGAACAGAATTAATATGTAGCTGTTTCAGTGTAAGCAACTCCTGTGTGTAATGCAGCCTGCTTATGGGAGTCACCAAAATGCACTGCTTGGATTTCTTTGGCATATTTGCAGAGGTAGTTTTCTGAAAAGTCAATATGAAGCATTATTTCATTTTCTTTCAAATTCTTTCAGCATTTTTAGATGCCTGATGTTAGACATGTTTGCCTAACTTTTGCTTCAGCTCTGACTTAGTCTTGTACAAGGCTCCCCAGAGTGCCATACACTTTCTCTTTGACTGTAAGATGGACTGTAAATTTTTCTGTTGTACCATTTTTACCTTCTCTCTCTTCAGCTTTACTCTTCCATTCATACCACCATGTCTGAACATCAGCATCAAATACAGAGGTATGAAGGTCTTTTTCCTGGCAGCAGGAGCATTCCCTGTACATACAGGCTTTCTTAGTGGTCTCACAGCACACCATCATCAGCAGGTCTTCAATGTTGTTGGTACTTATAACTCTATGATGATGAAGTTTATCAGCCTTAAATTGGATATTGGAATGAGCTTTGCACAAACATGTTTCCCTATCCATCAAAGTTGGTTTAACCACCCACAAAGGACGTCTTTTTGCAAAACTCAGAATATGACACCTTGGAATATGAAATCTCAGCAGAAAACTTTCCAAACAAATTTAGTAATGCGTCATTGAGAAGACGCTTTTGCTTTGTTTTGTTGCATGTAATTGTTTCTTTTTTAACAGTTGTGGTTCTGCTGTTATCATCCCGCTCAAAAAATTGTAGAATTTCCTTTTCTTGACAAATAGAATTTGATTGTTTCTTACAGGTGTACTGTAGAGCTGGAGGCCTTTTTTCATTTGCCCTTCCACGTGCAGGAGAAAATCCAAATGCCATTTTTGCTTCTTTCATCGGCTTGTATTTCTTCAGGATCTTCCCGCTGATTATCTTTGAAGCAACTTGCCTTTCTTTTTCCGATTTTTAGTTGCCGATATTTTTCGCACAACTCCGCAATAAGAACATTGTGGAAAAGAAGTACTTTCTTAACCTTATCAGGCTGAGATCTAAACTGTTGGGTAGCTTTTGTTTTTGGAGAAGTTTTGTCTTATTGTTAAGCCTTGATGCCATTCTTTGACGTCTTTTTTTTTTTTTTATACTTCTCTACTTTTTGTGCATCAGTTAGCAGCTTTCTGGTTTTGTACAGATCCTTGTACACTTTTGCTCGATCTCTTCGCACTTTGTTCCGTCCTTTGTTATTTGCATTTCCCCTGCCTTGCTGATGGGCAGGCAAGTCATCATGTGGTGACACTGGCGATGTGTTCACAGCCATGAAATCTTGTACATCTGCGTCTTGTTGGAGCCGGAGTCTTCTGTTTTGTTGATTTATTTTCCGTTTGTGTCTTTTGGATCTTTGTTCTCTTTTTTTGATGACTGTGCAATATTCTTTAATTTACCACTTTGTTTTCTTTTTAGGTATCTTTCTTTTTCTTTTTTAAGAAACTCTGCATATTTCACAGGATCACTTTTAATTTGTTCCCTGTATTTACGTGACCTCTGAGCAGATGTCTTTGGTTTCATTTTCCTGAAAGAAGAAAATAGTGAGCAGATGAAGAATGTATCTTAAATGTGTGTATATATATATATATATATATATATATATATATATATATATATATTATATATATATGGTACTATGCAAAAGTTTTAGGCAGGTGTGAAAAATGCTGTAAAGTAAGAATGCTTTCAAAAATAGACATGTTAATAGATTATATTTATCAATTAACTAAATGCAAAGTGAGTGAACAGAAGAAAAATCTAAATCAAATCCATATTTGGTGTGACCACCCTTTGCCTTCAAAACAGCATCAATTCTTCTAGGTACACTTGCACAAAGTCAGGGATTTTGTAGGCATATTGTCATGTTTTCACTTTTCACGTTCTCTTTTATTATATTATTTGCTCTGCACACACTCTTAACTCAGGGGAGACGTTAAGGAGGACAGAGATGTTTAAAACTCCTAGTGGTTTATGTTCGAGCACTGGACGAGCAGTGTGTCCTTAAAACCTTTTATTTAATCAAGAAAATCACGCAGACTCATTTATTTGAAGTTTTACGAATCAGAGCAACATCAGCGCTCCTTCGGTTTATTAAAATGCCTTTAATATTGGTTTAGTAGTTTGCGCATACCACCAAAACCCCAAAACATGTAACAATAATTAGCAATCCTAAGTTTATTACAAGCTTCAGCATTTAATACTTCAATAACATAATACAATTATATGTATTCAGTGCAGCCCTCGGGCCGGCTAAGCACAAAGCCTACAAGCACCCACTGCTATGTTTTAGCACATTCAATATAACACTCTCAATACTAACAGTTTCAAAACCTCATAGCAATATAACCAATACATGCAAGATATAATATTACCATTAATATGCTTACCTCCTATTATAAGGAAGAGTAGCGTGAACAAAAGAGAAGGACTGTCTTGTGGAGATCTGCAAAGGATGGACCACGTGGCTCTGCAAAGCTGAGTCTTGGTTGTGGTGGTCTCAGTGTGATCGGCCCAGGGTTTTTTATACCATTTTCGTCCCATTGAAAGCAATGGGAAGCCCCAATTGGATCCAGTCATCAATCTATATGGACACTCCTTATCTCTTGGCAAACAGTAATCTCTAAAGAATTCAACCAACTCTTCAGACTCAATTGGAGTCATATGCCAACAAATCAACACTAGCCCATGTTCTCATCCACTCATTCTTGGCCCCCCTCCTTCATCTGAAAAGTTAGGTGAAGCAGAGTTCACAAAATCCTTGCTACCTTGATTCACTACTTAATATGTGTGCATTATAAAAAGGAGTGGTGTTTAAATATATGCAACACCAACAGTTGTATTAGAATATAACAGTTATAATTGATTACATGAACTTGGCTTTCAAAAATATATTCCCTCATGTCATCTCACTTTCAAATTAGTTTCCTTCTTTCCTTACAGGTGTGTGTTTAGCAGGTATTATAGGGAACTTCCATCTTATATCTTTTTAGTGTAGAGCTTTCTCCTTATGGAAAACCTAACTATTTTACTGAGCTGTAAAGCTGTAATGTTTTCTTACGTGCTTGTTCCGCCCGGCAACTAACTACCTTAGGTGCTAAGACCATCCGTTCTAGCTCCCTATTTTTGCAGTCCGGCCCCTGATACTATAAGCCTTCTGATAAAAAAATTCCGGCTTCTTCCCACCAAAGAGGCCTTCCATCGGCTAATGCAAATCTTCTCCAAGGGCAGGCTGATAGAGAGTTCAAGAAGACAGGTCACCTAGAGTTTACTCTCCTAAAACCTATCTCCTGCTTTTATTCTTCATTATTTATTCAATCCTTTTATTTTGTATGTTTACCACAACTTATTTTTATGCTGCGTCTTTTAACTTGAGTCAAACTAGTACCTTACTCCTTATAGCGTATGGCTGCTAACCTTATTACTTTCTGCTAGCAGCCACATATCAGCAATATTACAATAGGATTTTATTCAATTGTTCTGCTCTATTTGTGGTGTATCTTCTGACAATGCTTATTTTTCTTAAGTTAGTCTGCTTTTTACTTTGTTCTTACTCACCTACTTATTTTAAAATTGAATTACAAGCAGAAACCTACTCAAAGCGAGGTCTTTTAATCCTTTTCTGTTTTTCTCTTTCCCTTAAGAATACTCCTAACTCCTTTTCCCTTTATATTCAGAAGTTATAATTTTTGAATGGAAGCACACAGTAATTATTTTCATTGAATTAGGACTCAGTTTTTAACTATGCTCATCTTGATAGAAAACAGCTTCAGGTATGCTATCATATTAAGCAAAGTGAATCATATGATCTTATACATAAAAATTGTTCTTAGTATTTCATATTAACAATAATTATCACTACCTATGATTATATGTTACCACAACAATCTATACTATTTAAAGCAAACATTTTAACATGTATTTATTAGTATAGCATTATTCTGTATTTAAGCTGAAAAAGTATTAAATTCCAGCCCTCAATTCTGGAGCTGTGCCTATCTTGATAAGAGACTGCTCAAGGCCGGCTAGTGTATCAAGTTGTACCAGATTCTGTTATACGATCTTACAGAGAGAGCACTTTACAGTATTTGTTACAGACTAAAGATTATTCAAACATTACGAATGGTTACAGCACATATCATCTCATTAATACATTTCATTTTTAAATCATCCAGTCCATGTCCAATGTTTCAGCTCGTTCCCAGCAGGACTCCACTTCTGTCTTGGGTTCAGCTCGGGTCGGCTCTGCAAACACCACAATACCTATTTTGCTCTACATCATTAGTGGGCAGACTTAATACAACTGAATCTGAATCAATCGAGGACCCGTGAACTCTAACCACTGAAATTCTCCATGCAAAGGAATCCAATTTCTTACTACACATAATAACTGGTTCGGGGTCACCCGTGACAATATAGTCAGGTGTATGATTAAACAATTATACCAAACAGGTGCTAATGATCAATTCAATAAGTAGGTTGAAACACAATCTTTAACTGAAACAGAAACAGCTGTGTAGGAGGAATAAAACTGGGTGAGGAATAGCCAAACTCAGCTAACAAGGTGAGGTTGCTGAAGACAGTTTACTGTCAAAAGTCATACACCATGGCAAGACTGAGCACAGCAACAAGACACAAGGTAGTTATACTGCATCAGCAAGGTCTCTCCCAGGCAGAAATTTCAAGGCAGACAGGGGTTTCCAGATGTGCTGTCCAAGCTCTTTTGAAGAAGCACAAAGAAACGGGCAACATTGAGGACCGTAGACGCAGTGGTCGGCCAAGGAAACTTACTGCAGCAGATGAAAGACACATCATGCTTACTTCCCTTCGCAATCTGAAGATGTCCAGCCGTGCCATCAGCTCAGAATTGGCAGAAAACAGTGGGACCCTGGTACACCCATCTACTGTCCGGAGAAGTCTGGTCAGAAGTGGCCTTCATGGAAGACTTGCGGCCAAAAAGCCATACCTCTGACGTGGAAACAAGGCCAAGCGACTCAACTAAGCACGAAAACACAGGAACTGGGGTGCAGAAAAAATGGCAGCAGGTGCTCTGGACTGATGAGTCAAAATTTGAAATATTTGGCTGTAGCAGAAGGCAGTTTGTTCGCCGAAGGGCTGGAGAGCAGTACACGAATGAGTGTCTGCAGGCAACAGTGAAGCATGGTGGAGGTTCCTTGCAAGTTTGGGGCTGCATTTCTGCAAATGGAGTTGGGGGATTTGGTCAGAATTAATGGTCTCCTCAATGCTGAGAAGTACAGGCAGATACTTATCCATCATGCAATACCATCAGGGAGGCATCTGATTGGCCCCAAATTTATTCTGCAGCATGACAACGACCCCAAGCATACAGCGAAAGTCATTAAGAACTATCTTCAGCGTAAAGAAGAACAAGGAGTCCTGGAAGTGATGGTATGGCCCTCACAGAGCCCTGATCTCAACATCATCGAATCTGTCTGGGATTACATGAAGAGAGAGAAGCAACTGAGGCTGCCTAAATCCACAGAAGAACTGTGGTTAGTTCTCCAAGATGTTTGAGCCAACCTACCTGCTGAGTTCCTTCAAAAACTGTGTGCAAGTGTGCCTAGAAGAATTGATGCTGTTTTGAAGGCAAAGGGTGGTCACACCAAATATTGATTTTTCTTCTGTTCACTCACTTTGCATTTTGCATTTTGTTAATTGATAAATATAAACTATTAACATGTCTATTTTTGAAAGCATTCTTACTTTACAGCATTTTTTCACACCTGCCTAAAACTTTTGCACAGTACTGTGTGTGTGTGTGTGTGTGTGTATATATATAATCTACATAAATTCTCTATGGTAGGTATTACTGAATTGGATGCAGTAGGGGAATTTGGTTTGTTACAAATAAAATTTGAATGGAAAAATAGACTGACAGAGAGAGACTGACCTTGCATATAAGGTGGGTGGAGGGGGCATTTTAAGAGGCATTTACATTGGTCAGTTCATTAAAGGGTACATAAGGACCTTTTTATTTTATTGTGTTACATGTTCCCATGTGTTGCTACAAGTGTTTACGTAAGGTGTGTGTATTTTAATTTTTTTTAAAAAAATGTTTTACATTTTGACCACTTTTTTTTAAAAACTTTTAAATTACATTCTCTGCGTCAAGATGGCTTCACATGTACCAGCATGAACCTCTCAGAACTACATTTCCTCATCATCCTCCTGCTCACTGGTAAATCCATCTCGGTTTCATATGTGAGCAGGAGGATGATGGGAAATGTAGTTCTGAGAGGTCCACGCGGTTACATGGGAAGCCATCTTGAGGCAGGGAATGCAATTTAAAAGTTTAAAAAAGTGGTCAAAATGTAAAAATAAAATAATTAAACAATACACACACCTTACGTAAACAGTTGTAGCAATACTTGGGAACATGGAACAGAATAAAATAAAAATGTTGCTATGTACCCTTTTAAGTTGTAGTTATGTCCTTTCTCCACAATAAACTTAATATAATTCACAATAATATACTGATTTAATTGTATTGTCATTACCAGCATGGTGGTGTCATTACCATCACAGTCTAATGTGTGATGGTAATGACACGTTGCAGTAATGACATTTAACACTTTTTTAGGCCTAAAACCTAGGATTTCAGGCCTACTACATAATACTTGGTAAACTTTAATTTGATCACAATACACCATATATTTAATTAATTAATTTACACAAGTTACGACGTGATTGGTAATGACACATAATAAACATAACCCCATAACTGAAAATATTTACCTTAATTTTTCTTCATAGTAAGACATGAAATGAAGAAGCTCCCTCCATCAGCTCCATGTGCTTTGTTGTCTTCCTCATTTGCATGTGACCAAATAGATACATTTTTATAAAACTTTATTGTTCTGTATTTTGTGCTTTGTGATGGTAATGATGGCAAATCTAAGGGACAATCATGTTTTTGACAAAAAATAAAGAAAAAAACACATAGTCCAAACAATTCATACAACATTGTTTAATGTATTATTAACTGTACATACAAACATGAAGGAATGTTATATTACTGCAGTATTTTTACAAAAAAATGACAGAACAAATAGAAAAATCAGAGAAGGGACAAGTACAAAGCAATGAAATATACACAGAAAATTATAAAATAAATAACAAATCGTATGGAAAAAATATGAATTGGAATAGATGAGGAAAACTTCTTGTATTACTGGCAGTATTGACACTATATATAACACATTATTAATCAAATACTCCTATATAAATGATCTGCTGGTTCCTGAGAAATCTACTTCATTGTTAATCACAGTATTTTTTTTGCTGTTGTTGTTTTTTCCCCCTTTGGCCTTAATGGTGACTTCCATTTAAGGTCTTATTTTTTCCTGTTCTTGATCTTTGAACGTGGGATTGATTTAGATTCAGGGATAACTTAAATTTAAATAGGTACACATTTAAATTTCTGAGTACATTCGGTTTGTTTAATATATTTGTATTTTTTCAACATCTCACTTTTTATATATTTTTTTTAATGTATGAAAAGCGAACGATTGAAGGCTTTAGCCATGTTATCAATTGAAAAAGACACGATGGCTGACATTCCTGACTTTAATAATAAAGTACTCGAAAAATTTGCACAATAAGACATTGCAGAGCTAACTTTTTGTATCGCTTCCAACACCACTGAGGTTGGTCCCCTGGCTCGCTCCTTCACAGCACTAAGAAAAACCGAGCAAAGTTTTAGTTTTATTAAATACATGTTCGGCCATGGAGTTTGCACAACATTTTTTTCTGTAGTTATTACATAGCCTATATTCTTATACAGTTCTACAGCTATGCACCAATACAGCGCTGTGAACATGGTTTATATTTTCTGCACTCAAGGATAGTTCATACACTACAGGGTGCTCAGTCAGCCCTGTTGAGACTACTCATGTGTTCATTGGTTGCTTTGAGCTCCCTATGAGATATATACGGATACAAACAAGCCCACTATAAAGCTAATTTGATACGAATCGTATGCAAAGTTTGAAATATGTGCGTGCACCGTACACGATATCATCGAAACCTGGTAAAAACCTGTTCATTGCAAGATGATATTTCCTAACTTTCTTTATTTTCAATTTATGCATTTTTTCACTACCAATCAGTAATAATGAGAAAGTGTCTTTCGAATTGAATTAGATAACATCTGAGCACTTCACAGGCATCATTTTTGTGCTTGGATCACAGGCATAAAAAAAGCTTCAGTGCCACTCCCAGGCACTGAGGTTAATAGGTCAGTGGTTTTGTTAGTAAAGTTCAGCAGCTAATATATACAATAGCAGCAGAATGATATATACAGCAATACAAAAACAATGTGTGTGTGTGCATATATAATTAATATATATATATATATATATATATATATATATATATATATATATATATATATAATTTTTTTTTTTTTTAATTTAGTAATCGCCAATTATTTTCTCCCAATTTGGCATATCCAATTATTTTTAGGCTCAGCTCACCGCTACCACCCCCGCGCTGACTCGGGAGCGGCGATGACGAGCACACCCTGTCCTCCGAAGCGTACGCTGTCAGCCGACCATTTTTTTTGTTTTTTACACTGCAGACTCACCGTGCAGCCACCTCAGAGCTACAGCGTCGGAGGACAACACAGCGTACAGGCAAGCCCGTAGGCACCCGGCCAAACTACAGGGGTTGCTGGTGCGGGGTGAGCCTAGGACACCCTGGCCGACCTAAGCCCTCCCACCCCCCGGGCGGCGCTTGTGCAATTGTGCGCAGCCCCCTGGGAGCGCCCGTCTACAGTCAGCAATAGAATAGGCTGGACTAGACCCGGCGACCTCAAGGCTATAGAGTGCATCCTGCACTCCACTCAGAGTGCCTTTACCAGATGCACCACTCGGGAACCCCAAAACAATGTCGTTTAACAAAAAAAATGGGAATAGGTTTTCTGTCCTTTACTACTTTTTTTGTAGCGAGAGAAACAAACACTGTGGACTTAAACCGTTCTTCTGCAGACATCCACATCTGAATTTCCTTCAGCCTCCCGCATTGTACACGTTTACCTTTACCCAGCTTTTTTTTTCTAAAATTCCAACCCCCAAATTAAAAAGTTTTTTAAAATGTAAAGAGACATACTGTGCACATTTGAGAGAGGACAGGTAGGAATACAGTACAAAAACACAATTACATAGACTGCTACAATAATATAGCAGGCTAATGTTCCCATTGAAGTAGGCTACAATATTTTTTTTTCATTAAAGTTGTCGTTGTTGTTTGTTGAAATTAATGTACAGCTTTCATATTTAGTAGTTGCTTGTATTGCGCGTATGGAGGAGTGAGACTTTGAAACTTAACTTTTTGGGAGAGAGAGAGCTAATAAAAAGCGTGGTATTAACCTCTATTCAAACGAGCCCTGGTGTCCTGCCTTTTCTGCACCGCCACTGGAAAGTTAGCACACCGTTGCTACACTGTTGTCAGAAGTGGAGGCGAAGCAGGTAACCTGGCACGCACTTGGAAGCTGGTAGGGGAGAGTGTAGAACTAGACTCGCCCAACTTAATGGCATGGGTGAACCAGATTTGACCAGCATCGATGTTGAAGCATTGGGCAAAACTAAACTTGCCCACATTAATGACATAGGCGAACCAAATTCACCCAGCATTGATTTGAAGCATTGGACAAAACTAGACTCGCCCGGGCTAGCCCCAAAATTTAGTGAAAACTGTTGAAAAAACGGGTTTCACCCAGTCGTCTTTTTCAAGTTCTGGGCCAATCTAGGATGCGAGCGAGTGCTGAAAAAAAGTGGTAACTTCGGGATTAGCCCAGAAGCCCTTGGTGAAGCTAGATTGGCCCGGGCAAAACTAAACTCGCTAGACCACTGGGTTTCGCCCTTAACATATATAGAACGCTCGTTTAGCTTCATGGCTCTGACTCTTTGGAACTCTCTCCCACCGTCGCTCACTTTAAATCCGCTCTCAAGACCCACCTGTTCTCTCTTGCTTTCCATGCTCTTTAAGCCTGATATCTGCCATTGCTGCTACTATTTCATGTATTATGCACTCTCCACTGTACCTAATGTACTATTTCATGTTTTATGCTACGGTCATGTATTCTGCACTTTCCACTGTATTTAATGTATTATGCATTTATTTATTTATTTATACTGTATGGCATGTATTATGTATTTCTCTGTATTTAATGTATTATGGATTTTCTTGTTACTGCATCTTGTAAAGCGCTTTGTGATGGTGGTCCACTATGAAAAGCACTATATAAAATATATATATATATATTTATATTTACACGTCTCTGGTTACACAAACTGTTTTACTGCTTTTGGAAAACTGATGCTAATATTATTATTACTGCCTTCAGGGGCCCCCACCTCCGCCCCTCCCAAAATCACGTCTATGGTTACCAATGATTGCCCCATAGAAAGTTATATTGCTGTAAAACAGAAAACAGTTGGTCTCGTCTTGAATTTGTAGGAGATTAAAGCCATTTGTTCTTGTGTGTGTGTGTGCCTTTGTTTGCAGTACATATAATAGTGTCTATAGATAAACATAACTGTCAAATATTGTTTTAACAAAAGCTAACTGCCCTAAATAAGTTATGGGAAAAAAGGATTGCTGACTATTTTTGTACACCTAAAATCAACCATTCTTGTCTAGAACACTGGTGAAAGACTCACTAGATAAAAACAAGGGATATATGGAATTTTTGCTGTTAGAATTCTGCTGATTTATAGGCAACTGTGATGTGTTGAAGAACAATGGTAACTTTGAGTGAAGTGACTGTAGCCTTTATTACTATGCTAGGATATGCTGAAAATGTACACAATGTAGTAACTCCTTGTAGATAAGATCAATTCCATGTAGGTACAATCTGAAATTTTTTTCATATTTCAGTTAGGAATGTGAGTTACACATACTTTATGAATCAAGATAAAGGTCGTGTATAGTGTAGAAATAAGTGTACAGTTAAAAGGGTCACACGAGTGCACCTTAACCTTACTGCGACACTTTTTATATAACAAAGAAAAATAAACCACAGGAAAGAATAGAAGGTGTTGTATAATACCCTATGTACGATAGAAACGTGTGCATGCGATGTTAAACACTCCTAAAATATTAATAGATACACTTATAATACGGTTATTTATTTTTGCTTTAAAAAATGTATTGTCCTTGCCACAATAAAAATGGATTATTTATTTATTTTTTTTAAACAGAAGCACATTTAATACAAATAAATAAATAAATACTGTATATTTCTGAAATGACAAGCACTAAAGGGGTTATAAACACGTTTGTTTCACTATATTCTCTGGTACTTTGTTTATATTGAATGCTGTTTTCTCAGTACTGTCCCTTTTTATAGTTGCTTCAACAGATTTATTTTAAGGTTTTCTCTAACTTGTACTGCAGTCCTTTGTGGTGAACAAAATGTCTGGACAAAGGTGTAATAATAAGGCTTTAAACAAACATTTGGCAGCACTTTAGATTACTAACTACCAATGGTTCCTGCTCTAACATGCTAAGTACTTGTGGAAAAAAGTGTGTAATGACATGCAAATGGTCTGTGCCATGCTCTTACGTATGTTCATCAGGTACCACAATGTTGCTAACGGCCATTTCGAGAGCAGGAACCATTAGTAATTACCCACTTTTATTCCCTGCAATCTATAGCACTACAAAACATGTTTTCCCAGAGGGAGGCTGCGACGACAATAGGAAATAGTTCGAGGAGGGCTGTGGATTTAGACTGGGAGAGAGATTTTGGAGGCCATGCATTGGAGAACCATTGTGTGATGAAACCTACCGTCGTCGCTTCCGAGAGTACCAACCACCGGAAGGGACACGAACAAGGGTAGCCGGTCAATTCCTACTGGACCAGTGTACCCGTTGACTATGTCTAACCCTCCACACTATTGATAAACAGCTAATAGTGGTGGAGCAGTTCACAGCAATTCTTCTGCCATGAAACAGAGTGGGTGAGGAGGCATCACCCTACAACCCTTGACAAAGCGATTGCCCTGGCGGAGGCATATGAACATGCTGTGGATGTTGCAGCCCCAGAGCCCTCTCTTGCCTTAAAACCCAGCAAACTTTAGTAATAAACCTAAGCCCAAAAGGGAAAATCCAGCTCAAAACAATGGAGACCGATTCCTACCTCAGCTTGGGCCAGAGAAAAAAACCCCTCACCCGTTGGTCACCGACCAGCGGGACAGACCACCCCTGTCCTCATCGACACCGTCTGGCCCTGTTTGCTTTAGATGCAGAGAGCCAGGACACATCATCTGGGACTGCCCCATGATGGAATGCAACTTCTATTATATGTTAACTTATGGAAACTATAGTAAGATCCAAAATGGAAAATTACCTATATGGTAACAATATCCTGGGAGACAGTCAGCATGGTTTTAGGAAAGGGAGATCGTGTCTAACTAACCTGCTTGATTTTTTTGAGGATGCAAATCGACAATGGATAATTGCAAAGCATACGACGTGGTTTATTTAGATTTCCAGAAAGCTTTTGACAAAGTCCTGCATAAAAGATTAATTCTCAAACTGAATGCAGTAGGGATTCAAGGAAATGCATGCACATGGATTAGGGAGTGGTTAACATGTAGAAAACAAAAAGTACTGATTATATTATATATATATATATATATATATATATATATATATATATATATATATATAAACTGCAGCATACAAAATTGAAGGCATATGAAAGAAAATGTTTTTAAAAAATGTACACAAAAGGTTTAAACGATTAAAAAAATATTTTATTTTCAGGATGTTTCTGGCAAAAGCCCTTCTTCATCTGTTTAAAAAGCAAGGTAAACACAGACTGCACTATGTAAATTTATTACCTTTCATTTAAATTCCAGGGGGAGAGGTTATCATGTGCTAATAAAAAAAAAAAAAAAAATTATTACTGGTAGATTTTATTGTAATGATTTGTTTAAGAACAAACAGAGCAGCGTATTACTTACAGTACACCGATTTTAAATTTTACACATGGTTGGGAATTAAGTTGTAAGTACTGTACAGTATGTATCTGGAAAAGCAGTCGATCATAGCAATATTTCGTACATATTAAGTTAAAAAAACAATGTTAACACAAAAACATACAGAATGTATTACACATTATATTTATAAAAAATAAACTACCATTTTCTATGTTACACTTGCTATAACTTAATAAATATCTATGTATCTGTATTAGTTTGATAGCAGCTATTGTCAACAACACTCTCCAGTGTTTCCAAGGTACAGTTTTTAAACAGTATAAATACACAATAAAACAATCAGTTTCTAAAATGATTTGTACACACAGGTATCAGCTAAACATTTAGAAAATATTGTGCAACATGCATGAGTTATTCACTGCAAATTCACAAACACAAGCAGTTGTAATACTTGAGTAGAAAACTCAAGAAGCTTTAAGGAGAGACATCACTAACACTTTGAAAGACAGTTGTACTACTGCATGGCTACAACAGTATACTAGCTCTGTCCACGCAATTTCATTCTGTAAAATAATTGATACAAATCTGATCACAGAGTTTACAAATATTGAAACACAGAATGCATGTAAGTAAATGTCTAACTGAAGCCTGTATTTTTTGTTAAATTGTTGGTCCTGTTTGTTATTTATACTTGTTATCTTTGTTTTATTTGTTAAAATTATAAGGAAAAAGAAAAAAAAAACATGTTCAGTTCAAGTTATTGTTGGCAAAAAACAAAAGATATACATTAAAACAGGTCTGCAGTTTTTGAAAGTTTAAAAAATGTTTTGCTGTCAATGAGGTGTCAAATTTAAAACATAAAAAACAATACAAAAACATCAACAAAAAAACAAGCACAGTAAGTCATGTGCTGATTACCTCATCTTTAAACACGTGCCCTACTTGATTTAATATCAGAATTATCCCAAATGTTCTCAGTTTGGTTGCTATGGAGTAGATTTCTTTTTAGCCATAAAGTACAAAAAAAATTATATACACACACAGTGCCTATAGAAAGTCTACACCTCCTTTCATAATTTTCACCTTTTGTTGCCTTATAGCCTGGAATTAAAATGCATTAAAATAGTTTTTTTTTTCATTGATCTACACATCCTACCCCACAACTTCCAAGTGAAAAAAATATTCTAGAAATTTGAAGAAAATTAATTAAAAATAAAAACTGAAAGAGCTTGGTTGGATAAGTGTCCACCCCCCTTGTAACAGCAATCCTAAATTAGCTCAGGTGTAACCAATCGCCTTCAAAATCACACACCAAGTTAAGTGGCCTCCACTTGTGTTAAATTGTAGTGATTCACATGATTTCAGGATAAATTCAGCAGTTCCTGTAGGTTCCCTCTGCTGGGTAGTGCATTTCAATGCAAAGACTCAACCATGAGCACCAAGGTGCTTTCAAAAGAACTCCGGGACAAAGTTGTTGAAAGGCACAGATCGGGATGGGTATAAAAAAATATCAAAGGCCTTGAATATCCCTTGGAGCACGGTCAAGAAGAATATTAAGAAGTGGAAGGTGTATGGCACCACCAAGACCCTGCCTAGATCAGGCCGTCCCTCCAAACTGGATGACCGAGCAAGAAGGAGACTGATCATAGAGGCTACCAAGAGGTCAATGGCAACTTTGCAAGAGCTACAGACTTTTATGGCCAAGACTGGTCAAAGTGTGCATGTTACAACAATATCCCAAGCACTCCACAAATCTGGCCTGTATTTTACTCAAGAAATACCACCTTGAATCCCGTTTGAAGTATGCAAAAAACACTCAGGAGATTCTGTAGCCATGTGGCAAAAAGTTTTGTGGTCTGACGAAACTAAAAATGGAACATTTTGGCCTAAATTCAAAGCGTTATGTTTGGAACAAACCCAACACAGCACATCACCCAAAGAACACCATCTCTACTGTGAAGCATGGTGGTGGCAGCATCATGTTATGGGGATGTTTCTCATCGGCAGGGACTGGGGCACTTGTCAGGATAGAAGGGAAAATGAATGGAGCAAAGTACAGTGAAGTCCTTGAGGAAAACCTGTTGCCCTCTGCAAGAAAGCTGAAACTGGGACGGAAGTTCACCTTTCAGCATGACAACGACCCAAAGCACACAGCCAAATCTACACTGGAGTGGCTAAGGAACAAAAAGGTAAATGTCCTTGAGTGGCCCAGTCAGAGCCCCGACCTAAATCCAATCAAAAATTTGTGGCATTACTTGAAGATTGCTGTTCATCAACGCTCCCCAAGGAACTTGACAGAGCTTTAACAGTTTTGTAAAGAAGAATGGTCAAATATTGCCAAATATAGGTGTGCAAAGTTGATAGAGACCTATCCCAACAGACTCACAGCTGTAATTGCTGCCAAAGGTGCGTCCACCAAGTATTAACTCAGGGGGGGTGGATACTTATCCAATTATGATCTTTCAGTTTTGGATTTTTAATATATAATCTTTTTCTCAATAAAAAAAAGAAAGTTATATTGCTGTAAAACAGAAAACAGTTGGTCTCGTCTTGAATTTGTAGGAGATTAAAGCCATTTGTTCTTGTGTGTGTGTGTGCCTTTGTTTGCAGTACATATAATAGTGTCTATAGATAAACATAACTGTCAAATATTGTTTTAACAAAAGCTAACTGCCCTAAATAAGTTATGGGAAAAAAGGATTGCTGACTATTTTTGTACACCTAAAATCAACCATTCTTGTCTAGAACACTGGTGAAAGACTCACTAGATAAAAACAAGGGATAAATGGAATTTTTGCTGTTAGAATTCTGCTGATTTATAGGCAACTGTGATGTGTTGAAGAACAATGGTAACTTTGAGTGAAGTGACTGTAGCCTTTATTACTATGCTAGGATATGCTGAAAATGTACACAATGTAGTAACTCCTTGTAGACAAGATCAATTCCATGTAGGTACAATCTGAAATTTTTTTCATATTTCAGTTAGGAATGTGAGTTACACATACTTTATGAATCAAGATAAAGGTCGTGTATAGTGTAGAAATAAGTGTACAGTTAAAAGGGTCACACGAGTGCACCTTAACCTTACTGCGACACTTTTTATATAACAAAGAAAAATAAACCACAGGAAAGAATAGAAGGTGTTGTATAATACCCTATGTACGATAGAAACGTGTGCATGCGATGTTAAACACTCCTAAAATATTAATAGATACACTTATAATACGGTTATTTATTTTTGCTTTAAAAAATGTATTGTCCTTGCCACAATAAAAATGGATTATTTATTTATTTTTTTTAAACAGAAGCACATTTAATACAAATAAATAAATAAATACTGTATATTTCTGAAATGACAAGCACTAAAGGGGTTATAAACACGTTTGTTTCACTATATTCTCTGGTACTTTGTTTATATTGAATGCTGTTTTCTCAGTACTGTCCCTTTTTATAGTTGCTTCAACAGATTTATTTTAAGGTTTTCTCTAACTTTTTTTTTTCTCTGTTCCAAGGTCCCACCTGCTACTTTCAAGATCAAAATATCTTTATATATATATATAGGACCCTATATAAGTAAGGAGAAGTAAGAAGAAAGCATATGAATAGTGGTTCTAGATTTTCCGGTGTGTTTCATTTGGTCATTGCAATTTTGTGTTATCTTGTGTATTTTCTCCTCTTGTATAAGCATTCATGGATTTTAAGTTAATTATCAGATACTTTGGATTTAGTTTAACTTTCTTTATCTTTAAGGGTAGAAACTGTAATGTCCACTTGTGTAAAACCTACAAGATTTATTTAAAATAAGTGTTTTAATTAATACACGTTGTACTGCAGTCCTTTGTGGTGAACAAAATGTCTGGACAAAGGTGTAATAATAAGGCTTTAAACAAACATTTGGCAGCACTTTAGATTACTAACTACCAATGGTTCCTGCTCTAACATGCTAAGTACTTGTGGAAAAAAGTGTGTAATGACATGTAAATGGTCTGTGCCATGCTCTTACGTATGTTCATCAGGTACCACAATGTTGCTAACGGCCATTTCGAGAGCAGGAACCATTAGTAATTACCCACTTTTATTCCCTGCAATCTATAGCACTACAAAACATGTTTTCCCAGAGGGAGGCTGCGACGACAATAGGAAATAGTTAGAGGAGGGCTGTGGATTTAGACTGGGAGAGAGATTTTGGAGGCCATGCATTGGAGAACCATTGTGTGATGAAACCTACCGTCGTCGCTTCCGAGAGTACCAACCACCGGAAGGGACACGAACAAGGGTAGCCGGTCAATTCCTACTGGACCAGTGTACCCGTTGACTATGTCTAACCCTCCACACTATTGATAAACAGCTAATAGTGGTGGAGCAGTTCACAGCAATTCTTCTGCCATGAAACAGAGTGGGTGAGGAGGCATCACCCTACAACCCTTGACAAAGCGATTGCCCTGGCGGAGGCATATGAACATGCTGTGGATGTTGCAGCCCCAGAGCCCTCTCTTGCCTTAAAACCCAGCAAACTTTAGTAATAAACCTAAGCCCAAAAGGGAAAATCCAGCTCAAAACAATGGAGACCGATTCCTACCTCAGCTTGGGCCAGAGAAAAAAACCCCTCACCCGTTGGTCACCGACCAGCGGGACAGACCACCCCTGTCCTCATCGACACCGTCTGGCCCTGTTTGCTTTAGATGCAGAGAGCCAGGACACATCATCTGGGACTGCCCCATGATGGAATGCAACTTCTATTATATGTTAACTTATGGAAACTATAGTAAGATCCAAAATGGAAAATTACCTATATGGTAACAATATCCTGGGAGACAGTCAGCATGGTTTTAGGAAAGGGAGATCGTGTCTAACTAACCTGCTTGATTTTTTTGAGGATGCAATATCGACAATGGATAATTGCAAAGCATACGACGTGGTTTATTTAGATTTCCAGAAAGCTTTTGACAAAGTCCTGCATAAAAGATTAATTCTCAAACTGAATGCAGTAGGGATTCAAGGAAATGCATGCACATGGATTAGGGAGTGGTTAACATGTAGAAAACAAAAAGTACTGATTATATTATATATATATATATATATATATATATATATATATATATATATATATATATAAACTGCAGCATACAAAATTGAAGGCATATGAAAGAAAATGTTTTTAAAAAATGTACACAAAAGGTTTAAACGATTAAAAAAATATTTTATTTTCAGGATGTTTCTGGCAAAAGCCCTTCTTCATCTGTTTAAAAAGCAAGGTAAACACAGACTGCACTATGTAAATTTATTACCTTTCATTTAAATTCCAGGGGGAGAGGTTATCATGTGCTAATAAAAAAAAAAAAAAAAATTATTACTGGTAGATTTTATTGTAATGATTTGTTTAAGAACAAACAGAGCAGCGTATTACTTACAGTACACCGATTTTAAATTTTACACATGGTTGGGAATTAAGTTGTAAGTACTGTACAGTATGTATCTGGAAAAGCAGTCGATCATAGCAATATTTCGTACATATTAAGTTAAAAAAACAATGTTAACACAAAAACATACAGAATGTATTACACATTATATTTATAAAAAATAAACTACCATTTTCTATGTTACACTTGCTATAACTTAATAAATATCTATGTATCTGTATTAGTTTGATAGCAGCTATTGTCAACAACACTCTCCAGTGTTTCCAAGGTACAGTTTTTAAACAGTATAAATACACAATAAAACAATCAGTTTCTAAAATGATTTGTACACACAGGTATCAGCTAAACATTTAGAAAATATTGTGCAACATGCATGAGTTATTCACTGCAAATTCACAAACACAAGCAGTTGTAATACTTGAGTAGAAAACTCAAGAAGCTTTAAGGAGAGACATCACTAACACTTTGAAAGACAGTTGTACTACTGCATGGCTACAACAGTATACTAGCTCTGTCCACGCAATTTCATTCTGTAAAATAATTGATACAAATCTGATCACAGAGTTTACAAATATTGAAACACAG
Source organism: Acipenser ruthenus (assembly GCF_902713425.1). Taxonomy (NCBI): domain Eukaryota; kingdom Metazoa; phylum Chordata; class Actinopteri; order Acipenseriformes; family Acipenseridae; genus Acipenser; species Acipenser ruthenus. The sequence goes on from NC_081191.1 coordinate 7,996,129, forward strand.
AATGCATGTAAGTAAATGTCTAACTGAAGCCTGTATTTTTTGTTAAATTGTTGGTCCTGTTTGTTATTTATACTTGTTATCTTTGTTTTATTTGTTAAAATTATAAGGAAAAAGAAAAAAAAAACATGTTCAGTTCAAGTTATTGTTGGCAAAAAACAAAAGATATACATTAAAACAGGTCTGCAGTTTTTGAAAGTTTAAAAAATGTTTTGCTGTCAATGAGGTGTCAAATTTAAAACATAAAAAACAATACAAAAACATCAACAAAAAAACAAGCACAGTAAGTCATGTGCTGATTACCTCATCTTTAAACACGTGCCCTACTTGATTTAATATCAGAATTATCCCAAATGTTCTCAGTTTGGTTGCTATGGAGTAGATTTCTTTTTAGCCATAAAGTACAAAAAAAATTATATACACACACAGTGCCTATAGAAAGTCTACACCTCCTTTCATAATTTTCACCTTTTGTTGCCTTATAGCCTGGAATTAAAATGCATTAAAATAGTTTTTTTTTTCATTGATCTACACATCCTACCCCACAACTTCCAAGTGAAAAAAATATTCTAGAAATTTGAAGAAAATTAATTAAAAATAAAAACTGAAAGAGCTTGGTTGGATAAGTGTCCACCCCCCTTGTAACAGCAATCCTAAATTAGCTCAGGTGTAACCAATCGCCTTCAAAATCACACACCAAGTTAAGTGGCCTCCACTTGTGTTAAATTGTAGTGATTCACATGATTTCAGGATAAATTCAGCAGTTCCTGTAGGTTCCCTCTGCTGGGTAGTGCATTTCAATGCAAAGACTCAACCATGAGCACCAAGGTGCTTTCAAAAGAACTCCGGGACAAAGTTGTTGAAAGGCACAGATCGGGATGGGTATAAAAAAATATCAAAGGCCTTGAATATCCCTTGGAGCATGGTCAAGAAGAATATTAAGAAGTGGAAGGTGTATGGCACCACCAAGACCCTGCCTAGATCAGGCCGTCCCTCCAAACTGGATGACCGAGCAAGAAGGAGACTGATCATAGAGGCTACCAAGAGGTCAATGGCAACTTTGCAAGAGCTACAGACTTTTATGGCCAAGACTGGTCAAAGTGTGCATGTTACAACAATATCCCAAGCACTCCACAAATCTGGCCTGTATTTTACTCAAGAAATACCACCTTGAATCCCGTTTGAAGTATGCAAAAAACACTCAGGAGATTCTGTAGCCATGTGGCAAAAAGTTTTGTGGTCTGACGAAACTAAAAATGGAACATTTTGGCCTAAATTCAAAGCGTTATGTTTGGAACAAACCCAACACAGCACATCACCCAAAGAACACCATCTCTACTGTGAAGCATGGTGGTGGCAGCATCATGTTATGGGGATGTTTCTCATCGGCAGGGACTGGGGCACTTGTCAGGATAGAAGGGAAAATGAATGGAGCAAAGTACAGTGAAGTCCTTGAGGAAAACCTGTTGCCCTCTGCAAGAAAGCTGAAACTGGGACGGAAGTTCACCTTTCAGCATGACAACGACCCAAAGCACACAGCCAAATCTACACTGGAGTGGCTAAGGAACAAAAAGGTAAATGTCCTTGAGTGGCCCAGTCAGAGCCCCGACCTAAATCCAATCAAAAATTTGTGGCATTACTTGAAGATTGCTGTTCATCAACGCTCCCCAAGGAACTTGACAGAGCTTTAACAGTTTTGTAAAGAAGAATGGTCAAATATTGCCAAATATAGGTGTGCAAAGTTGATAGAGACCTATCCCAACAGACTCACAGCTGTAATTGCTGCCAAAGGTGCGTCCACCAAGTATTAACTCAGGGGGGGTGGATACTTATCCAATTATGATCTTTCAGTTTTGGATTTTTAATATATAATCTTTTTCTCAATAAAAAAAAGAAAGTTATATTGCTGTAAAACAGAAAACAGTTGGTCTCGTCTTGAATTTGTAGGAGATTAAAGCCATTTGTTCTTGTGTGTGTGTGTGCCTTTGTTTGCAGTACATATAATAGTGTCTATAGATAAACATAACTGTCAAATATTGTTTTAACAAAAGCTAACTGCCCTAAATAAGTTATGGGAAAAAAGGATTGCTGACTATTTTTGTACACCTAAAATCAACCATTCTTGTCTAGAACACTGGTGAAAGACTCACTAGATAAAAACAAGGGATAAATGGAATTTTTGCTGTTAGAATTCTGCTGATTTATAGGCAACTGTGATGTGTTGAAGAACAATGGTAACTTTGAGTGAAGTGACTGTAGCCTTTATTACTATGCTAGGATATGCTGAAAATGTACACAATGTAGTAACTCCTTGTAGACAAGATCAATTCCATGTAGGTACAATCTGAAATTTTTTTCATATTTCAGTTAGGAATGTGAGTTACACATACTTTATGAATCAAGATAAAGGTCGTGTATAGTGTAGAAATAAGTGTACAGTTAAAAGGGTCACACGAGTGCACCTTAACCTTACTGCGACACTTTTTATATAACAAAGAAAAATAAACCACAGGAAAGAATAGAAGGTGTTGTATAATACCCTATGTACGATAGAAACGTGTGCATGCGATGTTAAACACTCCTAAAATATTAATAGATACACTTATAATACGGTTATTTATTTTTGCTTTAAAAAATGTATTGTCCTTGCCACAATAAAAATGGATTATTTATTTATTTTTTTTAAACAGAAGCACATTTAATACAAATAAATAAATAAATACTGTATATTTCTGAAATGACAAGCACTAAAGGGGTTATAAACACGTTTGTTTCACTATATTCTCTGGTACTTTGTTTATATTGAATGCTGTTTTCTCAGTACTGTCCCTTTTTATAGTTGCTTCAACAGATTTATTTTAAGGTTTTCTCTAACTTTTTTTTTTCTCTGTTCCAAGGTCCCACCTGCTACTTTCAAGATCAAAATATCTTTATATATATATATAGGACCCTATATAAGTAAGGAGAAGTAAGAAGAAAGCATATGAATAGTGGTTCTAGATTTTCCGGTGTGTTTCATTTGGTCATTGCAATTTTGTGTTATCTTGTGTATTTTCTCCTCTTGTATAAGCATTCATGGATTTTAAGTTAATTATCAGATACTTTGGATTTAGTTTAACTTTCTTTATCTTTAAGGGTAGAAACTGTAATGTCCACTTGTGTAAAACCTACAAGATTTATTTAAAATAAGTGTTTTAATTAATACACGTTGTACTGCAGTCCTTTGTGGTGAACAAAATGTCTGGACAAAGGTGTAATAATAAGGCTTTAAACAAACATTTGGCAGCACTTTAGATTACTAACTACCAATGGTTCCTGCTCTAACATGCTAAGTACTTGTGGAAAAAAGTGTGTAATGACATGTAAATGGTCTGTGCCATGCTCTTACGTATGTTCATCAGGTACCACAATGTTGCTAACGGCCATTTCGAGAGCAGGAACCATTAGTAATTACCCACTTTTATTCCCTGCAATCTATAGCACTACAAAACATGTTTTCCCAGAGGGAGGCTGCGACGACAATAGGAAATAGTTAGAGGAGGGCTGTGGATTTAGACTGGGAGAGAGATTTTGGAGGCCATGCATTGGAGAACCATTGTGTGATGAAACCTACCGTCGTCGCTTCCGAGAGTACCAACCACCGGAAGGGACACGAACAAGGGTAGCCGGTCAATTCCTACTGGACCAGTGTACCCGTTGACTATGTCTAACCCTCCACACTATTGATAAACAGCTAATAGTGGTGGAGCAGTTCACAGCAATTCTTCTGCCATGAAACAGAGTGGGTGAGGAGGCATCACCCTACAACCCTTGACAAAGCGATTGCCCTGGCGGAGGCATATGAACATGCTGTGGATGTTGCAGCCCCAGAGCCCTCTCTTGCCTTAAAACCCAGCAAACTTTAGTAATAAACCTAAGCCCAAAAGGGAAAATCCAGCTCAAAACAATGGAGACCGATTCCTACCTCAGCTTGGGCCAGAGAAAAAAACCCCTCACCCGTTGGTCACCGACCAGCGGGACAGACCACCCCTGTCCTCATCGACACCGTCTGGCCCTGTTTGCTTTAGATGCAGAGAGCCAGGACACATCATCTGGGACTGCCCCATGATGGAATGCAACTTCTATTATATGTTAACTTATGGAAACTATAGTAAGATCCAAAATGGAAAATTACCTATATGGTAACAATATCCTGGGAGACAGTCAGCATGGTTTTAGGAAAGGGAGATCGTGTCTAACTAACCTGCTTGATTTTTTTGAGGATGCAATATCGACAATGGATAATTGCAAAGCATACGACGTGGTTTATTTAGATTTCCAGAAAGCTTTTGACAAAGTCCTGCATAAAAGATTAATTCTCAAACTGAATGCAGTAGGGATTCAAGGAAATGCATGCACATGGATTAGGGAGTGGTTAACATGTAGAAAACAAAAAGTACTGATTATATTATATATATATATATATATATATATATATATATATATATATATATATATATATATATATATAAACTGCAGCATACAAAATTGAAGGCATATGAAAGAAAATGTTTTTAAAAAATGTACACAAAAGGTTTAAACGATTAAAAAAATATTTTATTTTCAGGATGTTTCTGGCAAAAGCCCTTCTTCATCTGTTTAAAAAGCAAGGTAAACACAGACTGCACTATGTAAATTTATTACCTTTCATTTAAATTCCAGGGGGAGAGGTTATCATGTGCTAATAAAAAAAAAAAAAAAAATTATTACTGGTAGATTTTATTGTAATGATTTGTTTAAGAACAAACAGAGCAGCGTATTACTTACAGTACACCGATTTTAAATTTTACACATGGTTGGGAATTAAGTTGTAAGTACCGTACAGTATGTATCTGGAAAAGCAGTCGATCATAGCAATATTTCGTACATATTAAGTTAAAAAAACAATGTTAACACAAAAACATACAGAATGTATTACACATTATATTTATAAAAAATAAACTACCATTTTCTATGTTACACTTGCTATAACTTAATAAATATCTATGTATCTGTATTAGTTTGATAGCAGCTATTGTCAACAACACTCTCCAGTGTTTCCAAGGTACAGTTTTTAAACAGTATAAATACACAATAAAACAATCAGTTTCTAAAATGATTTGTACACACAGGTATCAGCTAAACATTTAGAAAATATTGTGCAACATGCATGAGTTATTCACTGCAAATTCACAAACACAAGCAGTTGTAATACTTGAGTAGAAAACTCAAGAAGCTTTAAGGAGAGACATCACTAACACTTTGAAAGACAGTTGTACTACTGCATGGCTACAACAGTATACTAGCTCTGTCCACGCAATTTCATTCTGTAAAATAATTGATACAAATCTGATCACAGAGTTTACAAATATTGAAACACAGAATGTATGTAAGTAAATGTCTAACTGAAGCCTGTATTTTTTGTTAAATTGTTGGTCCTGTTTGTTATTTATACTTGTTATCTTTGTTTTATTTGTTAAAATTATAAGGAAAAAGAAAAAAAAAACATGTTCAGTTCAAGTTATTGTTGGCAAAAAACAAAAGATATACATTAAAACAGGTCTGCAGTTTTTGAAAGTTTAAAAAATGTTTTGCTGTCAATGAGGTGTCAAATTTAAAACATAAAAAACAATACAAAAACATCAACAAAAAAACAAGCACAGTAAGTCATGTGCTGATTACCTCATCTTTAAACACGTGCCCTACTTGATTTAATATCAGAATTATCCCAAATGTTCTCAGTTTGGTGGCTATGGAGTAGATTTCTTTTTAGCCATAAAGTACAAAAAAAATTATATACACACACAGTGCCTATAGAAAGTCTACACCTCCTTTCATAATTTTCACCTTTTGTTGCCTTATAGCCTGGAATTAAAATGCATTAAAATAGTTTTTTTGTTTCATTGATCTACACATCCTACCCCACAACTTCCAAGTGAAAAAAATATTCTAGAAATTTGAAGAAAATTAATTAAAAATAAAAACTGAAAGAGCTTGGTTGGATAAGTGTCCACCCCCCTTGTAACAGCAATCCTAAATTAGCTCAGGTGTAACCAATCGCCTTCAAAATCACACACCAAGTTAAGTGGCCTCCACTTGTGTTAAATTGTAGTGATTCACATGATTTCAGGATAAATTCAGCAGTTCCTGTAGGTTCCCTCTGCTGGGTAGTGCATTTCAATGCAAAGACTCAACCATGAGCACCAAGGTGCTTTCAAAAGAACTCCGGGACAAAGTTGTTGAAAGGCACAGATCGGGATGGGTATAAAAAAATATCAAAGGCCTTGAATATCCCTTGGAGCACGGTCAAGAAGAATATTAAGAAGTGGAAGGTGTATGGCACCACCAAGACCCTGCCTAGATCAGGCCGTCCCTCCAAACTGGATGACCGAGCAAGAAGGAGACTGATCATAGAGGCTACCAAGAGGTCAATGGCAACTTTGCAAGAGCTACAGACTTTTATGGCCAAGACTGGTCAAAGTGTGCATGTTACAACAATATCCCAAGCACTCCACAAATCTGGCCTGTATTTTACTCAAGAAAGACCACCTTGAATCCCGTTTGAAGTATGCAAAAAACACTCAGGAGATTCTGTAGCCATGTGGCAAAAAGTTTTGTGGTCTGACGAAACTAAAAATGGAACATTTTGGCCTAAATTCAAAGCGTTATGTTTGGAACAAACCCAACACAGCACATCACCCAAAGAACACCATCCCTACTGTGAAGCATGGTGTGGCAGCATCATGTTATGGGGATGTTTCTCATCGGCAGGGACTGGGGCACTTGTCAGGATAGAAGGGAAAATGAATGGAGCAAAGTACAGTGAAGTCCTTGAGGAAAACCTGTTGCCCTCTGCAAGAAAGCTGAAACTGGGACGGAAGTTCACCTTTCAGCATGACAACGACCCAAAGCACACAGCCAAATCTACACTGGAGTGGCTAAGGAACAAAAAGGTAAATGTCCTTGAGTGGCCCAGTCAGAGCCCCGACCTAAATCCAATCAAAAATTTGTGGCATTACTTGAAGATTGCTGTCCATCAACGCTCCCCAAGGAACTTGACAGAGCTTTAAAAGTTTTGTAAAGAAGAATGGTCAAATATTGCCAAATATAGGTGTGCAAAGTTGGTAGAGACCTATCCCAACAGACTCACAGCTGTAATTGCTGCCAAAGGTGCGTCCACCAAGTATTAACTCAGGGGGGGTGGATACTTATCAAATTATGATCTTTCAGTTTTGGATTTTTAATATATAATCTTTTTCTCAATAAAAACTTATTTTCCCCTTAACAATGTAGAGTATGGTTTATAGATAAGTGGGAAAAAAATCCTAATTTAAGTGCCTGAAACTCTGAGGCACTGATACAACAAAATGTGAAAAGAGTTCAAGGGGATGTAGACTTTCTATAGGCACTGTATATATATATATATATATATATATATATATATATATATATATATATATATATATAGTTTGGAAATCCACATTCACATTTTAGATGCTTCTTCCCCTATTGTACTGTTCACCAGTGTGTATTTACTTGTTGTCAGATGTCATGTAATGGCATTTTGTGGATGTGGATATGCATCTCTCCTGGTCTGTCCCTTCTGTATGTTATTGTCTTCTCATTTGCAGTAGGAAAGTAGTCCTTTTTTAACGTAAAATGACATTATGTTAATGGAGATTCCTTTTCTCATATTTGACCCCAGCCCCCCCCCCCCCCCCCCCCCACCATGTTGGAAATAAAGACACATTTACCTTCTTTGTTGATAAACTATAGACATCAAGCGGAGACTCGCCTTTCACATGGTTCTCTCGCATCACAATGCATTTCAAGATTCCTATTGCCATTACTCCAATCACCACCGTCAGAATGAAGAACAGGATAAATGTAGGAAAGTAACTCTGCTCAGTTATACATTCTGTGAAAAGAAAACATGGTCCTTAACGCATTGTTGACTGCAATAACGTACTAAAAAAATAGTTATCCTGCAAGCCGTGAGACCCCATACAGCAGGCAAGATTTCTAAATGTACCGCAGTTTATAACGGTTGAGTACATGAATAGTGTGAGCGAGTCTAATCTAATCATGTTCCCCTTTCGAACCAGTGTTCTTGAACTTCAGTTATTTCTAGCTGGTTTATGCCATTACAGTCAGGTTTAAGATTGGAACATTTGTGTCCTGCATGGTCTATTGTGACCTCTAGAGGTACAAACGAGTAATTACATTAAAGACAATTAAATTTTAATATTTCAGCCACCTCTCTGTATAGTACATAATAAAACACTGAAATACAGTACATTATAAAAACATATAAATCTCATCTCACCTGGGTATCTGAAGATACGGATCTGTTTTCCTCCAAAGATAGGTACCATTTGAAATTTATGGTGGCATTTTTCTTTTGTTGGATAAAGACAGTTTTTAAAATTTTCACTTTCTGAGTCTGGAGCAAAGAAAAACAGCTTCAGTATAATAAAACATAATTTGTGCTTTGATTTCAGTTAATAGCTTCATTTTAAACATTTAAAATACTGACAGAGGGCAATACGTTTTACAGACAAATACGTGTACCTCCTTTAATGAAATGAATCACATTCATTAAGTCATGGTGGTTTCCTGCATTGCCATTGCCCTGATCTATGGTCCATACATTAACAGTTTTACTTTTTAAATGTGGATAAACCAACAAAGGCCCGTCCTAAAAACAATGTATTGTTACATACAGACCAGTAATTCTACACAATACATTTTACAAAATGCTGATATTACATATTTCTGTTTTGAAAATGTAGCAAATAAAATCACATTAGACATACCAAAAATCTGATTGACATAATGTACCATGGGGGAACAGGTCCTGTTGCACTGTGTTGTTTTAGTTTCAGAAAAGTCATTAAACAAGTGGCACTGCACACATTTCCTAATAAAAAAGAAAAAAAAGAAACACAGCTTTTATTTCAAAATATCTTTTTCTTTATGTTATGTGGTAAATGTACATATTAATACTATTATTATTATTATTATTTATTTCTTAGCAGACACCCTTATCCAGGGCGACTTACAATTGTTACAAGATATCACATTATTTTTACATACAATTACATTATTTTTACATACAATTACCCATTAATACAGTTGTTTTTTTTGTTGTTTTTTTACTGGAGCAATCTAGGTAAAGCACCTTGCTCAAGCAGTGTCCCCCACCTGAGATTGAACCCACGACCCTCTGGTCAAGAGTCCAGAGCCCTAACCACTACTTCACAATGCTGATAATACTAAAACATTATCATCAGTTTGTATTAATAAATTCAGATAATTATTTAAAAAAACTGATAAAATTGAAATACACAATTCCCAACACTTACAGTGACAATTGGATCACTGTAAAACTTGGTTCACCCGCCCAAATGACCATAGAAAATGAGTGTCAATAGTTGCTCGCATAGTTAGGAATACAATTTGTATTCAGTCCTACACTATGCATGTACTCCTACAGTATTTGCTGATATTCTGAATACAGTGATCCTTCTATTAACCTATTAATAAAATGTTAATTACCAGTATGTTTCACACGAGCTTTCGCAGGTTGGACACAGTTCACACAATTGACCTGAACTTCTTAGATCTTCACACTGGCACTTTCCACAGACACATTTCCCTCTTCCACTGCAGATCCGAGAGTCTGGCGTCAAACAGGTCTCAGTAGAGACAGAACAGTTACAGTTTTCACCCTCCCAGCCACTGCTGCATTCACACTTGCCAGATATACACTGACCATGACCTAACAAGGGAAATTATGTTATGAACATTGAGCGCAGCACAAGTGCCTGCTTATGCATTCCTATTAGGTTCTGCCACTTGGTTGAAAATGTCTGTACTGCTTTATGTTTTACAAAAATTAATAGCGCAACTAACCCACCAAAATAAAAACATTGTTCACTTTCTGTAATTAGCATGTCTTCTAAATATCATTTGTAACATTTGATATGTCCTCAATAACTAACCACTGACATACCCAAACACTGAGTATCAGGACAGACCCATCGTCACAAAAATATTGGACTAACTATTAGTCTGATATCAATGCCTTAGCAGTGTAACTAACATACCATTAACATGGAATGGCACAACAGCATATTGGTTCAAATCTTACCACCACAAAGAAGTCCCTGGTAATAGGGGCAAGAAAAGCCATCCATTTCACAGTATTCTCCATAGATTCTTCCAAGGCTGCTTTGGTCACATAAGCATTTTCCACATAAACAAAGACCTCGACCGCTGCAGACGGGCTGCATTTGGTCTGCCTGACAGTTTCTTAAAGGAAGCTGGCCATCCTTTGTCTTCTCCATATGGTTGCACCTGCAGTTTTCACAGTCTGGAGGAGTCACTTCATCCAGGCACTTTCCAGGAGTGTGCTCTGCTGGACTGCCGCACCGGCACGAGCATTGACTCTGGAGTCTCACTTTGGTGGTTTCATTAAACCCAAAAGGCTTTAGGAATATATATGCTTCATCTCCCAGACCATGACACTCTTGCATTCCAACTTTTATATTGAAAAGAACCTGAAAAAGTAACAGTTACACAGTTAAATTCACTGGACATGAGCAATGTCTGCAAATGCCAGGTAGGATTATGCTTGAGTTGTTTTTATGTTTCACCAAGAGACACCCTCCAGGAGGAATGGTGGGCAAAAAGTACAATGAAAAAAGATTGTGCTTCACTAGATTTTTAACTAGCAACTAACTGATTGAAGACTGAAAGGAGGAGCCAGCAACATTATCTTTGATTTGTTATAAAAAAAAAAAGGGTGTGGAAGTTGGAAGGTGTACAGTAGTTATCACTGAAAACATTGTATGAAGTAAGCCAACAGTATATTAAAATTAAAGCCAATAAAATAGTATAAGTAACTTACAGCGCATTCACTGCTTTAAAACCCCATGAAAAAATTGTAATTGTGGTCATCCTGCTGTATGCCCATTGTAATAAAACAATAGTGCTATTCATTATATATGATCTTCAGGTAATTCTCATATTAATGACATAAATAGATTACAACCTAACCTAAAATTACAACCTAATATATAATGCTCACCATTATACCAAACAGAATGTAGTTTGTTTGTTGCTTTGCTTTCATAATGAAAAAGGATAATGCGTGTTGTTTAATAAAATAAAATCTCCATATAAAAGTGTATGCTAAACTCAAGGACTGGAAAAACAAATAAAGCCTACTTTTTCATTTGGTTTCACATTTCCACATTTCTTCAGGCCTGGAGATGTTGAGCCATCAGGACAGATGGCAGTGACGTTAACAAACACCCCATTTGTCAGGCTTTCCACCTGCAATTCCACCTCAGATAAGAGTTTCTGGTAAAAGAGAATGTCATTAGGGAATACAACAGTTTCTGTTTAACACAGGGCTTTACCAGAAATGAAAAAAGAAAGAATTGTCTAAAAACAAAAGATTTGTTTATCAGGCCTTGTGAGCCAGAAACCTTCATAATGGATCATTGTGTAAAAGCAAGTTTTCAGAGGATTTCTCAGAAGCTTAAAAAGAGCACAATAGCATGTTGTTTTCTCTGCAATAAGAACTGGAGCAGATCATTAACGTTGCAGAAAAAGACTGAGTATACAGTACCAAACCAGTCTTTTTTATAATAACATTAAAAAGCTCCTCTACAGTCTTCCTTAATACATTACTTCTTGTCTGTTATCTTATGAATCTTCATGTTCTATTGCTTTTTCTGCTTATATTATTACTTACTAGGCTTACTAACTAATTTAACTTTTCAACAAATCAAAAGTTTAACTTCTGAAGGGAGAAAGTTTATAAAATGACCACTTGGGGTCTACACTTGGCTACTATGTTGCATACAACACTAACGATAATTCATATAGTAAGAAAGTCGGTTAAACAACATTGAACTTGAAAAGTAAATACAAACTGTTTTACCTTGTATGCATCTACCACTAACTCTTTCAGATTGGATGCCTTTGATTCAAGTTTTCCAACCACAGCACCTGGCAGTAATGGAATGAGATCCTATGTAGAAAGACATAAGTTTTTTGGGGTTTTTTTTGCGTGTTTTAACGTCAGCTTGATCATATCAAGCCTAAATATGTTCAGTGTTTTAGGAGATATATTACCTCATACCACGTATATTGTTGTCCTTCTATGGCAAAAATAGAATAAATGCTGTTTTCCAATAACTTTTCAGCCAGTTGTCCTATAGTTGGATGTTCCTGAAAATAAAGTAAAAAGACAACCCTGCTCATTTTCCACAGTTTGTTTTTGTGACCTGGGGGAGCTGCATGTTTCAGAGTAAAGATCTGTATACACGAGGAAACATGTTTCCAGAAACACTGTCGGGAAACTTTTTCAAACAGCACGTGATCATTCCTGCTGCACGCTCCAAAAATAGAGGAAAGCCTTATTGCACTGCGTGGTGCTGCACTTGTAATTGCACTGAAACTTTATATAAGAAGGGAAAGCACCGGACCAGTCGTGTGGACATGGGAGTGGATCCTGAATCGTGACGAGAGAGGAGCGGACTGTCATCTTTTAAATGGGCTGCGCTTCAGTTCTCACAGTTTTTAGTATGGATCCAGACACTTTTGAGGAGTGGCTGAAGCTTGTAGGACCATGAATAACCTGAAATGACACTACAATGCACCAGCGTACATAACAATACAAAGATTGATTCCAAACCATGTCATCTTCTGCAGAAGTACCATCTTGCATAATCACATGGTTGATGACTCATGCTCAGAGTCTCCTGATGACAAAATATTTATTGAAAATGTTTCTCAAAGTACAACCCTTGTCTACTCCGGGAAATGCATTTTCTTGTTTTTGCAAACACTGAAACACCCAGCACACATGAGGAAACATTTTGCCAGGAAACTTGTTTCCTCGTGTATGCTGAGCTTAAGCCTATAATTAGTAGAGAAATGGTAAAAAAAGCTAAAGCTGCTTGCGTATACCTGTATGAAAACTGTTTAGAAGAATTTGGGTTCCACAGGGAAACAGCTTATCTGCCCTGTAATAAGTTAGGGAAATTGAGTCAGTGTTCTAAAGCTGACATAAGTTTAGTTAGTTCTCCATATAGTTTTTTTTTTTTTCTTAAAAGGGCGAGGTGGTCCGATATTTCAAACTTGTAAATAGTGTAATTAAAGTATTCTTTGATGTTAAAGGTACTTCTGTCTCCTGCCTGGATTATCTGACACACCAACACTAAAACTCCAACGTAACAATGTGAACGTAAAAATGTGTACATATTTTTTCTACACACAGTTCAATCAGTAAAAAGGCAACAACATATTTTAAATAATCCATGTTTTGTTTTAAAGCATACATACTGTCTTTTAATTAAAGATTAACTTACCATATTAGCTGCCTCACTATATGTGTTATTAACCAGGTGACAGTTTCCATCATGAGGTACAACGATTCCTGCTAACTTGCTATCGAGTGCCAGATGAGACGGTTGATCGGTCATCACAAGTAGTAAATGTTTTGCTTCTTTACGCCAACTTATATGGCTCTAAAAACAAGACATTTAGAAAACAGGTTTAGCTTGCTCCCAGGATGAACACGTAGGAAAACCTACCAGCAATCCAAAGCCAGTAGCAAAGGTTTTACACTGCTACAAAATCATGAACGAGGAGCGTTTTCTAATGATTCATTAGGATAATTTAAATATTATTTAGAAATAATCCTTGATGGCTAAAAAAAAAACAGGGATATGTCTTCAAAAAAGGAAAGTACCTGTATGAACAGACAAATGTTTCAACAACCATCAGTGTAATTACTTGACTTATAAAAAGGCAAAGTTTGTACTGGCTTGTTAAAACACACAATAAAAAGGTTTCGGTTTTTATTTCACATTTAGTGAAGTCAACAGTTGTTTGTGTCTTTAACACCAGGAATGCTCCTAATGCTCCTATTTCCAATCTATTATCCAATCCTCCACTAACAACCCCGGGAAACTATTCTTTATCTTCTCCTCCCTCCTCAACCCTCCCCCTCATCTCTCCTCGATCTCCTCTGAGGACTTTGCCTCTTTTTTCTCCTCTAAAATCTCTGACATCCGCAAACTCATTAACACCTCTCCCTCCCCCCCACCCCCTCCTGTCCCAACCCCAAAACCCTCTGTCTACCCTACTAACTCACCTTCCTTCTCTCCCCTCTCAGACTCTGACCTCTCCTCCCTCCTCCAGGTCCACAAACCCACCACGTGCACCCTGGACCCTCTCACCACTCACCTCTTTCAAACTGCTGCTCCTGCTCTACTCCCCTTCATCTCCTCCCTTCTCAACACCTCTCTCCTTTCTGGCCTCTTTCCCTTTGTATTCAAACAAGCCTCTATCACCCCCCTCCTCAAAAAACCTACCCTTGACCCCACCTCCCTCCAGAACTACCGTCCTGTCTCCCTCTTACCTTTCCTCCCTAAAATCCTTGAGCGGGCAGTACTTAATCAGCTCTCTGCTTTCCTGTCTAACCACTCTGCTCGACGCTCTCCAATCTGGTTTCCGTTCAGCTCACTCCACTGAAACTGCTCTCCTGTCTGTCCTATATCCTCGATCTCTCTGCTGCCTTTGACACTGTCGATCTCTCTATTCTCCTATCCTCTCTCGCTGACCTGGGAATCTCTGGCACTGTTCTGGCCTGGTTCTCTTCCTACCTCTCCGACTGCACATACCAGATAACCTGGCGCAGCTCAACCTCCATACCTCACCCTCTCTCAACAGGAGTCCCCCAAGGATCAGTCTTGGGTCCTCTCCTGTTCTCTCTCTACATTTGCTCTCTGGGCCCCCTCATCGCATCCTATGGTTTCTCATACCATTTCTATGCTGATGATGCTCAGATCTTCCTCTCCTTCCCCCCGTCTGACCCCACCATCCCCTCCCATATCTCTACCTGTCTGTCTGCTATCTCCTCCTGGATACATTCGCATCACCTCAAACTCAGCCTCTTGAAATCTGACCTCCTTTTCTTCCCCTCCTCTGATTCTCTATCTCAATTCCTGTAGAATCTATTACACTCTCTTATCCTCAGCCAAGAACCTCAGAGTAACCCTAGACCCCTGCCTCTCCAACTGCCAGCACATCTCCACTCTAGCACGCACCTGCCGTTTCTTCCTGAGCAATATACGAAGAATCCGACCCTTCCTCACCAACTACTCCATGCAACTCCTTATCCAGGCCCTGGTACTCTCCCACCTAGACTACTGCAACTCCCTCCTGGCCAGCCTCCCTGCGTCTGCCACCTGTCACTCCAGCTCATATAGAACTCAGCTGCTCGCCTGGTGTTCTCTCTGCCTCGCTTCTCCCACGCTACTCCGCTGCTCCACTCACTCCACTGGCTCCTGATCACCGCTCGCATCCAGTTCAAGACTCTTGTACTCGCCTACCGATGCCTTGACCAGACTGCACCCAGCTACCTCCAGACCCTCATCTCTCCCTACACCCCCACCTGACCTCTCTGCTCTGCCTGCACTAGAAGACTGGCTCCTACTCCACCCTTGCCCCGCAGTGGTGAAACGACCTTCCTATGGATGTCAGGACTTCCACATCCCTGACCACCTTCCGGCGCCTCCTCAAGACACACCTTTTCAGACAACACCTGTAAAACTCAACTCTTCCCCTCTGGACAATATAGCACTCTGCCTTTAATGCACTTGCACTTATCTGCTCCCTATTTTACTATATTTAATCCTGCACTTAACCCAATCTGTAGTATTTTGTATTTCACTTGCATTCGTATCTAACCGTGATTTACCTATCAACACTGTTATCTGCTCCTGAACTGCCCCGTTATCAGATCGTACTGTGTTTTGTATTTGCTCTTATTAGGACTGAAGTCATTGTATTTTGTATCTTGCTCTTAATTGTACTGTAATTCTTGATATGTATTTTTTGTATACAACTGTAAATCGCCCTGGGTAAGGGCATCTGCTAAGAAATAAATAATAATCTCAAGTAACCATATAACATGTCATCATTACACCACATGCAAGATTGAATTGTACCATTTTGCCCAAAACTAAAGGTAAAATTCACGATAAAGTGCTGCCTCATTTGCCTTGGACCACATACTGTGTTTGGAATGCCTCGACTTTGCATATTTCTTGGTCCAAATCAACATCCACTCATGCTGAAACAATTGATCCCTGGCTGTCAGAAGCTTGGCATTTCAAATAGCAAACAAATAAAGACATCCACTGTTCTTTCAATAAAGTTTTTTTTTTTTTTTTTAAAGAATTATAAAGGACCAGCATTAAATCTAACCATCTGTATGCCTTATCTTTAAAAGGCATCTCATTATTGCATGAACTTTATCCCAGCAAAAGCCTGTTTGTTCCACATTATTTTTTGTAAATATCAGCAAGGGTTTTCATGACGCCTACAGTAAATGAAACTGACAGAGTGAACACTGAATGTTTATCTGCTTTCCAAAAGATGAGAATTGGTCTTGGAATTTTATTCTTCACTGTCTTTTTCAGCACAATTGCTAACTGTAGGCCTCACACAGCTTTGTTTGATGCAGTGTTAGGACTTTAAAAATAATGGGCCTTTAATCCCCTATAAAAGTTTACTGTGGTATACCACCCATATTGCCCGTATAGATATGATGTCACTTCTGGATGGAAGAGACAGACCTAGATAAAAAAAAGTTCACATATGAAATCAAATGGTAGGCCCTTAGGTAACTTCAGCCACTTGATATGGCTATGAACAAAATGTTGTTTAAAAAGTAGACAACATGAAACCCTGACATTACTTTTATGTCAGTCAAATGAAGTATAAATCTAAAGACATTTCCAAAGAGATGTGTAGATCTCTTTACATGCACTGAACCCAAGGCTCAAGCATACCAACAGAAATAAAGTGAACATCCCTGGCTAGCTTTTAATTAAGAAAAAGTACTCAACACTGTAGACTGGTTAATAACGGGCACTTTCAACAGTACAGCATAAGCATAGCTGATTAACACATTGCTATGATGAGCCATAATGAATAATTCTCAACCACACCACTACCCGACTTGGACCTTTGCGCCTTACTCCTGGATTCCAGGCCAGCTACTTGTGTCCTGGATCCCCTTTCTACTCACTTCTTCCAATCCATTGCCTCCGCTCTTCTTTCTTTCATCTCCTCCCACATTAACACCTCCCTGTTCTTTGGCTGCTTTCCCTTAGCCTTCAAAACTGCTTGCGTCACTCCCATTTTTAAGAAACGTTCTTTTGACCCTTCTTGCACCCAGAACTATCGCCCTGTCTCTCGCCTCCCGTTTCTCACTAAAACTCTCAAGCGAACTGTCCAGCGCCAGGTGGCATCCTTCCTCACTGAGCACTCTCTGCTTGACCCTCTTTAATCCGGGTTCCATCCTGCACACACCACAGAAACCGCCTCCTCTCTGTAACTGACTACCTCCTCTATGCATAATTATCCTCTGCCTTTTATGCTGTCAAACATGCTATTCTCCTCTCCACTCTCTCTAACCTGGGGATCTCAGGCACCGCTCTTGCCTGGTTTCTCTCAACACATCTCCTACATGGCACGCACTTGCTGCTTCTTTCTTAGCAACATCTAACAAATCCATCCTTTTCTCACTACTTATTCCACTGAACTCCTGGTCCAAGCTCTTGTATTTTCCAGATTGGACTACTGTAACTCTCCCCTTGCTGGTCTCCCTGCTTCAGCTATCAGTCCCTCTTAAGCTCATTCAACATGCTGCTGCTCGTCTTGTATTCTCCCAACCTCGCTATTCTAATGCTACCCCTCTGCTTCGCACCCTCCACTGGCTCCCTATCTCTGCTTGCATTCAATTCAAGATCCTTGTTCTTGCCTACCGCTCTCTTCCCCACACTCCCCCCTCCTACTTCCAATCGCTCATGTCTTCCTACACCCCTCTCGCCCTCTCCGCTCCTCCTCTACTGACTGACCTGTCATGCCTTCTCCCATGCCCGCTCCTTTTCTTCCCTAGAGCCTCTGTGGTGGAACCAGCTACCGGAGAACTTGAGGACTGCTCCATCTCTCACCGCCTTACGCTGCCTCCTCGATCCACCTGTTTAGACTGCACTTGTAGATCTCTTGATCTACCCCTCTTACCATACACTGGACTTGCCTGACCTAAGCACCATGTTCTGGACCCTCACTGAATGCACTATTCTTGCACTACTATTGACATTGTAGATATAACTTGTAATCCTAACTTGTTGCTTCCTAGTTCATACTGTATTTTAGTTGTACTATTACACTTACTGTAAAGTACTGTATTTAAATATTAAGCTTCCTTTGTAACCCTGTACTACCATGTAGGTTGCCTTGGATAAAGGGGTCTGCCAAATAAATAAACAAACAAACAAATAAATAAATAAATAAATAAATAAATAAATAATAATAAAAAAAAAAATAATAATAATAATAATAATAATAATAATAATAATAATAATAATAATAATAATAAAGCCCAATCACTGCTGTGCAAGTTTAAAGATTTTAATCTTTGTGGATAACTAATGATTAAATAATTACCCACAAAGAGCACTAGGCATAATTTTTTTTATGAACACACAAGTAACCTTTCAGGAGATGGGTACAGTAGAGTATGGGAGAGATCCACAGGTACATAAGAAAAGTTAACTGGCACATATATCTGTACTAATGCACCCTACTTTTATTCAATTTCGAAAGACAAGTTCTCCTGGGAAGCTATATGACTAAGATTTTCTGTAAAACACTATTGCTGAATCCTTTATCCCGCCCAGCTGTTAAACCACAAAGTGTGACACATGAGCACTGACCTGACACACAGCTGTCTGGAACATTGCATCAAAACCTCCTTCTGGTGTGTCCATGTTTCCTGAAATGTGTTGCTGTTGAACCACTCTTGTAAACTCTGTGATGTTTTCAGTAAGAGAAAGCACATGGATAAACCCATGTGCTGGCCTGCACTGTATATCATAGTCGCTGTGTAATAAAGCATTGGCAAGAAGAAATACAAGTCATGTTTTGGTTTATCACAATTATACAGGCTGCATAGCAGATGTGAAATTTCAGAGACAAAGGAGTCATATCAATATTATTTATATATGCAATACAAACTTGTTTTAAAATGTTTGAAATTTGAAGAAACGATAGGATCATGTCTCCCACATGCATTGAATTTGTTCACATACAGTAAGAAGCAGATATGAGATATGAGTAAAACATTGGCTAAAAGTTTGGAATCAGGTAATCAAAAGCAATACACACCTGCATGGATTCATGATTTTAGGTGGATGGACATTAATGTAAGGAGAAACAGGCTTGTCCACAAATGATCCAAAGCCAAGCCGAAAGTCACTGGAAAATTCTTGCATTTTTTGCGACAGAGAAAATCCAACAGACTTTAGTTTATCTAAATTGTCTTGCATCGATGCAGATACATCCACCAAATAGTACATGTCCACCGGGTATCTTTCCAGTTGGTGTACTTCTAAAATAAAGTTTACTTCACTGCCTGCATCAGTGGAAATAAATGCATTAAAATAATTGATTTTTTAAAAAATATATATAATAAATAGTACATGTTCCTCTTAAAGGAGTGATGACCAAGTCATTATCAATGGTCCACATTTCATTGACAGAAAATCAAGTATATCTGTATACTGCATATTAAATATATCTGTATACTGTATATTAAAGTATAAAATCAATAGTGGCAGATGGAATAAGTGTTCCTGTGTTGGTCGCATCCCCAATACCTATGAGCCACTAAGGCATCTCACTTAACAGCATATTCTTTTATAATGTCCACCCTTAAAAGGGCATTTAGTTGTTTAATTTAGTTACTCAAATGCCTTCTCAGCAATACAAGATGGAAAACAGTATAAAACTGGAAATACCAACCTGGCCGCAGATGTAATGAAACATCTCTTGGTGTGACCTGTGAGCTTGCTGAGGTGGCATTCACCACTACCTTCACTAAGGGAGACTCAATAAAATGTGATATACAGCCTTTCTTAATTAGGTTGGAGACAAGGTCACATCTTTCATGCAGTGCTGTTCCAACCAGGAAATCCTATTGAAATTGTTGAAGCACAGAACATGTTAATGAATGACTTAAATATAATGGTATTGAAACTGCTACATTACTAAGACAAAAGGAATGTACAGTGGTATGCAAAAGTTAGTGCTAACAGTTAGGGGTCACTTGGACATATGCGACACTCCACGTCTACGGTTTTGTGAAATATCTAGCACACATCTATAGCTGTTGCTCCTAGTGCACACTTCAGTGAACACATTTATTAAGTAGCAAAATAAACAACAAAAACCTTAAGTAAAATGTATTACGGGGATCTCCTGATGATAATAGAAATTAGATTGATTACAAGCTATAGCAGTTGGTGTATTTTGCTAAACTTCCCATCTTGTGAGTTTTGATTTAAAATTGTTACAAACACTTTTTTTAACTTGCCCATCCTATGAATACAGGACCAATATTGTCATGTAAGTAGCTCAAGAAAAGAAAAAAAAGATAAAAGGGGTGTATGTTTGCAATGCTCCCACTTTTTTTAATATATAGGTTTATTACAGCAGAAACATTTTTTGTTCTCGTTTGCTGCCTTCTGTTTTATTCACTGTGCTTCTTTGAAAACTGCCCCCACATTGCTTACGGACACTCAACCGTGGCCTAGTAATGGAAAAACCCTCGCTTCCTTTCAAATACTGGAATAAATCAACACACAGCTAAATATCTACTAAGCTTGTCTTTGTTTATATTATCTAGAGCTTTTATTTGTGTGAAAGAGACAGTGGCAGGATTACATTTCATTCTTTATCATCAGAGTTTTGAAAAACAAAATATATATATATATATATATATATATATATATATATATATATATATATATATTATATATATATATATATATATATATATATATGACAAAAACACAAGCAAACATAATCCTCTCATGATTTAATAACCTTACATGTTGAAATTCAAGGTTATATTCTGATATAGTAAGTAACAGATTTACTGTATTCTCTGTTTCTTTACAGTGTTTGTGTACTCCTTTACAGAAATAACTATTTGGTACATGCTATTGTTAATTTGCCTCTGTTTTGTTAATATTAATAGTACACAGAACAGGAAGAGCACTGTACCTCTTGAAAACACCACCCACATTCTGGCCCCCGGTACAGACAGTCATTGCAGCTTGATACAGAGGAAGAGGTACACCTGTCACTGGCTGAAAAAAAAACAACAACATATGCTTGCATTGATAAATGTTGTATCTATTGAAATGCATCACAATGGCTGAAAAAAGGGTTAGGGAGTGTGTTAAAATTATGCGCTTTAACATTTTTGCCAATTTTATGTTCACTAGTTTGTTCCGATGGTGTTTGTGTTTGCTAACACTTTTGTGTACCTTTTTTTGAGAAGTGGCTTACCAGTCAGAATCAAACTGTATTATAAATAGGGCTTCAGATGTAAAAAAATGAAATCGGTGCATATCCAATAAACACCGGAAAAACACTGGAAATGGTTACTCAGTTTGTTGACTTTACCCCTTTCCCCGCAAATTAAATAAACAAAATACAGTAACCTACAAAAAAAAAAACTTTAATCAGTGGAGTTGGGAAATGTCCCTCCTTCCTGACTTGTATCTCGCATTGATTCATTTTGAATACTTAAACCCTCTCCAAGTAAAGCAAAATAATAATAACTACTGAGTGGCAAAACATTCATACATTTCTATTGGAGGATTGTAACACCCGTGCAGGATTTAAAACAAGATTACTAGAAGCAGAGGATTGTTCTTTCTTGCGAGATTTAAAACTATATTACAGTTCCATCACAGGGAGTATTTACACGCTCGTGGAATTTTAAACTGAATTAAAAATGGTGTTTATATGTAAAAAAAATGCCTAAACACACAGAAACCCCAGAAGAATATGGGCATGACCATAAGGATTTCATTGTGGAAGACAGCACAGGAAAGAAGTTACCACTGAAGTGTGCAGTTACTGTCGAGTTCATACATATTGTGACAGAAAAAAAACAGCCAAGAATTTTGGAAAGTAACTGAAAACAATAATTTCATACAGTATATAAAAAGTGAAAGCCCCGAAAAAAAGATTTACCTTAATCTCAAAAATAGCTAAAAAATAAGCACTGAAAAATGAAATTAATAAAAAACAAAAAACAGAAGCCCTAATTATAAAGCCTCTTCGTCTGTGAATGGGAGATTTTTTGGGTGGCCGATTTGTATATGTCTATGGCGACTCCCTAATGGAAAATGCAGTTTGGCCTGAAGATTGAAAGCAGAGACCCTGTTACCAAGGTAGTTTCAATGTGGAAAAGTGTGTTTGTCTTGGATGTACCTGATTTTCACGACATGGAGGGCTCTGAAGGGGTTTCTTTATCAAGTACACACTAGAGAATTGTAGACATGTGTTGCTGTTTGACAGTTTGACAGCTCGTGCTGGCTAGCACTCTGTTGCTGGTATTAGTGAGCACTTGTTTCCCATATCACACGGCCATCTGATATGAGAAATATCAACTGGATGAGCTATTGAAAAACTTGAATAAATTGCTCACCAGTGCTTGGAAATTCTGGCCTGAGATTCATTAAAACCGTGTGGGTGCGTGCATTCCCTGCTGAGTGACAGGCAGGAGATTGAGACGGAGGTTGAAGTTGATATGCCCTGCGGCAAACAGGATTTATTTACATATGAACACACTGAACAGCTCACGTGACACTACCAGCAATGGCAGCGCACGCAGTACATACAACACAGTGTATGAAAACTCTGGTAGGATCTACAATCTCTGAACTAATCTTCTCTCTTCAATAATAAATGAACGTTGGCTATTCTCCCAGCTGTCGGCAGTTTGGACTTGCTTACTCACTCTTTGGTATCCAACCCTGGTTCTCTCTCTGTCTCTCTCCCACACACACACACACGTCAGCGAATTTCAGCCTCTTTAGGTTTATTAGCAGCCCTGTGGTGAATAAATTGAACCTTTTTATACCTGACGCCCCACTGGAACACACCTACCTGCTGATTAGATTCCACACCTGGTAATCTCACACAGCAGGCAGGCTCTCCCAGGAGTGTCAGGTACTTCATTAATTAATTACAATAAATACACGCTATTTACAATATACATTTACACAAAAAAGCCACTTCATGCACAGTGCTATATACACTTACATTAGTGACAGGTAATTAAAAAAAATATATATATATATATATATATATCAAATGGGTCAAATAAAATATAAATGGGCAAAAGACAAGATGCATCCATTTTCATGTCCTAGCAACATAAGTGCTACTCAATGAAACGTTGACATATTTAATTTTATATTCCATAAAACTACTTACTATGGGCTAACTTATACAGTGATTTTTAGTAAAAAAAAAAGGATTTTCATGTTTGATTTTTTTCAAATAGTCAAAATGTCCTGTGGTGTGACTGTCCCGGAGGTGTGCAGTTCTAAAAACTCTGAATAAACTCAATCTTTTATGCATAAAAAATGCAATATAAGGCTCCGGAACTGATTTTACAGGGGTTTCCTATGCTACTATATCACAACGTAAAAAAAAATCATATTTCCACTTTTTTTTATCTAAAAAAAAAAAGTTGTCACCCAAATCAATGTCCTATGGTGTGACGGGTAATCTGCCAAGAAATTCAGGCATTTTTGAAGACGGCTACACTTCATTTTTGACAACAGGAAGTCAGCATTTTCAGTCAGTCTTAGGAGGACCCCCTGCACATGCATCAAGGTAAGTTAGTCTCTTACAAATATCATTTAAATCACCATCTATACCTCCCTGTAAGACGTGTACATTTTTTATGTCCTTTGGTGTGACGTATAGAAAATTAATTTATAATTATAATTTTTTTAAATGGGCTATCTTGTATTGAAAACTAAAGAATAACAATAGGTTCAAGGCCATAAGATAATATATAGGTGGCTTCATAAGTGCCTGTTTGGGATCAGAAATCAAAAAAGTCCTATGGTGTGACGAAAATGTCCTATAGTGTGACAGGTATTTGAGTGTCACACCATAGGACATAGTCACATTACAGTAAAATAATTCCATCTAGGGTTTCTGTGATGTCATAAATTACGAGACCGAAGGGTCATTCTTGAAATGTATTTTTTTTATGACTGTAAGTCGCCCTGGATAAGGACGTCTGCTAAGAAATAAATAATAATAATAATAGAAATCAGTACTTTATAAACGAAGTACATAGTAAACACAATTCGAAATGATGTATGTAACTGCGAACATAAGTACCTTCAATATAAACAATACAAGAAAGCTTAACTGCCAAAGAACGGGAGTTTGTTATTTGTACAAAACACGCCCCTATGGGCCGTACAATGTAAAATTAGTACAATTTTACGAATGTATAGTTTTTCTAAGTGTAATTTAAATTGTATATGTTATACGTTTAAACTGTACAACACCTGTGCCAACAAAAACATAGAAGAATAAAAGTAAACAGCAACTGCTTTCCTGCCTGACATCACAAATGCCGCCATCACTGTCATTTACTGCCCTGGATGCGCAAAATATCTACCTGTGGAACTGGAAAACTATGTATTAACATCTGCCTGTGGAACAGGAAAACTGTACGGAGGAGTGTGGCAGGGCAGAAAAGCCCAGCATGTAAAAAGGGGGCAGGGCAAAGCCGTGCTGATTAAATGCGTTGCGTTTTATTGCATTATGATTTAAAATGTATTGTTTTGTTTATTTTACAACTGGTGAATATATGGGTGTATTTATTTGCTTACGATTGTAAGTCACCCTGGATAAGGGCGTCTGCTAAGAAATAAATAATAATAATAATAATAATAATAATAATAATAATAATAATAATAAAGAATGGTTTATGGGAATGTATGATTATGAATGTGGCTGGTGCCATATAATGAATTATTGTTTGAGTGGGGTAATTATTGTTAGATGGTCACCAGTATAAAAATGTGTTCAGGGTGGGTGTTCGGAAGGTGGAACGTGAGCGACCGAGCGAGCAAGAATCTAAAACGAAAGTAAAAAAGAAAAGGAAAACAATTGCTACTCGTGCTGGGAAGCACCAGCACGGTACTTGTTTATCTTTGTGATTTGTTTTTGTTAAACTTTTTATTTTTGCTCTGTGAGCAGTGGGGTTTTTTTTGTTAAAATATTTATTTTATTTTTTGTTTGCAATAAAAACAGTGCATAAGCGTTTTGTACCTGTGTGTGTGTCTGTCAGCTTTCTGGTCTGGGAACGTCACTGCTCGGCTACTCTGTCACGGAGTAATTATCCATTAAAACCCATGTTTGACAGGGCTAAGTCTCCTCAATACATTGTAAACCCCATTCTAACAGGATCCATCATGGCGTGCTCCTGTATATATCGGGACCTTTCGTAATTGTCTTCTTGTGTAAAATGAACTCTCTGGACCACAGATATGTTGCAAACAGGACTGTGCCTGTATATTTATTTTCATGAACAAAATAAACAAAACAAAAAAGTCTAACTCCACCCAGGAGTACTAACTAAACTTTTCCCAAGTTCTTAAACTAATAAACCATTTACCAGTCACCCAAACACTTAAGTGTACAACACAGTACCTTTCCAGGTCTGTGTTGTATACAGGTCAGTTCTCCAAGCCTTAGCCTTAACACAGACAGCCTAACAAACATTTCAGACAAGAGTCAATTTCCCAAAAGCAACTTTAACCTAACCAGCATTGTAAGACAGGCGTTTACAAACTGCAGTGTTTACTTAACACCATCGTAACTCCAGTCGTTCTTGAACGACTACTTGAGTTAGAGTGATCTGGCATAATCTTGGCATGTTCGTGGAGGTTCTAATCAATCAATCTTTATTTTATATAGCACTTTTCGTAGTGGACCACCATCACAAAGCACTTTACAAGATGCATTAACAAGACAATCCATAATACTTTAAATACAGAGGAATGCATAATACACGCTATACAGTAAAAAAAAAAGCAGAATACATTAAATACAGTGGAAAGTGCATAATACATGATAGTAGCATAATACATGAAATATTAGCAGCAAAACAGCATCTAATAGCAGACATCAGGCTTAAAGAGCATGGAAAGCAAGAGAGAACAGGTGGGTCTCAAGAGTTGATTTAAAGTGAGCGACGGTGGGAGCATCACGCACCAAAGCTGGGAGAGAGTCCCAAAGAGTCAGAGCCATGAAGCTAAAAGAGCGTGCTCCAAGTGTGGTGCACTTTTGCTTGGGGATAACAAACAGACCAGAGTCAGAGCTCGCGGGCAGGGACATAGCGGGTCAGCAGGTTGAGGAGGTAGTCAGGACCTGTGTGATGAAGGGCATTGTAGGTGAGCAGGAGAGTTTTGAAAATAATCCAGAACTTTACAGGTAGCCAGTGCAGCTGGGCAAGACGGAGGGGGGGTGATGTGATCAGAGGTTGCTGTCAAGATGTACACCAAGACTTCTTACTGTGGCGGAAGGCAGCAGCAGACAGTTTCTGAGGTTCAGGGCAGCTATATTTAGATTCTTGAGTTGAGTTTTAGATCCTACTGGAGACACGCAGCATGTGTGGCCTCAGTTGCAAGGTAAACTAAATGTTTGCAGTTAAGATGCCAGTATAAGTACAAGCAAGCTCAAACTCACACACGGGGCCACTATTTTAAAAGGCAAAAGGCACACTAATCGCTGTTCACTTGACACAATATTCTAATCAACCTCACGATTCAACATAGCCCAGCTTAAATTACAATTGTTAAAGGCAGGGATAGTTACCCCAGCATCAACAATTTAACTATCAAATTAAATACAATCCACTTACCTGGTTATATGTTGAGTCGTCCAGAAGCAGCACTGGAGTTCAGTAGAGACACATAGCACGTGCGGCCTCAGTTGCAAGGTAAATGCACTGTGGGGACGTAATGACAGAACATACCAAGTGCTGCTATTCGGAGGATATTGCTTAGAATCGTCAGCAACACCGCAGACGCCCTCGTAGTCGGCTCGTGGCGTAAACGTTCACATAAGCGAAATCCTGCTATTTCTTGTGAACCTCTTTGCCTCACGGAAGACCAGTGTTTGAAGCTTTTACTTCCATTGCAATTGCCTCCCACTAATTCTTTCTTTGATTCGTTACATTATTTTTTTAGTTTGCATAATAATATATCACTGTTTATTTCTACTTCATTAATTACTATTTCTACCTCATTTTTGGAAATATATATTTAGTTAATACACTTCTTTTGCATTAATTTTTAACCAGTGGTGCATTTTTCGTTTGATTTACAAGAAAACTATAATTTATATATAGGCTACTCCATAAATTAGTTTTAAATGTGTTTTCCCAACAAAGCCCTAAAGAATCTATTCAAAGCCTAACGATGCACATGAACAAGCTGCACTTTCACTGGTTTTGGGAAATGAACTTCAAGAAAGGCAGCCGCACGTTCATCGTGAGCTGATGATATATATTTATATAAATGATTCCCATTCCCAGATTTTAATATTACAAGAGCCAATCTACATTCACGCCGTTTTAAAAGTCAGAGTACAACAACTACATACATGTTTCGCCCTGTTTGCGGCTCATCAGTGCAGTGTAACTGTACTCCGAAAATATTATATTACCATAGGCTGGCTACAGAGTTTTCAAAAGAGATGTGTGTCTCTCACTTAACCGGAAGATACCATTTACAAGTTACATACAGGTGCATGCAATATTTTATATAATTCCAGTTTAATATAATTTGCGTCTTCACCGTATGATGTCCAAGGAAACTATTGTACACTTGCTTAATCAAATGTACTGTTGTGAAGTAGGCACTATATGAGAATAAATAAACATAGACAAGTGTGCCAGATGTAAGGTTAATTGTTATGCTTATATTAAGGGAATAAAGTAATTTAATATTCACACTTACCAGACTCACACGTTTCAAGCGTAGCAGTGAGCATACATACAGTGTAGACCATCTTCATTAGACTCTGGTAGTATTTATATAGATAGCAGGCAATCATAGCAGCTGAGAGGAGAGTTCTGCAGTTTACTCGTGTGTCAGACTTTCAAACACTGATATGAAATCCCGTGAGAGGAGAGCGCTGCAACTTAACAAAGAAAAGAAAGTGGAACAGGAATGCACAGTCATTTTTACACGTTATCGTATTTACCGAATAACCTTGGTAATCCTTTTCGCGTGTCTCACACCAGCTTAAGCATGTACCAGAACCAGGCTCATGTGTTTGTTTAACACAGCTCGCTGTTTTTTTTCAGGAAAATATTTTGTTTTGACTCGACTCGACTCAGCTGGCTATTGTTGGTGTGCTTTGCCTTCCATTCAGACACCAATGTCGCCCTTGAACATTATCACAAAATTCCTTTCGGGATAAGCACGCTTTTATATTGTTTGATACCTTTGTTTGAATTTCAAACCAGTCTGTTAGTCTCTGTCGGTGCAGTAATGAATCAGTTAATACCATGGCAACGCTTGCAGCCCACTGACAACTTAATAAATACTAGTGCTGTGTAGGCGGTATAAAGAATGAAATGATATCACTGCCCAATTAAAACGCTTTTTTTTTTTGGTCGTAAGGGATTACAGTTAACTGTATCTGGTTTAACATACTGTTGTCTGTTGCATTAGCATGTGTGAATTCCCACAGGTTAGTATTTTATAAACTGTGGACAATTTAGATCTCGTTCTTTGTTTGTTAAACGTGACAACACAATGAGAGTTTCGATAAACCGCTACGCCAATAGGCAATAGCAACATGCATTGTTCATTCGTACTGACTAGTGGTACTTTAATCAGAATTTAGGTTCCCCAGAATTACATTATAAGTACATACTAATACTGATTAATACTGATGTTTTCATTAATTGAAATATAAAAGCTACATAGCGACCCGGGCACCGTTGTGCGTCTACTGGACTTGTATGTTGTGTTGTCCCGTTTGTTTGTCTTGTCTGTCCTGTCCTGTGTACGTGTTACCTGTATTGTGGATAGACCCGGTTGGTCAGTGTGAGTGGAGTGGGCAGGGGGGCAGGGGGGCAGGGGGTGAATGAGAGAGAGAGAGAGAGCAGCAGGTTCGAGTGGTGAGACGTGAAGATTAGAGTGAATGAGTGGTGAGACGTGAAGATTAGAGTGAATGAGAGTGTGCAAACGAAGCCTGGGAGGGACCTAGAACGAGATATGAGAAGGAAAGAGCGAGCGAGCGAGCGATTGAATAATGTAAAGTGGGAGTGAGGGAGTAGCCAGGCCAAACAGGGACCGTGTTAACGAATAAAGTGGTTATTCATAGCGCCTGGCAACATCTCCGTCTGCTGCTTTATCTTCCAAGGGCACGGGCCATTACGATATTACTTAATTATATCTTAATTCCATAATTATAAAGACGTCTTAAAAACGGTATCATGCATGGTATTCTAATTGAAGTCCAAGGGAAGTGTCGTATTACATTAAACTCCAAACATGCTTTTTGTGTTATTGATGAGTCTCAAAGACATGATTTTGATAAGATCCTTTCACGGGTTAAGTACAGTAGTAACCTGCACTAGTGTATGCTGTTCAGAGATGGGGTTTGCTGATTTCCCACTGGTCATTCTGTTTCAGTAACTGGTTACGTTTTTACACAAGCACCAAATCTGGTGATGAACCACTTCCGGTAGAGTCTAGAGATCATTTCTGTAGTGTTTTGGGAAAGGCTAGATCCTTGTACCACATGAGTACGTCATTCGCAATGTGGTGTAAAAAAATGTAGGGTTGGTGGTAAGACAAATGTCAATAACTAGAGTTTTACACATTGGATTAACACAAAAGTGGTATCAAGATTGAAAACAAGATACATTTAATACGATTCCTAACACAGAGCTGGTCACCAGCAGTCCCTGGAATTTTCAGCTTGGCTGGCTTAAACCCCTCCCTACCCCCTAAACCGTAGACGCGATTACAATTGTGTTTGTTTTGTGTTATTACCGACTACATATCCATGATACAGTCGTATACATGTACTGTACGGAAGCACTGACTGCAGGCTAAGTAGTTGTTACTTGTGGTGTATGCAATCTGTTACTTTTACCCTACTGTAAGCAGTGATTGCCCGTTCTGATCTAGGAAGACTGCATCATTGAAAAGCTTATATTAAGGTTACACTATGATGTATTATTAGCCTCCTATTTCTATGTGTTTCTGGATGTATTGCTGCCCGGTTTTATATAGTATTATTATATAATATTTACAACACTCCCTTTTATCACAGCTAATTGACTTATCAAGTTAAATTTATAAATACGTGCATCTACCTCCGCACAGCATTTTGTCCACATGAATGATGAAATGAATAGAACAACCTCAATAAAGAACATTGTCATGAGTCAGACACCACCGAATTGCTTTGACATTCTCAGCATGATGGTTTCACGCTGTGCTGCAAGAATGTCATTTCATTCACTCAACCTATTATATAGTAAACTCCCTCATTCTGACCCGCTCAAAAAAGAGTAGCCAGTGTCTTGTCAAATTCAAGATAATCTGTTATGATTGGCTTTTTATGAATACAATACACTGTATCCAGTTTGAACTTGTGAGTGGTTTATTCATAGAGTTTGATATTTATGAAATGGCTGTAGACTGATGACAGTCTATAAAAACTTTTTTTAAAATGAATAAAAACAGACAGAAAAAATACAAAGTTAACCTTTGTAAATAGAGGTAAATATTACTCAGCCCTTTTGTGTTAAGTAAAAAAAGTGTTTTTTGGTATCATTTTTCTGATTTTATCATCTGGTGTAATTATTCTTGCATTTACTTTCACTTTCACATTCAAGACTCAGGGCTTTGTTATTTAAACTTTTTCCCCAAAAGGTTTACTGAGTTTCATTTTAAGTTCCTGGAAAATGATTGTCAATTGTTAATCCAGTTATTCCCCGAGCAACAAATGCAACATCACTGTTATCAGTTAATACCTTGTGGGTCATCTGTATGTAAAACACAGACCTGATCAGGCATCCCCTGAAAGAGAGTGGCAATCTTCTCCTGGGATATGTTGTTCCATAGTTCAAAGGCGGCATCAAGTACCAAACATGTCTGTTGGGATTCATATTGGGCGATTGTCTCAACCACAGTACCATTGAGTATCCTCAAACCTTTTTGACAGTCGGTGGGCAGGTGTTTGAATTGAAGCACAGCAAGAAGGCCCGTCGTCAACATCTGGATGCATCAGGCTGCATCATTTGAACCAGTGGACCAAAGTTCTCTACACACCAACACCATTTTTTTTTTTGGCTAGCAGGTGTTTATGGAAACATTCCTGCAAAGTCTTTCTTTAGACCCTCACATGATGAGCACTGACAGAAATGGGGTTGGTGCAGGGCTTTCAAGGCCTGTTGCTTTGGTTGGATAATGTTGCCAATTGAAAGCGGTTTAGCACCTGGCAGTTCTCACATGTTCTGAAGATAGATGTTCAGTATTTAAACACATAATGAGGGGAATCTTCTGCAAGACTGCCTAGTAGGTGTCTATTTACTCTTGACATGCCTCTGTAGGTGAAACTCTTTAAGAACCTCTCCTACAGCTTCTTTGTTATGGTCAAAGGAAAACTTTGTACATGTCAGCCACATTCAGACAAAGCTACTGACATTTTGACATTTCAATCTAGCTGTAACGGGAGATCTGTGCTGACTATCTGGCATATGCGTGGTTCTGAAGGAAGAGGGCAGTATCCTCATAAGATCCGCCTGTCAGTCATGGCGATGACACGGAGAGGTGGGGAAGAGGGTGTGTTGGCTTTCCCTCTCTCTGAGTGGTTGAGAGGCGGGCATTGGGGGATTGCTTGGCCCATAAGAACTGCGCTTGGTTGTGCATTCGGGTGGTCGGAGAGAGGATACCCAGTGACGCTGGCGGAAGACATCGGTGTAAACAAAGAGCAGGCAAGCACAGCTGAGTGAGACAACCTGCCTTAAAAGAAACTAAAAAGTAAAAGAAATAATTACGTACCCGAGGGGACGTGTGTAGTTATACGGGGAACTCTGGCCACCCCAGTGTATAGAAATAGCTGCGCGTACATCGGAGGCCCGTACTGACTGGCTTGGCGGCAGTGGGGGCACTGCGTAAGCAGCACTTTTTGTTTTGTAGTTTTATTACTGTGTTTTATTTTCCCTTTTCATTTCGCCTTTTGTTTTCATTATTATTTTGAGCACCTGTGAGTGCTCCAGTTTTTATCTGTTACCAGTATTGGTATTCGTGTGGTCCTGTGTACCATTGCCGGTACTCAGGCCACGGACAACAGCGCCCTCTGCCGGCTAAAAGGAAAAAAACATCAAAAATAATAAAACTGGGCACCAGTGCGGTGTTTTCAAATAAAATCTCTGTCTCCTGTGTGTGTCAGTGAATTGCCCACCACCCTTCCACACTAGCATTGTAGCATGTCAGCCTATTGCTCAAATAACAAATAGGTGACACATGTTTATCATAAACAAACATACCATAAACTATATGTACACAGTAAACTTTACCCCCTTGCAGAGAATTCCTTTGCTTTTGTACAAGCTCTTTCCATCCAGGCTTTCCTGGACAAGGCAGACTATGACCTCTTGCACAAAATGTGCTTGCTTTTTATTGAAAGAGATGATTTGTACACAACACAGTGGTTAACAACACATAATGCACACCAGTCTTCTAGCTGGAGAACTAGTGCCTGAATACACAGGCAACAAAACCACAACTTACAGTACTAAAGCTACCAATGTAAAGGACTGGAATAGTTAGTTTTGCAATATCAGAATAAAGCCTAATTTCAGAAAGAAATCTGAGGTGGGGTTAAGTCTGACATAGGAGATATAAAGTCCTACGTAGGCAATACAAAGTGTCTTATGTAGGAGATACTTTTTTTTTTAATTGGCACTAGGACGCTTCCGTAGATTAGCCCTTGAAGGTTTTAACGTTAACTGAATTGCTCTGCTCAAGGGCGTAGGTTTGGTTTGAACATTGGTGGGGACACAATTTTTTAGGGGGGCGGAGTCACAGTCGCTAGGGGGGTTCGATGCATGCCCCCCCGGGAAGAAATTTGACATCCCTGCTATAGAATTACTAATAACCTGAATTATAACCTATCCCAGCCTTACTGTAAGCTACCAATACCCCTGCCACTACAAGCATGAGCACATACACGCTCACATGCTCTGCCTGCCACTCCTGTGTCTGTGCTGCTGCTCGAACCTGGGTGCATTGCTTCATTCACCTGATAAAATAATAAATTGATGCATGCCACATAGAGAGAAAATATATGGCTATGCTAACTTTATTTGCTGAGTATTACTATACAGCATTAGCCTACTATCATATCACAATGTGCCTCAAACAATAATATATCTCAAAACTGAGTCTAACACTTTCACTGTTATAATCACTAAGCCATTACAGACCTCACCTGCGACTCTGTTGCTCCACCTGCCTCTGTACTGCTTTTACCAGGTTGCACTGCTTCACTCGCCTGATAAAATGATAAATTGATGCATGCTGTTTATAGAGAAAGTTTATAGAGACTCTGCTAACTTCATTAGTACATTATTTTTTCATTTGCTATGAGAATCATTATCAATTGTGTTTATTACTTTAATAACATCTTCCTACTTACACTTTGACTTTTTGTAAAAAAAAACTTCCTTATGTCCATCTTTATTTTTTTGGTTGCTATTATGCTTTAGTCACCTAAAGCCAAATTGAAGTGATTAGCTAACATTAGTTGAATGACGATATCAAAAATATACTGAAATTTATTTGTATATCTGTACCCCCCCCCCCCCCCCCCCCCCCGCCGTTTAATTTGACTTTTTAATATATATATTTTTATTACTGCATATATAATATAGTGCATTTATTTAGCCGCCTGGATAGTCACACCGTCCATTCAATCAAATACATATGTTCGTGTTCGCTTTTTACACACACGATGCAAAAAGATCAAGCAAGGAGTAAGTTAGTTACAAAGGGAGGAAGGAGGAGGATTGAAATAATGTGACAACGCATTAACCAACAAACACAAACTAAATATCATATTAAACTGATTATATTTATTCTTATTTTTTAAAATAAATGTGAAAATTGTGGCACAATATACACCGTTTAAGAATTACTTTAATTTTTTTTTATTTTAAACCCGGAGATTTACCTTTCACTCCCGAGTCCTTGTGCACTTTCACACTTCAATGAAAGCAACACACTCTGCTGGTCCCTGACCTCAGCCACGCACTGAGTCCGTGTTACAGTGATGCATTATGGAAGGGCCTAAGCCAATCAAATTAGCAGGTTTTTTTTTGGAGGAGGGAGGAGTAAGGAGGGGGGGCTTGAGAGAGTTAACCCTTTGTGGAGCAGATAAAATGACTTGACAAAAGACGTTTCAGATTAATCAAAATTATTGGTAGGGACAATTCAACGGTCCCTTGACATTGGTAGGGACATGTCCCTACCGTCCCTAGCTAAATCTACGCCGGTGGCTCTGCTGCCAGCTTCTGATATCCCAGTTAACATTTCACAGTTACATAGTGTAACTAGTGCTACATTAAACAAATAGCAGTACAACATCATTTTAAAAAATCGTTTTACAGTAGCAGCTAGGGACATTAGACTACTCTTATTTCAGATCATTAGAAAAAAAGAAACAATAGGCCACGTTACATGAGTGTTTGATTTTTCTCGAGACATTTGTTTCTCGTGAAATAAACGTGGACATGGTGCCTTTTTTTTTTTTTTTTTTTTTTTTGTAAATTTAGTCGTCGCCAATTATTTTACCCCGGTTTTCACCCCAGTTTAGCATGCCCAATTAGTATCTGTATCCCCGGCTTACCGCTCGTCTTTACTGGATGCGCCACTCGGCAGCCCCGACATGGTGCCTTTTTGTATTTACATGTAAAGCCTCTCATTTCCCTTTGGAACGCCCACTTTTCCCCGAACACTATGCAAATGAAGGAGAGGGGGAGGGGGTTAAGATTTAAATTAGCCATGCTGACGGCCCACTTCGATTCTTGTGCTGTTAATCGTGAAAGTCCTCGTGTCATTGAGTATGACGCAAATTGTTATCTCATTTGTTGATGGATAGTGCTTGCTTTTTTAATACTTGTTTTAGTGTTGTTGCCCACACTGCTTTTCACACATCATCTGTGTGTGTGTTTATTAGTAATAAACTGGGCTAAATCGTTGAGCAGGTGTTTGGGCTATTGCAAGGGAGGGGGTGGATACTACTGAAGCGTACTGAAGTGAACCACAAGCTTATTCCCCACAGCCTGCTGTATCCTGCACAATGTGTGCCAGGACTGTAAGGTGTTCAAGCAAGCAGAGGAATAGCTACCTCAGCCTCCAGCAAAAATTGCCCAACAGGAGGCTGTGTGGTCCAGTGGTTAAAGAAACGGGCTTGTAACCAGAAGGTCCCCGGTTCAAATCATTGTGTGACCCTGAGCAAGTCACTTAACCTCCTTGTGCTCTGATTATCTTCATTTTATATCACATTTGCGTTTCATTAACTTATTTTGTATCCCTTTATACCAAATATAGCATCCTCATTTGGCTTGTAGTTGTATGACTGCTTCAGCTTAATACATAATTGGAATATTAAGTAGTATTGTTGATTCCCAAGAAATAAGTGCAAAATTCCACACCACATTTTATTTTGAGAGTGGGTTAAACAATGTTCGTGTTGTGCATTGTATCAAGCTGCCTCATCATATCCTCTTCCCTTATGGATATTAACACCCGAGCCTCTTCATCGCTCCAATGGAGTAACTGGAGGATGGACGGGGGTTTTGCTTGAACAAGCTAATTAACATTTTCACAAGAAACTTGTGTTTACACTTGTCAGTGGGCGTTGATTTCACCAGCATTTCCTGGAATCTCACAAGAAATTGAGACTTTCACGGTAAAATACTGAGACGGTTTTTTGGGGTATTTTCACAAGCTTTCCCTGCCAAGTTTCACATGCCTTGTCCATTCACGTGAAACAAACCAACATGTAAACTGGCCTCATGTCATGTATGGCATGGGCTTTACAAAAAGAGCCAGGGGTAAGAATGCAGTAGCAGGGGTGGGCAATTCCGGTCCTGGAGGGCCGGTGTCCCACCTGGCTTTTGTTCCAACTGTGCTCTAAATTACTTAATTAGACTAATAATTGGTAACAATTGGTCCAATTAAGTAATTTAGGGCAAGGTTTGAACAAAAGCCAGGAGGGACACCGGCCCCCCAGGACCGGAATTGCCCACCCCTGCAGTAGAGCATCCAGGGGAAGGCAGCAGCAGGGCTGCTAGGTGACGTAATCTCACTACCGACACCATTGTAGCGATCCCGGGTTCACGCCCACCCTCCGCCTGTGTGTAGATTGCCTCGCCCTGTGTGTGATGCGCTTGCCTGCGTTAACCGAGATTGCTACCATACATTTCACCAAATATAAACCAATGACCATAAACTGCTAAATAAGCACCACATTCCTGTGAATGTTGAAAGTAGAAACATGTAACAAAGTTTTGAATAACATGTTTACACAGATAAGCACGAATAAACTAAAATAAAAGGGGGTAGCGTCTCGCTTTCATCTTGGCAAATTTGTCAACACCAGCCTATAGTGTAAGTCTATTGTTTTTGCTTTGTCCGGGTAGCTCGCAATAACCAACGCTCAATCTCTCAATCTCTCATCCCCAGTAGCTGTACGCAGGTATATTTTCACCCTTTACAATACTCAGTAATGCTTTTTAGACTATTTCCAATTACCAGAACCTTTATTAATTAATGGAATAACTCATGTCACTGCTAACCTTTGTTAGAGACATCAAATACTGGTAAACCACGCAAGAGTCATCTATGAAACAGTGCACAATTTCGGAGCACTAATCTGCGGTGAGGCATGAAAGGAAAGCATGTATGTTTTGTCTGAAGTGGAAGACTTCCATTGAAAATTTAAAATAGAACTATTCGAATAAAATTGTATTTTGTCGCTTCCTTTAGACAAGTACATTAAGTATTTGACAGTATTGTACTATAACTTGTTATAAGCCATTTGTGTGCTTGTTTTTTGTAGATACAGGTGTCTCTCATCACTCTTTATATGCCACACATGGCTATTATTTCTTGAAGGAGTTTTCCCAGGACAGAGCATAATTGGGCTTAGATATGTGTGCCTGTTTTTATTTTATTTTCCTGTTTATTGTGGTATTAAGAGGACTACATTGTCTACGTGTTTCAAATTTCTAACAATATTTAATTTTACCACCTGAGTCAAGCAGAAAAGAAACAGCCATTGAACATCATGGAGGCTAACAAACTATTTTGCTGGGGATTTAGAAGATATATATTTCTCTGTTTTTTATTAACCAAGAGGCTAGAATTGCCTCACATGATACACATTTCTAATAATAGAAAATAAGTGTTTTTATGGAGATGACCAGCACTAGAACGCAGAAAAATAAATAAAGGAATACATCACATGTTGTGTTGCATGGAGGTTTAAATCAGAGACAATGAAGTTGGCTAAAAGACATTTTAAGAGTTGAGTTTACAAACAATATAGAATCCTATCCCAGTTCACTTCAACTGCAGCTGTGAGAGATGTAGGCCAGCTGGCAATGTATTCTAAAACTATGGTCAAATGCACCCTCTTTGTTTTAAAAGACTGTAACCTAAGACTTTTTAAAACTTGGTCAAACTCTGACGAAGATTCCCTTTACTTTGTCATGTTGATATTAAATGACAAGTCACTGGACAACAGTGGTACACCATAAATCCTGAAATCATGTATCATGGGATATTTTTCTATGATGAAAGACTTTAAATAGATAGTACAGTTAATTGATAACACCTTGTAACACATTTTTTATTTTTTTTTGTTCCTGGGTATTAAGTGTTATTTCCTAATTGCTTATGCCTCAAAAGTATAGAAAATGGCTATTATTCCCCACAAACTTTGCTTTTGTGACCAGGACAGTGATATTTTGAAATTTACCTATTTTCCAGAACATTCCAGATAGATTCAGTGCTGAGTAAACTTGGAGTAACTTCTAGAACTTTCTAGAACTTTCCAGTAATATAAATATTAGTATAAATACAGGGGCCTTAAGCCCACCAGTTCAGTTTAGTTCCAGCTGCCTAAGTGGGTACATATCTGCATTTTTCTGAGATGGCATCAAGAGGCTGCAATGGTGGCATTCCTGATGGGTCTCCAAGGCGGTTTTACCAAGTTTCCCTGCTATCTTTGCCTTTGGGACAGCAGGGACACCAAGGCGCACTACCACAGGCGGGACTGGCCACAGCGGACCGAGTTCTCTGTGGGGAGGAACAACGTCAAGTGGGAGCCACTGGTGGACCCCCGGAAGGTGCTGATGCCACCACTGCACATCAAATTGGGCCTTATGAAACCATTTGTCAGAGCTCTAGATAAGGAGTCGGCAGCCTTCAAGTACCTTCAAGACTTCTTCCCTAAGCTGTCTGAGGCAAAGGTCAAAGCCGGTGTCTTCGTCGGACCACAGATAAAGAAGATCCTGGAGTGCAATGAATTCCCCAAGAAGCTCACTAGTAAGGAGAAAGCGGCTTGGAACAGCTTTGTCGCAGTGGTTCGGGGCTTCCTGGGCAATCACAAGGCCGAAAACTATGTGGAGCTGGGTGAGACTCTGGTGAAGAACTACGGCACAATGGGCTGTAGGATGTCCCTCAAAGTCCATATCCTTGATGCTCATCTTGATAAATTCAAGGAGAACATGGGAGTGTACTCGGAGGAGCAAGGCGAGCGCTTCCACCAGGATATACTGGACTTTGAACGCCGCCACCAAGGACAGTATAACGAGAACATGATGGGAGACTACATTTGGGGGCTGATTCGTGAAAGTGATTTACAGTATAATCGTAAATCTCGAAAAACTACTCACTTCTAAATCTTTTGTAGTCATTTTTGTATTACTTTAGTATAAATACATGTTAATTTGGATTCATATGTTGTTTTTTTCTGACTTTATGTGAACGAAAGGACACAATTTCACCCATTTTCTCATTGGAAATAGGTAAATTTCAAAATATCACTGTCCTGGTCACAAAAGCAAAGTTTGTGGGGAATAATAGCCATTTTCTATACTTTTGAGGCATAAGCAATTAGGAAATAACACTTACTACCCAGGAACAAAAATTGTGTTACATAGTGTAAGCATTACAACAGGTTGCAGAACGATAATGAGCAAGCATATACAACGTTAACATAATGTTTTTGGGTCACTTTGAACAGCAATAACATTGGAACAGTTCACTGTACAGAAAAACTCTTTTGGAAGTGGATTCACAGATATATGGGGGAAACAATTCCACCATGGAGATTAATATTGCAGATAAGGAATGTTCCCCCGATCCCAACCATCAACACTGAAAGGCTCAATTAATCTCACATATACATGACATTGTTGACATTAATAGAAGTCACATTAAGCAAGGACTAGAATACAAAAGAAACAAGCATGCACTTGCTTTATTTTGTGGCCCACCAGTTAATATATTCCCAAAGCAGTTCTTCTGTAC
This sequence comes from Acipenser ruthenus, assembly GCF_902713425.1. NCBI lineage: Eukaryota > Metazoa > Chordata > Actinopteri > Acipenseriformes > Acipenseridae > Acipenser > Acipenser ruthenus. Next base: position 8,035,704 of record NC_081191.1, read on the forward strand.
AGTAACAAAGCCATTACTGTCAAAAGCAGTCAACACACTTATCAACTCTATATCAACGCTCTACCTATAGGAGTAGTTCTCAAGTCTTGCAGATCCTGTACTACCCCGGAAATGAGTCACTGCACAATTATTATTATGAATTAGTCATTTAGGAGGCACTTTTATCCAAAGCATCTTACAGAGACTAGGGGGTGAACTATGCAGTGACAACTGCTGCAGTCACTTACAATAGGACCTTGGTTCTACGTCTCATCCAAAGAACAGAGCACAAGGAGGTTAAGTGACTTGCTCAGCCTCAGGCTCACATACATTTAGTCAGTGGCTGAGCGGGGATTGGAACTGGGGACCTCCAGGTATCAAATGCTTTTCTTTAACCACTGGACCATCAAGCCTCCAATAGCATAGCTAGCAGCTGCGATAGAAAGGAAAAAGCACCAACAACCCAAAGATAACTGGCCAAGGTTTTCAGAACTGTGATGTCTAGAAAACAGACCAATAATGCCTAATGCATTGTCCATAATTAAGTGTATTTTTTACAAGAAGTATGAACACATGTGTACTGCTGTGGTTCCTCTCGATATCCTTCCCTAGCCTACTCTCTCACTCTGCCACACTTAGGGTGACCAGACGTCCCGATATTAGGGGCTTTGTCCCACATCCCGATCGAGGTGCTGTTGGGATGCCATTTGTACCGATTTTTAGAGTAAACGTTGAAAATCCAGGTGTAAAATGTGACATTTCTATTTTCTCATTAGGACATTTCATATATGTGGCTGCTGTACTGTCTTGCAGTGCAACAGCATTCTCCATTTAGGATGTGTTGTTTGAATGAGTTGTTTGCATTATATCTATGTGGCTATCCAATCACGTTAACCTGCAGTCATATGATGCGGTATGTGTCAAGAGTTTTTCTTGGTGAGGGGGGAAAGGAGAGGAAGATCTGGGCAACAGCATACAAGTGATAGGAAAATACATGGGAGGAGAAGAGGGGACCCAGGGAGCAGGTGAAGAGAGAAAACAGGAGGGGTCCCTGGACTGAGCCTTGCGGGACAGCTGTCAAAAGAGAGCAAGAGGCAGAGGATGAGCCACGCCAGGACACCCGGTACGTGCGATCAGCAAAGTAGAAGGAGAACCAGGCAAGAGTAGTGCCAGAGAGTCCCAGGTCAGCAAGGGAGGACAGGAGAATAGAGTGGTGGACTGTGTCAAAGGCTGCAGAGAGGTCGAGGAGGGTGATGGGGAGTGAGTGATCAGAGGACAGAGGGTGGGTGGGGAAGGAGGTGAGGTATTGAAGAGTTTGTGGATGATTTTGGAGGAGAAGAAGGAGGCAAAGTCATCAGCCAAGATAGAGGAAGGTGTAAGAGGGGGAGGGCTAAGGAGGGAGAAGAAGGTAGAGAAAAGTTTACAGGGATTGTTAGTGGAAGACTGAATGATAGAGTGGAAGTAGGAGCATTTGGCAGAGGTGAGTGTAGAAGAGAGGGAAGAGAGGAGTGAGCCATTGAGATCCAAGGCAGCAGGGAGATTGGTTTTCTTCCATTTCTTTTCAGCAGAGTGCAGTTTGGTATGAGCCGAGCGGAGCATGGAGGAGAGCCAAGGCTAGAGTGGGAAGGGGCAGGCAGGTTGAGGGGTGAGAGGGCAAAGGGAGTCGAGAAAGGAGGTGAGGGAGGAGAAAAGGGTGGAGGTAGCCGAGTCTACACAGAGTTGGGAGATGGAGTTGATAGAGGGGAGGAGCAAGAGAGCAGCAGAGGAGAAGACAGTGGGGGAAAGGGAACGGAGGTTTCGACAGAAGGTGGACATGGAGTCGGCAGAGTAGGAAAGGATGGGAGCAATATAGAGAAGGAGATAAAATAGTGAAGTGATTTCCTTATACCCAAACTGTTACTGTACAAATGACAACACATGGTATTGTGGCTTCTGGGAGAATCGCTTGAAGGAACATTGTGGGACTGTAAGTGCACTTTCTGAGATGAGTATGGAGAGCTTCTGGGAAAAAGCACAGAGTGTGGCTTTGGGGTGGACTGCTAGGAATACCCAGGGCTTTGCAAGGCAAGTGTTTATCTTTTAATATGCCACCCTTACTTGCGTGCATATGTCTTTTGATCAGAATTTCCTGTTTTTATGGTCACACACCCAATGACTAGTTCATTTGGTTCCATTGGGGTTGGGGTTCCTGGAAGTTAAATCAGCTTACAACCTTGGTTGGAAATGTCCCTATACACACTCTAGGATTCCAGGGAACTGGACTGAAAAGGCAGGTACTGATCTTTGTATTCCATCTTGCTTCAGCATATTGGATCTCACCCATCATAGCTCCTTCCTTTGATTGATAAGTTACTGTTTAATTGATCAAATATTGTTATGGCCACACATAGATAAAACAAAGCTAAAGAAAAGAAGAGAAAAGAAAAGACAGTAAAGCAATCAGGATGCGGAGGACAAGGCCTGCTGTACAAAACTTGAGAGAAGACTTACCACAATAATTTACACCTGTTGCAAAGTGGTTTGTAGTGCACAGGTGTAGAGATGATGCAGTGCTTAGAAACAACAGTCCAACAGCAGTTCAATGGTAAATAACAAAGCTTTATTAAGGGCTTTTAAATAATAACACCGACTATACACAACAATGTGTATAGTCAGTAAAACCACAGGGTTCAGTCCCGAAATGATAATAACAAACACACACTTCAAAACACCTACATGATCACCAGTCCAACAGTTAGTGCTCCGGGTGCAAGTGGTGGTGTGAATACGTTAAATAGTGCTAACAGTGGTGCAGTGCAGTCCGGGTTTGATGCTGGCTGAATAGCGACAGCTCCCGGATATTTAGCCGTCTACAATGACAAATAACAACAGTTAATGAGACGGACAACACAACACGAAACATTCACGGTTTCATTTCACTCCTCACGGTCATTCCATAACCATAACAGAGGAACAGATCGCTCGGCCACACACCCTGATATACCTTCAGTCACGCCCCCTTTGGTAGCGAGTGCAATCACATCTCCTCCAATCCATGACTGACACATCGCCTACTGCAGTAAGGTGCTGACTTCTAGTACTGTGGTTCCGCCCCCTTTTTTGGATGGCCGACTTCCGACTGACCCTGGAATTAACTGTCAAACCATCCAGTCCGGGGGCACACTGTTCCTGTTATACCGTGCCCTCACAGGTCGGAGGGAGATTGTTGACTCGGATTCATTCGCTCTCTGTCACAGCACCACAAACCAGTGCAATTTAGTGTTATAGTGGGACATGTGCCTTGATTCCCATTAAAGTAGTACTCTTGATTGTCAGCAAGCCAGGTCTTGGTTAGAGTAAGCATTTCATTCACAGATGGTTTTCATTCAACCTTATACCATAAACTTAGATTTCTGGGGATTTTCCACCTTTTATGCTTGGAAATTACTTCAGAATGATTATGATATGACAAACAAATAGTTTTATTACTGGTAGTCCTTTTTGTGTTGGGCAATGATATTGTGTAAACTTCCAAAGTTGATACATGACAAAACTTTGACACAAACAATGAGATTAACACATTAACATGACTGTACCTCTAAGCAATGATATGTATAATAGCACTGTCAATTCAGTACAAAAATAAGAGGGTAATGTGACTTACTATATTCATATCATGTTTTTCATGTCTTTCCAAAGACTGCACAAGAATTAACAGCAATCATAAACTAGATTTGTTATTTCAGTTATTGGGGATTTCTAAATCCTGCTAAAAGTAATTGTGGATGTATAAATATATTTCTATAAATATCAGAAGTCACAAACTGCCTTCCCAGAGCCAAATTCCAAGCCAAATTTCACATGTGCATTCAATTTAACTGTGGGTTTTAAGCTCCACGTGACAAAGGCCTTTCCCTTTTAGAGGATTCTCAACGAGGAGGCAGCAGCTATTTAAAACCAGTTCTTATGCCAGATAGAAAACAGATTGTTACTGGTGAGAATCATGTAATGATGTTATGGTAATACTATATTTATAGTGTTAGACTATATTTATATGTAGTTTCTCTTTACATTGTATTTTGGGCTACAGGGACCGAACAGCTTTCGGTGTTAAATAAATAGGACTGTTGCCTGTGAATAAAGTTATAACCATGTTAAACTTGAAACTGTCTAATATTGTGTAGTTTCAAATAAAATAATATAATAAGGACACAACATGCATTATTATAACAACAATAATAATAATAATAATAATAATAATAATAATAATAATAATAATAATAATAATAATAATAATAATAATAATAAACAATGTTTTGGTCAGCAACACATATCCTACAGCAGCAGGCCAGTGTTGTTTTTTTTTGTGTAATGTTTTTTATAAGGAACACAGTGACCCAAAATGTATCTTTCAAGGTAGAAACACCATTGATACAGCACGTCTTCCTCTTTCTTGAAGGGCTTGTTTTTCTGAAAGATGTGTTTATACGTGGCTGACTTACAATAGTGTTTACTTCTGGATAATTTATATTTAGAAGTTCATTAATTCAGTGCTAAATTTAAGTGGTTGCTTAGAGAATATTAAGATGATTTTAGAATCTAAGCATCAACTAGGTAGCTTGAATCAATTAGATTGTGCATGTCATGTATCTGAGTGAGGCCAATGCAATGTCCCCCACCATAAATAAGCACAGAATTTAAAAAATACCCACAACAAGTTTTTTTTGCCATAAAGAGCACAACTTTTCTTTGGAATGTTTCCATTAACTCCTCCCCCCATGAAAAACATAACTTATTACGATTGTTTTCAGTAATGTTCTTTCATTCCCCTGTGTCTGAATGACATCATTAATCAAACAATCAGTTTCAGTCTAATTTAGTTACAATTGACCAGTTTAAAAGATGCAATTCTGCAATTGATTACTTAGCATTGAATGCTACTTGGTGATTTATTCCTTGCATGCAGTGATTTAATAAAGAATGATATAGTATTGTCGTGCTTACAATAAAATAAAAGAACAAAACAAGTAGCATTCTATACTTAAAGTGTACATGAGAAATGCATTCCTTTGACACCAGAGGGTGCTAACTGACACTGTAAAAAAGGAAAGCTGAAGAAACAAAGTATGAAGCAGATTCCATGCATAAAGTGTTTATTTCTGGTGAGCTGTATATACCTCATAAACATGGCTCAGATGTGCAGCCATTATGTAAAAGTAGGTGTTTTCAGCGAAAGCAAAACAATTGTAAATAGTTAAAAGTGAAATTCAGGCACTCTTAAAATTCCAACTGCAGCTTGTTCTTTTAACTAAGTGAAAAGGACAGCAGGATTTCATTGCATGTTCCATAAGGGTCATTGCAGGTTACCATTAATAAAGCCACTAGCTGGTTTCTTCTCTGATAAAGCAGCTTCAGCACTTTTTTTTGTGAATGGAATTATCAATGAACAAATTCCTTATTCAAGCATTCTGAATCTGAATGTGCACAATATGGTTCTACGTCGCCGCTCATACCGGTGAGTTTTAAACCTTGCATGTCGTTTCTCATGTTTTTATGACATGTACTCATTATTTGGGGTGAAAAGGACTTTTCTTGCTAACAGGGGAGGGTAAATCTTTAGGGGTTGTTTTTTACATGTTTAGGCAACACAGTTGAATAGCATAAAAACATTTTATATTATCAAGATACCAAGGTTATAGGAAAAATATGAATTACCAAATTATAACAAAAAAAATATATAAAAATATATAAATGATATATATATATATATATATATATAGGACACATAATCAACACAGAATACATATATAAGTGTTTTGAATCTCCAAATGAGAGGGTTCTGTTTTCTCTATGGAGAGAATGCCGAGTCTCTAAAACTAGATATTTTATGGGTACTGTGATTGATATGGCTTGTTACACTGGGGCAAAGCAATAATGGAGAAGAATGATAACTGTAATTATTAAAGTTGGCATGCCAGAATGTTTTTGAGTGTTCAAGAAATATATATATATATATATATATATATATATATATATATATATATATATATATATATATATATATATATATTTATATATATATATACAGTACTGTGCAAAAGTTTTAGGCAGGTGTGAAAAAATGCTGTAAAGTAAGAATGCTTTCAAAAATAGACATGTTAATAGATTATATTTATCAATTAACTAAATGCAAAGTGAGTGAACAGAAGAAAAATCTAAATCAAATCCATATTTGGTGTGACCACCCTTTGCCTTCAAAACAGCATCAATTCTTCTAGGTACACTTGCACAAAGTCAGGGATTTTGTAGGCATATAGTCAGGTGTATGATTAAACAATTATACCAAACAGGTGCTAATGATCATCAATTCAATATGTAGGTTGAAACACAATCATTAACTGAAACAGAAACAGCTGTGTAGGAGGAATAAAACTGGGTGAGGAACAGCCAAACTCAGCTAACAAGGTGAGGTTGCTGAAGACAGTTTACTGTCAAAAGTCATACACCATGGCAAGACTGAGCACAGCAACAAGACACAAGGTATTTATACTGCTTCAGCAAGGTCTCTCCCAGGCAGAAATTTCAAGGCAGACAGGGGTTTCCAGGTGTGCTGTCCAAGCTCTTTTGAAGAAGCACAAAGAAACGGGCAACGTTGAGGACGGTAGACGCAGTGGTCGGCCAAGGAAACTTACTGCAGCAGATGAAAGACACATCATGCTTACTTCCCTTCGCAATCGGAAGATGTCCAGCAGTGCCATCAGCTCAGAACTGGCAGAAAACAGTGGGACCCTGGTACACCCATCTACTGTCCGGAGAAGTCTGGTCAGAAGTGGCCTTCATGGAAGACTTGCGGCCAAAAAGCCATACCTCCAACGTGGAAACAAGGCCAAGCGACTCAACTATGCACGAAAACACAGGAACTTGGGTGCAGAAAAATGGCAGCAGGTGCTCTGGACTGATGAGTCAAAATTTGAAATATTTGGCTGTAGCAGAAGGCAGTTTGTTCGCCGAAGGGCTGGAGAGCGGTACACGAATGAATGTCTGCAGGCAACAGTGAAGCATGGTGGAGGTTCCTTGCAAGTTTGGGGCTGCATTTCTGCAAATGGAGTTGGGGATTTGGTCAGAATTAATGGTCTCCTCAATGCTGAGAAGTACAGGCAGATACTTATCCATCATGCAATACCATCAGGGAGGCATCTGATTGGCCCCAAATTTATTCTGCAGCATGACAACGACCCCAAACATACAGCGAAAGTCATTAAGAACTATCTTCAGCGTAAAGAAGAACAAGGAGTCCTGGAAGTGATGGTATGGCCCCCACAGAGCCCTGATCTCAACATCATTGACTCTGTCTGGGATTACATGAAGAGAGAGAAGCAACTGAGGCTGCCTAAATCCACAGAAGAACTGTGGTTAGTTCTCCAAGATGTTTGGGCCAACCTACCTGCCGAGTTCCTTCAGAAACTGTGTGCAAGTGTACCTAGAAGAATTGATGCTGTTTTGAAGGCAAAGGGTGGTCACACCGAATATTGATTTGATGTAGATTTTTCTTCTGTTCACTCACTTTACATTTTGTTAATTGATAAATATAAACTATTAACATGTTTATTTTTGAAAGCATTCTTACTTTACAGCATTTTTTCACACCTGCCTAAAACTTTTGCACAGTACTGTATATATATATATATATATATATATATATATATATATATATATATATATATATATATATATATTGTAACACAGTGGGGATGGGATTGGAGTCATCCCCGCAGTAAAATGTGTGGTTTTGTTTTGTTTCATTGTAGTGCTGTATTGTTTAATTGGTTTTGTTAATTGTTTTATTGCTTAGTTATTCCTGTCACCTGGAAACAATTGTAAATTAGGACCAGGTGCAGGGTACTTAAGAGAAACAGTTAGTTTGCTCAGGACTGCTGAGAAGAAGGAAGCAGAAAGGTGTACTCTGCGACCTGGCAGTCGTGAGAGAAAGAAAGAAAAAGTGCTGTATTCAACCTGTGTGGTTGCTGTGTATTTTTAGTGGGGAAACAGCCTAGCTGTCCCACGTGTAGTCAGGGTGTTCCTGGGTGTGTTAGTTAGTGCTCGTACAGAGCTAGGTATTTATTTTGTGTTTGGGTATTTTGTGTTCGTGATTGGTTTTGTTTTTGTTCATGGATTCGTTATTAAAAATTAGCGCAAAAGCGCTCTCAAACTCTCCATCTGTGTCTGGTCGGTATTTTAAAGGGCAAAACGAACCCGAGTCGCAAGGCTCGTTTACATATGGTGGCAGCGGTACTCAGCCCTACAGACCAGCACAATTAAGAATCATGGACATTGCAGAGCTCATCAGGACTTTAGAAAAGTCCACGGCGGAGATGCAGGAGGCAACCCGCAAGCAGATCGAGTGCAACCACCAGTTGAGGCAAGACTGGGGGTTGCCCACATGGGAACAGGAGTTCCCCGTGTCAGAGCTGGAGCTAGTGCTACAGAAGTTGGTGTGGCCGGCACCCCAGCAAGAGTCACGTGTACCAGAGCCAGAGCCAGAGGTGCAAGCTCTGGAACCGGAGCTGCCTGCTCCGGAGAGAAAACCAGCAGTGCCCGAGCTGCAGCAGGAGCTGCAGCTGTCTGTGGAAGAGGAGCTGCCGCCGCCCGAGCCAGAGGGGGAGGAGCTGCCTGAGCTGCAGCAGGAGCTGCAGTTGAATGAGGAAGAGGAGCTAAAGTGCCCAGCACCACCACAACCCCGACCTCCACCCCAGCAAAGCAGTCCGGCGCTGGTGGGTACGGTCCCTTGCCCCGTGCTCGTGGACACCCTGCCGGAATGCATGGACCTCCCTGTGCTCGACCTAGTGCCCAGGTCAGGGCACCACCAGGCACAGTTGCTCACCTGGTCCCTTGCTCCGCTCCCCCTGAAACCTCAGACGTCACGACGCGGTCGTGTGACGTCACTGGCGTTCCCCCTTCCTCCCGCTGTGTTCCCCCTGGAGTCTCAGAGGTCGTTGCGCAGGTCCCGTGGCTCACACCTCTGCCTGTCGCTGCACCGTCCAGGGTACCGGCCTACGCGTCGGTCGCCCCTAGCAAGCCGTTTGGGTCCCTCCTCGCCGGATCATGGTCCCTACCCTGAAGCGCCGGAGGAATCCACCCATCCTCAAGCCCACCCGAAGGATCGGGAGAAGGTGGAACTTTGTGGACTCGAGGGTGGGTGGTTATGCTTTAGGGGAGGGGGTGGCCTTGGAATGGCCAGTCAGTGTTGCACACTTGGGGGGGAGGATGTGTAACACAGTGGGGATGGGATTGGAGTCATCCCCGCAGTAAAATGTGTGGTTTTGTTTTGTTTCATTGTAGTGCTGTATTGTTTAATTGGTTTTGTTAATTGTTTTATTGCTTAGTTATTCCTGTCACCTGGAAACAATTGTAAATTAGGACCAGGTGCAGGGTACTTAAGAGAAACAGTTAGTTTGCTCAGGACTGCTGAGAAGAAGGAAGCAGAAAGGTGTACTCTGCGTCCTGGCAGTCGTGAGAGAAAGAAAGAAAAAGTGCTGTATTCAACCTGTGTGGTTGCTGTGTATTTTTAGTGGGGAAACAGCCTAGCTGTCCCACGTGTAGTCAGGGTGTTCCTGGGTGTGTTAGTTAGTGCTCGTACAGAGCTAGGTATTTATTTTGTGTTTGGGTATTTTGTGTTCGTGATTGGTTTTGTTTTTGTTCATTGATTCGTTATTAAAAATTAGCGCAAAAGCGCTCTCAAACTCTCCATCTGTGTCTGGTCGGTATTTTAAAGGGCAAAACGAACCCGAGTCGCAAGGCTCGTTTACAATATATATATATATATATATATATATGCGCCACAGATCCAATTACAGCATTAAATGTCAGTATTGTTGTAGAGAAAGGGACTCATGTGGATTTTGATTAACAATGTTTTTAATATAGAAATAAATTGGGTAGAAGGACTAAAAACAAATTGCAATCTGTGTTAATTAAGGAAGTTGGTCTATACGTCTACGCTTAGGTGTGACAGTGACATGTTTAATGGACCATCCTTCTGAAAATAATATCATTCAAATTGAAGATGAAACATGAATCAAGTTTATCACTGTATGACATAAAAGGGCTAAAATATCAAAGTATTCGACAATGTGATACAAATATATTATTAAACCGTAAAAGCGAAAAAAAAGTGGTGGCATGCTCAATGTTATATTAACACCGTTAGGAGTCAGTAAGTTTAAATCTGGTAATACAGTGATTATCTTTGATGAGGATATAGATGTTCTGGTCCAGTGGGAAGCAATCAAGTTTGTCAGGACTTCGACATAGAAAGAAGGAAAATAGAACAAAGGAAATAGAGGATTCAATCCGAAGTGAAATTAATTATTTATTTCTATACAGAGTTCATTATCATATTTAGTATTTAATTAATGCAATACAGTAATGCATTTCAAACTCACTTGTAGATAGCTTCTGACCAGAACATTAAACAGGGCTAGGTATTGCACTGGGTTAATTCACTAGCCAGCTCAGGTCACACAAGTATTATGTGTTTGGTGGTCTCAACTTACATACACTGAATCACATGCATTGAAGCACTTCTTTACAGACATTGGCTATGCTTACAACAACTTTTGATATTCAGAATGGAACGTTCTTTTTCTACAATGTCGATGATGTAACCAAACCTTTAACACACTATATATTGTATACAGTGTCCGTTTAGTTTGTTTTACATCGTTCCATGGGTCAAAATGCACCAAATCACAGGGACAAACTGAAAAGCATCATCTTCCTTATCTCCTGTAAAGCATCATCCCCTCTGAATATAATTCCTGCTCTAACATTTATGTCTAAATCTAACTTGGCTGGAATCACTGCCATGACTCAGAATTTACAGAGCACCCCAATCCGAATTTGTGAATCTAACTGAGCACAGAATCTAATTTATTATTATTATTATTATTTGTTTATTTAACATACGCCTTTATCCAAGGCGACTTCAGAGACTAGGGTGTGTGAACTATGCATCAGCTGCAGAGTCACTTACAACTACGTCTCACCCGAAAGATGGAGCACAAGGAGGTTAAGTGACTTGCTCACAATGAGTCAGTGGCTGAGCTGGGATTTGAACCGGGGACCTCCTGGTTACAAGCCCCTTTCTTTAACCACTGGACCACACAGCCTCCTATAATTTATAATCCTATATAAATCCTAGAATTTATAGACTCTAATGTATGTGTCTTTTAGGGAGCAAATCAAACAACCTCAAGGGCCCAAAATTGGCATTTGGGTTCTTATACTTGGCTCCTTTGTGGTATAGGTATAACCTATATCCCAAATGACTATCTCTTGAAATGGTTTAATTCTCATCAGTCAATTACTCTTTACTGGAATTTACATTTAGAAGATCAATTTAATTTAAATCTTGTAGATGGAACCTATAAAATCCCCACCTCAAAGAATGTTGGGGCCCTGCCAACCACAGTCTTGTGATAGCCTAATTAATCAGATAATCAACACTGCTCAGCATACCATTTACAACAGATTGAGGTAGAAATAAATAGGCAAAAGGGTCAGCAGATTTAGTACAGTCAAATCCCCTAAGGAATTTAAACAGCAGCCAATGTTCATAACATGTATTTCCATTATTCTTGTATGAAAATAAATACATAAATAAATACATTTTATTTTATATATATATATATAATATCAGTAAATATGGACTGGAGAGGAGGTGTATAGTGGGAAACTATGGCCCCCGAGGGAAGAACTCTAGTTACCAACAGGGGACTATAATGCTCGAAGCCGCATGCATCAACAGAAGGCCAGTTAAGTTACTTTTATTGTTAATGTTGTTTTTTGTCACATGTACATCCAAGTGTTTGAGAGGAGGTGGTTTTCCATCAGGTCCACTCAAAGACATGATTTGTGTGTGAGAACGTTGCCTACTCGGTGGGGGATGTTGTCTCTCTGTGGCTGGCCTCACGGAACTGATTTCAGGCCATGGGCTTCTCAGCCTCCCGATGCAGACTTCCGTCCCTATTCAGTGAAGCAGCTTTGTGTGCGTCTTTCTCTCTCTCCTGCCAAGCCCAGCAACCTGTCATTTTTACACAGACAGTTCCACTGCCACTTGCTCCCCTGGCAGCCTTATCAACAGACAGGTCATATGCATAAAATGAATGAACAACATATTATATAAACACTATCTTCACTTGTTTCTTTTAAACAGTTACTTAATATGTAATAGCGATTTTAAATAATCTACTAAATGAGTGCTATAAATTTGCTTCCTTTACTTAAACATTATAGTGATAGTTATGGTTTCAACTTTGTTTTTGTCAAACTTTTCAACCATTAATATCTCAGTCAAAACACATTGCTCAGGCTAAATAGACAAATTTTTTCAAATAATTTTTATGCTGAGTGACAGCAGCTGTAAGGACTCTCAGATCCTCCTCAGAAAACATTTCTTTTCTGTGTGCCAAGAGGACTTTGCTGTCCTTCCTCTGACATATTTTTTGGTTTGGTTTGATTTTCGTGCTCCACAAATCTCATACAGCGCCTCTCTCTTAAAATAACACTTGCAAAATCATTTACAGCATAAAAGAGGAGAGTCTGTTTTGTTATGCAGATTTCTACATATACAATATTAACTTTACCTATGGGATAAACCCATTATATACAGTGTGTACTTTTCTACAACCTTATTGTTTTAGTTTTACAAATCTTGATTGTATAGCTGCTCACACTGATGAAACTAATTTCACTGTGATTAAAACCTTAAACAAGCGTCAGTAAAAGATTATATTTTACTTGTTTGCATCAATTCATTAGAGGAACACACACATTGTAAAGAAAATAAATAACAAAGTAGTACCTGTATGTTTAGAAGAGAACATTCTTATTCCCCACCATGTATATACATTACTGTACCTACAATACTTCTAACAACTGTCCACTCAAAGGGCAGTGACCTAGAATCTGACATCCTCAAGAACTTGTGGAACGGATATTCACACTGAGTTTCATCACAATAACGAAAGTGGTTCCCAAGACATAGGTAAAAATATACACTGAAAGAAAAGGTTTTCTACATTGCTGTACACCTGTAACTGTAAAAGCAAGATGGCTACCGTCCGTTACTTTTAAATTCTGTGAGGCAGTGCAGTGATTTAGAGTATGTGACAAGGCTCCAAATGTCCGTATCCATCCAATATATGGACAGCTGGAACCTGGCTCAACCAATCACATTGCTTGTTTCACGTTCCATTGCCAGCCCTGGATATAATTAATCCCCACAGAAATCTGCAGAAAATTTCCTAAAATCTGCAATGAGAAGAGTGTTTTCTGCAAAATTCTGTGGCAATTACTTTTTAATGAAAAACAGTGTTGATGAGTATAAATAAATAAGAACAATTAAGTCACAATTAGTTAAATTCTTTTTTTTTTATTAAATCACATTACTAAAATCTGAAGAAAAAAACTCAGAACAAACATGTTTGCCATATTTTATGGAAATCAAAGAAGAAGAAAAAGAAAGCAAAGAGTTCACTTTCTTACAATAAAGCAAAGAGAGTTCACTTTTTTACAATAAGGCAAAGAGAGTTCACTTTTTTACAATAAAGCAAAGAGAGTTCACTTTTTTACAATAAAGCAAAGAGTTCACTTTTTTACAATAATGCAAAGAGTTCACTTTTTTACAATAAAGCAAAGAGTTCACTTTCTTACAATAAAGCAAAGAGAGTTCACTTTTTTAAAACTCTTACAGCACTGACTATTGGATGCCATTTTTTTAAAATATACATAAAACATAACCATTCTTAAATAATTTAAATACAGTTATGGCCAAAACATGACTATATTTAATCACATTAATAATAATAACATTGACCGTGGATAATTGCAAAGCATATGACATGGTTTATTTAGATTTCCAAAAAGCTTTTGACAGAGTCCCACATAAAAGATTAATTCTCAAAATGAATGCAGTAGGGATTCAAGGAAATGCATGCACATGGATCAGGGAGTGGTTAATATGTAGAAAACAGAAAGTACTGATTAGAGGAGAAACTTCGAAATGGAGCGAGGTAACCAGTGGAGTACCACAGGGATCAGTATTAGGTCCTCTGCTATACCAAATCTACATTTATGATTTAGATTCTGGTATAGTAAGCAAACTTGTTAAATTTGCAGACGACACAAAAATAGGAGGAGTGGCAAACACTGATGCAGCAGCAAAGGTCATCCAAAATGATCTAGACAGCATTCAGAACTGGGCAGACACATGGCAAATTACATTTAATAGAGAAAAGTGTAAGGTACTGCACACAGGCAATACAAATGTGCATTATAAATACCATTTGGGAAATACTGAAATTGAAAAAAGGAATCTATGAAAAAGACCTAGGAGTTTATATTGACTCAGAAATGTCTTCATCTAGACAATGTGGGGAAGCTATAAAAAAGGTCAACAAGATGCTCGGATATATAGTGAAAAGTGTTGAATTTAAATCAAGGGAAGTAATATTAAAACTTTACAATGCATTAGTAAGACCTCATCTAGAATACTGTGTTCAGTTCTGGTCACCTCGCTACAAAAAGGATATTGCTGCTCTAGAAAGAGTGCAAAGAAGAGTGACCAGAATTATTCCGGGTTTAAAACGCATGTCATATGAAGACAGGCTAAAAAAACTAAATCTATTCAGTCTTGAACAAACAAGACTACGCGGAGATCTGATTCAAGCATTCAAAATTCTAAAAGGTATAGACTATGTCAACACAAGGGACTTTTTCGACATGAAAATAGAAACAAGGACCAGGGGTCACAAGTGGAGATTAGATAAAGGGGTATTCAGAACAGAAAATAGGAGGCACGTTTTTACACAGAGAATCGTGGTAATCTGGTACCAATTCCCCAGTAATGTTGTTGAAGCTGACACCCTGGGATCCTTCAAGAAGCTGCTTGATGAGATTCTGTGATCAATAAGCTACTAACAACCAAACGAGCAAGATGGGCCGAATGGCCTCCTCTCGCTTGTAAACTTTCTTATGTTCTTATTTGCCTTGCAGAGTAAAATTGTAGTGGTGCACTGGAATTCAAATTAGCATTGGTACATTTTACAAATGCAATTTTGTACAAATGTAACAGGGTATTTTTTAGAAACATGTGTTGTTCACCAAAATGTTGTAATTTTAAAACTTATCCACATCTATACAGCACATAGAAATAGTTTGGAAGCTGTGACAAGCACTTGGAAACAGTGGCAGCTGATAAACTAGATTTTTTGTTTCTTTGACCAAGGCCACAATGTGAAAGTGCTACAATCACATACCACAAAACAAACAGGAAAGTAATGATTTAAAAAAAAAAAAAGTGGATTTGTCATCCCAAGTAATTGGATTATATCTAATATAGTTAGCCGCACCCTTCCTTTTTGAGCATTCATGTTACTACACCATGTACAAAAAACGTGTGTATTTCCATATACAATTAGAATGACATCGTTCAGGGCCTGAAACATAGGGAGTACAAGCAAGGTCCTAATTGTTTTTCTGACCTTTCACATAGGAATAACAGAACAATGCTTCACTTCGAACTAAACTATGAAATCCTTTTGTAAAATAATAATAATAATAATAATAATAATAATAATAATAATAATAATAATAATAATAATAATAATAATCATCATCTTATCTTATTTCATTCTTCAGTAGCCACTGTGTCTATCCATGGTCGTTGTCATGGTCTTCTGCCATTTTAACAGACGCTATGACGGTGAGTTATTGGAAATACTGGACTTGCATTTTGCATTTGTGCCCTATCTTTTGCCGTTATATTTGGTGCTAATTTAGATTTGTTTCCGGAGCTCACCAATGGCTGAACTAAAGCTTGCACTGGAACCCCGCCACACTTCTCTCTATACAAATAGCATGTATGTGCTCTAGTGACATGTACAGTGATAGTAGGGAGCAAATGTTTGAGTTTTTGCTTTTTTTGCAAAAAATTGAAAATTCTGCGAGAGCAAATTCCGTGATTTTTTCCACAATAGCGGAATCCTGGAGGGACTAATATATATAATTACATACAAACAGAAGTTCAACAACAGTTCTGTTACTTTTAGTACAAGAAGACTGTTCTGTGGGATAAATATAATTAGATTTAATATGTTCATATTAAAAACATAAATTAAAATGAAATACAGTAAAAGCTTGGTCATCCGAATAACTTGGGGGACATAGAAATAGTTAGTAGAAATGAACATTCGGTTGAACGCAAGTTTACAAAAAAAACAACAATACATGTACATATATTGCACTCTAAAGGTTTATTTAAACATTAACATTCTCTCATAGCCCCAAACACTGTGTTTCCTTAGTGTTACACTGAAGTGTTTTCTGACGAACAGTTTTTCCCCTGCTAAGCAAAGCTGCCCGATGCCGTGTCTTTAAAAAGAAAATCTGTACAGCCATCCATCACTAGCTTTAAAACGTGTCCTCTGGATGTAGTCGACTATGGAATTTCAATGCTTTCTCTTTAAGCACTGGTCCTGAAATCAGAGTACCCCTTTTCCTGTCTTGCATGAACCACATGTACAAGCTTTTTCTCTCGCGTTGTCTTGACAGTCGCAGAGTTCTCGCAGTGCTGTGGCGATGCTTGATTCCATGGTACGCGAGAATTTCTATTTTGTGTTTTACAGTTTTTGTGTCAGTAATGGCTGACTTTCCCACGCCATACTTTACCAAGTTGAACAGCACGTTCAATCTTTTCCAGCCATTCAATACCTTTTCAGCTAGAGTAAGCACTGTCCTTTTTAGTTTTTAAGCTATTTTGAATAGGGACACGCTTGCAGTGTGGTTAATAAGGTGATTCGGATCAAAGGGGTTTGAAGTAATGGGTTTCTGCTGTATATATGACTATTGGCATTTTCTATTGATCAATTAATCACACCTTTTAATCTGACATGTTCTGTTGAGCTGTACTTACCATTTGCATTTCCTTCATGTCTAAAATAAAAATACATCAAGAGCATACAGTATATATTACTGTAAATAGTCAGCTGTACTACAATCTAGAATATTGTATTTAACAGACAGTTTTTTTTTTATAACATAAGCTTTCTAGTGCTACTGTGAGGAGACTTGGTGAACGCAATAGCTAACTACATCGAGAGTAGCAACTTCTCGCTCTCATCATATTATTAAGGCAGGACTAAATAAGACCAAGTTTTTGTAGAGTAGTTCAAATTAACATTACACTTAAAATGTAAGGCTGTAGTTAATGCATACTCCATTAGTTCTCGTTAAAGTATATACTGTATTTATTGGGTTATAGGGTTTCCGCACATAGGGGCTGATGTAAGGATAGGTGCAGTGCAAACAATTGCAGCTGCAAAATCCAAATTGACTAGCGGCCAGGCAATTATTTTGCACTGTGGCCTGTGTAAGCTTAAGAGCAATGCACATTACTCAACACGCACAAATAATGATCTGCAATCATGATAATGAGGGTCGCAATTTTAGCAGCTGCACTTACAGCCCAGAGGTGAGGCGAGTTTGGAGCACAGAGAGCCGCTGTATGAGATTTGTGGAGCACGAAAATCAAACCAAACCAAAAAATGGCAGCAAAGTCCTCTTGGTGTACAGAAAAGAAAAGTTTTCTGAGGGTGAGCTGAAAGTCCTTACGGCTGTGGTCACTAAGCATGAAATTGATTTATTTGGAAAAGTCTCAGCCGACATCAGTTATGTTACCAAAGAGAGTGTGTGTGTGTGTGTGTGTGTGCGTGCGTGTGTTTCATTCTAAGATGTTTTGGTGGTTATTTACATGGTTATTGTTTTTTGTGATTACTATACATAAAATGACTTATTGACCCATTAACTCGCAAAATTACATATTAATGACACATAGCTCAACACATATTTTTGCTTATCATTTCTGTGAAAAAATAAATATATAAAATAAAAATGCTATTTTTAATAAATATTTGTTCCCCTCCCAAACAATTTCTATCTCTCAAAAACCTTACCAAAAAAGTTGTAACAATAATCCCAGCCTGCTGTACACCACCCTACAATAAGGGAAGGGTGTGTTTATTGAAGATGTTTCTGTTCCTCATCGGTTGTGGGGAAAGCGTTAGCCCTAAGTATGTCCATGCAGTTCACTAAAATAAGCACTCCTGTGAGCTGTCTCCAATGCCTGGTGATGGGGCTTTTCATTTTGTCTAATGCCAAGTGCAGATCCTGTAACACATCCCTGTATCCATCTCCATAATGTGAGCTCCATGTATATATAAAGTCGTAAGCAGGTTTCCACATTGCCTATGAAGAAAAGAATAATACATACAGTAAGGCACCTGGAATCTGTTCATGTTTTAAAGAAAGGGCCGTATAAGAGCACTATTAAATGACTGTGTTACATCAAAATAACAGCCTTGCAGTCTGTCAAATACACATACAGTACAGCTCTAGCAAGACTTGGTGACATGTACTGTACTTTCACTGACAGTTTCAACATTTCCAAGCCATTGCTGTTCTTCCTGCACCAAATTGAACATACTCAGACTACATACATAAAGGAGCAGACTAACCTCAGTGCCAACTTCTCCATTCTTCCCCTTGTGAGGTGCTTCGTAACCATCAATCTGAGCTTTTGTTAGTCTTGATGCTTTTTCAGCAAGCTCCCTCCATCGGATTCCAAGCTCTACAGCAGTTGTCAGGATGACTGTGTTTTGAGTAAGACGCGCAACAAGTCCTTGACAATCTATCTTTAAAAGTGCCTATAAGACACAACACAAAGAGATGTTTTGCAATATAACATTGCTTGCAGATGTATAAACTGTAAAATATTTCATAACAAAAAATAATAACATGTATGCAGACAGAAAACAAATAAGGAGAGAAACTAAATATGGAGATTTAATGTGATTTTCTTGAGAAGTATAACACAAGACTGTATCCAGTACCATTGTCCCACACCTCTCCTAAGCACTCAGGATTTAACCTAAGGTATGGAAATCTTAAATCTTAAAGTTTAGTTAACATTTTTCAGTATTGTACATTTAATGTGTTGCAAAATTGTGACACTGTGCATGTATTAAAGTACTATGACACTTACGATGAATTTTGAGTCTTCAGAAAAAAACAATATATTAAACATGAGCTACAGTACTTACAGTTAGAAGCTCATGCTGGAATTTCCTCTTGAATTTATCTGAATGACAGTCTTCTTTCAACTTCTCTAGAACGCAAGCCACTTTGTCTGCTTCACTTTGTGCCTGGGTTCTGCTAATGTCTTCAAGCGACAAACAAGGGTACCCGAGTGCTTCAGCAAAGGCCTTCCAGCTAGGGATTTGCTCAGTACACAGAGACTGGATTGCAGAGTACATATATGTCAGCTTCTTAAATGGAAGTACGATTTGATCAAGGAGAACTTTGGTACCGAGTGTCACGTCAGTAAAGTCAATGACTTGATCTTTTGAAATTACCTTGACATTTTTACAATGCACAAGACCAACCTTCCCTCGCAGAAATCCAATGTACCACTCTTTCACTTTGGTTAGTCCTATTGCTTTCACCTTTTCTAACCCAAGAAGTGCAATTGTATCTCCTTTGAAATACTCCAATAAGTATTCAATCTTTGGCTGCCTAAGCACAGATTTCAAGGCAATCCCATAGCGTGATATATTAACTGTCCTATCCTGAAACTTAGGGCATTTTAAAACTGTTATCTCAGGTATAGGAGCAGATCGTCCAACCTCTTTTCGTCTCTGAAAGCGTCTCTGCTGGTATTTGTCAGCAGATTTTGGTGTAGCACCAGGGGTTTTCACACTGAACTGCACCAAAACTTCATGGTTTAAATTTTTTACTTGGACGGCCAGGTTAAAGGAGCCATGTTCTCCTGTGCCAGCCATAGACAACGGAAACTGGGGACGAAGCACTCTGCCCATTTTTAACTGCACAAGTTTTATCTGTTTAATTTGTTCTGTGGCTTTGACTTCAAATTTAGAATCAAGTGGAAAAGCTTCAATCTGCAAATCTTGGAGTTTTTGAAGATGGAACTGATTCTTCCCCCAAAGCTGCAGCACAACTGGTGGCAAATTTCTGTGAGCCTTTTTCATGTCAGAGACGGCAAGTTTTTCCGGTGTTTGATTATGACTGAAAACTGCACATACTGCTGTAAAAGATGGGTGGATGTGCTTTGGACCATAAACTCCAATTGTGATTTGTTTAGAGATGTAATCCCAAACTGACAAAGCTGGAGGCTGAAGGCATGTTGCTTTTGCTGCTGCAATAATATACATACATGGGCTTAATGTTTCCAACTTCACTTGCAATGTGTCTTTATAAATGTAACAGTTCTGCATCTTTTCATAGGGTCCTTCTTTTTTTTGGCCACACAGACAGACAATGTCAGTCATGACTTGGCTCAATGGGTCATTCCTGATCTCAGCAGCAATTTTCATCTCTAATGAAATACATTCCTTTGTTCTGAGGTTGCTGACTCTGACTTCCAATAGCGGGCTCACTGTTGTTGAATAATCATTGTTTAGTCCTTGCGGTGGATCAAGAACAGCCTTTAAGGAAATTTCCTGAGTTTCTCCTGGTGCAACATGCCCTAGAGGTATATGGGCGCAGATATCAGAGTCAGGTAACTGTACAGACCCTCCATTATGATCAACCTTACAGACTACATGTGTCTCTGCAGCCTGGGTCTGAGCCCAACCAGGGCTCTGACTTATCATGCCCAAATCAAGGCATGATCTAGTGAGCTGCCTGTGGCTCAGCCACGCCATTTTGTATGCTTCTTTGTCATTCTGAAGCCACTTAAAATCTGGAGTCAAAAACTGGCTTGCAGCAATGTTGCTTTTTTTAGGGGTTTCTTTTTCGTTTCGGATATCCAAGAGATCAGAAGTGCTTTTGCACCTTCCGGACTTTGAGTTGGCTGTTTGAAAATTCAGCAGATGATTGACATCCATTTCATCAGACGAAGAGCCGATTGACTCTGTTTTGTCATCACCAAATATTGCAAAGGGATCCTCTTTCAATATAGACACATGTGCATTTGCTTTCTCATTTTCACTTGAATGGACAATATCATCCAGGAACGGGTTTGAGCCTGACAGTCCTTTCCAAAATGGGTTGGAGCTCTGGGTGGCAGGTTTATCATCGGCCTTTAAAATAAGCCAGTCTAAATAATTTCCTGCCTGAGACCCATCAATATTACTTCCTGTGGGAAAAAAAGTGTGTACTTTAAGAATACTGCTTCACTGATTACTTCAAGTGAAAAATGTATACAAACAATGTATTTAATGAATGTAAATAGATATGATATGAAAAGATATGAAAAAACTGAAAATTATACAAGTCAAAGAAAATCCTATTCAACAGTCATGATAGGTTCTATTTGTATTTTAAATATTTCATGATGGCACCCTTTGATCTTTTGATTGATTATTCTACAAATCTTCCTAACAGCACTCGAAAAAGTCAATTATTTTTTACCGACTCAACACTTATCATTGTTTATCCCTTACTTAACTACAGAACAAGCCATTACTGATTATCCTATTCATTGCAGATTTTGACTACAGCTGTTACCTGTAGGGATTAAATTGTATATTTTTTGTGAAAGGAAAATACACCAGTAATGTTAAGACTTCAGAGTTTTTAATTTGACCTCTAGCCTCAATGTAGGTAAAGCCTTGTTTACTGAGGTTATGGGTCCAAAGCAAGAAATACTGCTAGAGATGTTTTAACACAAACTGTATCATATGAGACTTCAATTAGTCAGTACTGGGGATTTAATTAAATGAAAGTCCATGCAATAGTTAAGAGAATATACCTTTCAAAATGTTGTTGTTGAAGGGTCCTTCATCATCCAAATCAATCAATGTCCCTTCAGATCTGGTCCGGGCCAAACCTCCAGTGCGAAATGAATGTGGTCTAACAGCTGCCATTGTTACACCTGTAAAATTAACATGCAGTACTGTGACATGCTGCCAGGCACTTTAGCACTCCACAGCATTGTAGGTCTTTGAGTACTTGTATGTAGTTTGTCTTACCTGCCAATCTGCTGGTAATGCATTTCAGATATTCAGATTTTTATTTAGAGGTGCCCTCAAGACTGAAGGAAGTACTCAATGCTGTACTTTTGCTTCACAATAACCAAAACACTTTTTATCATAAACCAGAATGCAGAACAATCACTTTCACATTTTATGCTACTTTAAGGTGTCCATCAAGATATGATGGAATTTTACGCAGGCAGAGACCGCATAGCAGCAGGGGCAGGGGGGCTTGGCCCGTGTGTGTGTGTGCCTTTATTTTACAGCAAGACGTTACAGTAACACGTCAAAGTAGAAAAATATCACAGGAGTAAAAAATACGTTGTGTAGGTCTTACTTTACCCCAGTGAATTAACTACAAAAAAATGGATGCCAAATTCAAGTTAAACATTGTTCTGTTTATTCCTGAAATAAATAGTACATAAAGTTGACACCGCATTTCATAGATCACGTTTATGCAGAATTCTGTGTTATATACACAGGACATTTTAATAAAAAGCAAAAAAAATAACAGCAGTGCGTTTCCCAGATGTAAAAGACAACAGAACCCCCTTTCATCCCTATTCAATAATTTCGTTCACATTACGAAGTAGTTTTATGCAATGCAACGTGTAAAAATGGTTCCACTGCTCCCTGCATCTTTAAAAAAAAAAAAAAAAAAAAAGCAGCTGAGGTCTTAGCAGCCCATGTAGCACTGTGCATGTCCCAGGTATGAGAGTGACTCAGTAATCTGTATCAGAGCATCTTCCCTGTTGACATTCAGCCAAGAATTTGGACAAGTAAAACACATGCTCAAAAATCATGTTTATAAGACCATGGATGAGGCCTGCAGGGCTTTTATTGAGAATTATTACAACATCTTTCCTGCTTTCGCAAAACTTGCAGCAATTGCAGTTACGACACCTGCATCTTGTGTACCAGAAGAACTGGGTTTTAGCTGTCAGAATAGAGTGCAGACCAGCAAACACTCTCGTTTACATGAGTATCATCTAATCAATGGAAGCACCTGAGAATTATTAAGACTTTGATTTAGAAAGAGCACAGGTAATTTTTTGACTGGGTGCTAAAAGGAACATTTAAAGAACTTTTAAAAAGCAAAACTGTTATGATGTTGATAGCTACCCGCAGAGACATTGGTACATGTTCTACAACTGATTTTTACGTCGTGAACGGGGGATTTTCATGGTAAGCTTGTCTTTGTCTATTTCAACTACATCATAGGGTTAGGGTTAGGGTTAGGGTTAAATTAGGGTATTTATACTGTGTACTGCTTTGCATGTTAACTTCATTAATCTGAATTAGTTACATTGGAAAATAATAAAACTATGTTGATGCAATATGCAGATGTTATGGCTGAAAACGCAGGTTTTGAGATGGTATGCTTTTTACAAATGCACCTTTTTAAAGGCTAGCGCGACCTCTGCCGCATTTTATTTTTTTACTTATTTTTAATTCCTTGCCATTACCGTTTCTTCACAGTAAACAGTGGCCATCGACACATTTTCATAAAGTAGTAACATGAGGTTTACTTGTGCCTTATTTTAGCTGAAGAAAACCAAACAAAAACTGAAATTGAACTTCAAACACTTCAAATAAAACAAACGTGGAAATGGTGTTGTCAAATAATGGGGAAAAAGACTCACCGTTTCAGAACAATGTGCTTGCCTTTTTTCTGTCATGAGATTCTCATTTGCGCTAAAGCAGCACAACGCTTTTTTGACCCAGATAGCTTGCCATACAGAGCACTATGCTTGCACGCGCATAATCTGGTTTGTTTACTTTTTTCTGTCTAAAACTTTTAAAATAGAAGCTCATGTGCTGCTGTGTTGATCCTGTTTTTATATATCTTATATATATATATATCTTATATTTATATTTATATATATATATATATATATATATATATATATAATTAATCTTGCATATCACACAGAGTTCTTTTTCATTTGCCATGTTTGTGTAGCGCAACTTTTGGCGAGGCGATAAGTGTAAGGTATTTTTGTAATTTCAAGCAAATACGAACATCTGAATTTTGTATCCAAATACATGTCAAAAAATATTTGTTCGAATATTCGAATTGTCCCAGCACTAATTATCTGTGATAAAAAATCATCCAAAAACACAGCCTAACTTAAGCAGTGAGCAGTAACATCACAGTGCGAGTCGGTCTTCCAATTAATGCTACAGTACCACATTATCTGCACAATACACAACAGAGTACCATCATTTTTGCTGTATTCTGAATAAAATAACACATCAAATAGCAACCTGAATACACAGACCAACATGGAACATTGTACTACTATTATGGCTTCCGGTAGACTTTTGCGGTATCATTTTGTAGTTTTTTTGATTACATGATGTTAAACAAAAGCTTTAAATTATGTTCATATAGTTTTTTTTTCTAGGTGATGCAAAGCTTTTGGCCCCAGCTGGAGTATATTTTTAATTTTCCACCATAACTAAAGGTCATTACGTGGGTGCAACTTGCAATGACATTCAATACTGTACTGTGGCTGAAAGTGAGAAGTGTCAGCAAAAAAGT
This sequence comes from Acipenser ruthenus, assembly GCF_902713425.1. NCBI lineage: Eukaryota > Metazoa > Chordata > Actinopteri > Acipenseriformes > Acipenseridae > Acipenser > Acipenser ruthenus. The sequence goes on from NC_081191.1 coordinate 8,060,256, forward strand.
GATTTATACTCTGTTCATACTTACAACAACAGGTTAAGGTTGGGAAATATTTTACCAACTATGTCACAATGACATGCCGGCTTTTCTGACTCAGAATGTATGCTCAGGAAATTGTTATTTTGCCCTTTGATAATAATAAGTCAAGTCATTTGTTTTTCATTTCTGTAAAATAACAATCTAGTACTACTGCCCTCTATGGTCCTTTTATTATTATTATTATTATTATTATGGTGTCAGTATTCAGTCTTAAGAACTGGTTGCCAAATGTTTTTTTTTTAATACCTGGTTTGGATCACTGATGGTCGTAAAGTCAAAATTATGGTTATAACTTCTGACACTTAAAATACAATATAACAGGTTTTCTTTTGTGGCTTTTGAAAATGATGCTGTTTGTATGTTATCTTCAGATGTTATATGCAGCAGTCCAGATAAGATGCATACCTGCTGTTTTTACGCATTAAGGGGTTTCTTCTGACTTGGTTTACTCGCTGGAAGAAATACAACACCATATATGGTCATGTAAGCCCTTCTTCAGCGTGTAAATTGTGCATAAACCAAGTCAGAATAGATCCCTAAAAGATCGTAAATACGCACCAAATTTAATGCGTAAAAATGTGCATAGCCTCACCTAAAACTTCCACTAACAACTACATCTCCCAGAATACAATGTCTTTAGTTACTAGCAAACTGTACACAGACAAACCAACCCAACACACATTATCCAATCTCTGGCTAGCCCTGTTGTCTTTGCAGACAATCACAGTAAGAATAAGAAAAAATAAAAGCTACAGTTAGTGTGATACCTCGAAAAAAAAATGTGCTGAGACGATAATGAACCTTATAAAACACACACGTGGTTGTACGGTCGTTCAAAGTAACATTGCAGTTAAAATGGCTCTTTTTTATTTCCTACCCAATTACCATTAAAGACTGCACAGTATGTATCGAGATTACTCGTGACTTCAAGGTAATGTTGCATTTTATCCCCTGAAAATACATTTTACTCTTTCAGTGTTAAAATTAGAGGGTAAATTACTCCCTGACCCAAAACCTTATCTGGAGCACTGATTATAGGGGTTCATTTTAACTGGGTCAGCATGTGTTTACACCTGCCCATAGTGTTATCTGATTGAATGGGTCAAACATATAGATTGATGTAGCTACCCTTATAAGTTTACCATAGTAAATGCGTATGGTTATTTGACTGTGGTAAATCACATTTTTTAAACTCAATTTACCATGCTTAGATAATAAAAACAAGTATATCTGCAGTATAACTAGGGCTTCTGTTTTTCCGTTTTTTATTAATTACATTTTTCGGTGCTTATTTTGAGCTATTTTCCAGTAATATGTCATTTTTTCTTTCAGGGCTTTCGCTTTTTATATAATATATGAAATTATTGTTTCGGTTACTTTCGCTTGTTTCGGTCACAATATGTATAGTAACTCCACAATACTTGCACGCTTCAATTGTAGGGGAGACCGGGGACAGTTGTAACACAGGTCATTTGTAACACCTTGAACTTCTCCAATCTGAAACAAGCTAGAGTGATGAAACTCACTCTGTACATGCTTTAAGTACCCTGCCTCCTCTAGAAAAGAAACTACCTGTGCTTAAAGCTTAAGATTTTATCTACAAAAAATGATTTTTGAGGTTGGTAAGTACATTTTTTCACCAACTTTATTTTTGTGATATATTCCTGAGTTACCCACTTCATGAATCCAAACCTACATTGATTGTTGTTAGTTTTGATGTTTCTTGCCAGAACATGAAGTTTAATAATGACTCCCAGTTGTAAGTGGTGTTACAATTGACCCCATACAACACTAGCTCATTTTTTTATTCATTAAAGTCACTGCGATCTGTCAAAATCATTTGATATTTGCCATGTAACATTGTCCAGATTTTGTAAGGCCAGAAAGACGTTGGCTGAGGAAGGATCTAGTAAACTACCTCATAGGCTGCTGCAATGCAGCTCCAGTCTTCACTGAGGAGCAGGGGGGGGGGGGGGGGGGGGCGAGGGAAACAGAATATCTACTGAAGGCTGCAGATTTGTATTACGGACTGAGTTCCAGTAAGCAGGATCATAAATTGCGCATTGTGTAACACAATGCTGGACTTAGTTAATAGTTGATATCGACAACACAAGTGTTGAGAAAACTGTCTGTGTTCACGGCCCTTTTCATTTATTCCTATTAAATAGCGAAAAGTGGATCTGAAACTATCTTAAAAGAGGTGTCTTAAATAAGAATGATAGTAATTGCGTGTGTGTATACAGCCTCCCAACACATTGTTGGACATTGTTTGAGTTTAATAAATATATATCTTATTGAATAAAGACATCCCTTTTTTAGTTAAATAAAACTTGTTATTTATTTGTTATTCTTTACAAAGTGTTACATTTGACCCCGACCACTGTTACAACTGCTCCCAGGCATGGGGTCAATTGAAACACCGGACTCCTTGCATTTGAAGTAATATTGCTGTCTTTATACTAGCTCTACAAACATAAAAACGGTGAGAATTTGTAACAAACAGATGTAAGTTGTTTGTATAAAAAAATGGCAAAACCAGCTCAAATGGTTTCTGAGTAATGATGCGAAATGTGAAAACTGTTACAACTGTCCCCGGTCTCCCCTACTGTTTTTAATTTGCTGTCTTCCAGCAGTGTGGAGTAGTGGTTAGGGCTCTGGACTCTTGACCAGAGGGTTGTGGGTTCAATCCCCAGTGGGGGACACTGCTGTTGTACCTTTGAGCAAGGTACTTTACCTAGATTGCTCCAGTAAAAACCTAACTGTATAAATGGGTAATTGTATGTAAAAATAATGTGATATCTGTATAATGTGAAATAATGTATAATGTGAAATCTTGTAACAATTGTAAGTGGCCCTGGATAAGGGCGTCTGCTAAGAAATAAATAATAATAATAATAATAAATCCTTATGGTCACGGGCATATTCTTCTGGGGTTTTTATGTTTAGGCATTTTTTTACATTTCACCACAATTTGCAGTTCTGTTTTAAATTCCACGATAAATACTACCTGTGGTACTGTAATATAGCTTTAGATCTCGTGAGCAAGAACATCTTGTTTTAAATCTCACACGCGTGTTACAATCCTCCAATAGAAATGTAGGAATTTGCTGCCATTCGGTAGTTGGGGTGGGTTTAAAGTATTCAGAACAAATCAATGTGAGATGCAAGTCAGGAAGGAGGGACATCGCCCAACTACACTTGGACATTTTGTATTTATTTTTTTCAAAGAAAAAGGGGTCAAGTCAACGTGAATTGAGTAACCATTTCCTGTGTTTTTTCGATGTTTAATGGATTTGTATTGAGGGCGTTTTATAGTTTAACGGTTAAAAATGAAAATCAGAAGCCTTAAGTATAACATATATATCCCCATGAAAACATCTGTGTTTGATGTACACAGAACATAAATTTCATTATTGTCAATTTATTGTATTTATGAGTGTCCTTACCATCATAATCCAATTGGTTGAGCTAGATGTAAAATGTCTAGATAGTCCACACTACAGTATAGCAAGGTCTACAGTAGAACCTTTAATGATAATCTTTGCTTCATTTAGCAAACCACATCATGAATAACTACAGCGACACAGCTTAAATTGTGTAGGGACATTAGAAACTGCAGAATTACCTGTTGAAGCTGATACAAATCCCACATGTGTGTTTCTGTCAAGAGCCACTGTGAAACACTGTAAAATAATGTCTAAATAATGATTTAGCAAAACTGCCCCTGTGCTAGCATAAAGTCAATACCTCCATACTGACCATGTCATTATAAAAATGATCCCCATTAAATCACTAGTTAACTTGTAACTAACTTGTAAAAAAAAAAGTAAACAGTGTCTAGACTGTATAATCTGTGTCACCCAGTAAAGTCCTGCGCATGTCCAATTTTTACACACCGTCTTCTTACCTGCAGCCCGACCCGAACCTGCATTTGTCCTTTACCTACTGCCTGCGTCAACTCTCACGCCTTCTCCACAGATTGAGTTTATACAATAGGCTATACAGCGTGGTATCTTCCTCTAATAGTCTGGATATATTTTAACATTGTAACATATTGACTTACTTACTTTACTATAAAACACCTCTCTATTCTTTTGGTGCCACCAGTTGAAAGGTCTGCTTTCGCAGAGATGTGGCTGTCCTTCACAAAAACATAATGACAAGCAACAAATCCAGTCACATGTTCATTATTTTCATTGGCTATGACTCCAAAATAATTCAAACTTCTGATTTACTTCTCGTACTATCCACTACATGATATTTAGCTTGCGCTATCTTTTGTTTCACCTCGTTCACAAACATTTACCTTCTAATACGTTATTTGTGTAATGGTTACAGATGAGTACGCTGAAAGGACAGAAAACGTTTTTGGTGATTCAAATTCAGACCCGAAAATTACATTTTGGTGTACGTTTGTAACACACACACGCGTTCCCCTTACAATACACGTAACATAAAAGATAGACAAGACAAACGTCACATACAATAAGTACTGCAACGATACAATTGTCCGGGTCGTTACAATATATATAATCGCTTTTTTATATGCAGCACACTTTCTTTTTATCTGGCCCCATTACTATGTAAGATAACAAACACATGTATACAATAGATAGTGTTTAAAAGTTACTGAAACAATGTCGTGGAATTCTGCAAAGCTGTATTTATGTAAAGAAAAGCAAAGTTTCTGTGTAATTTGTGTTTAATCAATGGAGCCATTTGTAATGGGGTTTGCCACACCACTGCACAAAAACAGGTCAGTCTTGTTTGAGCGTAAACAGCCCTATGACTGTGCCTGCACTGTTTTAAATGAGTAAGACAAAAAAAATGTAGATGGTTATTTTCACGGTTCGCAGTAATCCGTGGAACCGAATTAATTTTTGTATCCTACAACCAGGTACTGACAGCTGTGTAGGCTTAATACAAATCAAAACAACTACAAAAATGCGTTTTATTCTTTATTCCTAGAGTTAGTATTATTGTCGCTAGCACCGGTTATGCAAATAACGAAAAGTAAAAACGCACATTTTACAGCATAAACTGCTGTACGTGTTTTAGGGTTATATAAACTTATTGTACACTATACTAGCAATACTTAGTTTGAGTCTGACAAGCTACCAGACAATAAATAAATAAATAAATAAATAAATAAATAAATAATCACTTCTAGGTATACTTTTCTTCAGTTTTTAAGACAATGCTTTGCAAACGTTTCTACATTATGCAGCATTTATCTCGCAAAACTATTTACAAAACAACAATTTTATAGTCTTTTCTAGAATAATACAATTAAAACAAACCACTTTGGCCGTGCACATTTTCTGTACTGAGTATGGTATATTAAACGCAAAAGACTCACCACATCCACAACCCACACAAAATGTTCTTAGAGTAAATCGCTGTACACTTTCAGCCAATACAATGTATTTGCAGCAACTTTCTACTGTATCCACAAGGAGTGTCAGGTAGCGAACACACCTTGTAACTCGATCCAGCATTCAGCAGAGTAGCTACTTGAGAGACGTCAGTGGAGCACTCTGGGATTAATAGTTTTGCAAAACATTGACGCTTTGTTTCAGTTCGTGCAACGACTGACAGCACAACTACAATACCCATATACCACCACGTCATGTTTACATGCATGGAAGTTGCAACACCTGAAACCGACAGGGTAAGAACTGGTTTCGGTGAACGTCACACGATGAGGTCTTTTTTTTTTTTTTTTTTGCTTGCTTATTAAATATAATACACACAGAAACAGTACATGTATGGCTATGTCCAAATTAATTTAAAATAGCAGTTATACAATAACAGATTTGTAAGAGTACTGTACTGTATTATTCTCTTGTACTGTGTAGGTTTGCCAGAGTAGGATATATTTTCAAGATTTAGAATATAAACAGGGCACTACATATTTTGATTGATGGAGGTACCCAATCACTGTTTACTTAAAAAAGGCAAACCATTACCCCAGTTTAAAGACATGTTATCAAATGAGCACTAGAAGGGACATCTACGTTAAATATAAATATCCCATTAAACCTTAGGATCCTAGACAATGCATTGTGTATTCTACACCGATACAATGTTATTCTTATTTTTGTTTTGGCATGAAAAGTTGGGAAGTTCTATAATTCAGAATGAATGGACTTTGTACTAAGTAGAAAATAAAACACTTTCAATGAGATGTTTGGTTCACAGCATTTGCGTCAGTTGGGAATTAATTACATTTCAACAAGTTACACATTGACAGCTTTCTTGATTAATATACCTGAGAAAGTAAGTGAGACCAAATTCTTTGTTTAACTAGGGAAGTCCTTAGCAAATGTGCATTTGTGGACACAAACCTGTTACAATATATTACAACGTCAATGATAGTATTGTTAGTAAAACCACACTCCCCTAAATTCCTGTACATTTTAGAAAGGCATTTTACCCATAAGAGTATGTGTGGTTTGGCAATTTTTAAACATACTCATTTGCCCTATTTATTACAATTAGTTTCCTGTTTTTTATTTATTTTTAAATCAGAGTTATTAGGGGTATTTTATGTGTGTTAGGCTCACATGCACCTGCTGATTGTAAACCCCAGGGAAAGCAAACTGAATCTTGACTGATGATACAAGCCATTTCTGGTATGCAAGTAAATCATGACAAAATGTGCCTGATAGATTATAACTAATCATGCCACCAAACTGAAATTATATTTATATGGGTTTGAATTGGTCTAGGTTAAGATGCAATAGCAGCATCAGCTCGGGCATGCAGATTACCCCATTCTATGAGGTGTTTTGTTTGTTATAGCTTTGTGACATGACCTTCTTGGCATGCCCTGTAGGGTATGACAGTTGTTATTTATTTATTTATTTATTTATTTATTTATTTATTTATTAGTAGACACCCTTATCCAGGGCAACTTACAGTTATTACAAAATATCACAATACAAAGTATCACCTTACAAAATATTATAGTACAGAAAATCACATTACAGTTAAGAAATTCATATAAGAACAAAGTAAAAAATACAGTAAATTATTTCATTTAAGAGCAAGTCCGACTAAGAGCAGTTAACTTATAGTAAAAATATTTGTTTAGATGAGTAAAGTCCATTAAGTGCACATAGTAAGTACGATAAATGGATAAGAACAATTTCAAATAAGAGCAGTTACCAAAAACGTGAATATGGATATCTAAGAGTAGAATCAAGTACAAGATACAGTGAATAGTTACAATTAAGAGCAGTAGTAGAATACAGCAAGGTATGGAGCAGTTCATATGAGTACAAGCTGATGCAAGTACTGGTACAATTGGGTGCCATATAGTCCAGTATAGTCAAGAGTTGTGAGGTTTACAGATGCTGTCTGAACAGGTGTGTCTTGAGGAGGAGCTGAAAGGATGTCAGGGACTGAGCAGTCCTGATATCCGTGGGTAGGTCATTCCACCACTGAGAGAGGCAAGTGTGGAGAAGGAGCGGGCTCTGAGGCGGGGGAGCGGAGCGGGGGTACAGCTAATCTGCCGGTGGCGGATTGGTTTGAGTGCCTTTGTTCTGTTATAACAGTGTGGTTTTCAGAACATTCTCAGGTAAAGGACGGAAATGTCTCAATGTGAATGGTTTAAATTATTTTAGCATACTATAATTAAATATCAAATATCTGCCAACCACATTTTTATAAACAGTATAATAGTTCTCAGAAGATATTCAAAACGCCATTAACATACAGTGTCCGGGCATTAAAACAACACATTCAGAAGAACCTTTTACCGATGTAAAAAGCTTTCAATTGTTCTCAAATGTAAAAGTTCCCAGACAGCATCTGTATAACAGCTGTGCTGAACTGCAGTCTTCCACCTCTGCATCTGCTGTTCCTGCCACTGGCCAGCCTTAATCACAACGCTACCCTACTACAGTCCCCAATAACTTTAAAGTGGTGATACAAAAATACATCTAATACAAATATGTATATTTAAAATGACTTCTACCACAACCTAGTCATAGTTGTGATGCAGTAAGGAAAATTGACTTGTTTAATGAGTCCAACGGGCTCCCATTTTAACAAAGTGTAGAAAGATAGAAACCTGACCTGAAGTCATTTCTGGGACAGAATGTGAATGTTTCATTGCTACTTGTTAGTTTATTATTTCTCAGGAAGCACGTTATTCAAGTTAACCATGTGCTTAGCTGGGAAATAAACATCAGATGTTTTATCTATAGACACGCAGAGCAAAGTATGTTATGCAAAAAACAAAGCAAAAAAAAGAATGTCTTTACTGTATAATGTTTGTTTGCTTGGTTGTTCAGTTGGTAACAATTTTCTACTTTATATATCAGGTAATGAACACAAACAATACCACAGAACATTTATGCAGTTATATGAAGTGAAAAAATGCATGAGCTGAATTGATGATTAAGTGGTAAAGACTGCTGGATGTTGTGTGTCAGGTAGAGTAAGTGTAGAGGTTGGCTTCTTGTGTGTACTAATTGTTAACAGGCTACTGTAAAAGACCATGCATCAGAGCAAATGATGAGTAACTTGTTACATCCAAATGGGTGAAATCTAACTTAATTTAATTAAATCGTTTTTGAAGTGATGACAACAAGGCATATTGAGATCTTTAGTACAGAAGATACTGTAAATCATATGATAAATAAAAAAGGGACATTAAATAATTACATAAAGATAAAATCTGCTAAAAATGAGTAAATGAATTGCCCTGAAGCGTTGGTGTGCTCATACATTGTACTGTATTAAATAACATTGACATTAGGAATTGCTTGTGATGTAGAGAGTCTGACCTGGCCCACGGCATAATGTGGAACAGAGGTCAGAGCATGGAATTGTGGCTTAGAAATAAGAGGAGAAACTGTACCATTGTAATCAAAAAATATGACATTGTTTTCTGAAGGACCAATAACCCTGGCATTATTAAACATGGCTAATTGGATACAGAGAAAGTAATTAAGGTCTTCAGATCATAACGATGAACTACAAAGCCATTTAAGTTATTTTTACATTTAATCTTTATGTTGTTGTTCTTAATCTGTGAAGTGTATATTGATTGTGAAAAGTAATTTGTAAATAATGTATATATTGCTGACAAGCTTGTCTTTGTGCAACGCTTGCACATTGGCCTGAATCAGGATACATTTTTACAATCAGCCATGGTGGGAAAAGCACACAATAGTTGATGATACTCTTATAAAAGTTTCCCACAGTAAAAGCATAGCAAAGTGTAATAAAGCATAGTGAAAGCATGGTAACGATGGTAAACCATGGTAAGCTGCAGAAACACAGCGTATAAACCTTTATAAGGGTAATTGTTAACATTTTACTTTAACTGAGTTATATTCGTTCCAAAATATTGCAAGTAGATAATCAAATAGTCATAGAGCCCTTTAAAAGTAAATTTTAAATAATATATATATATATATATATATATATATATATATATATATATATATATATATATATATATATATATTATCACTGGATCACTGATCGAATTTCTATTTATAAATGCATATAATAATTTATAGAATGTTGTCCTTCAACATGAAAGTGTTATTTGTGGTTACAGAATATAGCATAAAAAAGCATTCTATATATGTTCTGTATACAGTAATGTTTTCATATATTTCCTCTATTTTGTCTAGAAAAAATAAATAATATGATTCCTGAGGTCTTCACTGGCCCCTTGGTTGTCTTTGAGATGGTCAGTTTTTATGACAGTTTTACAATGCCTACTGTTTCCCATTATTAAGAAAATTGTATATTAAGGATTTCTAATAAACATATTTCACTATTACATAATTAGCTAACTATGAGAAAAAACTGCATTAATAATACATTATTTCCATTTCCATTCCATGTGCATTTGAACACCTTTAATTTAAAATTCAATATTTCCTTATTTTAAGAATTGTATCAAGTAATAAAAAAAAAATATATATATATATATATACACTACCGGTCAAAAGTTTTAAAACACTCCCATTTTTCCAGTTTTTATTGAAATTTAAGCAGTTCAAGTCCAGTGAATAACCTGAAATGGTACAAAGGTAAGTGGTAAACTGCCAGAGGTTAAAAAAAAAAGTTTAGGTTACCAAAAACTGAAAAATAATGTACATTTCAGAGTTATACAAAAATGCCTTTTTCAGGGAACAAGTAATGGGTTAACAACTTACAGCTGTTCTGCAGCAATGGAAGTAAATTAAGCCTTGAAAGTTGATGCTAACAATTCCTACAGGTGTCCCAACTTTTGTTGATTACTTACAAACCCTCTGTCTGTATAAAAGCAGTGTTGGAACAGACTGTGTTACTACACCCTCTTAATCATTATTTGGACAGTATTGTACTGCAGGAAGTAGTATATTGCTCTCATAATGGCGAGAAAAAGGCAATTAACAAAGGAAGACAGACAGCCCATTATAACCCTTAAAAGTGTAGGTCTTTCCTTTAGAGAAATTGCAAAGAAAGCCAAGGTGTCAGTGAGTACAGTTTCCTACACCATCAAAAGGCACTTGGAAACTGGAGGAAACTCTGACAGGAAGAGGTCTGGCAGACCCAAAGCCACAACAGAATCAGAAGACAAGTTTCTGAGAGTCAACAGCTTGCGTGATAGGCGGCTCACAGCTTAACACTGGTCGAAGTAAGCAAGTCTCAGTTTCAACTGTGAAGAGAAGACTTCGAGCTGCAGGTTTGACAGGTCGAGTGGCAGTAAGAAAGCCATTGCTAAGATGGCAAAATAAGAAAAAGAGGCTTGCCTGGGCCAAGAAGCACCACCAGTGGACTACTGAAGACTGGAAGAAGGTCTTATGGACCGATGAATCAAAATTTGAAATCTTCGGTTCATCACGCAGGGTTTTTGTACACCGTTGAGTAGGCGAAAGGATGGTTCCTCGGTGTGTGACACCAACTGTCAAACATGGAGGAGGAAGCGTGATGGTCTGGGGCTTTTTTGCTGGATCCAGAGTCGGCGACTTGCACAGAGTGAGTGGCACCCTGAACCAAAACTGCTACCACAGCATTTTGCAGCGCCATGCAATACCCTCTGGTATACGCCTAGTTGGTCAGGGGTTCATCCTACAGCAAGATAATGACCCAAAACATACCTCCAGGCTATGTCAGAACTACCTTAGAAGAAAAGAACAAGACGGTAGGCTTCAAATCATGGAATGGCCAGCACAGTCTCCAGACTTAAACCCCATCGAGCTGGTTTGGGATGAACTGGACAGAAGGGTGAAAGCAAAGCAACCTACAAGTGCAACACATTTGTGGGAACTTCTGCAACAGTGTTGGGAAGAACATTGCGAACAATATTTGATTTCCGTCGTAGAAAGAATGCCACGAGTGTGTTCGGCTGTTATATCTGCAAAAGGTGGCTACTTTGATGAGTCCAAAATTTAGATTAAATTTTGTTAAACAAAACGATTCCATGATTTATTTTTTATCTCAAATTGTTTATTTGTTCTATGCTTTAATATCAGAGTACATTGAGACATTAAACTGCGTAAATTTCAATAAAAACTGGAAAAATGGAGGTGTTCTAAAACTTTTGACCGGTAGTATGTATGTATATATATATATATATATATATATATATATATATATATATATATATATATATATATATACCTATTCATTTATTTACATTATAATCTGTAGTTTTAACTGTAGTAAACAATCAAAATGTAATATTGGTAGATTCACTTTATTTATTTTATTTTTAAGATTCCAGCATTTTTAACTTTGGTTACAACTGATAAGAATAATGGATCCTTCTGAAACTGTTCTCTTACATCTCTGACACTGGCAAAATGTTAAAATCATTTAATATGGGAAGGTTGATGAATAAGTATTGGATGTCAGTGACCCATAGTTCACTAATTGGAGAAAATAAACCTAATTGCTTTAAAAAAAAAGCTGTATTTGTGGTGACCTGCCTCTCCACAAAACATGAACTTTCAGCACATTTCCTCTTTAGGGGAGGTTGGGATGAAATATCACATTAAAAAAGTGCCCTCCCTTGGTAATCTGAACCCCCAGTCTTATGATAATTAGTCTAAAATGATTTATTTATGACGTTAGTTAAAGACCGCTGTAAAATGTGCAATATCCTCTTTTCATCTATTCACTGTGATTCTGGAAGTCACTGCTCAACATTTACCCATTCCTCTACTCCCTGACTTGTTCACATTATAAGACACATTAGCTGTAGATGGTGCCCCATCTCTATGGAAAGCAATGGGGTCTACTCGATTGATAAAAATAGCATTAGATCTAGAAATAATTATAAAAGGGCCTATACATATAGAAAAAAATACTGAGATGGTTGTAGATGTTGGTTTGTGTACCATTGATACATAAAGGAACAAGGCACTAAAGACTATTGACAGAGTACACATTTCCTGGATTTAATGTGTAATTGTGACAGAGATGGAATGATTCTTGGTTTTAGATCTCCCTCCCGACCTGCGAGGCAGCTGCATAAAGGGAACAGAATACCCTGGACTAAATGGCACGACAGTTTATTCCCAGGGTTAGGTGAAAGTCGGACATCTAGTAAGGGGGCAAAGCTATGGTATACAAACTCAATGACCCGGACGGGAAACGGCGTGGCATCCGCGGATTGGAGGAGCGGATGCACTCGTTGACCAAGGAGTCATGGGTGACGTTATAAAAAGGGGACATAGTGATGTGATCTGTTCCTTTGTGAATGTTTAAAATAAATGACCAGAAGGAGAACCTGTGTTGTGAAACGTGAGTGGGTTTTTTTTTTTGTTTGTTTGTTGTTAATAATACTGCGTGTAATTATTTTGATGGCTAACACAATCCGGAGCTGTCGCCAAAGGCCATCACGAAACCCAGATCAACAACACTGCACTTTGATTACACTAAAGAACTGTATTCACCCAAGCACTAGAGCACGCACTGTGAACTGGTGTTTGTGTTTGTGTATGTGTTACGTGTAGGTGAACTAAAAGCGGGACTGTTATTATTTCGGGGCCAACCTACGGATTACAAATAAGCAATACATGCCGCTGTATTGCTTCATTACCATTGTTATTTTTTACTGTTGTTTTGCCATCAGGCCATTGGATTTAATAAACCATTAAACAACATTGCACCTGGATTATAATTGTCTGTCTGTTCATTGATCACCTGCACCTGCACACTGTTAACCACTTTGCCACAGTAATGCAGAAACAGTGTGATGTAAATGGGGTTGAATTTGTATTATACTTCTGCTATTCTGCTTTTTATTTGTACCTTCTCTTTTCCAAAGTGTAATTTTACTACTAAGTGTGAAGTAAAACTGCAACTCATGGGATTACTGAAGATGACAGCTGCCAAATTATTATTATTATTTTTTTTGTATTTTAGATTGACAATGTGTGCTTTTATTAGATATGCTGATTCAGCACAGCAGAAAGAATGTAATACAACAGGATGGAGTCTTAGAAAGACAGAGATTAGCCATGTCTCAGCAGGACAGGCTTGATAAGGGATTTCCTGGAAGACACCATGAGGAACTGCAATAACAGGCTTGTTTGATTTAACATTTATACACCACCTGCTAATCAAAATGCAGACAAAGAAAGTGGAAATATTTCTCGAGCAAGTGCAGGCAATGTTTTTTTTACATTATTTTATAAATTATAAAAGTTGACCCTTTTTCATATTAGCCTTTTATTGTGAATCATGACATCATCGGACCACATCATTTTCATCCAGTCATCACCAGTCCAATCTTTCAGATTCTTTACACCACTGCTGTGTAGTTTATTGTTGGTATCGCAGTGGTCTCTGACTGCAGTCGTCTGTCTGTTGTAAGATTATTTGCATGGTATGGTATGGGTTGAACGTTTCTGTCATTTTACGACAGTTTCACTTTTCTCTGCTTGTCACTAACTGATTGTGGCCACAGCTGTTACTTGGCAAATCATTTCCTTTCAGTTTGCCATTGCTTGTACACTCTGATGACTGAGCCAATAACATGACTGTATTTACTAGTGTGGCACCTGCTTGATATGCACTAAATCCCATGTGTCTTTCGCATGCTGTTGGATCTTTGCCTTTTTGCAGTTGTGCTGCTCCCACAGCTTTATAACACGGCAGGGATCACCTGTCACATCACATGATCAAACCAATATGCACCTGTAATTCAGGATGTTCCCATATCCAATTGGAATATTTAGATTGACTGAACATAAGATAAAATCAAATTAAGTCAGGGATGACCCAGTGTTTCCTGTTGTATAAAATACATTGTGTCCAGGAAAAGACATGCAGTCTGTACAAGACTGATACCAGCACCTTTCTGTTAATTTATATGATGCATTTTTAACTTAGACTTTACTTAATGTTCCTATTCACTTTATTGCAACATTATTCATTTTTCACATTTTATCAACCATCCTTATTAAAATATATATGCTTATATATTTGTTTGTCAGATATCTGTAATTCGTGTTATTTGCACTATCCAGTATAAACTGCCACGCTTTGTAACAGGTCTTCTGAGTGGTGTAGGGCAATGAATAGTCATACTGAGTAATTCTCGTCTCATTGTTTTGCTGGACATGGATTGTTCATTACTTTGACTGATGGGGATAGTTTGTAATGTCTGGTGCTGATCTGAACCTGTAATTTGCTGTCAATGTCCTTTCCCCCTGGTGGTTAACAATCGCTACCAATCTCGTGCAGATCTCCCAGCAGAAGACTGGATATAGTGGTAATGCCAAGTTGCAGTTCCACATGAGACTCTGAAATGTGAACAAAAGTACTTGCTTTCCTGTTGGTCCCAAGCAGAGACAATCAATTTACATACACCATGAAGCAGTGTGGAACAAAAGGTTGAAAAATATGGATTGCTCTCTGAAACCAAGGTTTGGGAAGGTTTTTGTTGGACATTCAGTAATACTTGTCATTGTAATTATGTGAAAGTTAAAAGATTGAACTTGTACAATTAAATGCTATAAATAAATCAATATTATAGATCATTGTGGTGGGCTTTTCCTACCAATGCATCACCTGGGTGATTATGTGGCAGGTTTATGACTGGCAAACACTTAAGGAGAAATGTAATATACTGCACACCTTTATTTCATGGAGATTTGGCAGTCCTGAGAATATCACAATTGACTGAATATTGTCTTGCATTGGACACACCTCCAGAAATTGCATTGGTTGACAATTTTAAGTTGAGGGTGCAGTAATTGAAATGTGCAATGATTTTGCATCAATTGGTCATGGTTTTGTTTCAACAATAGAAGCAATTTAAAAATGACATTGTCTTTTAGATGGCAGAAATATACATATCCTCGATATGCTAGAGCAGCATGAACCCAAAGCAGCACTAAGGAAAACAGAGCTGCAGATATTCTCATAGACGAACATTTTAAGGCATTTAATAAAGCTAAAGGTTTTGAAACCTGGAGCCACCACTGCAGCTGCTGCACCTACTCCTGCTAATATCTCATAAACTATTTAAGCTGGAAACTTCAAACTGTCAGTGATGTTTAAACTCCTAGGGCAAAATTGAACTGCACACTTCTCTTTAACCTGTGATCTAAGATGGGTGACCTATTTGGGTCATGTGATATTTTGTTTTCCAGATGATAAAATCCTAATGCTTAGAGCTGTTGGCTTCATACCGAGTACACATATGTATTCTGTGATTCCCTAGGTCAAATCTGATCATGGGTATCGCACACAAAAAATTAACCCCTTTGACAGTTTTATTTTAAAAAGCTGCCCTTTGCCACAGTGTCAAAGTCTCATATCTCAGAAACAAACTGAAGTAGTGACTTCATATTTTCAGTGTTATGTAAATCCTGCATGCCTAATGTGTTGGTGACCACATAGAGACAGTACACCTTGAGCTACTGTCTTAATGTTTGGTAAACAGTTGTATTCTTTTATTTTCTTATATGTTCCATTACCAGTGTTGTCCAATAAAAATGAACAATGCTTTAACATCTGGTCATAACACTAATATAGACCATTACAAGTAGTTGCTAGTAGAAATAAAATTTTCATTGACACATAGTTTTTAACTTCTGGACATACCAATCATATGACAAAACCCATAGACTATTTTAATGAGGATGCTTTGTTTTTATTCACAAAAACTCCAATTTCTAGTTTCTTTAATATATCATGAAACAAATCTTTTATCCTCAATATTTGAGGAAGTTGTTAATATTTTATAAAGGCTATTTAAAATGAACTCCTCAGTATTAACTGTCCTGTTTACAGTTTCTGTCTGGTTTCTAGATAAACAAATGCAATAAGGATCTCGTCTTACTGGCTGTTTGCCTGATGCAGAAAAGATGGTTTATGTTGAAAGCTCTCAGTTGGAGACAAATGGATTTGGCCAAACAGCATCCAACTATGCATCTGAGCCCGTGGTTGTCATTTTGATGTATATGGTAATTTGGGGTGCAATAAACCTGTTTCTACCACTACAGAACATTTGATATGATGCATGACTAGGTGCATGCTCACACATGCCATACATTTCATTGGTGGATAATTGAATACTGGTATACAGCTATGGCCAAAGGTTTTGCATCACCCTACAGAATTAAATCATTTTGCTTCATAAAGTCAAATGAAACCTGCTGAATAATGATACGTTAACATATTGAATTACATACCGCTTTGTAGTTTTCCATATTCTTAACGAAAAACAGACAAAAATGAAGTGGCTATTTTTACTTTAACTATTCAACCCAATCGGGCATGTAAGTCTCTAGTGTATTTCTGTTCTTTAACACATTTTACAGCATCTGGGATGCTCCTACTTTATTGGTTTAATCACAAGGGTATTTCGATCTGACATGGCTGTGAGCAATCAAATAGATCCCATCCCACAACAATATTGAATTAATCTTTTATTCATATTGAATTTAAATTGAAGTAAGCATCCATTGTTTCATGATACATTCAACCCTGCTTTCACTTTCCTTGATGATCAACATTTAAAAAAAAAAGAGTAGGAACATTTAACAAAAGACTAGATTCTGTGCTTTTAAATGAGTTCCCCCCAGCAGGGTAAAATTGTGTGCCGAATGGCCTTTTCTTGTTGTCAAACTTTTCTTATGTTAGGTTTATGGTGCATGTGTCATTCACTAGAGATAAAATAACAAGAGAAGGGAAAAAGAATGTCAAACTAGTATTTTAGAATGATGAAACACTGCAGTCATAATGTACAGTATATTTTTATTTAGTCTACTGTTTTTACTGCATAATCATTCTGAAGCTACAAGAGTTAAATCAAGGTGGCATTGTGGTTTTCAAATCAGCTAGAATGTGAATGGGAGTTATAGGCAGGCTGCAACACTGTATTGGGAAACTTGTCAAAACAACAAATTAATAACATTTCAATGTCATGGCAGGGATTTATAATCTGATGAATAGTATGTTTTAAAGTGAAACTTTAGCACATATGCTTTGCTCTTAGACTTGCCTTTTACTAATACAAAATAAATAAATAAATAACTATATATATAAAATGCAAATTGCGGTATGTTTGCGCTGTGACTGGCCCATCTTAGTACATCTACCCCTTTGTCGTATGTACTAAGAGAAAATATGTTAATGAAAAGAGCCGCAATATATTAATTTAAATATTTGTTGCGTCTTCTTAGGGAGGTCTCTAGCATTGCGAGAGTCGTATGACAGTTGTGGTTTGCTGCAGCAGAGGGTGCCCGAAGGATAACGTCTATACATGCAAGGGTGCAAGAATCAAAATAACATTGTTTTTGTTAAATGTAAACGTCATCCGTACAATGCATTCTGTTCCGTCTTCATTTTACCTATTTTAATACTGTTATATATATATGGACTAATTTTATTATGTGTTGTTTTGTTTTGTTTTGTGTCTCTGTTCTGTATTTTGTCTATGTCCTGAGTTCCTGTACATGTGAGCGAGTGCACCTGTGGCGTGGGTGGGGGCAGCGCGATCGAGTCGTGGCCCCAGTGTGCTTGTGAATGTTGTCCAATCGTGCTGTGTTTGTGACCTGTTCGATTTGTGGGGTCCAATAACGTGTCTTGTTATGTTTACATTGTATGTCTTGTTATGTTTAAATGTCACCTGTTTTCTCGGGGTGTTGGGGTATAAAGGGGCAGCTTACGTGCTGCTGTGTGCTGTGTCGTGGTGTGCTGACCTTGTGAATAAAATCTGCGGTCGATATAGGCATATGAAAGAAAAGGTTTTTATAAAAAAATGTACAGAAAAAGTTTAAAAGATTATATCTCTGACCTGCTGTCAAATTACACTCCTGGTCGCGCGCTACGGTCCACCCATGCTGGTCTTTGAACTGTTCCCTTAACCAAGCTGCGAACAGTGGGGGACAGGGCTTTCTCGTCCTATGCACCAAGGCTGTGGAACACACTCTCGCTTGAGATTCAAGTTTCTGAGTCCCTTTCTGTTTTTAAATCTCACCTTAAAACACATTTATTTAAATTGACATTCTTTTAGATTCTTTGTTGTTTTTATTTTCTTGATTTTTAATGTTGTTAGTAGTTTGTATTCAATTCTGTATAGGTCATGAGTTTTGTTTTATTGCTATTTTACTTGTCTTCCCTTGCTTTGCTAAGCACTTTGTGATAATTCTTTATGAAAGGTGCTATATAAAATTATTATTATTATTATTATTATTATTATTATTATTATTATTATTATTATTATTATTATTATTATTATTGTGAACCCTCATTTGCACTATCTCCACCCCCGTTTTGTGAATTTATGCAGGAACGCCCACAATTACATATTCATCTAAGGTTGAACCGCAAAGAAAAATTGCTGCCGCAAAGCATTCCCTAAAAAGTCACCAACAGCATTGCGCATGTTTAGTACATTTCACCCTCTTTTCCGACTCGTTTACAACTGGTTTGCGACTATTGAGACAGGCGCAACACTTTAGTACATCTACCCCTAAATGATTTTAGGGTTTTTTACTTTATTTTAATTATTATTATTTTTAACTTGGCCTACTAGTAGCCAAGACAATTAACACACAATGGATCATGGTCCTATGCAGATGCTCAGAATGAGCTGGAGGGGTTAGTGGCACATGTGTGCAGTCTATTGCTCCCAACACGCTGGGAAAACCAGAAATGTCATAGAAATGGCTTGTAAGTACACCCTGACTTTAGCGAAAATTAGGTACTCAAAAATGCATTGAGCACAACTGGCAACGCATGAGAAAAAGAGGACTGGGAAATGCCAGCAACAATTGCGATTGTTTAAAACGTGCTTTCAAAAGTTCTGAACAAATTGATGCAATTGTAAGTGCCGCAATTATCTGCAGCTTTAGTACATCTCATTATAATATTTGTGAACCCTCATTTGCACTATATCTGCCCCCTTTTTTGCTAATTTATGCAGGAACGCCCACAATTACATATTCATCTAAGGTTGAACCGCAAAGAAAAACTGCTGCCGCAAAGCATTCCTTAAAAAGTTGCTAACAGCATTGCACTTGTTTTGTACATTTTGCCCTAGACTTCTGACTCGTTTGCAACTTTAGTACATCTACCCCAAAATGTATACTTTGTGAATTGTTGCAACGAAAATGCAAATTGCGGTATGTTTGCGCTGCGACTGGCCCATCTTAGTACATCTACCCCCGAGTGTTTTTAAGTAACCCATTAATATGTGATCGGGTATTTCGGGTAACAGTTGTTGGAATGTGTTGCCTAGAGATTTTGCCAATAAAGGCAATCTCTGTCCAGAATCCAGTGCTAAAGTCAACTAGGGCCTGCTGTGTGCCAGGGGAACAAATGAAAGAATCTGTTCAGCCTCAAGGCGGTAGCAGAGATCAAGTACAGCAGCTGCCAATATCAATACAGAGGGAATAGTTCTGGGCTTGTGCCCAAGGGACTGAACAATTACTTGCCAGAAACACAAGAGAGAAAGAGTGAAAATAAATATCACTAAAGACATCTGCCAATTTTTTTCTTTATTTTCTTTGTATGCAAATAAATATATAATACAAATATATATATATATATATATATATATATATATATATATATATATATATATATTATTATTATTATTTTTTAATTTATTTATTTATTTCTTAGCAGACGCTCTTACCCAGGGCGACTTACAAAAAAATACATTTCAAGAATCACAGTACAAGTATTAATACAATTAAGAGCAAGATACATTCTTAATGACTGTTTACCAATTAGTAGTCCTTATTGTTTACTCAGGTTGAAGCTGTGTCTTCACCATACTGTATTACTAGGTAGACAGTTTCTAAATTGCATAGTACTGCTACTTCCCCCTATCTGTTTGGAAAGCAGTTTTATAACTATACTGTAGATCACAATGCCTCATGGTTACCTCACCAGCAGTGATCATTGTGGCAAATGTATATCCATTTTTGGTCTGAAGCCCATGAGCTTGCTTCGGAGAGACTGTTGTAGCCGCAAACCAGGAACCACATGATGCCTCTTGGGGACATGAATTGATTATCATCATGCTGACAGTACTCCACTGTTTAGTTAAATCTGCTGAGCACAGGGATGTCCCTTCTAAGGTTATACTGGTTGGAACTATGTATCAGTGCAGCTGTGAATCATAGGCACATAGTTTGAACACTCAGCTACAATGTCATCCTTTTGTTATCAAAATAAATCAAAGACCTGCACTCCCAATAAGTGTAGCCGTAGGGATTAAGTCAGTAGGACCTGGTAAATGTATGCAGGGTAGTGCAGCTAGCTGCAGTACATATATCGGTCAACAAGGCACCTCTGAAGAGGGCCCATAACGTAGCCACACCTCTCAGGTGGGGGCAGGCCAGCATTAGTATACGCAGTCGAAACCGTGTCTACAATCCAACGGGACAGTCGCTGCTTAGAGAGTGCTTGACCTCGGGTCCGTTCACCATGACAAACGATGAGCTGGTCAGACTGACGCAGCGCTCTCATTCTATTCACATAGCATCTCAATGCCCGAACTGGGCAGAGGGAATTTAATCTCCTATCCGACTCCTCCTTTCAGCTCTATGGTATCTATGGACAGAAACGGGGCCTTAGTGAGAGCCTCCAGTACCACGTCTAAACTCCATTCGGGGAAGATGTACTTTATAGGAGGACGTAACCGCCGAGCACCCTTTAGAAAACGGGTTGCCAGTATATGAGTGCCCGGGGGATACTGAGTCGATGGGGACATGGCATGCAGATATGGCTGCTAGGTACACTTTCAACGTAGAGGGGTATTTAGCCACTTCTAGCAGATCTTGCAGAAACTGTAATATAACTGCTATAGGGCAATACATGGGATCCTGGCCTCTGGCCATGCACCAGTTTTGAAAACATTTCCATTTATAGGCGTACAACGCTCTTGTGGAAGAAGCCCTAGCATTCTGCAGTGTACTCACTACTGCATCTGAGAGCCCTAGGGCGGACAGACGGTCCTGTTCAGGGGCCAGACCCACAGTTGGAGTCTGTCCGGTTCTGGAGCAGCTGGCAGAGGTTTGAAAACCAGATTCTTCATCTGGGGGCCACCAGGAAAACTGTCACTTCCTCTCTCCTGACCTTCTTGAGGAAGGCAGGGAGCTGCGGTATAGGCGGGAAAGTGTATAAAGGCACTTTGGGCCATTTGTGTGTTAAGGCGTCGACGCCTAGTGGACCTCCGCAGCTGCAGAGGGAGAACAACAGGGGGCAATGGGTCATTTCTGCCATGGCCAAGAGGTCAACCTGTGCTTCCCTGAAGCATTCCCAAATGCGCTGCACCACCTGAGGGTACAATCACCATTCTGACAGGTGAGGACCCTCCCTAGAGAGGAGGTCCGCCGCCCAGTTCACCGCTCCCGGGAGCTGTACAGCCCAGAGGGACAAGAGGTGCCTCTGTACCCAGATCAGCAGCCAAAAAGCTATGCGGTGTAACCCCGGGGACCGAAGCCCTCCCTGGTGGTTCACGTACGCACCACTGACATGTTGTCTGTGCAGGTAAGGACATGTTTGTTGTAGAGCACATGGAGAAAATGTTGCAGAGCAAGTTGGACTGCTCTCAGCCCTAGAGCATTTATTTGCAGGGACGTCCAGCGGCCCGACCAGGATCCGCTGACTCCTCTGCCTGCCCAGACCGCCCCCCAACTGGAGTTGGATGCATCTGCCATAACCACTTGACGGTTGTAAATGACTCCCATCCTTACACCTTCGCTCAGGTGAGGGGCTTGCCTCCACCACGTAGCGCTTTCCAGCACAGACGAGACACTGTCAGCCGACGGTGTCTGTCGTGCTTGGGGTGTAGCCGAAAGGCATTGAGCCACACTTGAAGTGGGCGCATGTGAAGTAAAAATGGCTGTGGCCATCATACCCAGTAGTTTCTGGCACAACAGTGAACCCTGGTTGAAAAAGGGCCAGGCAGTTGCGAATAACAGCTACCCTGTCGTCCGACAGGTAGGTTCGCATTGCAAGGGAATCCAGCTGGAGACCCAAATAGAGCGTACTCTGCACTGGTGTTAATTGGCTTTTTTCATCGTTGAGGGTGAGACCCAGCCTCGACAGATGCTCCATCACAATCGCAGTGTGGGCCACTGCTCCTTCCTGCGACTGGGAACAAATCAGCCAGTCGTCCATGTAATTCATCACCCTGATCCTGAGGGAGCTAGGATGGCATCCATGCACTTTGAAAATGTGCGTGGTGCTAAGGAGAGGCCGAAAGGCAGCACAGAGAACTCAAAGATGCTCCCCTGAAAGGCGAAACTGAGATATTTCCTGTGCGCTGGATGGATAGGGACATGAAAATACGTATCCTTCAGGTCTACTGTTGTAAACCAGTTACCAGGCTGGACAGACTGGAGGATGTGGCGATGTGTGACCATCTGGAACCTCCTCTTCCTCAAGAACCCATTGAGGTGTCTCAGTAGGATGGGGCGAAGACCGTCGTCCTTTTTTGGCACCAAGAAATACCTTGAGTAGAACCCCTTTCTTTGAGACGTGTGTTCTACGAGACGGATGGCTTGTTTTTGAAGTAGTGTTTCTACCTGTTTGAGGGCCAACACCTGGAGAGGATCGTTCACGGATGTGACCGTGATCCCTCGAAAGGGAGGAGGTCCCAAGTGGAATTGCAGTGCATAGCTGGAGTGTACGGTGGCGAGCACCCAGGAGTCTGAGGTGCAACAGCGCCAGTAGTGCAGGTGGTGTTGTGCGAACGGGTGGGTCTAAGGCCGTGAGCCTTCAGGGCCCCTGCTGGGACTGCTGGGGCTGGGGCCGGAGGTTGCCTTGGAGGCTGCCTGGAGTGGTTCCGTTGGAACTGTCTCCCTGGGCGCTGGTGCGCTGGGGCCCCACGTCCGGCATTCCCCTGTCCTTGCTGCTGGCTCCTTGCTGCGGAGGCCTGGACGCGGTGCCTCAGGTCGCTCCGTGGTGCCGTAGGGACCGGGATAGTCCAGGTTACTGTGGTAACTGCCGGATGCCAATGCCTCACCCTTCCCAGTGCCGAGGCATGGAAGGGGAGCATTGCAGCTACCCGCCGGAATGCCTATTGCTCCCTGTGAGAGCGTTGCAAGATCTCCTCTACCGCTCGTCCAAATGTATGGCCAGGGGACTTATCCTCATCCAGGACCCGCACTTGGGACAGCCATAGCTGCCTGCGTGCCACCACTAAGCCCGCCAGGCTTCTGACCAGGGCTTGCCCCTGGAACCCTGAAATCTGCAGCAAGGTGTCTGAAACTGCACGTAGCTCTAAAGCTAGCGGCTCGGGAAGGGTAACCAAGCGTAGCATGCTGTCCAGGTAGGCCGTCAAAAGACCTCCTGTGTTAGCCAGGCGAGTGACCTGTGTTTCCGCGGCGTACACCTTTTTCAGGTGAGCTTCCGTGATCCTGCATTGGCCATTAGGGCATACAGGATCTTTGGACAGCTCCCACAGGGGGGGGCTCGTACTAGGGACGCTATGGTGGAGTCCACCAGAGGGAACTGCGCAGCCCTACCGCCTCTGCTCCCTCCATGGAGGCAAGTGCGGCTGCACTCTTGGACATGCTGGGCACTGAGGCCAGGAAATCCGGGAACGCCGGAAAAGGGCTGGGCGGTCGACGTGTGCGCTGGTCTGAAAACAGACCTGCACTGCTCAGAGCTTGCCTTCCAGGGTACCTGGAGGAAGTTGGCGGCCCTTTCCATCAGTGCCAGAACCGAGCTCGAGGGAGCTGGAATAACCCTAACCCTAACCCTAACCCTAACCCTAACCTGAGTCAGGTCTGGGTCCTGAGTCTCTGTGCTCAAGAAGGACTCCTCACCACGTCCTGTTGGTCAACCTCTGCAGCAACCACTGGCGAAGCCGGGGTATGCTGTGGGGCAGGCGATGGTGGAGCTGGGGCAGGAGCAGGGGGGACCTGCTGCCTGCTCAAGTGCTCAAGTATTTGGGCCATTTGGCCCTTTAACTTGACAATATCCCTTGCCTGGTCTGCATTTCTAGATCTCTTTCTGCCACTCAAGGGACATCTAGATCAATTGTGCTCTCTTTGGACCCAGCGCAAAAAGAGCAAGATGACCTGTCTGCCAAGGCAGCAGAGGCATGTTCGATACCCAGGCATCTCACACACAGTGACGTGCACGGGTGGAAAGTTGACATTGCAGTCAGGGTGCTTAACTCTAGAGTGTCTACGGGGCCGAAGCACCGAGGAGTCGAGTTGTGTAGCACCAAGGGACTGAAAAAAAAAACGAGAGAATAGAGTGTGCTGGGTGAAGCGCCGCAGGCATTGATGCGCCAAGGCAGCGAGTCCTCAAGGCACCGAGGGTGTCGAAGCACCAAGATACAGAGGCTATGGCAGCAAAGATTCATCACGCAGGGTTACCCTAATAGCTGGGTGGAAATAGTTTTTAATTCGGTTTTGAATAAAACACGTGGTGAACTTCAACAAAAAAAAGAAAAAAAAAAGACAAAAAGATTTCTGTTACATTTATCACGACATATACTCAAAAATCCCATCTATTCAGAATGGCTATTATTAAGCACTGGCATTTATTATCCACTGCTTTGTCTCTAATGACACAGTTCACAGATCCACCTTTGGTAGTTTTTAAATGAGGCCCACATATATGGGATAAATTGGTACATGCAAATTTTCAAACCCAAGAAAAAAATTCAGACACAAACTCTGTTAAACCCAATACCTAATGATAACTATAAATGTGGCAACTGTGCTCAGTGTAATAATACCATACAAACAGGCAAGCGATTTCCAATTAAAGACGTCATTACCTGTACTTCAACTAATGTTATCTATATGATACGATGCCCCTGTGGTTTGGCATATATAGGAAAAACAACACGTATGCTCAAGCAAAGAATTAGTGAACATAAAAGCTCTATACGTAGAAGTGATCGGGATCACCCCGTAGCAGTCCACAACATTTTTACATTGAGATTTTATAGCATTGAAAAAATTAAAACCCCAATAAGAGGAGGACATGTAGCTGAATTAGTAAAGAGGAGAGAAGTTTATTGGATCTACACCTTACAAACTTTAAAACCGAAAGCCCTTAATGAGGATTTTGATCTGAGATCTATGCTATAACAACTTTTTGATACAAGTAATGTGATTGGACTTGCCGGTATCATTTTGATTCTATTGCGGACATTTGATTGTACATAACGACTGTTTGATATAATGAATTGCCTATTTAGGAGGGTTTCAATGAGTATTTATAATGTCTGTACTTAGATTTATTGACCAGTTTTCTTTATATATTAGTAATTAATTCCGGAAGTGTTGCATTGGTTAAAATGTTAAGCTTTTGTGACATCTAAATATGTTATATTTAATATTATATGATATTTTATGTATAATGTTACGGCTTATGGTCTAGAGATGCCCTCTAACAGGTGTAATTCTATTTAATAGCATGGAATTTGATGGCTCTTTGATAACTGATATCCGGTTGAAGATTATTCAATTGAACTGTGATTGCTAATTGGTGACAATGCTCTCTTTTCTCTTTTGACATTTCCAAGATGAAGATGCTCTGACGATGGTCTGACGACCGAAACGTTAGCTCTTTTCTGTTTTATTTCTTTTAAACAATAAAGTGAGATTTTGCAAAATGCAGCGTGCAGGACTTTTCTAATATCCTTTTATTATCAGACATATACTGCTTATTTAGACCTTACTGTAGAAGAGATAAAACTGAAACCTAAAAAGTCATGTGACCTCACATCAGGGGAGAGATCCACATTAAGGTCATCAAATTTTTTCACATGCTGTGTTTATATAACATCTAATAATGGCGCGTTAATGTGCAATACAGTGCTTTCTAATTGTCTAAGAGGGACAATAACAATATGCTTTTGGTCTATTCAAATTGTGTTGGCCTTGTACAGACCAACATGTTTCTGCAAATACAGTAAGAGCTGCGAAAGTAAAAATGCCTTTTAGTACAGTCATTTTTTCTTTGAAGTTAAAATATAGTTTTTTCCCCCCTAAGGTAACTAGTTCCTCTGAGGTCTTTATAATAACTGTCAAAATACATATATAGCCATTGAATTAATTATCCTAGCTGATTTGAAACCAGGTACAGTACCTTCTTATTTGAACCTTATCTCAAATTCTAAGAAATGGGTGATTTTGTTCCTACATTATAATTGATGACTGGAGAGCATATTATCCAGCCACTGCTCAGTAATTAGATTGTAGCCTGTTTCTTTTTATTTTTACAGTAGAGTTTATTTCTGTTGGCACTTGTTTAGTCTGTTAACTGTTAACAACTAGATTAAAACTAATATGTTGTATTGCTTGTTAATAGTTATTTAATAAGCAACAACTCACTCTATAATATAAAAAACTGGAGGAGGATGTAATACACCACAGACATGTATGCTTCTAGGGAAAGATAAATAAATGCATACAATCAGAACTCCAGACAAGGTTTTGAGTGATTGAGTAATTTACTATCCAAGATAGACAATATAAAAAAAATAAATAAATAAAAAACCTGATGTACACCATCCCGACACCCTCCAAACACAGAATATTGTATTTATTATTATATAGATTTGCTTTCCTTAGGTTGACAGATGGGTAGGCTTTAAATTTAAATATCATATATGTATTTCATTTCAATGCATAAAACAATGAGTATGTAGCTTATCTGGAGTGCTGGAGTGTTGGTAAATCTCTGAAATGGTAAAGAAATAGATTGCTTATTGGTAAATGCAGGCAAATCATTGAAGAATGGATTTATTCCTTCATATAAATGATCAATTAACAAAATAATCATTAATGTCAAAGAATATATTTATTTCTGAGTACACATTTTCCATTAAGAAAAAAACATTGTCTAACAATATATTTATTACTGCATACACATTTTCCATTAAGAAAATAATCATGAATGAGCTTACAGTAATGCACAATTGAGCAATTTAAGCTAGTTCAAGATGGTGCTGAACAATATTATGATCCACGTGTGTAGAACAACCAACATTCTGATAAATTTGCTTATAAAAATTCACAATTGTGTTGAAGGATATTGTAGTCCAAATATGCAGTAGTTTGATGAAAAATAACATTATGTTAAATGCAAATTAAATAATTTAGCCTAGCCTCTAAAACAAATAAAACGCAACTGTAGGAGCCAGTTGATTCATCGCTCTTGATCCTAAAGATAGAATCCCAAACCTGTAGTCCTAAAGATAAATTGAGGGGAAATAGTTTGATTTATTACTTCTGAAACTACTTAATTAGGACTCCTAGCCAGCCTAGGCTGGTTTGTTTCAGTAATTTGGAGGAAATAATCTCATACTCTTTTTCTCCTATTCCCTTTAGTGCTGTGTAAAGGAACATAATTTTTCATTTTGCAGTAAGAATCATGTTGCAGAAATGAGCATAATAGTGCACAGTGTAATGATGTTTACAATGTTGTACTCTAGGTGATACTGCGAATTAATGTTGCTGTCTTTGGGGGCAGTCCTTTGCTTTGATGTATGAAGATATTCACAGTGGTCTCGGCCATGGCCTCTGTCTTGGGTGTCTGGCCTCAGATGTCCTTGGTCCAAGTACTTCTTCCTTTTATTCAAGTACTATAATTGGACTGCTGATAGTGAACCTGCTTCAGCGGTTTTTCAAAAAAAAAAAAGAAAAGCCTACAAGGAGGGGGCCTGCTAAGAAGGGTGCTTGGGTGATTTTTCACTCATTTATCAGAAATCCTACCTGCTTTCTCATAAAGCAAAAAAAAAAAAAAAAAAGTTTACAAAAAAGGTTAATGCAAGGTTGATTTATTTTGTTTTACATCTCTACATGCTGAAACAAAGATAAAGCTGCATGGTTGTATTATTATTATTTATTTCTTAGCAGACGCCCTTATCCAGGGCGACTTACAATTGTTACAAGATATCACATTATACATTATTTCACATTATACAGATATCACATTATTTTTTACATACAATTACCCATTTATACAGTTGTTTTTTTACTGGAGCAATCTAGGTAAAGTACCTTGCTCAAGGGTACAGCAGCAGTGTCCCCCCACCTGGGATTGAACCCACGACCCTCCAGTCGAGAGTCCAGAGATCTGAGCCCTAACCAGTACTCCACACTGCTGCCTCATTCTTCTATATTGCATCATTCTTCTATATATCCCAAGAAATGATGATATAATAGTAATTAAGTTTGTAATATGTTTCCAAGAACTGGCTTGCGTGCACTACTACTTAAACCTGTAAGTGTACACTGTGGTTTTTTCTGCAACATAATTTTATTTAAAGTTTCTCATACTGCTCCCGGTAAAATATATATATTTTTTTAAAAGTGTTCTTTTGGAATGAAACTACCGATAGCTATGTTATTATTTATTTATTTATTTATTTATCCAGGGTGACTTACAATTGTTACAAAATATCACAGTACAAAGTATCACAGTACAAAATATCACATTGTAGTAACTCCCTCCCCTGCTGATCTTTCTTATTACATCAAAACGGCAAATCACATCAGCATTGAAAACAGAAGTCAAATAACATTTCACTAGAATAAAGCGATTACTTTTAGCAGCAACAAAAAATGCTGAACTAGACAGATTACCACAAGAACACAGCAATCAAAATGTCAATGAAATTAACATCACAGAAGGTTCTCCAAAGCTGGTCAAAAGTTCACAAAAACAAACAGGTTTTCCAACCCTATATTAAAGTTCTGAACCCTACTTTTTTTGTAGTAAAGCATGTTATACTTTTTAGCTTGTTCTATAATTGCCTTATTAAAACATTTTCTGTATAACATACTGTTTCTGTAAGGTTAATATGTTATTTATAAATTATGTTAGTTGGGTTGCTGTGGTATTGACCCCACAGCAGAAATCCTAATAATTCAAGGAAAATGAGCATTACTTTAATGCAGACAGAAAATAAACAAAACAATTCTAAATGAAAACATTCTTCATCTTGGAGAAATCTTTATATCACATACTTCTAACGTCTACTGTCTATTTGTTTTGTGTTGTATTTATCAAAGACCACAGTTGTGCTTATGTGTGCACAGCAACACAATCAATAGCAGGGAAGACAGCTGATGTATCCAATAAATGAATCTGTGTCTGAAAGAAAACCACAGTTATTCACTGAAGACAAAGATATCCATCTTTATACTGCTATAAAACTGGAATCACCTTCAATGCCACTTAAACCACATTGAAAGCATGTCAGAGACCTTCATCCTGTGCCATGATTCCCCTGATATTTTTATACTCTCAATAGCATGTCCGGAACAAGTTTCATCATCATTGAATAAGCGCTTTTACAGATAAATGTAAAAATGTGTGTGTAACATACAGACAGAAATCCTCCTTATACCACCCCCCCCCCCCCCCCCCCCCCCCCCCGATTGCAATACACTCAGTAACTATAGAATGTATTTAGCAAGATTCACGAGAACTTGACAAGGAATAATAATAATAATAATAATAATAATAATAATAATAATAATACAATGTTACAAATGTGACATACACACAAGCAGCACAATACACTCCCAGATTATGATACACTCTAATGACTACTGAAGGCACCAGTTACATTTCAGTCAATATATAACTCTGGGGTTCAACTTCAAAACGGTAATAACGACTTGTATGGGTGTTGGAGTGAAAAAAAATTGGAGTCATTAGAAAGTTGTTCTGTTTTTATAGCATGCTTTTTTTAATATGATGAAACTGTGATAAAATACAGATACGGCCAAATGTTTTGCATCACCCTATAGAATGAACTCATTTTGCTTCATAAAGTCGAATGAAACCTGCTGAATAATGTCACGTTGACATATTGAATTACATACTGCTTTGTAGTTTTCCATATACTTGAGGAAAAACTGACATAAATTGAAAAATGTGACATTTCAAAATCTAACTTGAAATACTGTACTACTATTATGGCTTCTGGAAAGTTCCGGTAGACTTTTGCGATATCATTTTGTAGTTTCTTTGATTACATGATGTTAAATAAAATATCAAAATTATGTTTGTGTATATATATATATATATATATATATATATATATATATATATATATATATATATATACTGTATATATCCTAAAATCCTAGCTGATGCAAAAATGTTGGCCATAGCTGTATTCCATGAATGTCTTCTAAGCTATGTGGAACATTTCATAGGTATAAGATATATCTACACATTAAATAGAAAAGAGCTTGTGTGTGCATGTTATTTTTAGATTCCTCTCTTTTTGTCGATCACCAGCAAATACCACTGCCTCTGTTACAGATTGCAGCTATCCAGGGACTATCGTGTGTCATTCTAAAATATAAACATCAATGATTAGATCAATATTTACACCCAAGAGCATTTCGCTAGGTGCTTCCTCTTCACATTGTGTGGTTGTTGCTGTTCTATGAAGCCAACTGCTGGTGATGTATATTCCAGCTTTTATAGAAATTAGCAACTCAGGCTATGATGAAAGTGAAATCAGATACAATGGGTTTCTGTTCCCGGAGGACATGAGGAGAGTTGAGAAAGTTATTGCTGAATTAAACACTGCTAAATCCAGTTTGTCCTCATAAACACAATGGCCTGGATTCACAAAAAAAAATACAGGTTTATCCCCTTATTTTATGGTGATATTCAAAATAATAAGAAGAAGAATTATTATTATTATTATTATTATTATTATTATTATTATTATTATTATTATTATTATTATTATTATTATTATTTCCTAAAGCTGATTTTAACTCGAATTATGACTGGAGAAGCCCTTGCCTGTGCTTTCTGCTTCAATAATAGAAAAAAAATAAATAAATAAAAAACTGACACTGTGACCTTTTATGCTGGCTTAAAGAACCTATAATATATAACATGAATGTTTGAGCAACAGAAGTGTATAAAGGCAGTGAAATTTTTTTTTTTAAAAAATACTTTAAAATATATATATTATTTTCATAGTCATTATTCAGTGCACTTTTCCAAGGACCAAGAATGATGTTAACATTAGAACAATTGCATGTGTCTTACAGATCACAAATAATTACAGATATATTATAAGGATGCATGACCCGGGCACTGCCGATAGTAAATATAAAACAACAATAAAGTGGGTTATCATACTGTATGTTGACACAAGAGTACATAAAC
Source organism: Acipenser ruthenus (assembly GCF_902713425.1). Lineage (NCBI taxonomy): Eukaryota > Metazoa > Chordata > Actinopteri > Acipenseriformes > Acipenseridae > Acipenser > Acipenser ruthenus. Next base: position 8,091,897 of record NC_081191.1, read on the forward strand.
ACGTCCTGTGTGTATTTAACCACTATATTAACGATAACTCAAATAACTGTACTCACACAACTACCTGGTCATTTACCAGCCCCTAAGCAGCCTCAAATAAGCTCTAAATAATACATACTGAAAACAACATTTGGTTGTTCAATGCTAATCTGTCACTAGCTAATGTAACATAGCAGTCTGGCTCAAGGTGTTCTGTAATTCCCTTTTCAAAAGTTACTTAAAAGATGATTAACGCCTCAGGTATTATTATTATTATTATTATTATTATTATTATTATTATTATTATTATTTACATTTCTTTTCTTGCTGTATTGCTTATTGAGCAAATTATGTGTAAAATATTTGTAAGTGAGGCTAAATTTATTACCTCATGTAGCAGTTTATCGAGCTGTGTAATATTTATATTCCAAGAATGAACTAAAATTATATACTTGTCGGCAGTATTAATCTGTTCCTGGGACTCTTAAAGGAGATTTCAATGGGACTCAGCAGCTGCTGTCCAAGGCATGTTTATTTATTTTTTTTGCAGACAAGTAGATTTCAATTTCAAGCATGTGTCTAAACACTCTCAATAACATAACAAACCTCTTACATACCCTTTTACATGAGCCAGGGCTAATTTAATAAAAAAAAATATAATCTCTATAACCAGTGCAGGCACATACAGAGTGTTCTCATAATCGCGTGATAAGCACAACCAAGTAAAACACTGTCTCAGCTGATACAAATGCATGGTGTTTTACTTTTACATGTCTGAAATGATAATCATGGGGGAGAGGGTGGAGGTGAAGGTGGGGGTGAGGGTGGAGGTAGAGGTGGAGGTGAAGGTGAGAGTGGAGGTGAAGGTGGAGGTGGAGGTAGAGGTGGAGGTGAAGGTGAGAGTGAAGGTGAAGGTGGAGGTAGAGGTGTGGTGAGGGTGGAGGTGGAGGTGGAGGTGAAGGTGGGGGTGAGGATGAAGGTGGAGGTGGAGGTGGAGGTGAGGGTAAAGGTGAGAGTTAAGGTGGACGTGAAGGTGGAGGTGGGGGTGAGGGTTAAGGTGGAGGTGGAGGTGGAGGTGGTGAAGGTGAAGGTGGAGGTGAGGGTGAGGGTGAAGGTGGAGGTGAAGGTGGAGGTGGAGGTGTTGGAGGTGAAGGTGAAGGTGGAGGTGAAGGTGGAGGTGGAGGTGGGGGTGAAGGTGGAGGTGTTGGAGGTGGAGGTGAAGGTGAAGGTGGAGGTGGAGGTGTGGGTGAGGTTGGAGGTGTTGGAGGTGGTGGAGGTGAAGGTGAAGGTGGAGGTAGAGGTGGAGGTGAAGGTGAGAGTGAAGGTGGAGGTGAAGGTGGAGGTGGAGGTGGAGGTAGAGGTGGAGGTAGAGGTGTGGTGAGGGTGGAGGTGGAGGTGAAGGTGGAGGTAGAGGTGTGGTGAGGGTGGAGGTGGAGGTGGAGGTGGAGGTGAAGGTGGGGGTGAGGATGAAGGTGGAGGTGGAGGTGGAGGTGAGGGTAAAGGTGAGAGTTAAGGTGGACGTGAAGGTGGAGGTGGGGGTGAGGGTTAAGGTGGAGGTGGAGGTGGAGGTGGTGAAGGTGAAGGTGAAGGTTAAGGTGGAGGTGGAGGTGAGGGTGAGGGTGAAGGTGGAGGTGGAGGTGAAGGTGGAGGTGGAGGTGTTGGAGGTGGAGATGAAGGTGAAGGTGGAGGTGGAGGTGTGGGTGAGGTTGGAGGTGTTGGAGGTGGTGGAGGTGAAGGTGAAGGTGGAGGTGAAGGTGAAGGTGGAGGTGGAGGTGGAGGTGGAGGTGGAGGTGGAGGTGAAGGTGAAGGTGAAGGTGGAGGTGGGGGTAGGGGTGGGGGTGGATGTGAAGGTGAAGGTGGTGGAGGTGGAGGTGGAGGTGGAGGTGGAGGTGAAGGTGGAGGTGGAGGTGATTATTATTATTCTTATTATTCTCTCTCTCTCTCTCTCTCTCTCTCTCTCTCTCTCTCTCTCTCTCTCTCTCTCTCTCTCTCTCTCTCTCTCTCTCTCTTCTGAACCAGGCAGCCATGGTATATAATTCAGCTTCATTGCTGTGTTTCAAAAGTTTGTAACACAAGTTATTATATGACATGTCATTATATCTCAATGGCTAGTTTTCTTGAGTGAGAGATTTCCTCCAATGAGATTGAGAGGCTGCTGTCAGAAGAAATTTGTGTTTCACCCTTTGCTTTCACTTAACATCAAACATTCACATTCACTAACCCAGCCAGTACAATTTTCTCTCAATGTCTAGCACAATACTGATGAAACAGGTATTGATCCTGGACTTTCACCACTGAAATTACAACGGAGAAGAAACAGAGTCCCTACAATTGTTGTTTTAACTAAGCCATTTTTATAGCATCTTTATATGCTTGATTGGAGATAAACATATAATATATGTCTTTATTTTAGTTTTAGTTATAAAGAAAATACATTATATTTGTTTTGTAGTTAGTTTGTTGTTTAATAACACACTCTTGGAAAATAAATATATACATTTTAAAAAGTGTGATGGATTATGACTAGGAGTATGAAAGAACAAATATTTCTATAATAACTACTTTTGCAAAATATCAGTAATTTTGTACTCCGATTATAAATTCCCCCAAGCCCTGGTTCCTGAAGAATCCATTTTATTGTCTACAGTACACTGTATTACAGGTCGCAAGAGGCTATCACCATTCAATTGTTTGTAATGCAAACAAATCTGAAACTAAGCATTCACATTTCATCCAAAGCCACAGCTATTTTTGTCATTTTTGACAGATGTTGATATTTCACCTCTTTCAATGTCGTTTTCCTCCTTTTTGTTTTTTTTTTGTTTTGTTTTTTTTACTTAACAGGTCAATTGGAAATGTGCCCATGGCAATGTTACTGTACATGTTTTTTTCTTTTTTTTAATTAGTCTTGTTTTAAATCTCTCTCTTGAGAAGACCTCAAGTGAGAAAAAAATGTGAACTGCTACAATAGTTAAAAATAGTTTAATATTTTCCAAGTGCGATATTTTTTAAAAGCTCTGCCAATAGCACATTTATTTGCACAACACTACAATGAACACTGTTGTGGCTTTGTTCTGTCCGGAAACTTTTCAATCTGTCCATGACTTGCAAACCTGAAGTCCTCATGTTTATCAGCTCTGGATCATTTCTTTCCTATGATGTTGTTTATGAGTCATGAATCTGTATATACAGTATAACTTATAAGAGTTAGACATTGTCAAATAAGAGACTTCATTAACTTTGCTATTGCATGTGTTCCAAATGCCTTCCTGCTGAACAATGAGCTTCAGGTGTTTTCTGCATTACTGATAGATGCACCGATATATCCCCAGGAGTCACTGGAAGTCATTTCTGCTTGACAGCTGTGCAATCAGTAAGTTACACAAAATTGTGATCTCAGCCTAGCTTTTCTAGCAGGTGTTTCTTTCACCATACCAAGTGTCTTTTGACTAATTTAGGTGAGCAGTCCTGTAGAAATAAAGTCAGAACTGGACCTTTAAGTAAAATCAATTGGTGTTCCATAAGGTTGAAAGAATATCACCATAATTTGCACCAGCTTGGCATTTAAAAGTCAAACACTTGTTATATTGACGTTCCTCTATTCTATGTGACACAGCTGTACCAGTCCACTCTTTAATGAATACCAATCAATACATTAAAGAAACAAAAGAAAGCATAAAGGTTACAGCATACATTATACAGGATATTGTAAAATGGTCATATCCATTGCTTAATAAAAATAGGTAACCCAAACACTTTTTTATTAGAAGCTTTACTTACTGTAATGAATGCCTTCCTAGTGGCTGAGTTACTCATAGTGACATCAGCAAAAGACCTCTCGACTACAGAGAATGCTCTTTAGTTAAATGGTAAGACAATCGTTTTCAAACCATTCAATTCAATGGGATGAGATGCCAGTTCATTACAGTGGCACCCTATGACTCCTGTGGTTGAAAAAAGTATTCTATGATAGTAGTATTATTATTCCTGAAAAAACAATCTGTTGTCCTTTTTTATTTTGAATTTGTATTTATTTTGGGTGTCATTATACAGTAATTCATAAAGGGCTATGCTCATATGTTTATATAATTAAATTGCATTGTAAACTAAGGGTTTGTTGATTGATCTAAACTGAGAGTTTCAGTGATTTATCAGCCACAGTCTGGAAGTATGTATATCAACTTGTATATTGCATTTGTAATGTATATGTATAAAAAAAATGTACAGTCTAAACAGATTAACCTGTTTTGAGATTATTCAGAGTAGTCTGTTGTGAAATTACTAACAATGTTCTATTTTTGACAATTGTGGGGAAGCACTGATGTAGTTCTGTGCCCTTTCGCTGGTTGGCCTCTTTTGATAGCTAGTTTCATTGTCCCTTTTGTTCTGAAGTTGTGTGTAACAGTAGGGTAGGCAGTGGTAATTGCATGTAAAAAAGGACCAGGAAATGTAGGAGGCATTCGATTAATCAGTTACCAGGTTGGATGGTATAAAATGCCTGGTCAGACAGATTATTGGGCCATTTTGTTGAAAAGAGTGAGGGACTTGGTTTAATGGTCAGAAAACTGAACAACTACACATTGACTACATGTTTATCTAATGCATTTAGCCCTTAAATATGAGTAAGCTAGAACACCAAAGATTTAAAAATGCCTCATTTTCTAGAAGTTTCTAAAGTCTATGCAACATGTTTTAAAATACATGTGTTTTACTGTACACAATAGCATTGCAACTTTACATATGTTAATTGTAATGTATACTCTATATTTTAGTATTCTTTATTGATGTACTATTTACACTTTGGCTATGAAGAATGAAAGACAGCATTCCTTTGAACTCCAGGCCAGCACTAAATGTGTACCAGGGGCCTGCAGTAATTGCTGTGCTGTAATCCTGTCAGCACACCTCAAATAAGGTGGAGTGATTCCTACCCTGCAGCTAACAAAGGGTGACGTTGGCAGAGTTTTCTGCTCACACATTCCCTCATGCTGCATTATCCTCAGGGTGCACAGCAACTAAACATGTAATGAACTGTAATTCCATTCCTGATGAAAATCTGCTTAATTTATGAAGAACTCCCATCAGAAACATGTGTACTTCCTTTCATCTCAGTCTTGAATTTAGGATTATTGAAAACATTTTAATTTACTGCAGGCTTAGAAAAAAAAACAAAACAAGTGTGACCATTGTTCAGTGCTAGATGTGTGTTAATATTATTAAATATGCAATGGAAAAGGATTTAACAACTGGCTTGGTATACAGTGGTGACATAATCCATGATTGTTTGGCAGAGCAGTTTGACCCATGAATGTGTCCACTTCAGTATTGGCATTGAATGGTTTTTGAGGGCATTTTAACAATGGTTTCCTCATCAGAGTAATGGTCAGATATGTCTGTGTTAATAACAATCTTTAAGTTTTATGGTGCTTTGGTGCACAACACTGGCCTACTCTTCATTGGCACTTTATATTGATATTAATAGGAGTTAGTTGAAATGTCCAGTAGGCAGAAAAAATGTATAACCAGCAAGTCAATGCAAATGTCAATTACTGAATAAAGGAGGACTGTGTTTAGTTTTCAATGTGCTGGCTCCCTGTTTGACACATTGTGCAATCCCGTTTGACTGTAGTCTGAATTAGATCTGACTTCTGAAAAAGGATTCATTTGAAATAAAAAATGCACTTGCCTTTGGCCAGTGGTGGTCACAAGTAATCTGTATAAATGAATGTATGCATCTTCATGAAGTAGTTCTAAATTCACTCTGTTATTATGAAACAAGCCTTTCAGTTGCATAACAAAGTTGTTTTAAATAGCACATGCTTTGCTGGTCTCACATATGAGGCTGAGTAAATAATTGAATCAGCATTTTTTTAAAATTATTATTATCAGTTTATTTGCACTGAACCGTATAATAGAATAATAAGGTTATGAAAAACTCAGTCTGTGCAAAGCAGGTATGTAAGTGTGAAGGAATGGTGTCCTTAAATGCTCTATGTAAAGCACTATCTTATGGGTGTGTGTCTGTGCAGTAATGAATGTCATAGACCACCCATCTTGCACGTTGAGCTTTCACCTCTGTTGTACACACCAAACTGTATAGAGAAATAGGACACAATTTGTATGATCCACATACAGGAGCAGGCTTTACATTTGAATGAATAAACACAGTGGGAACTGGACAAATGGCAGTGCTCCAGAACTGAGAAATTATGCAATAAAATGCGCCTTGCAGAGTGCAGATCTGCTACAAATTACTTTGATTTATACAACAGCATTGCAGTCTGAATATTAATGAGAAGAAATACATACCAGATAAAACATCATGTGGGAGCTGGGGAAAACTAAATAAATATTGTACATCATGCTAAGCTGTTCTTAGATCTGCTGAGCACCTTTATGAGCAGACTAACTTGACATAATATGTACAGCTTGTTCCAAAGCAAATCTCTTCACTTGCAAATCTTGGTATTGAATGTTTTTCCATACCCAGCTGACAAATCATGTGCTTGTGTTTATAAAAAGCAATTGCGATCTAATTTTAGCAACAAAACATTATCCCTGTGTCTCAGAAAAAAAGCTCTTCCTGAAACTTTACACATCTGTATATTTCTATTAGCATGATCAATACACACATTTTTTGCTGAAGCGTCTTTGCTTAAGCATTAGACAATGAACGGTTCCTACCAGGACACACAACTAATTATATAGCCATTATTTTATTATACCAAATAGTGGTTATAAAACCTAGAGGCAGTCTCAGTTTCAGTGTTTAGAATATTTAGTAGAAGACAATTCAACAATTAATCATTTACACATGACAGGGTGTGATTAACATGAGATAATCACGCCCATAAAGGGTTATCTCATGTTACTCACACCTCCTGTAGTTAATGCAACGTTTTAAATCAAAAACATGGAGACGGTATAAGACGCCAACCTGTGTTTGATAAGCATATGCTATTTTAACTGCCTGTTCTAGCCTTCTGTTTTGTCTTTTCTCCGTGTTATTTGTTGTTCTCCCATCCTGGTAAATGTTTTTAAATATCGTTAGCTACTAGTGTTATTTTATAAGGGTTATCTTTTGTGATAAGGGGAATTTTAGAAATTTGCTGCTAAATACTCTTACTGTTTAGCTAATAAGATCATGTATCTGCTGCTATCCTTCGTCGGCCCTAAATGGCTAAACTGTTGCTTCTGACTGTATTAGATATTAGAAAACGATTCAGTATCATCAGCCATCCAGCTTCCAGCTCTACCAGGGTTTTAGTAGACAGTAGATGCCTGCTGGAACATCACAGCATTGACTGGGAATCAAACTTAAAATAAATCCACGCAAGTATATGGAAAATCTTTGCCGCCAGTGCCGTCTTTTTCATTTTGACTTGCTGTATTGAAAGCTCAGTTCACATCTCTTGGACAGCAAATATAAGGCAAAGACACAATATTTTATTATCCACTGTATTTTATTATCCACCAAAACCAGCCATTCAATACTTTGCACTGACGAAAGCAACCAGCCCTGTACCCACAACTGCAGAGTCAGCCAATCACAGCCTGTCAGCTCGACTGGAGACTAAAGAGCTCAGACAGCAGCATCATTTATTTAGTAACAACAAACCGAGACACGGACAGTTCAGTAATATTGCTCCATTTGGATATCTGGCACTGTTCAGATAAACTGTAAGCAGGTCTGACAAGTAAAAATGTTACTTGTTTAATAAAATTTACATTTTTTCTCTAATTATGTATGTGATCCTTTATGAGCATTTCTGGGATTTCCTAAAATTTTCTAAGTGGAAGGGTATCTGACGAATCATTACAAGTTTAAGGTAAAGCTTGGTTTGAAAGTGTTTTAAAGAAAATAATGAGTATAATTTTTTTTTTTAATTTAGTGTGTCCAATTATAATTTTCCCTCGATTTTCTCCAAATTTGGAATGCTCAATCGCTTTTCTCCTCACCGCAGCAATTCCCCACATGGCTCAGGAGCTTGGAGAAGGGGTGTGGTGTGGCCGAAGGGGATGCTGTCCCGGGAGCTGTAGAGAAGTGGGTGTCTCCATGGGTCGCTGCTGCGCCGGACCGGGGCCTCGCTTGTTCATGACCCCACTTAGCTCCATTATTAGCTCCATCATTTAAATCCATTGCTGAAGCTTCAGGATTTGAAACCAACCTGTTGAGTTGCTGGTTGTGCCACAAGGTGGGACATCTCGCGCTGGACTGCGCACCATGGTTTGCAATTTTTGCCCAATCAGATCGGCACACCCAACAAGCACAACCACTCCAGCTTAAGGGCTTCGTGCTTCCTGTGACAGTGGAAGGCACACAAGCCTGGGCTCTTCTTGACTCAGGGTGTTTTCAGTCTCTGATGCAGGAAAAGTTGATCTCATCGTGGGGCACAGGCGTTTAAAGTGATAGGTCACAGTGTTGTGCATCCATGGGGACGTCCATATCTACCCTACCATCCGGGTGAGAATTACCATTAGGAACCGGACGACCAAGGTACGAGTAGGGTTGTGTCCTCGCTTGCTGTACCCTGTAGGTCTGGGACGAGACTGGGAGCAGTTTAAAGAGCTGTTGGCTCCTGCTACAGTCCACCCAATCAATTGGCTAAGAAGGAGGAAGTGATTGGAGACATCATCCTGTTCTGTGACTGAATGGTTTTGCCATCTGTGTGGCGTCTGCTGTACTGGGTCGTTAAACCCGAAGAGTCAGTGGGCCTCCTCCGATCCCATGACCAAGCCAGCTTCCTTTTTCACCCAGGAACTCGAGAGGTCGAACAAACTACCGACCTCTGGAGGACAAATGCCAGCCCTGCAGGTGTCTGCTCTGAGCTCACTGGACGCATGGCCAGCAGGGTTCGCTGTAGAGCAAGGAGGAGAAAAAATCGCCAGTTTTACCTCCCTAACCCATGGGAACCTGGGGCAATGCGACGCTCCCTTCAGAGTCCCCAACGAAGACAAGCCTACTTCGCACAGCCAGGACACAAACCAGTCCTGTATGGCTTACCCTGCGCACCACGTTGCTGCGTTGCTACCAAGTGGGCCACTTGTGGACCCCTAGAATAATTGTTTTCTAATAGTGATAATGCCCATCAATGAAGGCTCTACCGTGTCATAGTTGATCTTGGCTTTTGTTAGTGCTCCTGTCTTTGACTCGGGATGCATAACTCCAGTCAGGGTCAACTACTACATGGTAAAGCCTTCATCGATGGGCAGTACGTTTCCCTATTTTGTTTTGGGTAAAATAAAAAATATATATTGTGGAGCACATTTAGGAAGTTTGCTAGTGCTTGCTCTTTTTAATGAAATATTTCCTTGGCAGAGTTTGCAAATTCAGTTTTCTCCACACAACGCTGCTTTGCTTGGATGCCATGTTTTAAAACAATAACAGCAGCGCAATATGGTCAATAGATGTTGCAAAGAATCCTGCAGCATGATGCACATTTAACATTAATAACTGTATTTGAACTGAGATTATTATTATTATTATTATTATCTTCCATTACTTTGTTTCCAGTCCTTAAAAAGGCTACACAAGTCGACAGATCTGAAGGGACTAAATGTATGTGTACTATATAGTATTTAAATATGTATCATGCATTTAAAACATTAATATATGTGAGTTCTTTTTTTTTTAATATAATCATTTCCCCCCCAAAAAACGGTGTATCCAGGTATTTTTCATGGCAGACACCTGGTTCCAGATTTTCAACCCATGCCGACCTCTAATATATACTGTATATATATATTATATGTATAAGTAAGGCTCTAAGAAAATCACAGGCCGTGAATTTGTTGTGGAAACTGCAACCTTTAACACAAACCACAACTTTTTGCCGCAACTTTTAATGTGACTACAATGTTTCTATTTATATGTAATTTCGTTGCAAAATAATGCTGAAAAATAAACTGAAACAGAAAAGGAAACGTCACTCTCACATTGTCTTTTGCTAGTGGGGGATTGGTATGCCTTGTCATCCTCTCCAGCCAATCAGTGATCTTCTTTCCCGTTACTATGTTTAGCAACGGGAAAGAAGACTGTGGGCCGTGATGCAAGTACTATACGTACTTACTGTTAACTTTTGTGACTGAAGGTTTATTGCCGTTTTTCAAATACTGTAGTGGCTGTTCAATTATGTGAGTGAGTGTGACAAGATGACAGGTTTGAGACTCAGAGACAGTTTAAAAGTTCGAAATAAAGCTTTTTAATAAACAAAAATAATCAAATAAATAGGCACAAGGGCCAAACAAAAAGGTTTCAAAAACACAAAACAAAACTTACAAATAAAGCTTCCAGGCTGGGCGTTGCCTTCACTGTTTACAAAACAAACAGAAAACAGCACACACAGAAAACACTATCTTCCTCTCTTTCTAGAACTCTCTCCCTAGCCAGGGCCTCTCCCCTGGCTTTTATCCCCTGTGGCTGGAGCCCAATTAATCAATAATTGCTGATTATTCAATTAGGGCTCCAGCCACATTCTCACATGTTTTCCTGGCAGGGAGGAATTTTAACCCCCTCCCTGCCAGTCCCAACCACGTTCATAAAGACGGGGCAGTCTTTTACTGTTATGCAAGTACTGTATGTTAAGCGTCATCATTGTTAGCTGCAACTCTTCACTTGTAATGAAACACAGCATAAACATTTTATTTCAAATGGTGATAAAGAAGGAGTCTTCAGAACTCATGTTCTAGTTATTTATTTGTTTTTTTCTTGTTGTTTTTGAACAAATGAACAAAAATCCATCTTGAAAGCAAGTATATATACTTGCAAACTGTTTATATGTATGACCACGACGAAACCGCAACTTTAATACACACTTCTTGATAAAAAAGAAATCACAATTTTTTTTACGGCATATATATATATATATATATATATATATATATATATATATATATATATATATATATATGGTGCTGCATACCATTGTTTCCTGGTTTTCTGAAATGTTTATCAGTAATATAATATTGAAATTAACATTCACCTTTAGTTAGGCTGAATTAAACTGACACAAGACATGAGTGCTTGTCATCTGGAAGGACATGTTGTATAACTGCAAATCAAAGCACCACACCATTCAGACTACTGTGTTATACTTATAATATCGTGGAGGACTCTTGTGTACTATAAAAATAATTTTGCATGAAGTTTTGTATTTGTTAGCTGTAACAAAGGCAGGCCCTTCACTGGCTTCTCAGTGTATTTGTGTCACTGCAGGATTAGCTCAGACTCTCTGTGGGAAAACGCCTTCTCAGGCACCCGATTGACAGGGAGGCTCGGGGTTTGGTTGACCAGTAGTCCCTGACTGGCTGGAGGGCCATATCCCAGGGAGTGCCCAACCAGTTAAAAAGAAGCAGCGCTACACACCCAAGTTCTTCCAGGTCCAGCCGACTGTTGGATTGCCTCCTTGTGAGAGAATAAAGCAACTGACTGAAAAGCAATGAAAATAAATATTGGCGCTCAGGAGAGTAAGCCCAGATAATGTTATAATCTGTGCATCCAAGACACCATGGGTGCCACCAGGACTGATGATTGCTGTGGCAATAGGGCTAGTGGAGTTAATGCTTGGCCATATGTTTCGACCAATTTTTATTTTCTAACCGTGTATTATTTTGGCATTGTTTTGTTGTTGTATGTACCCACCCTGTGTTTACACTCCAGTTTGTGTACATGTGCCCGTGGTCTTACCATTGTTGGATCAGTCACGTGGTTCCCGGCTCGGTTTACCCTGCCCTAGGCACTACCATTGTTGGTACCCTAGTGGCGGCCACAGAAACTACCACTGAAAAAGGAATTACAAATAAAACCTGTGCAGCGTTGTCCAACATAATGTTCAGTGTCTGTCCTCACTGCTGATTGAACAACCCACACCCCCTTTCACATGTGGTGGCAGCGGTGGGATTCACTGGCCCTGCTGAATCAAGGCATTGCTACAAGGCAAAATGAACACAGAACAGCTTGCTGTAATGAGTGCTACTGAGGTACTGCACTTCCCGCCCTGGACCGTGTAGAGGCAGCTCCAGACTGGAGCTTTACTACGGGACCTGGCCATGTGCTGGCTCCAACCAGAGCGTTACTCTGCAGGGGGGATTGTGGAGCTGGTGGAGATGGAGCTCTTCCTGGAGTGCATGTCTCCGGCTGCCGCTCTCTGGGTTCGGCGTCAGTGACCTACCACTTTGTCTGCTGTCATCCAGCTGGCTGAACCAACTGCTCCACGACCAGACCAGCCCCAGGAGGAGCAAGGGGATACTCAGGGGGTGAATGGGCTTGGAGAAGGGGTGTGGTGTGGCCGAAGGGGATGCTGTCCCGGGAGCTGTAGAGAAGTGGGTGTCTCCATGGGTCGCTGCTGCGCCGGACCGGGGCCTCGCTTGTTCATGACCCCACTTAGCTCCATTATTAGCTCCATCATTTAAATCCATTGCTGAAGCTTCAGGATTTGAAACCAACCTGTTGAGTTGCTGGTTGTGCCACAAGGTGGGACATCTCGCGCTGGACTGCGCACCATGGTTTGCAATTTTTGCCCAATCAGATCGGCACACCCAACAAGCACAACCACTCCAGCTTAAGGGCTTCGTGCTTCCTGTGACAGTGGAAGGCACACAAGCCTGGGCTCTTCTTGACTCAGGGTGTTTTCAGTCTCTGATGCAGGAAAAGTTGATCTCATCGGGGCACAGGTGTTTAAAGTGATAGGTCACAGTGTTGTGCATCCATGGGGACGTCCATATCTACCCTACCATCCGGGTGAGAATTACCATTAGGAACCGGACGACCAAGGTACGAGTAGGGTTGTGTCCTCGCTTGCTGTACCCTGTAGGTCTGGGACGAGACTGGGAGCAGTTTAAAGAGCTGTTGGCTCCTGCTACAGTCCACCCAATCAATTGGCTAAGAAGGAGGAAGTGATTGGAGACATCATCCTGTTCTGTGACTGAATGGTTTTGCCATCTGTGTGGCGTCTGCTGTACTGGGTCGTTAAATTAACCCAGACCGGGGAGTGCGTCGTCCCCAGGCCCTTCAAGAACGACTTGTTAAGCCTGGTTCACGTTATTCCCCTGGCTGATCACTTGGATAGGGAGACTCAAGACCCTGTTCTATTGGCCAGGGATAGATGATGGGGTGCAACAATTTTGTGTTGGCCAGTCCTACGAGCTCCACTAGTGCCGTTGCCATTGGTGGAAACTCTGTTTGAGCGCATTGGAGTGGATATGGTGGGGCCGCTAGAGAGGACTGCATCAGGATACACGCACCTATTGGTCATTGTGGATTATGCCATGCATTATCCTGATGCCATGTTGGTACCCTGGTGGCAGCCACAGAATTTATCACTGAAAATGGAATTAGAAATTTAACCTGGGCGCCTGTGTGGCGTTGTCCAATATAACTTTCTGTGTCTGTCCTCACTGCCCAGTGAACAACCCACACCCCCTTTCACAGTAGCCACGATATGAAAGGGAATGGGACTTCATTCTGTTAGATTTAGAAATCTCTCTGCTCATAGTTATTGTTTTAGTATAACGTCTCAACTATTTTAAACTCCAATATTATTGCATAATGTGGATGATGCGCAACAAATATTGAAAGTAAAGCGTAAAGTTCTGTTCTCGATAGCAGCCAGAGTTTCTCTTCACCACAGCATTAACAAAATAACTGAGCTGTTCTCAGCGGCTCATTTACTTAATGCACCCCGTCATTCTTTTTAAAATAATTACTTTCTCAACGACATTGAAGCACATTCACACATTTGTTTTCAATGTTTTTGTTTTCTATTTTTTTACATTTTTTTCTGCAGGGAAAAATCTAGAAATCTACAATCATAATTGATTGGGGGTAACTCATTTTATACCTTTAAAATGCCTTCAATATATGGCCCTATAAGTTAACTTTCGGTGTAATTACATATCACTTGAGTCTTGAAGCTGCTACACACCGAGCATGATGCACTGCAGTGGTTAGACCAGGGGTGTCAAACTTCCTGGAGAGCCGCAGTGTTTTCTGGCCTTTGTTCCACCTATGCTCTCAATTACTTAATTGGTCTAATTATTTGTTTAATTGGACTAATTTAACACTTCTCTCCAGGCCTAAAAATATTTCATGGGCAGTGTACCTTGAATCAAGTGCATTTTTTAAATTATCAACTGTAAAAGACCTTGAAAAATAATAACTGTCCAATTGAATAAATAATTAGATCAATTATTTTAATTGAGAGCTTAAGTTGGGATGAAGACCCTGCGGCCCTCGAGGACTGGAGTTTGACACCCCTGGGTTAGACAGTGGACATACTCTGGTTATTCAAGGAAGAATATACTCTTGTTGTTAAGAGAAACATAAAAGTCAGAGTCAATGTGGGACAGATCGCCTTTGATAGGTTGGACTGAGTATATCTAAAGGAGTTCAAACCAAGGTTCTAAAACCTATTTTATCATTTAATACTAGCAATATTGATCCCTAATAATTTATAGGGAAGTCAAAAGCAGTGATTTAAAAAAACAAATTTAAAAATTATTTCCTGCTCTAAAACAGTTTAATGGACTGCATTTAATTATACAAAATAGCCTTAAAAAACGGTCATTTTGCAAACATTCTTTAAAACATCCCCTTAAAGTTTTGTAAATAGGGCCTATAATTGATATTTGAAACATAGTGCTATAGATGAAAATTTGCTGTTACTCCCTGGTACCTAACTTACATCAAACTCACTTCAATTGTTGTGCATAGTTACGGTCCTCGGATAGTGCAAAAAATACTACAGTATAAACAAATAATAATGTAATAAATATTTCCGTTATATTAATACCCTTGCATTGTAATACTCTTTCTTCACAGTTAGTTTCCACTGAAGCTGCAGTTTACATGTTGATTCACACAACATGCTGACAAGGCAAATCCTTTCCATTTCAAAGCCACAGACATGTTAATAGAGTTGCCAAGTAAACTATAATGTTCAGCATTAATGGCTGCTTCTTTGGTAACTGGACTTAATTAATATTTTAGATATACATGATCTTAGAAAACTTCAAATACTCTTCGGGTGGTCATTTACCACAATGGCAGGGTGTAATAAAAGTAATTGGAGATTAATAATTACATATTATTAAAGTAACTAGTTTAGTTATAGGAATATTTTGTCAGTCCATGAGTCAATTAATTCATTGTGAGTCAAGGAAAAATATAAACTCTTTTTTTATATAAATCACTGGTTTGAGGAAATATATGATACAGGTATCAAATACCACTGACAAGTCAAACTGAAAAGCCAACTCTGAAGTGTTGTGAGACTAAAAAGGCTTTGACTATGTTATGAATATCTAGAGCTGTTACTCACAGCATCATGCCAGAAAGCATCTTCCAGTCAGCACATATTGAAATTTAAGTTGCAGACCCATGGTGCAATCATATTGTTGCCACTTTTTCATAAGTATTACATTTGCATAAACCTGAAATACATCTACCAGGTCTTTTTAAGCAGGTTTCTTTTTTTTTTTGCTTTCACTATATGAAGTTGTTTGTTACCAACGAATTGATTTATTTCTCCTTTGTTTATATATCCTAATTTATACAAGATGCAGGTGGTGTATGGCAAGTGTGCTACTGTGTATTGGAATTTGTTTGTATAACTCTCTAGGCCTACAATATGTGTTATTGTTCAGTCCATGATTGTATGTGCTTAGTGCTTCTGTACTTAATTGACTGTTGGCGTAATGGCTATTTATTGAATGTGTTTGTGTAGACAATAAACTAGTTGCAAAATTAAAGAAGAAGAAGAAGAAGAAGAAGAAGAAGAAGAAGAAGAAGAAGAAGAAGAAGAATTATGCACCGGCAAAGAAGCAGCTGAAATGCATTTTTGGATGCATTGTCTGGGATTTGTATTTCCTGGAAGTCCCTCCCTCCACAATACTGCATATATTGTAGCAAACGTGAGGGCTAGCCACCATAGAACAGCGTGCTTGTCCCATAATTCAGGGACTATTCCAGCTGGTTCACTGAGGTATCCACGGTCTGATCCATGATTGAGGGAGCTGCCCTTACAAAATAATCCCTGTGGTTTGGTACTGTTATTGGATTGGTTTGGGGATCAATATTGAGCAGAACACACACATCGTGGGTTAGGAAAGAATAAGTAATGGAGCCAAACTGGCAGTTTGGACAGTACAGGGAGAGACTAGAAAGCAGCTGTCAAGAACATCAAGGCATGGCTCACAGACTACTAGGAAAGCGTAGGGAAGGAGGCCTGTGTTGTGCCCGTCATTTCTTAAACTGACTCTAATAAAATGCTCTACGGCAGATCTGTGAATACTGATTCAGCCTCCTTGATTTTCAGATCCAGTTTCATCTCCTTTTTCTTATGTTATACTTACTTACTCAGAGAATCATTGCATTGTTTCAAGCATAAAATACCAAAAGCTATTTCCAGCTTATAAACCCTCATGTCTAGAAAGCTATTTATTGTAGCTGCCATATGGGCATATGGTGTGATACGTCTTAAATTAGAATATTGCTTCAGTAACTCAGCAACCAAACCAAGACAGAACACATTCAAGGCAGATAAGATAATTAAGGTGACCTTTTGACTAGTTTAATTGTGCCTGAAAATGTATGTACTACAATGTTCACTTTGAAATCTTTCTACAGTTTAGTTTAGTTTATAACTTAGACTGGTGCCTGGAAAATAAATGTCCCCACAGATTTGCTAATATTTGATGTTTAGAAATAGTTGATTTAAAATGTTATATATCAAATGTTTAATACTATGTTGAATTCTGTAGCACAGGCATTTTACTATGATAGAAATAAAACAGCAAGATGTTTAATATGGTCTAATATTTGTACACCTAGAGGTGCAGTTAAACAGCCTAGTTCTGTGGATTTTGGACCATATTTGAACACCCTGTGTGTTACTGTGCTTATAAAATGTCACCTGCACCCTACCCCACACCACCCATAATGCAATTGTTAATTAGGCAGAATTGTTCTAAAAGTTCCAAGTTGGGCTGATATGGTGACTTCACAGATTTTTTTTTTTGTTCCCTCTATTCTTGACATGTTTTTAATGGTAAATACAATCTATTTGCTTGATCATGGTTCTAGAAACTGCAACAACACATTCTTCTGTGGTCTTTGAATAAATTACTTACCATTTTTTCAGGACAAACTGAACATCTAATGTGTCTTAATGCCAAAACCTTCCTTCATGTGCAATCTGTTCCTGATTGAATATAATGAATAAAATAAAAATAAAACAAAAACATGTTTTTTTTCCTGGTGTACTTTATCACAGAAAGAGACAATTGAATTTGTGTTAGCTACAAGGTAAGCAAAAGCACTTTTCTTTAGTGGAACATTTAACCATTTAATCCCAATAGTGGATTATGGAACTGAATCTTATGAGCAATTCATTAATAGGAAAAACCATGAACAAAATAATAAAAAGCTTGCATCCATGTTTTGTTATTCAACTCTTTTAATAGAAATTATTGTGAAGTGGTTACTAGTAAGGTGAATGTAAGTCTCTATTACTGTAGGATTCAAGGATTCTAAGATTTGCAGGCATATACAGCTGACACACCACCTGTTTAACCTTCTTTGTCATTAACTGTGTTAGCAGCAAGATTCATACAGTCATTGTAACATATTTACAGCTGTTGTACCACAAGCTTTCAAAGTCACAGGTGTGTAATTTCATACATCTACTGGGGCTTGACAAGAAAAAAAAAAACAACTGGAAACAACTGTAAAGTGTAGCATGTACATTTTGTGTACATGGGCACCTGACTAACTAATGAAATCCCTGACATTTACCCTGATATATAATAATGCTGCAACCACCTGTTTAAAAAGTCAGATTACAAACTTCCCTAAATGAAACACAAAGGGGACAGGGATGCCCACTTCATTCTCCAGAGCAATGTAAGCACCCTCCAGACTGATTCAGTGCCGTCTTTGGAGACTCTAGACTATTGTTATGGTTGTGTTTCTTTTTTGTTTTTTGGCAAACTTCTGTATGTATGTGTATGGCAAAGTGGTTTGCAGCGAGCAGGTGTAGCGGTGATGCAGTGCTCAAGACAAGGACAAACAAAGTACTGGTGAAATGATGGTTTATTTATAATCAAAGTCTTATGACAACAGTAAACAATAAAGAGAACAGGCAATACACAGTGATGCGTATTGCTATGTAAAATCCACGGGTTCAGTCCCAAAATAATATACACTGTATTTTTAAACACACACCAATACACAAAACTCGGTCACAAGTCCAAAGTGAGTGCTGTAGTGCTCGTGGTGCAAATACAATTTATCGTGATCAAGGTGCAGTCTTGTCCGGGTTTGTGCTGGCCTGTAGCGACAGCTTCGGATCGTGTTAACCATCTAATAATAACAAACAAGTAGATTTTAGGAAAACAAAACAAACAAACACTCACAATATATTTTACATTTCAGCATTTAACCATACAACGGAACAGATCACCTTGCTACATCCCCTTTCTAGATGGCCGACTCTGCCTAACCCTGGGAATGAATTGTCCGGCCATCCAGTCCAGGGCACTCTGTTCCCTTTACACAGTGCCCTCACAGGCCGGGAGAGAGATTTATCACCAAGAATCATTCTGTCTCTCACAATGTGGTATACTCAAAATAAATCAGTTGTTGTGAAATACGTGGATTTATCAACAACCACCTATTTAAACTCTATTTAGTGGCCAAATAAATAAAGTAGATCACATTCATCTCAGAAAGGAACTGCCAGATCAGGAAAGGCTTATAATGAACTGGAAAGTGTCGCAAAGCAATTCAGTCACTCAAAATCATAAAGCCACTAACCATTCATCTGTACAATATAAGTGTAATAAATAGGATAGATGATAAAAGGCTGTGAGATATCATTTTAATCCAATTCCCTTATTTACCTACCACTCTCTGTTTACATTTTAAAACCACACTCCCACCCTATCCAGCATGGCGTTACTAGCACAATCAGTTAGGTATAGTTGTCTGTGTTCTTGTAATTACCTTGTATTTCTCATAATGATTTGTCTAGAGTAGTGGTCGTAACTTATGTCATACTAAAAATATCTTGTATAGTCTTGTATAGATTATAAATCAATGCAGACTACTGGGATTCAAATAATATTTGAAAGAGTTTAGTTTATCACATATTGTGAAATATATATATATATATATATATATATATATATATATATATATATATATATATATAAATATATATATATATATATATATATATATATTAGCTCAGCTGCCTTTTTTATGAATTAGTTCTTAGAAATTCTAAAACCTCATCACATGACCAAAAATAGATCCAACTATTGCCCCTATGACACTGATACAGTCAATAGTTTTTTTACAAACTCCCTCAAATAATGTTCACACTGAGCATCCTTCCTCTCTTCACACAACAAAACAAAATGGCAGACAAACCCGCATCTGGACCACCTGGACAGTGGTTTTGTTAATTACACAATATACTACAAAACAAAGATGTTGCAAACACTAAAATCATCATAAAACTTTTGCTTTGTGTTTTCTGACTTCCTAAAATTGAAACAAATCCAAATAAATATGACGCTCACAATATCAACTGACTCTTCTGAGAATTCTATGCTGCAGTGAGAGAGTCAGGCAGACAGTTCTGTGCCAAAAAGACATAAATAACTCTGCACTATGGACTTCAAAACATTACTTTCTTGACTGATTCAAAAAACAACTATGGACTGCACACCTCAACTCATCAGTGGGAAACTAAAGGCCCCTCAGGAAGAACTATAGTTACCTCCAGGGGACAGTGACCAGGGGAATAAGCCTGTGGTTATTCATTTTTAAAGGGTCAATAGGGTTGCTGTTTCCTAAAATAGAAACAATGTACAATAAGACAGCAATTTGTATTGGTTGTGCTTACACTGTTCGTTATGCAGTATGTTACACAAGAATGAATGGCTTTCTTCAAGCCATTGTTAGATTAGCTTACACATTTATAAGAAAGTGTTCAAGGACAATCTGTTGTTATTATGTGAGACACTTTCATTTTGGATTTGAACTAACAGCTTATTGCCAAATGTTAAAAAATACAATTTTCTGAAGCTAAGTAGATAATGGAAATTAAAACACAATGAGGCAATGCTGGTTCAATAATGCTTCTAATGTCAAAGTCTTCTGTACAGGTGGAGTTTCCATCAGAAGAAAATGTAAAAGTGAAATGGTAATAAATAAAAATATATATGCCATTATCCATAAAGTGATAATGGCAATATCATATACAATATGCAGATCTTTTTACTTGTTTTTACTTTAATGTGAAGGAATATCCAGAAAGCCTTAGGACTATGTAGCAAGTGTTTCTTTGTGGAATAAATAAGCATTCATATGTAATTATCCATTTATTAAAGTTCCAGTTATGCAATAAGGGTGCATGTGTGCATAGATCACTACACTGTAATGGTTGTGCTCTTTTTATCTGTATGTTGAGTATTAAGACTTTTATTGGTAATTTCCTATGCAACAAATACGGAGGGTATAATAATATATCTTTGCTCAAGATTGGTTACAGAGTTTTGGAATAAAGCCAATATCTTGACATTTTATTTTGGTTATATTTCCCTATTGCAAATGTATTGACTGTGTATTAACTCTAAACTTCAATACATGTGTAACTGCAAATAAATATTTATTTAACAGTAGCATCAAACATATTCACAA
Organism: Acipenser ruthenus; assembly: GCF_902713425.1. Lineage (NCBI taxonomy): Eukaryota > Metazoa > Chordata > Actinopteri > Acipenseriformes > Acipenseridae > Acipenser > Acipenser ruthenus. Next base: position 8,112,580 of record NC_081191.1, read on the forward strand.
AATAGTGGAGATGGCACAGAATAAGACATGTAGGTGGCAAATGTGGACGTTTGAGTGCATAGTTATTATAAAATGAGTTAGAATATGTGGAGGGCGCCTTGTATGCAAAAGCATTTTTTCAAGGATGGATACCACTTTCTGTGGAGTAGCTGTAGGCTCCTTGTGTTTATGATAAATACAGATGTAAAGCTCAGAATATATAGCTAGCTTTAATTCCTACAAATGTATACACATTTACAAATGACTGTAGAAAATGGTGGTCAAGAATAACTATACCCCCTCAAGTCGTGGTATTCCAGCTCAGAATACAAACAAACAAAACGATATTTTTTAAACAAGTCTGCTATTTTGTCGTAGTAATATAGATTTACATCCTAAAGACTGCGTTTTACTCATTTCTCACAAAGCCACTTTGAGGAAAGACATCTCTAGATTATTACAGCAATTGTTTTTCACGGCATGGTATATTACACATACATTATTAGTGCCTACCCTTGGTGTAATATAATGCACTCCTGGCTATCATATGAAAGGCTTGATAAAGACTAACCTTCTCCTACAGTATATGTAGGTTCGCTGCTAAATGCCTACTGGCAATGAGGGACACGCTGTGATTTTTCGCGAGGTACTTCTGTATAAAGAAACTTCGGCAGTCATTAGACGCTGAATTAAGAGGGATGCTATTCAGTTTGTCAGACTGTGTTAATATATTGGTTCAGATCTAAGTGAATAGAATTTATAAAACTTCGCAAGCATGGCTTATAGCATTATGTAGTGTATATGCGATTTAGATTTTTGCTACAGCTACAATGGTATTAGGAGAGGATAACATTTTGTTTATTTTAATGTCGACAGTCAGCTTTTGGAAGACGTCGAATGCCTACTACAATCTGCAGTGACATCAGAAAGTTAAGCAATAGGCACTCTTCTGTAATCTTTGTGAAACTGTGGAGTGGACAAATTCGGGGAAATTAGATCCAAGCTTTGTTTCATAATCGGAAAGAAAGGTCAAGTTTTATAAAGATTATGTTTTGATGTTAGCTGATTGTGTACCAAGTAGCCAATAGAGGTATCTATTGACATATTTTGATTTACATTTTTGAGTTTATTTATTTATTTATTTTTGACAAACTGATTAACTGCTAGGTATAGACAACAGCCAGGACGTTGTGTGTGTTTCATTAAAGAGACGCTTCAGAAAGAATAGCACCCTGGACAGCGCTTGCCAGCCGTCAAGCTCATTATGCTTTGCAAAGGGTAAAAATACAACTGAGAATTAGCGTTATCTAATTTCGTTTGGTCCACTGTGTCATCAGCGAATGGGATTTACATTATACATTCCTGGATGATTATTATTATTATTATTTTCCGAAGATCGTTTAAAAATTAAAATTAAAAAGTCTTTGCTACCAGAAAGATCCCTTGCAATTGTTTTTCCTGCAACGTTTTGCTTATGCTCTGAAACTGAAGCAGTTTTTTGCAGAGGTGGAACGTCGGTTGATTTGTACTTTCTGTGAAGGAATGATGCCTAAGAGAGGATGTGTACCAGGAGGAAGATCATCTGCAGTCTGCTGGTGCTCTCTGTGTTGGAGATAGGACTCGGGGTGTCGAGCATAGCTTTGGGGGCAGTGGGGATCAGCAGAGTCAATGCCGAGCAAAAGCCACAACTGGGAGATGCTTCTCCGGTATGGAGCGGGGTGTGTGTACGTCAGACATTTCACTTGCTTTTAATCTACCATTTAAAACTGTTAAGAACATGCTTTTAAAGACGCACCATTCTTTTAAAACTTTGCAAGCCTGAGATGTGTGTTAACTGATTGTAAAATGATGATTACGTTATGATTTGTTAAGTATTTTATAATACGCGTCTAGGGAGCCACACTATTATTATTATTATTATTATTATTATTATTATTATTATTATTATTATTACAGTGATGCTAATATTAACTAGTATTTACTAATGCAGACTTTTGCTACGATCATTAATACTAAGGTTAATTTGTACATTATACCTGGTAAGCGATGGTGCACCTTTAATATGATCTGCATGATAATTTTTGTATTGTGGACCATTCTTTCTGAAAGTTATATATATATATATATATATATATATATATATATATATATATATATATATATATATATATAATTAGGCTAAAGCAGGAGAGGAATCACTTATTTACAGCATGGTTGGGCTATGAAACAGTAAATGGTGCATACCAAGTTTTTGGGGAAAGTACAGTACATTACATGACCAGCTACACTTGTCTGCAAATATTCAAGGGTTCTGGTTTTGAAATGGAAGCACATTATAAAATAATTATGTAAACAATTCTGCAATTTTTTTTTAAACAACTAACACAACTGAATAAAATGATCACTTAACATGGAAGACTAAGTTATTTTTCCATTAAAGTGATTTAAATTTGTCAAAGCAACTTTTACATTTTCCTTAAAGTGATATTCAGAAATTATTGTTCATTGAGGGCCCATTGTAGCAACAAACAAAGTTTGTATAAAAGTGGTTCCCTGAATGCTCTGTTCATATTTGGATAATTATGGTAATATTAGTGGTTCTAATGATATTTAGAAACATGTGGTTTCATACTGAACTCAGGAACTCATTAAAGGTAAAGTACTTTTTTGTGTTAGTCTTTTGTCTGACATTGTTTTAACAATGTGTTTTATTTATATAATTGAATGGACCAAAATGCTACATACATGTATAGCATGAGAAACATGTAAGATATGATATATGTGAAGGTTTCTGATGGAATGGAAGATTTTTTTTGTTTGCTTAAATTTCATATTGTTTTTCCTTTGCAGTTTCTAATATGTGGTCTGTGTGGGGTAATATGTGCCAAAAAGAAATCAGGACTCGTTGTAAGTAGCTTATACTAATGTTAAAAAAGGAGGAACCTTTTCTTCTTGTTTTTATTTTTGTGTTTGTTTGTTTTGTGATTTAGTGTAATACTTAAATCTGTCAGAACAAACAAAGTCAAATAGACAAACTTTCACTAGTGACTTCATCAGTGTCATTGATTTATGTGTTTTCAAATCACATGCAATTTCATAAACAGCTCTACTAACATGCAAACCGACATGGCGTGGTGCTCTGCACTGTCTCATAAAAGTTATCAATGTACTCCATTTTATCAACTTTCTATGTTTTTAGAAACTGAAGGAGATTTTTGCTGAACTACGTTTCTAAAAAATGTGCAAAGTGAGTGTATGGTCCAAATGGTATCGTACAACACTCCAACACACAAGTTAACAACACACAGTTTGTGTTAAACCTCTGGTTAAGGAAAAAAATATATATTATCAAGCAAGGTTTTGTCATGCTATTTTGGTGTGCATTATTTAATTTACCATCCCTTTTTTTACATGGCACAAGTTGAATTCCTGATCCCCCTTTAATGCATGTGTGTAAGGGTGGTGTGGGAAATCTTGGAATTTGACAGTGAAAAGTATCCCAGATTCAGTTTACACATGATCTCTAGGATGTTATTGGTATTACAAGCAAGATTACTATATTAAATGGATACTTTATAACGTATGTATTTTTGTAATAATTAATTCTTACACCAGCATGTGACGTAATCCTCTGTATAAATAAGGGAAAAGTGCTTGCATTTTTTTCTAAAATATCTCAGAGCTTCCCTACTTTAAACTATAATATGTATTCCTATTTCAGTGTAATTAAACATAAACAAAGTCATTTTGTACAATTTGAACATATTACTTAAGTTCAGCTGCATACTCTTTCTGGTGCAAAGTTACTGGGTTTGTCCTTCCAAATCTTCTCAGGAAACCCAGTTTTTGTTTTAGCATACATAGGAATTCTAGCACCCAAAAGAAACAAATTTGAAGCTCTAAGGTACTATACTTAAAGGTACATCCACCTCAAATATATTACCGGGGTGTGTGCAAATTGAAAGTGCAAGTTACCAGGTAATTGGAAATGTCATCTTTCCAAGGACTGGGGATACATATCGCTGGATAACATCATGTAACAATTTTTTTTTTGTTTGGTTCCTGGGTAGTAAGTGTTATTTCCTAATTGCTTATGCCTCAAAAGTATAGAAAATGGCTATTATTCCCCACAAACTTTGCTTTTGTGACCAGGACAGTGATATTTTGAAATTTACCTATTTTCCAGAACATTCCAGATAGATTCAGTACTGAGTAAACTTGGAGTAACTTCTAGAACTTTCTAGAACTTTCCAGTAATATAAATAGTAGTATAAATACAGAGGCCTTAAGCCCACCAGTTCAGTTTAGTTCCAGCTGCCTAAGTGGATACATATCTGCATTTTTCTGAGATGGCATCAAGAGGCTGCAAGCATCCGGCAGACGCATGTTGCTGTGTCTGCGGCCAATTTATCAAGACAAGAGCGAAAAAGTACTCCGTGGAAGCATCTGCTAAGATGTGTGAGGCCTACAAGGCATATTTCGGCATGCCTGTCGAGGATCAAGACAAACCCTGGGCACCTCATTTCACCTGCGAGCACTGCAAAAAAACTCTGGAAGGTAAGATGGACAATTGTTGCTCGGAATTTTATGTTATAAAATTTGTTAATTTTTAAAATTGTAAAAGTTTTTAATTTTAAAATGTTTTACAATTTTCAATGTTATTGAAAAAATATATCATATATGAAAAATGTTGCGAGAATCTCTTACACATTAGTCATGGGTGAAATAAATGTATTTTTGTAGGATGGTACAGAGGGGAAAAGAGAGCCATGAAGTTCACTATCCCATTTTGGCGGGAACCCACTGACCACTCAAGCAACTGCTACTTCTGCATGGTGGACCCTTCCAAACGTCGGACTGGCAAGAATGCACCTGCTATCATGTATCCGGACCTTCCTTCATCCATCGCCCTGGTGCCACACTGCCATGAGCTCCCCGTACCCACTCCTCCGGAGACAGAGCAGCCGTCTTTAGAAGAGAGCAGCAAGTCAGAGAGCGAGGAAGACGTTGTAGATCCAGATGACAATTTCAGAGGTGGAGCTGAGGAGATAAACCCATACTACCCCAACCAAAAAGACCTCAACGACTTGATTAGAGATCTTGGTCTCACCAAGTCCAATGCCGAGCTTTTGACGTCTAGGCACAAGCAGTGGAACTTGTTGGATGAAAGTGTGCAAGTCGCAGATCAGAGGAAGCGTCACCAAACTTTTTCCAGCTTCTTCACCCGTCAAGATGGGCTCTGCTTCTGCCACAATGTGACCAGTCTGTTCGAGGCAATCGGAATCGCCTGTAACCAGAATGAGTGGCGCCTCTTCATTGACAGCTCATCCAGGAGCCTCAAAGCCGTGCTGCTTCATAATGGTAACAAGTACCCGTCTCTTCCCCTGGCTCACTCGGTGCACCTCAAAGAGGATTACAACAGCACCAAGACCTTGCTGGACGCCTTGAAGTATGATGAGTACGTCTGGGAGGTCATAGGAGACTTCAAAATGGTGGCATTCCTGATGGGTCTCCAAGGCGGTTTTACCAAGTTTCCCTGCTATCTTTGCCTTTGGGACAGCAGGGACACCAAGGCGCACTACCACAGGCGGGACTGGCCACAGCGGACCGAGTTCTCCATGGGGAGGAACAACGTAAAGTGGGAGCCACTGGTGGACCCCCGGAAGGTGCTGATGCCACCACTGCACATCAAATTGGGCCTTATGAAACAATTTGTCAGAGCTCTAGATAAGGAGTCGGCAGCCTTCAAGTACCTTCAAGACTTCTTCCCTAAGCTGTCTGAGGCAAAGGTCAAAGCCTGTGTCTTCGTCGGACCACAGATAAAGAAGATCCTGGAGTGCAATGAATTCCCCAAGAAGCTCACTAGTAAGGAGAAAGCGGCTTGGAACAGCTTTGTCGCAGTGGTTCAGGGGTTTCCTGGGCAATCACAAGGCCGAAAACTATGTGGAGCTGGTTGAGACTCTGGTGAAGAACTACGGCACAATGGGATGTCCCTCAAAGTCCATATCCTTGATGCTCATCTTGATAAATTCAAGGAGAACATGGGAGCGTACTCGGAGGAGCAAGGCGAGCACTTCCACCAGGATATACTGGACTTTGAACGCCGCTACCAAGGACAGTATAACGAGAACATGATTGGACTACATTTGGGGGCTGATTCGTGAAAGTGATTTACAGTATAATCCTAAATCTCGAAAAACTACTCACTTCTAAATCTTTTGTAGTCATTTTTGTATTACTTTAGTATAAATACATGTTAATTTGGATTCATATGTTGTTGTTTTCTGAATTTATGTGAACGAAAAGACACAAATTCGCCCATTTTCTCATTGGAAATAGGTCAATTTCAAAATATCACTGTCCTGGTCACAAAAGCAAAGTTTGTGGGGAATAATAGCCATTTTCTATACTTTTGAGGCATAAGCAATTAGGAAATAACACTTACTACCCAGGAACAAAAATTGTGTTACATAGTGTAATGTATTATGGTCCTGGTGTGCTGTGTTCAGAATACATTACCATTTAATGTTTTTTTTATAATCTTTCCTTTTTCCTCAACAGATGATATTATTTTCAGCCTGTTGTATCTGTGGGCTGATTGGAGGGATACTAAACTTTCAGTTTGTGCGAGCACTTGTGAAAAAGTCTTCCACTCTTTACTCACTGCACGTTGCTGCTATGTCACTGGCCTGTCTGGGGATTGGTGGCTGCACACTTTCAGCCTGGCTCACCTGTCGCTTGGCCAGCAATGAGCAACAAAGGATGTTTATAGAAAGGGAGCACTCTCTACACCATTCCCACGAAATGACAGAGAAAGTAGGTTATTGTTAATCTTTTTTTTCTACCTACACATTCTAATATGGTACAATAAGGATTACTAGGATTACTTCCAGTTTCAAATCCACTTACAGCTTGAGCATTGAGTTTGCAAGTACTTATGTTGGTTGCCAAGTGAATTTTTAGAAGTTTTCAAAACTCTTTATAAGGTTTGTAAACAGATCTTTAAATGCAATGGAGCACTAAAGCCTAAAGGTCTAGAGACACACACACACACACACACACACACACACACACACACACACAAACACACACACACACACACACACACACAAACACACACACACACACACACACACACACACACAAACACACACACACACACACACAAACACACACACACACACACACACAAACACACACACACACACACACACACACACACAAACACACACACACACACACACACACACACACACACACACACACACACACACACTTGTGCACGCACTACTGAACGGTACGGAGATCCAGTATGCAGTTATGGAAGGAAACAAAAAAAATTCAAATATATTCAAAGTACAGCATCTGGCAAGAAAATCAAAAACCATGTCGGATCGGGTGAGTGAAGAGCTAGACACGCATTGCATACAATTATTAACAGGAAAGTTGACACCTGGCATTACTAAGACTATGGCATCACTTGATCTTTTGATCTTTTTTAAAACGTAGGGATTTTCAACATTTTCATAAATGTACAAAACATCCCATTGGCTCATTGAAATCTGAGTAGCGTTGCTGCAAAGTGTAAAATATTATTATTATTATTATAAGGAGGTTGTGTGGTCCAGTGGTTAATGAAAAGGGCTTCTAACCAGGAGGTCCCCAGTTCAAATCTCAGCCACTAACTCACTGTGTGTCCCTGAGCAAGTCACTTAACCTCCTTGTGCTCCGTCTTTCGGGTGAGACGTAATTGTAAGTGATTCTGCAGCTGATGCATAGTTCACACACCCTTGCCTCTGTAAGTCGTCTTGGATAAAGGCATCTGCTAAATAAAAATAATAATAAATACACATGGAATAAAACTACAAAGATAGTAGTAGTTTAACAAGTTGCAGAAAATGAGAAATAGTGTCAATAATGTATTTTTTTTTCTTGTTTTGCAATGAATGATTTTAATTTTCTTAAATACCCCACACTGACCTTCAGCTGATATCATATGACTTCACCTCTTTCTTTTTGTTTTGAATACACATTGTGTATTTTCTGTCTGTGTGTAAACAATTCCCACGGTGGTATTTTATATTTTCCCCGCATACCGGACTTCTAGACCACTCTGTATTGTATGTGTCTGGCTCTTAAGTATTTTTTTTTTACTTTTCTTATCAGAATATTTTGTTCTAAATCAACACCATGCATATTGTGTATATTAGCCTGTGGTAATGTCACTAATATAGAGTTGTTGTAGATAAAGCTGAGGTTGTGATATATTTCAGTTTAAAGGAGATTGCTGAGCCATTAAGTAAATTCTGGCCCTTAATTGTGACTCTGAGCAAACAAGATATGCCGAAACCGTTACTTTTTATAGTACAACATGTTGTTTGATTTGTTTGCTTCTCTTCTCAGACTTTATTTCCACTGACTCATGTGAAACCCATTTATCCTGCCACTATGAATCGGTTTCACAACTGAGTCAACGTGAGAAAAAAGTCTGGAAAACAAAAAAGATCAACAGTAAAACAAGGACAAGCATGTTTTTTCCTGTATGTATGTGTGTGTGTTTTTTTCTTTGACTGGTTTACTATGGTTTACCATGTTTATTTTTTAACTGTGCTTTATCATGCCTTTCTGTGCTTTACTGTACTTGTGTATGCTATATCATGCTTCCTCTATGCATCTTTACATTTTGTAAAGGGTTAAGTCAATATTTTGGGAGGAATGTCACTGCTGAATACCCTGCGGGAATACAAATAGCAAATCCATGAAGTCGAACCTATATGTATCAAATAAATTGGCCTAAATGTTGCACTGGTGGCAGTCACGGCAGTATAAGTAGTGAGAATGATGTAAAAGTCTGAGGTGGTCTCTATTTTGCCTGTCACACATCTTTAGAAAATGTATTACATCAACTGTATCACCCATGTATTGACCAATTTTGTTTACAGCACACATCTTTCTCAAAGGTCAGCTAATGCTGTTGTGTGTTTGTGCTCTTTAGAGCTTTTTCATTTCCAAATTGTCATGTCTAACCACGGTAGTTTGTCAGTATAATAAAAGCAGCTGCAACATACTGCAACTTAATCACTCCCACTGAAGCTTCCTACGAGAAAGAAAATCATAAGAACTACTAATCATAATGTATCTAAATAGAACTGCCCTTTATAAAATATTAATCCTGACAGTGTTTCCCCCCAGGGGTGAGTCACCATTACCTTCCTTAGTCACTTCACTAAATGCAATAAACATACAGTAGAATGAGTTTCACATTAGAATCGGTTTACAAGTTAAAGGGTAGCAGTAGTAGATCAGGATCACATAAAAAAATGCAATGGGAGAATGATATAATGAAATTCAGTGCTACCTTGTTATAAGGTGACACTTTATACCACGGAAAGGGTTATAAGGCGGTATGGTCATGCTGCCCATTACACTAGCACTTGCATTCCCCTTACCCATCAGCTACACCATTATAAAGGGGGAGCACTATACAAATTCTCGGTTACCTTTATGAATATTGCAGTTGACCTCTTCTAAATTGGCTTCTGCTTTTGGGTTTGCAGAGGAGAGGTTTTGAACATACTATAAATATTGATGTGCATTCTAAAGATGTTCACTAACATGTTCACTTAACTAACACATTGTATTCACTCTGTGCAATGAGGTTAACAGTCTGTTATTGCATAGCTACAATGTGTAGTTGTATAAGCCAATAAGGGTCTATGAAGACTAGATTTCTAAAATATTTAGTTGTTATACTTAGAGTAAATTATGTTTTTTTTGTTTTTTTTTTTACAACAGGAATTGCCAGATAACTTAAGCAATGGGATCCCCCAAGTTCTACAAAATGGAAACACAACAGTACCGTGACAATGTACAATAACTACAAATAATGGGGTTCCTATAAATATGGTAAGCAGAGAAGAACACTGAAGTTGAGAATGTTTTGCGGTGTTATTTAAGACTGTACAATTCATTGGAACAACTCTAGACTGGACAATGCCCTGTGGCGATTGGTTATCAGTTGTACTGACTACAGAAGCAGGTAACAATTGTGCAAGCTGCATAATTGTTTGGACCAAAAACTTTCTAGAAAAAAAGGCAAACTCTTTTAGCTACAGTGCAATTAGCTCAACAAATGGCTTGATCAGCAGCTTTTCCTGCTATTTTTTTTTAAAGGACAAATAACCCTAGACTGATACTTTGCTATGTTTGTAAAATATTCATGTACAACTTCCTGAAAGCATGTGAAAGGTGTTCATCTAAAGCTTGCAGTCTTACAGTCTTTCTTAATCCACAGGAACCCCAAACCGGAATGCTACCCTGTTAAAATTATTCCTGAATGCATGACAAAGTGCCTGTCCTTATATAGTCTACATATTTATCTGGATTGATATCACTTTACTAAATATATGGGATTTATCATTTGTGAATGATATATTTTTCTATAAGAGCTAATTAAAAAAAAAAAGAAATATGAGGTAATAAACAGTTGTATAATATATATATATATATATATATATATATATATATATATATATATATATATATATATATATATATATTGTGAGGGAGTGTACATTCCAGATCAAACTTGGGCAGCTGTGGGGCCGTGGGTGTGAAGAATGCACACTCCATCTGGGTAAAGGCTTGTATGAATCTTTGAGAAGATGTTTAAAATAAAACAAACAAAAATAATAAAGTGTGAAAAGACAACATAAACTAACTGGATGGTAAACAAAGTGTGGAGATAATGTAAAATGTTTTAAAGTAAAATCAGAGAGTTAACAAATGAACTTAAAGTGGTTATCACGGATTGATTAAGAAAGGTTAAACCACAAACTTGGGTTTAAAAAGAATCAATGTTATGCTTGGTTGAAAAAGGTATGTTATTATATCGGAAAGGGTATATGGAGGCATTAAGACCCTGGAGATGATACTGATGTCTGGATTATCTCCAATGTAGGTTAATTGTTTAATCATGTAATTGTCTGGGAGTTAAGAGTGAGAAGGTTGAGAAGGTAGCGGGGAGAGGATTGTGAGGAGGAGTTGCTGAGAGCGTCAGAGGAGTTGATTGTGCACAAAGAAACGAAAGTAAGGAAAACAAAATAAATTACCTGTGTGTGTGTAAATCGGGGTAAACAGGAGTAGCCTGTCCCTGTTTAGAGTGGGATGCTTTAACTGTTTAGTTAGACCCCAAAAGGGTTTAGGCTTTTCTTTTGTTTTTGTTTGCACCAATGGTGCATTGGTTTTGTTTTCAAATAAAGCCACGCCCCGGCATGTTTCATTCGAAGTTCAGTTTTCCTTGAAGTTATTCTTATATACTGCACACCACGAGGTCAATATCCTGAAAAGACGGCAGCAAATTCTTGACTATATATATATATATATATATATATATATATATATATATATATATATATATATATATATATATACAGTGCCTTGCATAAGTATTCACCCCCCTTGGACTTTTCCACATTTTGTAGTGTTACAACCTGGAATTAAAATGGATTTAATTGGGATTTTTACCATTTGATTTACACAACATACTTAACACTTTGAAGGTGCAAAATATTTTTTATTGTGACACAAAAGTTAATTAAACCAAAAAAAAAGACATTTGTTGGTTGCATAAGCATTGACCCCCCATCAAGTTGGATGGGGACCGTTGGTGAACAGCAATTTTCATGTCTTGCCACAGATTCTCAATCAGATTGAGGTCTGGGCTTTGACTGGGCCATTCTAAGACATTCAGGTTCTTGTTTTTAAACCACTCCAGTGTAGCTTTGGCAGTGTGTTTATGGTCATTGTCCTGCTGGAAGGTGAACCTCCGCCCCAGTCCCAGGTCTCTTGCAGTCCCTGTATTTGGCTCCATCCATCTTGCCCTCAGTCCTGACCAGTTTCCCAGTCCCTGCCGATGAAAAGCATCCTCATAACATGATGTTGCCACCACCATGCTTCACCGTGGGGATGGTGTTCTCAGGGTGATGAGCAGCAAAGTTCAATTTTGGTCTCATCAGACCAGAGAACCTTTTTCCACATGTTTGCTGTGTCTCCCACATGCCTTTTGGCAAAATCCAAACAGGATTTGATATGGGTTTTTTTCAGCAATGGCTTTCTTCTCGCCACTCTTCCATAAAGCCCAGCTTTGTGGAGCGTCCGGGTTATAGTTGTCCCATGGACGGTTTCTCCCATCTCAGCTGTGGATCTCTCCAGCTCCTTCAGAGTTACCATTGGCCTCTTGGTTGCTTCTCTGACTAATGCCCTCCTTACCTGGTCACTGAGTTTTGGTGGACGGCCTTCTCTAGGCAGAGTCGCGGTTGTGCCATATTCTTTCCATTTTTTAATAATGGATTTAACGGTGCTCCAGGGGATGTTCACAGTTTGGGATTTTTTTTAGAACCAAACCCTGATTGGTGCTTCTCCAGAACTTTATCCCGGACTTGTTTTGATAGCTCCTTGGTCTTCATGATGCTGTTTGTTTAGATATGCTCTCTAACAAACTTCCAGAAACAGGTGTATTTAATCTGAGATCATGTGACACTTTAATTGCACACAGGTGGACTCCATTCAACTAATTATGTGACTTCTGAAGGCAATTGGTTGCACCAGAGCTTATTTAGGGGTGTCACAGAAAAGGGGGTGAATACTTATGCAATCAAGACTTTTCGGTTTTTTATTAGTAAATAATTTTGAAAAAATATGTAGATTTTTTCCCCCACTTCGACATTATGGACTATTTTGTGTAGATCAGTGACAAGAAATCCTAATTAAATCCATTTTAATTCCAGGTTGTAACACTACAAAATGTGGAAAAGTCCAAGGGGGGTGAATACTTATGCAAGGCACTGTATATATATATATATATATATATATATATATATATATATATATATATATATATATATATATATATATATATATATATATATATATATATATGTGTATTGTATATATCTTAATTATACTCAAAGTTCAAACATTTTGAAACATTGACACTTTTTCCTCCTTAAGTTGTCTCAGATACAGGGAGTTGATGCCACTGTTTACATGTAACATGCACAATCATTTCAATAAAATAATTCCCTATGTATCCAGATTGTGGGGATGCTGATGCTGGTGATAGGATCATTTAATATAAGGTGGACTTGTTTCATGTCCTGTTGTATTTCAGTTCAGAATGAGTCACAGCCAGGCCTTACCCCAGTGAACTTGTGTGTTCATGTGTAGGAGGCCTTCCAAACAATGTGCAGTCCGAAACAACTGCATCACTCTGTATTCAAATGGGAAATGTCAGATGTCTGGCATTCTTAAAGCTAACAGTTTTAGAATAATAACACCCTTAAAGTGTTTACATTTTTCATTCCAGTAATTACATTTTTTAATAAAAGAAACATGCCGTTTGTTTGGCTATTACAGCTACTGCATTCGTGCAGAACTGTTTTAGTTTTAATTTTACATATAGCTCTCGATTTTTTTGTGTGTGTTGCAGTTTGTATTTTACATGGTTTTGGTGGACGTAGTTTTCTGAGGCTGACCTTGTTTATTTTGACTGTAAAGAGCTGACCTGGGACTAGCCCCTTTGCAGTCATTTCTAATTAACACAGTCACCAGAAATGTGCTTGTACTTTGAAATCTTTAATAAAGTTTTTCCTAAATATATAATTGCGTTTTTAATGACATAGTTCTGGAGTTTGATATTAAAAGCACATGATACAATCAAGTTCTTTAAAATGTAGTTATTTTACTATTTCCGTTGTATTGCCATAGGATGTTATAAGTTGAATATAGAGGGTTCATTTTTTAATGCTGAAATTGGAGGAAAACAAAACAAGATTCTACACCAAGTTGATATAGATATATAGATAGCATAGCAGAATTTTCACTAGGAAAACACCTCTTGGCTGATCACATCCTTCAAATCATTTTAGGATTTTTTTTTCAAAGACTTTATAACCGTCATGTATTGTGTTATATATGATTCTATGTTGCATTATACAGCTCAACTAATATGCAACTAACTACAGTGTATATATTTCAGCAGAGAAAAACATTCAAGGAAACATCTAATAACTAGATTTCTATTTTATCTGATACCTCTTTGTCGACTAAATTATTATATATATATATATATATATATATATATATATATATATATATATATATATATATTCATTGCAAAAAACTACATTAATGCTGCAGTTAGGGTTGAAGCCATCACCACAAACACAAGGAAATGTGGTGTTAGGGTTTTTAACCCTTACTCACCAATCCCACACCCACACAAGCAGCCAAAGGAACCAGACAATACAAGCAACCGCAGACTGCTGTCATCAAGTAACACATATAACATGCAACTCTTTCCAGATCAAACTAGAGACACCCATCATCATGGTCCACCGGTGCTGTAGCAATGGATATACATGTACACTTCAACACATACACATACACTTTTGCAGCCTGAAGTGGGTGTGTATGTGTTGAAGATTGCTACAGCACCAGTGGACCATGATGATGGATGTCTCTTGTGTTATCTGGAAAGAGTTGCATGTTCTATGTCTTACAATGCTTTACACTATAAATGTATGTGTGTGGGATTTTATTGTATTGTTTTTAAACCCGACACCTCCTTATGTCAGACAGAGATGTCCAGTTTAGCGAGGGGCTACTGTATGATTATGAAAAGATTTCTGGGGGTGAAGACGGGGTCCCCACTGCATAATCTGATGGGATTAAACTGCCATTCATTTTTTATATATACAGTATAACTGATGATATTAAGGGAAGGCATTTTCTTTTTAACTAGGAAGCAAATAACATCAATGATGCACCTGATTTCAGGTTCTATTTTGTAATGCGATATTCGATACGGTCAATAAAACTCAATGCAAAGCTTCAATAAAATATAACCAAACTAATACTGTACTGTCATGATCATGAATTTGTATCTTTACTAGCTAAATACAGTATGCACAACCTCTGGGACTCTCTCTGCCGTAGAGCTGCTGAGTTGCTTAGTTGCAGTTTTATTTTTTTGCAGGTACAAGCATAACCAACTTTAATGTTTATGATTTATGTATGTTTACAAAGGAGATGCATTTGCATATTGTGTACAAACTTGTTTGGCTAAATAATGCATTAGTAATAAATTAGTCTTAATCACATTCAGCATGTACAGTGGTAGGAAGTCTCTCTCTCTCTCTCTCTCTCTCTCTCTCTCTCTCTCTCTCTCTCTCTCTCTCTCTATATATATATATATATATATATATATATATATATATATACACACACACACACACACATATATATATATATATATATATATGTTTTTGCTCAAGAGAAGCTACTTCCAAACATTTCGGTATGTTTAGTATACCTTTGACAAGGGAATGTGTGTTTGAACACAAACAGTGGAGGTACTTATAGGCTTTTGATGCCATGGCAACTACACTCACGTATTTCTATTGAAATATATTGGATTGCTATGCTCTCCAGTTTCAGTTAGAAGAGATTTTAGCAGAGCCAAGTCAAATTTGGTTTTCTTGTGGGAAAAGCTAACCTTGAGAGAAAGTTGTATTGCACATCACAAAGGTGTAATATGACTTTTTTTTTAGCATGGGCCACTGTGTAAATGTAGCTACTATCCATGTGATGTATATATAAAATATTATGAAAGCAAATGATTTTAAGAATGACTGGGGGGGGGGGGGGGGGGGGGTGTTTTGCCATTTTTCCTCAATCGGACGAGTTGTTTACAGAATATCTTGCTATCTCTGAATATATCATGGTCTCCTGTTTAATAGTATGCAAAAGATTATAATGAGCAGCACCCCAAATATGATCCACTTATTACCAATGCTACATTACTCGGTATGAGATTTTCTCTACATTTTACTCTCAGAAACAGGTTTCTGGCTAAGGACTGCTAAGTAGAACACCACGTTGAATATTGTACGTCTTGGCAAAGTAGAGACTAAATGCTGGACCCAGTCATTCAGCACTGGTTGTAAATGGGAGATAATTAGGGTAATTAGAGAGAGATTAATCATTAAACGCCTTAATATATTTTTTAAAGAGGAGACAATTATCTATTCCGGGACACCAATATATTTAGTGAGCAGGTAGTCTGAGTGAGAGTATTCAGCAACAAACTCCCCATGCCCAGTTGTACTGTTTTCCAAGAAAAAGGAGAATATTTTGGTGTACTATTCTATTTGTGAGATGTCTTGCTACTTAAAATATTTTGCATATAAGATTATTGTTTATTCAGGGATACCAAGATATTTAGTAAGTAAGGGGTCTGAGTGAGGGAACAATTGACAATAAAGTCGTTCTGTGAGTAATTTGTTTTTTCCATATTTTTTCTGTACTCTGTGTGTGTTTGTGCATGTGTGTGTGTGTGTGTGTGTGTGTGTGTATATATATATATATATATATATATATATATATATATATATATATATATATATATATATTTATTTCAGGTCTTTTATATGTCAATGTTGATTACAAATAGTATATTTATTTATTTATTCTTATTTTACTTAGGTAATTTTATTTATTCTTTGATTTTTTGAAGAATTACTTTACAAGCATACTGTTCATATGACCCTCTGCAAAGTGCCTAAAAGACTATAACATTCAGCAAAGTAATATCTTAAATAACACATTAAGGAGCATTGACACAACTGGGGATATTGCTTTTATACTTAGAGTCAAGAGCCACTGCTCTTCTTACATTGTTTCTTTTTCCAAACAGTACCAATTAAGGTGTCACAAGCACTTAGCATCAATGCAGATTCCCCATACTGCACACAATGTTAACAACATTATTTATTTTTGGGGGTGGATTAAATTCAGTGGTGTTATAAGCAATGGCAAAACAACAAAGAAATGCACTACACTGCATAATGGTTTGCAAATATTTACATATCAAATTGTGATAGTAGAGTGCCAAAAAACAACTGCTTAAAGGAAAGCTCAATTGATATACTGTATTTAAAGTGCCTCCAATGCAATTTGCACTGTCTGTGACACTTCAGATCCTGCAACACTGCAATGTAAGCAGTCTTTTCCGTGAGCATTTAAATATCTTTGCAAAACAAATATATTCACTGACTTCACAATTCTTATTTTTATTCCAAAAGCGTCATCAAGATACTACTCTGTTAACCATACCTAACCACAGACAAAGGGCTTCTGTACTTAATAGCATCACTGTAAAAACACAATTCTAGATATTCCATGATAAAATGCATATCACTGGTATGAATAGGAATATCTGTTGCAAATTTAGTGCAGGGATGGGCAGCTCTGCTCCTTCCAGACCAGGTCTGTGTTCTAACCACATTCCTAATTGCTTGATAGATACATACGTGACCTCTTGCAGTTGATGTGATGTAGAATGGTCCTCCACGACCGAGTTGCTGTCCCTGCTTTACTTCCTTAGTAAATAACATCAAACCAGGTTTTTTTTACGAAACTGGTCACCTGTCCTGCCTATTATCTAATCTGATCTGAATCTGGTTATGACTTAGTCACATTTATGTTCCATATTCAAAATCTGTTCTGGCATTTTGCTTTGACCAGCAAGATTTCTTGTTTATATATGCGTTATATAAGCATTATATAACTTTTTTTCCCTTTTGCTGGTTGTTGCAATAAAAACTAAACAAAATGAAGCATATTGGAGTAGTGGTTAGGGCTCTGGACTCTTGACCGGAGGGTCGTGGGTTCAATCCCAGGTGGGGGACACTGCTGCTGTACCCTTGAGCAAGGTACTTTACCTAGAATGCTCCAGTAAAAACCCAATTGTATAAATGGGCAATTGTATGTAAAAAAAATAAATAATGTGCAAAAAAATAATGTAATTGTATGTAAAAATAATGTGATATCTTGCAACAATTGTAAGTCGCCCTGGATAAGGGCGTCTGCTAAGAAATAAATAATAATAATAATATTAAAGTTCCCATAAAATTCATATGATAAATAAATATGGTATATAAAATGAAACTGCATGGTCATAATAAATATCCAAATTAAAAGACTCGACACTAAGAAGTCTTAATGGTAAGCTGATCTTTGGGAAGTTGGGAGTTAAAATATAATGTAATGCAATTACAAGTTATTAAAAGTTAATCATGACATTGAGCTCTCATTTGTTGGCCAAGACCCTTACAGTTACATTTCTTATTGAAGGCCAAATAGCCCCATGCATGAAAAGACCCAGCTAACTGACATAACCTTTTGCATGGGGGTCAATATCTGTTTGCATTAACTTCAGGTGATTGCACCTGCTGCAGAGGACAATCGTGTCTATCCCAGGACGATAAGGGGCCAGGCGGTCCTGTTGGAGGCCTCACCCATGTCAGAGAGCCATTCCAATGACTGGTCAACTTGGGGCAGAGCTCTTTCTTCCGTCAGGGGCAGTACACATCATAAGACCGCTTCTGCCACTGGCCAGCTGATGACTAGTGCTCCCGGGGCGAAGACGTACATATTCTGATCCAGCCAGCTCGGGGGTGTCGGCAGCCTACCGAACACTAAGTTCACTGGGGTGCGGAGCTCCCTCCCGAACATGAGCACTGTGGTCATGCAGCCTGGACGGCAGTCCCGTAGCCATCAGGACCAGGGACAGGTGCTGGTCCCAATTGCTGTGAAATTGGGAGGTCCAAATGATGAGCTGGTTGGCAAGTGTCCTGTTGAACCACTCCACCAGGCCGTCACTCTGTAGGTGGAGCAGTGTTGTCTGTGTCCTGTGGATGCCCAGCCGCCGGCACATCTCCCCGAAAACCTGCACCTCAAAGTTCTGCCCCTGGTCACTGTGAAGCTCCTCCAGGACTCCAAACCGTCCAGGACAGCAGCACCTCTGCGCAGGATAGCGTACTCCTCGGGCCACTTGGTGAAGTACTCCATGGTCATGAGGGCATACTGGTTATCCTTCTCGGTCAGAGGAAAAGGTCGGAGGATGTCCACTGCCACTTGCTCCAGTGGTGCCCCCACCTGGCACTGCTGGAGCAGGGCACAGGAATGGTTGAGGAGACCTTTTTGGGCAGTGCATTGGTCACAGTGGCGAATGTAGGCCTCCACATCTTGGCGGTACCACCCCCAGTAGAACCACTCCCGGAGTCTGTCCAAACCCCGCTTCAGTGGGGATTCCGTGCCTAACGCTCCTCCTATTATAAAACACAGATCAAATAAGTTTGCCTTCCCTTTTAAGGGTACCTTTGTTTGTAATTAGATTGATGGTAAGTAACACTGGACAAATACATTGTTCTAAGTCAAGGCTTTTCAAACGGTGGTAAACGTACCCCTGTGGTAGGGTGACCAGATGTCCAGTTTAGCCAGGACAGTCCCGGTTTTCCATCAAAGGTCCCGATGTCCCGACATTTTCCTCAAAATCTTAAAAAAATCCCGGTTTTCAGCCACTTCCTGTAGTGTGACACAATCAAAACTCTGCTTTTAGTTTAGGGACATACGTGCTTATTCCTCAGTGTGCCATGTGTTTTCATTTAGTTTATTTATTCATTATAAACCTGCAATTGTGTGTAATGCAGTAATTTTGTAGCTGTTCAATTCTGGCGAGATTTGCACCACGAGATTCGGGCCCAATGAAACACAATCAAAACTCTGCTTTTAGTTTAGGGACATACGTGCTTATTCCTCAGTGTGCCATGTGTTTTCATTTAGTTTATTTATTCATTATAAACCTGCAATTGTGTGTAATGCAGTAATTTTGTAGCTGTTCAATTCTGGCGAGATTTGCACCACGAGATTCGGGCCCAATGAAACACAAGGCGGCTACAATGGCAAGAGGGAAAATAAAGATTCCCTTAAACAGCAACGTTCATGATTATGCTACGGAAATTTCAATTTCCAGTGAAGAAATTATTGAAGATGATACAGTAAATAACTCTTCGTTGGTTACTCCGACAAAAAGCCCAGCAGATAAGAAACACAAAGCGGAGGCAAGTAAAGCAGATTCTTCAGACATACCAAATTCAGCCATACTCGAAGCAATAAACAACCTAAATAAACGATTTGACAAACAAGAGTCTAAAATAGAGGACTTAAACATTCAAATGCGACAGAACAGTGCAATGATGTCCAGTGTTGTTAAGTCAGTTCAATTCAATGTTGCTGAAGTCAAAGATTGCAAGAGCAAGGTAACTAATCTGGAAAAACAAGTCTCGCTCCTTGTGGAAGGGTGGTGGACAATTCACTGACACACAGGAGACAGAACTTCATTTGTAACACTGCTCAGGTGCACTGATTTATTTTAGTCCGCAGAGGGCGCTGTTGTCTGTGGCCTGAATACTGGCAACGGTAATAAGGTCCACAGGAATACCAACACAGGTAAACAGTTCAATGTGGGCACACTCACAGGTGCTCAAAATACTAATGAAAACAAAAGGCGACATGAAAAAGGAAAATAAAACACAGTAATAAAACTACTAAATAAAGGTGCTGTTTACGCAGTGCCCCCACTGCCGCTAAGCTGGTGTGACAGGCTGGCTCGCAGTGGTGAGGTGTGGTGACGTTACGGACCAGGAAGTAACTGAAACCAAAACAATGGATGGGCGGGTGAAGCTGAATGCAATGGCACTCAGCTGAATTTATTAATAAACAAAACAAAACAAAAGATTTAAACAAACAAAACAGAAACCAAAGGGCACGAGGACCAAACAAATAAACACAGACTGTTTAGCAGTCGTTTTGTTAAATGTTATTTTTTTCTCGCTCTCTCCCCATACTCTCCTCTGTACACTCCTCTCTATACTCAACAACCCACACGGACAGCTGCCGGTTCTTATACTCTGGCCGAGGGGTTAACTAGTTGTTAATTATCTTATTACCCCTCGGCCACAGTCTGCACGCGTTTGGTAAGGATGCATGACTGTCAGCTAGTTAAATAACACAGTGTAACTTTTTTTTTTTTTTTTGGTTCCTGGGTAGTAAGTGTTATTTCCTAATTGCTTATGCCTCAAAAGTATAGAAAATGGCTATTATTCCCCACAAACTTTGCTTTTGTGACCAGGACAGTGATATTTTGAAATGTACCTATTTTCCAGAACATTCCAGATAGATTCAGTGCTGAGTAAACTTGGAGTAACTTCTAGAACTTTCTAGAACTTTCCAGTAATACAAATAGTAGTATAAATACAGGGGCCTTAAGCCCACCAGTTCAGTTTAGTTCCAGCTGCCTAAGTGGATACATATCTGCATTTTTCTGAGATGGCATCAAGGTCATAGGAGACTTCAAAATGGTGGCATTCCTGATGGGTCTCCAAGGTGGTTTTACCAAGTTTCCCTGCTATCTTTGCCTTTGGGACAGCAGGGACACCAAGGTGCACTACCACAGGCGGGACTGGCCACAGCGGACTGAGTTCTCTGTGGGGAGGAACAACGTCAAGTGGGAGCCACTGGTGGACCCCCCGGAAGGTGCTGATGCCACCACACTGCACATCAAATTGGGCCTTATGAAACAATTTGTCAGAGCTCTAGATAAGGAGTCGGCAGCCTTCAAGTACCTTCAAGACTTCTTCCCTAAGCTGTCTGAGGCAAAGGTCAAAGCCGGTGTCTTCGTCGGACCACAGATAAAGAAGATCCTGGAGTGCAATGAATACCCCAAGAAGCTCACTAGTAAGGAGAAAGCGGCTTGGAACAGCTTTGTCGCAGTGGTTCGGGGTTTCCTGGGCAATCACAAGGCCGAAAACTATGTGGAACTGGTTGAGACTCTGGTGAAGAACTACGGCACAATGGGATGTAGGATGTCCCTCAAAGTCCATATCCTTGATGCTCATCTTGATAAATTCAAGGAGAACATGGGAGCGTACTCGGAGGAGCAAGGCGAGCACTTCCACCAGGATATACTGGACATTGAACGCCGCTACCAAGGACAGTATAACGAGAACATGATGGGAGACTACATTTGGGGGCTGATTCGTGAAAGTGATTTACAGTATAATCGTAAATCTCGAAAAACTACTCACTTCTAAATCTTTTGTAGTCATTTGTGTATTACTTTAGTATAAATACATGTTAATTTGGATTCATATGTTGTTTTTTTCTGACTTTATGTGAACGAAAAGACACAAATTTGCCTGTTTTCTCATTGGAAATAGGTCAATTTCAAAATATCACTGTCCTGGTCACAAAAGCAAAGTTTGTGGGGAATAATAGCCATTTTCTATACTTTTGAGGCATAAGCAATTAGGAAATAACACTTACTACCCAGGAACAAAAATTGTGTTACATAGTGTAATCAGAGGCTGATCAGTCATGCATCCTCACGGGGTTTTAAATATAAAAGACGCGGCGCTTTTAACTGCGCTGCAAACAAAAATACAAATAATAATAAATAGGGGCGGGACACTCCGCCACAGCTGGTCAGCTCGGGATCTCCATCCTACGCTGTTATGCACTATACACTGGTGTGGCTAATCACTACACACATCCCCTTGGGTACGTAACAAGATATTTTGATAAAATTGTTTATTTTTTTCTGGCTGTTTTCCTCAGCTGTGCTTGACTGTTTTGGTCCCTCGCTCCAACCACTGGCCTTCTCAGCCAGCGTCTCTGTGTGTTTTCCAATTATGGCCACCCGAATGCATAATCTAGTGCAGTACTTATTGGCCGAGCAATCCCCCAAGGCCCGCCTCTCAGCCACTCAGAGAGAGGAGAAGCCAACACACCCTCTTCCCCACCTCTCTGTGTCACTGCCATGACTGACAGGCAGATCTACGAGGCTACTGCCCCCTTCCTGCACTACCACACATGCGCCAGATAGTCAGCACAGATCTCCCCCCGTTACACTCCTTCTTAAAGAAAACATAGAACTCAAAGACAGATGTCTGGAACAAGAAAGATACAAGCACAGATGGGGTCTTCAGATTAACATCCTAAAGGAGAAGGAAACGAGAATACCAGAGCTAAAATCTTACCGCATCTATCCTCCAAACTTGATGATATTGTCGACTCCGTACATCATCTAGGCAGAAGAGATGATATGACCAGAAAACACCACCAGACAACTGTGTAGTTTACCATGCTCTTTTTTCGAGATGAATTCTGGAAAGTAACAAAAGATTCATTGGTTTGCAAGGAATTAGGTGTTTGTTTTTCTGAAGATCTGACAAAAGCCAACAGAGAAGCCTGCACCAGTCTTTGGCCTCGTGTAGAGCAAGCAAGAAAGGCAGGTGAGAGAGCTTTCTTCAATGGTCGTCGCATCACTGCTACAATGAGCTCTAAGTGACTTTAAACAGCACATATGTCATGGGTAGGGTGACCTGAGATAACCTAGCTAGTGTACCGATGTAGCTGACGACTACGCCACATTGTTTTTGGTAAGGCAAGGACCTCAGTAACCGAATAGTTATTTCGTTCCCCCGTGTAGGTTCTTTGTTCCCCGGGTTCCCACACACACAATGGAACGGTGTCTGGTAAAACAAATTTTATTGTTCTCAACAGGGTAAAAATTGTTAAAACCAAACCACACAGTAATACTAAAAATAAGCTAAAACTTCAATAAGGGAGTGCCGAAAAAATAACAAAAAAAAAAACACTGCATACTAGGCAGTCCCCTCCTGTTGGTCACGGTCTCAGAAAAAAGAAAAAAAAGTTACAATTACTGTTCGACAAAACAAACAAGGAAATATAAATAGTCCAGGGGGGGTAGACCCCACACTCCTGGGGCTTCCCCCCGACTCGCTCGGTCCGCTTCTGTTTCCTCCCACCGACGCAGGAACCACCACCCCCTGCTGGATCTCTTCACTGCTAATCAGCTGCCGCCTCCGAAGGACCTGAGACAGGAGAGCGGGGCAAAGAAATGGGGCCGTCAGGAACTGACACACAGGTAAGTAAACTGCACCTTCCACCCCAAAGTTCATTTCAAAATTCTTAGTGCTTAGTAACAACCACCTTCTCCAAGCTCACCTATAGAGATCTCTAAAAAACAAAAACCTGGGTTTGATGATAAATGCATTCATAATCATAGCTACATTTTGTGTACACAAATGTAAAGTTTTAATCCCCCCCCCCCCTTTTTTGTTTGTTTCTAAAATGATTTATCTTTATACATTTACTTCTTAAAAATCGAATTGTGCAAAACCTCTTTATAATACTTATATTTCTTATAAGATTGTGTAAAATATAAGTTTATTGACCCCTCACTGTATATGATCTGGTATACTATACTGATGTTACTGTTTGATAATTTTGCCCGATTCTATTTTTCACATTGTAAATCTTGTTGTTTTCTGCATAATAATAAATTTTAAAAAAGCGCAAAAATGTACAAATTAATCCGTAGCACACTATCAGCAATCCTTGTACAAAACAAGACAATTATGATTTTTACACAACTTTACCCCCTTTTTATATTACCTTAACCACATGATCGGATCCAGTGTGCAATGGCTTATGCTTAGAAGGGAAGTAAATGGTAACGTAATACAAAATGCTGTGATGACCATTGCAACAAAACCTCATGCATGCAATTCATTTACAAGAAATTATGAAACGGGCACCACAAGGAGGAAAGAACCAGTAATGCAATGACTATTGTAACAAAATTAGCTTACCTATGTGAGCATGCAATATCCATCTCAATAATATGAAATAATGTAAGACTATCCTATTTCAACGTACAAGTAATTGTAGGCAACCAATTAGACTTGGTTACTATTCTGGTGATAATCCATTTTTTAATAATGCCATTATTAGTGACACGTTTTAAATAGTGGTATAGAAACATTCTTTATAGTCAAACACATTTAGTAAAACGTCACTGGGGTTGAGCAAAAATTCATTGACAAAAATAAGCATTCAAATGCAAAATGCTAATTTAATAAATTTGTTTTTTATGTACATTATTGCACTGACTACAATAACTGTCATTAATATACTTTATTTTGTGTTATTTTAGTGTGAATTACTGTACATATACAGCACATTGGACAGTAAACTCACAAAATATAGTATTCTGTTCTTTATCAGGATATTTCAGTACAGTACACCTTTATACAGCAACTTATTTAATCTATTTTAGAACTTGTGTTTTAGTCTAAACACAAGTTCTAAAACGGTATCCAATTTGCATGAATAGTGCTAAAATGCCTTAAATAAAAAGTTGCATCTGCATTTTAAGAAATGTGTAATGGGTGCAATATCATTTTTATGACAGTAGGTGGCACCATAGATAAGCAAGAATTAGTGTATTCTAAAATAAAAAATATAATTTTAAAATTACATTTCCAGCTACACTACAATTATAAAACTATACACAAATAATCTTCAGGGATGGGAGAAAAAAATAAATTGCAGCAGGTTTAGCTTAATCAGACGTTGATATTTTCCAGCATTCTTTTTATTAATCCAAGATTGTCTCAGTTGTGTTTTTATCCCATTTCCTACAAGGAGCCCCACCACTTACACATCAATGCTTTAATCCCTGATTTCATTCATCTTTAGGAGTTGGAACAGGCTTTAGGTTGGCAACAGATATTGAAGCCTTTCTCATCTAGTTCACTAGTTTGTAAAACAAGTGCTTGTGGCCTCAACTTGTTTTCTTGTGAACATGAAACTACAGTTACTAGTTTGTGCTTTAGGTGAGTCTCTTTGAGAGCTTGTGCATTTGATTAAAAGATGAGAGAAGGGTTTTACTGTTGAAATGACGAGAGTGCCTCGTTTCAAATTGTGTTTCTGAACTATTTGTAGGAGGTATTGTAGGAGGGCTTCTTAAATAATTTTCTAGTTTAATTAAGACACTAATACCCACTCAATTCTGCATTGCATGAAGTCAAATATAATGTTAATTCTATTCAGATTGGTTTCTAAACTTTCACTTAATTAGTGCCTGATGTCAAAAAAGTATTACATTTATAGTATACATGAGATTCAAAGCAGAACCGATTTCAGGTAATCATGGCTTAATTACTTTTTACTAGAAATGAGAGGGAACAAATAAAACAATTTTTGGAATGTAATTGTGGTACCTGCAGTTATTAAAATATTGAGCAACAGCAGTACACATCCATAGAGTATGTTAACAGTTCTGCTGAAAATGAAAAATGTTAATTCATGCCAGTAATAAATATTGCCTCCTCCAATATTTTGCGGTACATAAATTTGCCTCAGAATGATGTATCCTGTAATGTCATTGAATCCCCCCAATTGTGTGCCGCAGATCTATCTGATGTATGTTTTAAGTCAGTTGTTTAGTTGCATATTGAAGGGCCACCCGTTCTCATGAAAGACTCAGGTATATATTCAGTACTGATTAATGGCACATGAGAGTAATATGCATGAAAAATGAGATGTCTGAATGCTAAGGTCAGTTAGGGTGATGGTTAAAGAATGTAATCAAACAAAATGTGAGGTTATTGTAAACAGATGTGTACAAACAAACTGATTTAATCATTGAATAACAGTGGCATTTGTGTGTTGGTTGCTTTACAAGTTTTAGTCATTTCGAGTTTTGGGATGTTATCTTAAAAAGAAAAATAGTGTTGTGTGGTAATCAAAGAGATCTATGCTATTAAAAACAATAGCTACAACCACTTCTATAAACATCCTGTATCTTTGCAGCTCATTTGCTAACTCTGCCCTAACTGTTGCAATAGTTCTGTAACATTTTAATATCCATCTAGTACATATAAACTAAAAATACATAATGTTATTTATTGCTAAAATAATGCTTTTCTACTGTGCTGTACCATAATGACACTGCATTTCAAATATAAGAAATAGCAAATCTGCACGTTAGAATAGAAGAATATGTATCATCAAACACTAATGCACAAATACGGCTCTTCAATATGCGGTATTATCATTATTTCCTTTTTTTTTGTAAGATCAGTGGGTCATGTCAGGAAACATTAGTTCAGTTTATTAAAGTGTTGTCTAGACATGAAAAGCATGATTGATGATTGATATTGACTTGTGATTGATTGCATCCTCCACCATTAACAACCTCTTCAGACAGCCATTCTCTTGGCAGATGATGTTTCCTGTGCTGCCATCCAAGCAGGGAAGGTTTGAACACAGCCATATGACTTCCCAGACAGTTCTGTGGTCGAAGTGGTCATGACAAGTCCTGCTATTGGATTTAACCAAGGCCTTGCTCCATCCTGTTTCTTGATGAGGCTATTCGGTTTAACAGGCATTATTAAATCAAAGTTAGGATAATCAGGATTTTTTTTATTGGTAATAATTTTTCTAGATATTTTTTGACTTATTAAAAATACCAGAATATATGAATAAAAGGCATACAAATCCCATGTATAACCTAGGTAGTTTTAATTGTTTTACTGCAACCTTTAATGTTATGTGAATGAAGTCATGAAAAGCTTTATTGGCTTTTGTCTGGTTGTGATAGCAGTTATCCCTGAATTCTTGCAATTAGCTCGTGTTGACTTTTCAACAGGTTTTGAGTCCCAGCTCTTAAATGTCAAGGATATAAAGTTACAATTTTTACATATACAGGAAACATACTGCGCTGTTCCAAACCCCAGAAATGTGCTGTGAATCAGAACCAAATTCCCCAGGAAAACCAATGCTTTGGCTGAAATTCCATTTTTAGATTTACCAGTTGGAATGCCTCCCACCCTCAAATTAAACAAATACATATTATGTTCTCATATTTAACCCTATCAAAATTAATTTCCAGGTTCACTTTTGTTGTAATTCCTTGACTGAAAATACAGAGCCCAGCTTCAGGTACTCAGGTAGAATACTAGAGTAAAGCTAAGCATCTAACTTTAATTCCTAATACATTTGGTCAATATCAAAGAAGAGTACATTCAGTCAGCGCTTCAGATAAGGTTTTGTATAACTGAGTAATTTACTCTCCAATTTAGACACCATATAAGTAAAATGTATTACCTTGAAGCCATGAGTACTTTAAATAAATACTGGACATACTTTCATGCTAATTTATGCGGTATTATTATTATTATTATTATTATTATTATTATTATTATTATTATTATTATTATTTATTTCTTAGCAGACGCCCTTATCCAGGGCGACTTACAATTGTTACAAGATATCACATTTTAACTGTAATGTTACTTTGAACTACTGTACAAAAACTTAGTTTTACAATAAAAACAAAAACAATAATTATTCTTACTTCCTTTATTGACCACAAACAATATGGCTGTGAAGCAAATAAACACAGAAACAGAACATTGTTTTTAATTCCAGCGCTGCAGATGGAATATACTTAACAAAAGACCTGCATGCACATGCTATATTGTGGTGCCGGGGCAGACACCACGCAAGGTCCCTTATTGGGACATGACTTAAAAATAGACTGGGGAACGGGGTGGGAAATGATTCACATGTGGTTGTGATTTTAAGCTACACTGTTCTGTGGGTGTGAGCGCTGTGTCTGTCTGTGTGAGAGCGTGTATGCTTGAGACTGTCGCGTCCACACCCCTCTCTCTCTCTCCCTATGTGTGCAGTCTTGTTTTACCCGCTAGTTTGTCAGCCTATCCCCTTGCGTGATTTCAGTCCCCTATCCCGAGCGAGTGGGTGGAGTGAGGCAGTGGGTTCGTGGTATGCCAGGTGTTAAATCTATTTCAATAAAGAGCTTCCTAAAAGAGCATGACGAGCCAAATAAACACAGCCGTTCAAACGGTTTTCTGCAGCAACCCTGACTCCTGCCTGCTTCTTCCATTCTTTCACCTTCCTCCCACTGAACCCACTGGATAGCCGCCTGATACAATATATTTCTAAAGAAATGCTAATATTGGGTTTGAGGTAGACTAAGACTGCGCCAAGAAATCCAGAATCCAAAACCAATAATCCAGTCGCTTATTCACCAGTTACAAACATGCATTGCAAGTTACTTGAATCAACCGTAAGTTTAAAAAATGAAAAATAATATTGAAAACCTGGACTTATTGGTCACGTGTTTCTGGCAATTCCCAGGCAGACTAAAGCTGTCCTGTCATTTCTCTAGAAGCAAAAGAGAAAGTGAGCTCTGTGGAGTGAAAACTTAATCCCTCGGTAGGAGGGACCGAGTACCTCACTCCCCGGAGGGGCCTATCGGCAGCTCTGACATAAAATGCTCAGTAAATACCTGACATCTGTGGCAGGCATATCCCAAAAGTATGGTTGATGGTCATCTTTGAATTGAACGGGAACACCCTTTATGCCACTTATTTAGAGCACTGTATACAGTAATTAATACTATTAGCACTTAGAGGAAATGGAAATTATTTTCTTTTTGTATTTATTTATTTTTATAAATGTAGTCGTTGCCAATTGTTTTTATTATTTTCTCCCAATTTGGAATGGCCAATTATTATTTGAAGCTCAGCTCACCTTTACCACCCCTGCGCTGACTCGTGAGGGCGAAGACAAACACACGCTGTCCTCCGAAGCGTGTGCTGTCAGCCGACCGCTTTATTTCCCACACTGCGGACTCAACATGCAGTCACCCAAGAGCTACAGCGTTGGAGGACAACGCAGCTCTCAAGCAAGCCCGTAGGTGCCCTGTCAGACTACAGGGGTCGCTGGTGCGCGGTGAGCCGAGGACATCCTGGCCGACCTAGCCCTCCCTCCCCCCGGGCGACGCTCGGCCAATTGAGCGTTGCCCCCTGGGGGCTCCCGTCCACGGTCGGCTGTGGAATAGCCTGGACTCAAACTCGCGCGCATCCTGCACGCCACGCGGAGCGCCTTTACCAGATGCGCCACTCGAGAGCAGAAATTATTTTAATAAATAATTATTCTGAAAGTTAGGGTGGCATACCCTAACTGGTGTTAAAAATTAAGTTGCGGGGCTCTGAAAAATATTGCGGTACACACATGTTACTACAACTGTTTAATAACGTACCTGTCATTTTTCTTTTCATTGTTAACATCCTGACAACTGTTTACACTTATTACTTTAAAGTCTGTTTTCAAAATGTCCGCTCTAGTCATTGATATTGTAAGGATTATTGCCCACATTGTCAAACAGGTGACAAAGCAATAATGATCCATAATGTGGTACGGAACGGAAAAGCCAGTGCTTTAATTTTTTTTTTTATACAGTGATTTAGAGGACAGATCTCAAACCCCAGTGCACTAGAGCGACATTTTGAGCTTAAAGTTATGTGCAAAAAGTTGTCAGGATGTTAACAATGAAAATAAAAATTACAAGTATGTTTTTTAAACAGTTCTATGAACACGTGGGGACGTGTAACGCTGTATTTTCCGGAACCCCGCTACTTACTCTTTAAGGGAGGCATTAACTTAAATAAATTAAATTAATTCAAGCCAATAGAATAATCTGTGAGTCTATATTAAGTACATTTCAGGGCTGTTCAAGTCATGGCCAAGAAAAACATAGCATAGAAATAAAGAAAAAAAAGTGCAGTGTTAACAATTCGGAAAATGACAACTTATTTTTGTTTACTCAACTTTATTATGTATAAAACTCTTAGTATTAAAATGTAAAATTATGAGTTTGTTGTTTAGAGATAATAATTACATTAAAATGGACAAGACATGTTATGGAATAGTGTCTATCTCGGGGAGTGGAAGCTGTTCACACTTTCAGTTTTCCTGTATCCTGAATCCTGGTGAAAATAAAAATCTTTTTTTTTCTCTTCACTTTGTACCCTTTAAAGGACTTTTGAGCAACACAAGCGTTGAGCAACACAAGCATATCCTTGCTTGTTAATCTATTACTGTGATAAGCAGCATCAATCTAAACACACAAGAACACATTCTCCAGGAAATGTATTGCCAGTGATGCACCTGGCTCTCTGCTTTTAACGTATCACCTGACAGGACTGACACATTTAGCCCAGGCAGCGTTTAGTTTATCTTGTCAGGGTCTTTGAGCAGTCACTGGAAAACTTTCAACATTGTGCTTGAGAAAATCCCAAGAGATTGATAAATCTGTTTATTTTGCTTAAAAAAATACACTAGTTTCCATAATATGCTTCCCAAGCAGTTTCCCCACAGGTTAAGGGACATCAAGTTTTGGTTGCAGTTCTTGGGATCATTGCCAGAAACACTCATATTTTGAATTGTTTTCACTTTATTTTTCCACCACCTGAACTTACAGCTGGAATTGCCTGCTCTGATAGCTAAGTGTGCACTTGTGGAATGATTAATATAGTGTGGGGGCTGATGAAATAGATCTGTTAAAACGACCCTGATGTACAACCCCATATGTAAAGGCTGCCAGAGGCAAATTGCTGTAGTAACCTCCTGACATGAAACAGAGATTCTACTGTTTTTGAAATCTGTGAGGCAAAATAAAATTGGGAATGAATATTACATTTATCCTTACTGGTTTTTTTTTTTTAAATAAAATTTAGTCAGTGGAAATGTAATGGTAGGGACATGCTTTATTAGTTATTGTTGGGCAACTCTACAGTAAGATGGCCCTGTGAACCTCATTATATTGACTAAATACATTTTCTCTCCAAAATATGTTTCAGTTGAGCCCATTTAAATGAACTTGGACAGGTACAAATCTAATTTATTTGGGCCCTGAAGTTTTATTAAAAATGTCTTAGTTTAGTGCACGTGGTCTTTTAGTTTTAGTATACAAAAGATAAAACAGAAAAGGTTAGACCACCACTATCCAGTTCTAATGGGGTGTATCTGGTTATTCAATTTGCTTCAGCACTTTTTGGATGTAAGTGATATAACATTTCTGATACATCGTCTGTTCTCACTTTCATTATTCCTGTTCTCATAGAATACCTTTAAGTGAAATACCATATTCCTCCCACAATTTAGGAAAACCACATATCTCGCCACTGCCACAAGGACAAGGGAATTACAGTGGTTTTGTACTCGTACAATACTGCATTCAAAAACATTTAACAAATGTGTTGTGTTAACATTTTAAAAATGGTGTAACATAATGTATTATTATTATTAGTAGTAGTAGTATTATTAGTATTATTATTATTAATAATAATAATAATAATGATAATAATAATAATAATAATAATAATAATAATAATAATAATAATAATAATAGTAGTCGTAGTAGTCGTAGTAGTAGTATTACATGTTTAATTAATTAATTATTAACTTCACTCACAAACAGAAACATATTGCTCCATATTTACATTATATGCTGCATAAACTTCTGTTTAGCTCTCTCTCCCTCTAAATATGCAGATCATCACAAGTTGTTCCATTCTGCTTATGGAACAGAGATACAGGTAAATAAGGAACACAGAAAGCACTGAGCCCTATCTTAATGGCTTCAGACCATGGTGGAGGCAATGTCAAGTGTTGTACTTTCAGAGCTTGGTTTGACCTAAAACAAAAAAAACAATCTGTAAAGCACATGATTGTTTTATCTCAGAATGCATAATTACAGTTATGGATGCAGTAAATGAGTTGATTTTGGACAGAACCCTAAAATGACATTTGATGGAACAGAAAAACACATGTTTACACAGAGCAGACTACAGTAATGGGATTGTCTAATTTCCATGTGTATATCTAATTATATACAAAAGAAGAATAAAAACACGTCTCACATTAAATTCCTGTTTTATTACACAGCTTTTCGGTTTAGTCATTTGAATAAAATGCACTCTTTTCTAAATGTAACAGATATATGAGAGTAGTATCAATTCCCATGTGTCTATCTAATTATATACAAAAGAAGAAAAAGAACAACAAAACATCTCATATTAAATTCCTATGTTTATTACACAGCTTTTCGGTTTAGTCATTTGAACAACATGCACTCTTTTCTAAATGTAACAGACATCTGATGGTTAAAAGACAAAGGACAATATAAACAAATGTCTGAAAAATTATAAAACTACAAAGCAATTAACATTAACAATATGCAGCTGGCTTGGTGGAGGCTTTCTATTTGTGTTGGAAAGGCATTAAGCAACGTGGCATCTATGATTCAAGGCTTAAGAAACATCTGGCTGAATGATATGCAGGTCATTTCCGAGGTGTGAGCTCTTCATCTCAGGGTGTTTAAGTTGCCATTAAGGAGAGGCCCAGCATGACTCAGTGTTGTGTCAGGGAAGCACAGGAAAGAAGAAATCCAACACTAAGAGAAATATCATGTCTTACCAATTCCAGCACATTGTAGACACTTCAATAATAATAGTAATTAGGTAGGGGAAAAATAAGCTTTTACTGTTCTATTGTAAAACAAAAAAGGAACGATAAGAAATGTTAACATAAAGTTTTTTTCTTTCTTTTGGCACTGAGGAAAGAGAGTATCCACTTTCAGAATTACACAATTCACCTTTGAGGGATGTTCTCCCAGTGCTTAGCAGGCCCAAAAGCTTAGGTTTCAAAAACACTCTGGTATTATGTATACAGTAGCTGCAGACAATTTGTATTAATTTATTACAACTGTTATTACATCTGTTATTACATCTGTTACTACAGCTTCTGTTAAAACGGGTGCATGTGAGGTTACAAGAGGTTATATATATTAAAAAAAACGTGGTGTGGGTGAGTTATCTTAATGTAGCAAACATGTTTTTTTATTCTGTTTCAAATGCACACAGGGTTTCCACTAGGTGCTAATTATTAGATTGAAGAGAGGTATATACTGTAAATGAGTGGGGATGAGAGCTGAGAGGAGATTTCAGAGACCAAAGCAGGGGCTACAGAGTGTGAGCAGAGTGAGCAGAGAAAATTAGAGTGCTGTCGAATCTGATCAAAGACTTGAGTTACCTGTGTCGGAGCTGCCAGGGAAAGCTGACCGTGGAGTTGTGCGTTTGGACACGAGACACAAGGATTATACTTGACCCCAGACGGTGACTTCCTCACAAGAGCGACTGTCCAATACAACTGTTACAGATAAGCCTCTCCCTTCTCATTTATAGACCTCTGTACCTCTCTTTTGAAGTAGTTTGCAGGTAAACTGGCCGAAATCTGGGCACAGTTTTTGGTCTTTTTGTTAGGTGTTCTACTTGATTGCTGCTCCATTCTTTTAAGGTACATTCATCTTTTCTATTTTACTAAAATCTATAGTTAGATTGTAGAGTGTCTTGCTACTGGGGGACATTGGATCTGGTGGTTTGTGTTTGTCGTTTCTTTCACACTTTTTACATATTTTGTTTGGAAACAGAGTGAATACACTTTATGATCACTGGTTTGCTTTATTTAATATGAGTTAAAGATCCAGTGTTGCCCCTTCTATTGGACATCTCTAGTTAGTCTGTCTTGGAATAGTCACAGATTGATTTGTGTGTCACGGGTGACTATGATTTCTTTTGTGTGGTATTTTTATTAAGTTGTGTGTCTTATTGCATTATTCATTATTATGCTTAATAACAAGGACGCTAAACGGTCTGATGTAGATTGATTACAGGCACAAAGGACGAGCTCCTGAATAGAGACAGGAAAACTGCAGCAAGTGACAGAGATTTCTATAAGGAAAGGGGAAAAATACAAATCCAGAGGGAAAAAAAGAACATGGAATTAAAATAAACATATCCATCCACAGATGGAAAACAAGGATTTTAAAAATAAAATCCCCAAAAAGAAATAAATAAAAAAAACACAGGGCAAAGCCAGAGAATGTATGAAAAATGCAACGAGATCTGCTGCTGCTGCTTGGTTTGTCCTGCTGAATCGAACATGTGAGAACAAGAGGGAGACCTTGCGTTGCAACAGGTGAGGATGTATGTAGAACGTGGAACTCCCCGATCGGAGAAGAACATAGATAAGCTGCTCCTTTAATATTAAACTGGTCACAACAGTGGAATGGACTAGTTCAACAAGATGGGGTATTGTGCAGAACAGATTTGGGGAGCATATCATATCCATGTTGGCCACTTGGGGATAGATAAGACTTTTTTTCACATTTTGACCATTTCTAAAACTTTTAACTTGCATTCCCTGCCTGTGTGTAACAGAGACGGATTTACCAGTGAGCAGGAGGATGATGGGAAATGTAGTTCTGAGAGGTCCATGCAGGTACATGGGAAGCCATCTTGAGGCAGGGAAAGCAATTTATAAGTTTAAAAAAGTTGTCAAAATATATTTTTAAAAAAACCAATACACACACCTTACATAACAGTTGTAGCAACACATGGGAACATATAAAATAAAAAGGTCCTTATGTAGTCTTTGAGCTTAATCTTTCCAGGGTTGTCTTTTGAGGAGCAGCAGAATGTTAAACAACTGCTGGTGAATTATTGAAACGTGTTTTCTAGTAGTGAAGGAGATTTAGGCTGTACTAATCTTATTTCTCATAACATCCTACTTGTTGATGATGTGCCACAGGAGAGTTGCCCCATCACAATATGAGGCCGTAAAAGCCCATATTAAGCAATTGCTTGATAGCCAGGTCATTCGAGAGAGTAGCAGCCCCTATGCATCCCCAATAGTTCTGGTCCAGAAGAAGGACGGAAGCCTGTGCATGCGTGTCAATTACAGGCAGCTTAACACCAGGACTCAGAAGGGTGCTTACTCCCTGCCTCGCATAGAAGAGTCTTTTGATGCCCTCACTGGCTCCTGCTGGTTTTCAACCCTTGACCTGACCAGCGGTTACAACCAGGTGCCTGTGACCGAGGTTGATCGACAAGACAGCATTCTGTATTCCGTTTCACCTCTTTGAGTTCAATGACATGCCCTTTGGGCTGTGCAACGCCCCAGGTATGTTTCAACGACTGATTTTGGCGACCAGACCTTGCAATCAGTATTACTGTACCTGGATGATGTAATTGTCTTCTCATCCACAGTGGAACAACACTTGCAACGATTGGAGATGGTCTTCAGTCATCTTAAACAATAAGGTTTGAAAGCAAAACTGGAGAAATGTTGCTTCTTTCATACCGAAGTAATATACCTGGGGCACCTGGTGTCTCGAACTGGGGTGGGTACCAGTGCTGAGAAGATAGCCGTGGTGGCAGATTGGGAGCACCCCAGGAGTCTTACCGAGTTGCGGTCGTTCCTGGGTTTTGCCAGCTATTACAAATGATTTGTGGAGGGTTTTGCTAAGAAAGCAGTGCCCCTTCATCAGTTAGTGGCAGAACTAGCAGGTGGGACCAAGAAGGGACACAGAGGCCACAGGGCTATCACAGATGCTGTCTGGGCGACGGAGTGCAAGGAAGGTTTCCAGGCTCTTATGGCCAAGCTGGTGTCCGCTCCTGTGTTGGCTTATGCTGACCTCACCAAGCCTTTTGTTTTAGAAATGGACACCAGCCATCAAGGACTGGGAGGGGTCTTTTCCCAGGAACACAAGGGTAAGCTACATCCCATTGCCTATGCTAGTAGGGGGTTGAGGCCAACAGAAAGGAACATGAAAAATTATAGCTCCATGAAATTGGAACTCTTGTCACTTAAATGGGCTATGAAAAATGTCGAGATTATCTTCTTGGTCAGCAGTGCACTGTGTATACTGATAACAATCCCTTGAGTTATATAAAGACTGCAAAGCTGGGTGCTCTGGAGCAGCAGTGGGCAGCACAGCTGGCCTCTTTCTCTTTTAGAGATAAAGTGTTGCCCGGGATGACTAAATGAAAATGCAGATGCATTGTCCCGGCAGTACCTGAGGGAGACCAGATGTGGCCGATGAGGCTGCTTTGGGAAGATGCCTGCCTGATGCCTTCCATGCTCCCACCTCCAACCATTCCATTTGAAGAGTACTGCCAAGGGGACCAGCACAGTGCACTGTTGCAGTCTTCCCCATCTGGCCCAGAGCAGACTTGGCTATGTTACAGGCTTCTGATCCTTGAATTCTGGAGTCAAGGATATAGACCAGACAGTGTGGAGAGAAACAGCCTGTTGAAACCAGTGCTGGAACTCCTGAAGAAGTGGGACTGTGTTGAATTGAAGGACAGCATCCTGCATCATGGGGCATATAACCCTGCTGAGTGTAAAATGTTTCTGCAGCTGTTGTTACCCGAGGCCCTTCAGGAGGAGGTTCTCACTAGCCTGCATGATAGGCATAGCCATGAAGGGGTGGAGCATACCAACCAACTAATTTGCCAGAGATGTTTTTGGCCAGGGATGGGGAATGCGGTGAAGCAGTGGTGCCTGGAGTGTGAACGTTGTACCCAAGCAAAAGCTGTCCAAACCCAAATCCTGACCTTTATGGGGAACTTGCTCACTTCAGGACCATTGGAGGTTCTGGCAATCAGTTTCACCATGTTGGAACCCTCAAGCAATGGGCACGAACATGTCTTAGTGATGACTGATGTTTTTACAAAGTATGTGCAGGCTGTACCTACTTGTGATCAATGAGCCAGCACATTTGCCAAGGTGTTGGTTGAAGAATGGTTTTACTGATATGGGGTACCTGGAAGGATCCATTTGGATCAAGGAAGGAACTTTGAAAGTATACTCATCCAACAACTTTGTCAACTGTATGGTGCTCAGAAAAGTCACACTACTCCCTACCCGCCGCAAGGAAATGGTCAGTGCAAGTGGTTTAATAGGACTTTGCATGACTTGTTGCAGACTCTTCCTCCTGTGAAGAAACATCTCTGGGCAGAACATTTAGGCAGAGAGCCCCAGCTTTCTGTGGACTTTTTGTGGGAACTGGGGAGAAAGATCAACAGGATCCAGCTATGGAGGATTAGGTTGCTGAGCATCAAGATCGACTCGACACTGCCTATCGTGAGAATTGTCAATGGCTGGAAGCAGCTGCCCAACAGAGGGGAAGAGTCCACAACAGTAAAGTAAGTGATACTACATTAGAAAAAGAGCAACTGGTGTACTTAAAATATCTTACAGTGCATGGCAGGAATAAGATCCAGGATGTGTGGAGCCCAATCCTGTACCAAGTAGTGCAAGCACCATTGGAACCAAGGGTAGCCTACTCTGTTGCCCCTGCTGACAATACTGGAGTAGTGAAGCAAATACACCGTACTGAAATGCATCCAGTATACCCAGCAACTTTTGTGGAAAATCAACCAACTGCCTAGGCTAACTTTGATCCAGGCATGATTCCCCCAGGTTCTGCTACAGAAGAAGACTCTCTGTCGGAGGACCAGGACTTGATGGTGGTGATCACTGAAGTCCCTGTCCAGAGGGCATTGCCAGCTGTCAGGGAACAACAAGGAAGAGGACCAGAACCACAAGCAATGGGATGGGGGCTGTGAATCTCTAGCCGTCTGGTCTGAGTTGTTATAGCCCAGTTACCACCTACTTTCGTCCTTGGTAGTGACAGTAAAGGGGATTAGCCGACGGAGCGTCGACTTAAAAAGGAGGGTGTAGATGAAACAGGTGGGGTGATTGTAGCCGGCATCAATTGGTAGCAATTACCCACTCTTATTTAAACCTCTGCCACATGAGCAGTGGGGAGACACTGGCTTTTTATGTTTTGCTGCACTGCAGTGTGTGCTGCTGGATGGTTGTGTGAATAGTTCTCCACCTGTTAGATGGTAAGGGGGTTGCATTTGTTTTCTTTTAACAATCAGTTCCCTTTTTCACTGTGAACGTATGTTAATGCATTTTTCTATTATGTATTGTAGTGTGGATCCAGGTGTTAAGGGGAAAAAATAAAGTATCCTGGATACCTTGAGGTAATCTGTTTTTCAATTGCTAAATCTTTTAATATTGTGGTTGTTGTAATCAGCTGTTCTGATGTATTTGTTTTTATATCTGCACAACGAGGAATCAGCCAGCCACTATTTCTCTTA
This sequence comes from Acipenser ruthenus, assembly GCF_902713425.1. Lineage (NCBI taxonomy): Eukaryota > Metazoa > Chordata > Actinopteri > Acipenseriformes > Acipenseridae > Acipenser > Acipenser ruthenus. The sequence goes on from NC_081191.1 coordinate 8,151,150, forward strand.
CTGTGGTTGAACGGCAATTTTATGATATATTTGATTTCTTTAGTTTTGTATTTTGTTGATTTCTCTTGTTTAAATTGCCATGCTATTTATTATATTTTAGTGTAATTTAACATTTAGGATTTTAGATTTCTGTGCAACACTAGGTTTATTTGTTATACTGCGCCACGATAACTTGTGTAGTTATATTGTTGTTCTACTATCAATCAAGCCAGAGCGTAGTCGATGGGGAAGAGTCCACCCACCTTGTGTGCTCTGTTCTTTCTGGGTCACCTTAGGCAAGCAAGTGGGCTTTTGGTTGTGTTAAGATATATTGCATGGTTTTACTGGGTTTTTTTTGCTTCTTTTCACTGTGCACCTTTCCAGATTAATTAGTTTATTGTCTTTTCTTTTACAGACTTGCACAAGTTCACGTGGTATTATTTGTTGCTTGATCTGGACTGACCTGGTGGATTGGAGTGGCAAGGGTAAAGGGATTGTACTCTGGGTGTCTCTTTCCTCAGTGCTCTCTGCCTAACTTGTTTGTTTTATTATAGGGACAACTGTGGACCACATGAAATTGGTTATTTATCTTGCATTTTCATTGACTGCAGCCACCACTATCTTGATCAGTTGTTTTATCCAATACTTTGTCTGTATAATAAAGATTCCTGCTCAGAATAAGCATGTAATAACTTTTTTTTGTCTCTGGTTTATCATTTACTTGATAAGAGCTTGAGGGAACCAAAGGTCTTTCTTTTATTTAAATAATGTGGGGATTCGGAGCTCCTCTTTCCTCCTGGTTAAACCAAGGGGTGGCAGTGTCAATACTACAGCCCAAGTTACATACAAGGGGAAACGTCACATTTGAATTAGTGCAGTATCAGTCATTTATTTTTTAATATTAGAATATATAGCAGGTGCATGCAGGACTTTTGTTAATTATATTCCATCTGCGGTGTTGGAATAAAAAAATATATATATACATCTGTTCCATTTCTGTGTTTATTCGCTTCACAGCCATACTGTTTGGGTAAATAAAGCACTCCAATACCAGGGATGTGAAGTTCCCAGTGCACCCCACAGACATTTTCGGACCTGGGACACATTTTTCAGTCAGCCCCCTCTCCTCACGAGATGAAATTATTTGAATGTCATTGCTGTCGTTGCTTTTAAGTAAAAGCTTGCAACAAGTGCACATTCTTGGAATGCGAGGGGTAATTAACTGTAACAGCTTTACGTGTGGTAGGAATGCCGGCATTCGTTTTTTTTTCTCAGCTGTAAAAAAACAAAACTCGGCCAGTCCCGACTCCTCTGTTACAATGAGCAGGTGCACATGTTGTACATTTTCTCATCAGAGAAAACGACACATTGATGGCAGAACTGCATTTTATTTTACGGCATCTTAGTCAAAAATCATCTGTACGCCAAACAAACTGGCTAACAAAAAAAAATATATATATATATAATTTTCCCTAAATCCTATTTCTTTTAGTTGGTTTACTCTGGAATTAGCCCACTTAAAGATAAGACTGCGGTAAGTACCCTTAGTCTGTCCAATTTAAAACAGAAGTATAGAAAATAATAACCTTTAATGTTAACATATTATTTTTTGTGCAGGTTGCAATAATTTGTCAGGTCACTTAAAGCAAAGCCATTCAATGACAAAGTCCATCCACTAACACAGTACTGTTATTAAGAAATTTCAGTGGGCTGAAATGAGGCTCCCTGCTGAGCAAACTTGGCAGCTCAGCATCCTGATATTAAAGGCGAGTAGTTTACCCACGCAGCAGGCCTCTTTGTTCTGTTTGTTGTGAGCAACACAATAATCTAAAAGGTCCAAGATTAGTTTACAAAAAAAAAGTAATTGGCTCATTATATGAGGTATCTGCATGCCTTTGTGTTTACATCGTATTGTTTCTTTATAAACACTGGTTGTCTAAACAATAATTGTCCCCCTTTTCTATAATGTCAAAGACTTGTTTACTTCCAGCTGCTCCGGAATCAAGCTGAAAACTGCTCAGATGTAAGATGGTAAGCAACAATGAAAAGGGACCTTTTGGTTTCTTGAAAGAGGACTATAAAGAAAAGAATATTCTTTTTAAAATCCTCTCATTATGAAATGTCTGCACTGCCACGCACAAAACAAGTGTAGCTGAAATATGTCATTTCTATTGTAACAACAGAACACCCCTTCATCCACCGCAGCCACAGCATAACTACAACTCTTATTATTGCAGGGTTAGATTCATTAATTATCGCTGTGGTTCTTTTTAGAAATATTGTATCATTTAAAGAGTATAACTGAGAAAACATTGCTAGAGAAAAGAAAAGCAGGAGGATAGAAACTCTTTTTACACAGGCCCAGATAAAGGCCCCTACTATAAATAAAAGGCAAATATTATGAGATGAATAAAGCAGTTGTAACAGTAGAAACCTTATAATTATGTTATTGCTATGAACATTTCCCTTGACCTGTGCACTTCATAATAAGACCTGAGGTTTCTTGACTACTTTGGGCAGCAGTAACTTTGAAACCATGTATTGCAGAGCAAGTAGTTTTGGTAATACAGTCAGAGTTGTGAAGGTCTTTTAAGTATTTATCTCTAATATGTATTGTATTGCAGGAACACGCAGGACAACCATTCAGTAAACACCAAATCTTTATTTCACTCACTTGCCCGGAACACACGTACAGGAAGGCCACCCTTGACCTTCTCTTCCTATGCTATGATACAGGAATTAACCCTTTAGTTGCTTACCAGCACAGTCAAAACATGGTGAACAGGATTCCTTTGTAAAATAAAATTGCCACCAAGATTTTTCAGAATGTGAATAACCCACCGATCTCACATCGCAACCCTCAAATCCAACATACTTGGGAAGTTGGCTCTTTTGAGCAAAAACTGTTTTGGAGGATTTCAGTTTTTTATATTCATGTATTTATGAATCATAGTGAATGCATTATCAATATCTATTTTTATAGGTAACTTTTTGGTCATAATTTTGGCATACCATGATGAATCGGTTTACCAAAAATGGTGGTGCAGTGATAAAATATACCTTTGTTTTATATTTAAACATACAGAGTTTGGACAACAAAAAAGCCTTTCAAAACACAAATAAGGTAAATAAGGTGATGGGCAACTAGCAGGTCTACTTTACAAGTATCTTAATCATTCAAGAGCAAAATGGAAATCTGTGTAATGATCCATTGAAAAAAGGTGTGCTGCATAGTCTAGGTGTTTAGTTCATTATTGGGGAACAAAAACACAGCTAAATAAATCATACTTAAAATGTATAATTTTTAGGCAAACAGAAAGGTAGCTTTTGGATAATGTTAAAAAGGATGCTTGGCAGACACAGTATCTATATCCCTGCACATGTAAGACTACAGAAGTCTATTGCGTAGGAAACATAGCTGTGTTAATTGAATGAGTCTATCGTCCCAGCCGTGTCAGACTTTCCAAGCCTGTTAAGCTTTGAAGCTACACATGAAAGAAAGAGGTATTTATAGGAGGCTGACGATGTTATAAGGTCCGGTCTTGCCTATTTGGTTTGTATTAAACTGCCTCAGATAATGAGTCTAAGGACTGTCTTTGGTGTACAATCCAGCAGACATGCCCAAATGTTAAAGCCCTAAAACAATAAGTGTTCCAGCAGTTTGACCTGTATAACAGTACCCTTCTTTCTTGACATACCAATTTTGATTTACTTATATTAAAGAACTTCCATGGAGTTATTGACATCCATGATTTTTTTACAACTACTATATGATTTTTATTTTTTTTATTTTTAATGTATTACATTTCAGGAGCCTTTTTTTATCACAATTTATTATTAGCCACCTTCTTTCTTTCTTTCTTTGTTCTTTCTTTCTTCTGAAACCCAGCTAATGTAGAAAGAAATAGTTATCTGCAATTTCTTCAGTCTATCCTAGGAAAAAAAAAACACACATCTATTTACATTCCCAAAACAAACTCAACCCTGTTCACATGTATTATTATATAACCCAGTGGTTTCATGTCTAATTTTTATTCACAAAATAGACAGTTATGTTAATAATTCACTCTTTATCTATTGTACTCCTTAACTCATCAGTCTGAAATCTTTTATCACTCACAATTTGCTGGTGTGATCTATGTGTTATAATGTTGATTTATGAAAAGAGTTAATCCTACAGAGACAGTGTTGGTGAAGCTTTGCAGTATTTGTAAGGTGCTTTTATACACACACCAGAAAAATGTAGAATGAGGTATTTAAAAAAAAAATCTCAAGGTGTTCTATTTCTTAATTAAACATTGCTCAGTTTTGGTTGTTTGGAACGCTGACACCATACTTTATAATCTCCCGGGCAATAAATAAAAAACAAATATCTCATCTGTAAAAATAGATGCTGAACTATTTAAATAAATCTATTAGCTTATCTGATAGTTTATAATGATACATAGAAGCAAAGTATAATATTTCAAATCTCACAGATGGTCTCAGCCAACCAGGTTCTGGTTATCCCACAGATAGCTAACAGGGCTTTAGAAACTTAAAACATGCTTGTGGCAGGGTATCCCTGCCCCTGTGTGTTATCTGTTGTATGTAGTGTGTTATTGTTGGTATATGTATAAGTGCACAGGATATAATGTGGGGTCTGTGTAGCACAAGTGTTTCAAATTGTATATTTGTATTTAGGCACAGGGACTGCACAATCACTTCACGTGCAGATTAAATGTGTAATAGTATGTGGGCACAGGCAGTGCACAAATTAGTTCACATGCTGGGATTCAAGTGAATAATTAATTAGTAATTGAATCCTGGCACAGCTGTATATATAGATGCACGTTTCACTCACTCGGGTTTGGGTGTTCATTGTGGAAAGAATGGGGAGAGAGTCAGGAGAGAATTAAAGCTAATAATAATAATTGCTACTCGCGTTGGAAGCACCAGCACGGTACTTGTTGTTTGTCTGTTTTTGTTTGTCTATTTGTTTTAGCCACCACGCTGTGTTGTTTGCAAAAGTGTTTTTTTCAACCTTCTTTTTATTTTCTGCTTATTAATAATAAAAACGCTGCAGTGCATTCATTAACCCAATTTGCGGTGGATTTCCATTCATTTCACTTGCAGTGCTGTGTTTCTTCCAGGTCTGACGTCACAATGCTTTAAACAACATAATAAACCTAAAAACACAATTAAAAAATGTCTTCATGCACAAAAAACATTTGTTTGGCTTATAATAACACTCATATCCTCCACAATGGTCTTACTTGCTAGATCATTGACTCCTTTTGATAGATGTCCCAAGCAAAAGCCAATTACAAGTACTGTATATTACAAGTATATCCCAGATACTTATTTTACTTTGTATATTTGATCTGTTCCTTTTTAATGTTTATGTCAAACACTTCACTTGTATTTGTGTAATGTAGTTTGAGCTGCTTTTCCACAGTATTCATAATTCACCTGATACAGCATTAAAAAAAAAAATCAAGGTTTGTCAGGCTCTGGATGGCTCCCAGATTGCATGAATTTGTTTTGTACTTTAATAATCAGTCCAGGTTTTACCCCTTTAGAATGCGACACCCCTAGTTTAAAAGGGTCAAGAGAGCAAATAAATTGAAGTCTGTGGCTGAAGCCATGGAATGCCAACAGATACACCCATTGCAGTAGCTGCATCCCAAAACAGTAACACCTGCTCGCCAATATCAGCTCGGCGTCTTGTTCTCTGTTCTCTGGTAGTGGTGTTGAAGGATATCCTGACTTGGGGTCATTTTCATGGTCCTCCTTAAAACGCTTGATCCAGTGAAAGACACATGCACAGGATGAGGCTTCTATACCATATGAGACAGTTTTCATAAGCTAAATTTCTCCTTGAAAAGCTTATGCTCAGTACACCGAAATGGTCTTGAAAACATACTGCAAATATGGACATATTGACTGATAACAATCACAGCTATTTATTTGTGCAGTTCTGTTTAAAAAAAATAAATGAAATGGATAAGACTATTATCTGCACCAGAAGGTCATGGTTTTGTCTGTCAGACTGGCATTTGAATTTAGCCTAGAGAGTTCCCGTATCTCAATCCCATATGGTAGAGGGTCACGTTCTTCAGTGATGAGGTTAGCAGCTTGTTTTCTTCAGGGTCATAGCGGGGGAAGGGGAATCCACCAGATCACGGTCAAAATGGAAAATATTTATAGGGCCTCTGCACTTGCATAACAGCCAGTTTATTAACTTTTACAGATACTGCAAGCGAGTTGGGTTATCAGTGCCTAACAGCTTGGATTCAGAAGCATCGCTGGCTTTGGTATTCACTTTAATGGGTAACCTTTGACAAGAGCCTGGCAATGCGGGAATAAGTGTTAATGGGGACCAGGGAGGGTACTTCCTCTGTAAGCATCAACCAAATACCCCTGGATGATGTTGGGAGTGCAAGCTTTTGTAAAAACAAAGCCCTACTTCCACCTCAAATGCATGTTAAACTTCCTATAGCACATTCTGAAACAAGGAGTTATTCCTCAGGTGTCCATGCTAAATACGACTACCCTGGCAAATTCAATGTTTAAATATAATGTTCCTTGTTGTGGAGCAATCATGACAAGTAAAAACTCTTTTTTAAGAGGTCAATAGTTATGATTATCTACTGTATTCAAGTCTACCAAGATATTTAGTAAACAAGAGGTCTAAATGTAATAAAAATAAATAAATAAATAAAAAAAATCTCACCTTAAATTGTTCTTTATTACTGTGTCACAATGCTTGTTGGAGTTAAACACAGATGCACAAAAAATGTGGAATCTGTCACCCGGAAGATTACACCGTGTAACAATTTTTTTTTTTTTTGGTTCCTGGGTAGTAAGTGTTATTTCCTAATTGCTTATGCCTCAAAAGTATAGAAAATGGCTATTATTCCCCACAAACTTTGCTTTTGTGACCAGGACAGTGATATTTTGAAATCTACCTATTTCCAATGAGAAAACGGGCGAATTTGTGTCTTTTCGTTCACATAAAGTCAGAAAAAAACAACATATGAATCCAAATTAACATGTATTTATACTAAAGTAATACAAAAATGACTACAAAAGATTTAGAAGTGAGTAGTTTTTCAAGATTTACGATTATACTGTAAATCACTTTCATGAATCAGCCCCCAAATGTAGTCTGCCATCATGTTCTCGTTATTCTGTCCTTGGTAGCGGCGTTCAAAGTCCAGTATATCCTGGTGGAAGCGCTCGCCTTGCTCCTCCGAGTACGCTTCCATGTTCTCCTTGAATTTATCAAGATGAGCATCAAGGATATGGACTTTGAGGGACATCCTACAGCCCATTGTGCCGTAGTTCTTCACCAGAGTCTCAACCAGCTCCACATAGTTTTCCCAGGAAACCCCGAACCACTGCGACAAAGCTGTTCCAAGCTGCTTTCTCCTTACTAGTGAGCTTCTTGGGGAATTCACTGCACTCCAGGATCTTCTTTATCTGTGGTCCGACGAAAACACCGGCTTTGACCTTTGCCTCATACAGCTTAGGGAAGAAGTCTTGAAGGTACTTGAAGGCTGCCAACTCCTTATCTAGAGCTCTGACAAATTGTTTCATAAGGCCCAATTTGATGTGCAGTGGTGGCATCAATACCTTCCGGGGGTCCACCAGTGGCTCCCACTTGACGTTGTTACTCCCCACAGAGAACTCGGTCCGCTGTGGCCAGTCCCGCCTGTGGTAGTGCACCTTGGTGTCCCTGCTGTCCCAAAAACAAAGATAGCAGGGAAACTTGGTAAAACTGCCTTGGAGACCCATCAGGAATGCCACCATTTTGAAGTCTCCTATGACCTCTCAGCCGTACTCATCATACTTCAAGGCGTCCAGCAAGGTCTTGATGCTGTTGTAATCCTCTTTGAGGTGCATCGAGTGAGCCAGGGGAAGAGACGGGTACTTGTTACCATTATGGAGCAGCACGGCTTTGAGGCTCCTGGATGAGCTGTCAATGAAGAGGCGCCACTCATTCTGGTTAGAGGCGATTCCGATTGCCTCGAACAGACTGGTCACATTTTGGCAGAAGCAGAGCCCATCTTGACGGGTGAAGAAGCTGGAAAAAAGTTGGTGATGCTTCCTCTGATCTGCGACTTGCACACTTTCATCCAACAAGTTCCACTGCTTGAGCCTAGACGTCAAAAGCTCGGCATTGGACTTGGTGAGACCAAGATCTCTAATCAAGTCGTTGAGGTCTTTTTGGTTGGGGTAGTATGGGTTTCTCTCCTCAGCTCCACCTCTGAAATTGTCATCTGGATCTACAACGTCTTCCTCGCTCTCTGACTTGCTGCTCTCTTCTAAAGACGGCTGCTCTCTCTCCGGAGGAGTGGGTACGGGGAGCTCATGGCAGTGTGGCACCGGGGCGATGGATGAAGGAAGGTCCGGATACGTGATAGCAGGTGCATTCTTGCCAGTCTGACGTTTGGAAGGGTCCACCATGCAGAAGTAGCAGTTGCTTGAGTGGTCAGTGGGTTCCCGCCAAATTCTTGGGATAGCGAACTTCATGGCTCTCTTTTCCCCTCTGTACCATCCTACAAAAATACATTTATTTCACCCATGACTAATGTGTAAGAGATTCTCGCAACATTTTTCATATATGATATATTTTTTCAATAACATTGAAAATTGTAAAACATTTTAAAATTAAAAACTTTTACAATTTTAAAAATTTTAACAAATTTTATAACATAAAATTCAGAGCAACAATTGTCCATCTTACCTTCCAGAGTTTTTTGCAGTGCTCGCAGGTGAAATGAGGTGCCCAGGGTTTGTCTTGATCCCCGACAGGCATGCCGAAATATGCCTTGTAGGCCTCACACATCTTAGCAGATGCTTCCACGGAGTACTTTTTCGCTCTTGTCTTGATAAATTGGCCGCAGACATAGCAACATGCGTCTGCCGGATGCTTGCAGCATCTTGATGCCATCTCAGAAAAGTGCAGATATGTATCCACTTAGGCAGCTGGAACTAAACTGAACTGATGGGCTTAAGGCCCCTGTATTTATACTACTATTTATATTACTGGAAAGTTCTAGAAGGTTCTAGAAGTTACTCCAAGTTTACTCAGCACTGAATCTATCTGGAATGTTCTGGAAAATAGGTAAATTTCAAAATATCACTGTCCTGGTCACAAAAGCAAAGTTTGTGGGGAATAATAGCCATTTTCTATACTTTTGAGGCATAAGCAATTAGGAATAACACTTACTACCCAGGAACCAAAAAATAAAATAATTTGTTACACGGTGTTATTATTATTATTATTATTATTATTATTATTATTATTATTATTATTATTATTATTATTATCTTCTGGGTTTTCATAATCTACTGGCATCTAAAATGTTTGACCTGTCTAGACACAGGTACATTTAACATGGAAATTTGTTTTAGTCACTTCACCATCCAGGTTTCTGCAAATCTGGAAGGGGGTTCTTTGAAAAATAAATGATTAGCAGAAATTTTCTGTTTTGTAATGCTGTACAATTATGCCAGAGGTTATTGAGCTTTTTTATCACTAGAGGGCGCTCATAATTCTTAAAACATTCTAGGACTGCAGTAAAAGGACGTTTGTCATTCCTTGTATTTGTGTGTGTGTGTGTGTGTGTGTGTGTGTGTGTGTGTGTGTGTGTGAGTGCGTGTGAGTGCGTGTGTGTCTGTCTGTCTGTGTACTGTATGTGTTACAGTCATCCTGTCAAACTGGACATTTGACCTATGACTAATAATTGTAAGTGCTTGGTCAAAAGGCTACAATTTGGCTATGATTGCATTTCAAGTATGGAACTGTGTCTGCTATCTTTATAGTGACTATTAAAAGGTAGCAAATAACACAAAACATAATGTGTGTGTATAAGTATTTAATTATAGCACATTCCTCACAGTTGTTTGTTTTAGTATTTGGTACTTTTTTAAAATGTAATTTGACAGATGTTGAATCACCTCTTACGAACCCAGAGAAGTGTATATTTAATTTGCATTGTTAGCACTTCCTAACATTCACCCTCAACTTTTCTACAACTAACAGAGAACATAAATAAAATAATCAATGACCAGACCTTACCTCGGACAAAATACTCTGAATTTTAGTATGTCTGCCTAATTTAATAGAAAGCGTTTCGGCAAAAACTCAAACAAACCTTCTATTATTATTATTATTATTATTATTATTATTATTATTATTATTATTATTATTATTATTATTATTATTAATTAGTTATTTAGCAGACACTTTAATCCAAATTGACTTACAGAGATCAGCGGGTGAACTATGCATCACAGCTGCTGTTGCAGAGTCACTTACAATAGCACCTTGATTTTACGTCTCATCCCAGGCATTGCAGGAATAGGTGTTAATGGGGACCAGGGAGGGTACTTTGTCCTCATTAAGAATCAATCAACTACCTCTACATGATGTTATAATGCTCCTTGTGGAGAATCATGACATGTAAAAATGTAGAGGTCAACCCTAATCTTGAGCCTCCTTAATCAGATCTAAGTTTCTGGGGTTCGGCAATAGCTGATATTTCAAACACACATATGAGTTTCAAAACTTTATAACATAAAATACAACGTGCATAACCACTGGACCACTGTGGCAATGCGCCCCGCCCCTGTGTGCATTTATGTGTTGTATGTTGCGTGTGTTAATGTTGGTGTATAGATTGGTACACGGGATATAAACGGGTCTGTGTTTCACGTGTGTTTAAAGTGTATAATTATATTTAGGCACGAGGATGGCACATCACTTCACGTGCAGATAAAATGTGTATAATGTGTGGCACGGGGTTGCACGTAATGAATTCACGTGCTGGGATTCAAGTGAATAATTAATTAGTAATTGAATCCCAGCACAACAGTATAAATAGGCACATTTTTAGTCACTCGTGGTTGGTGTTCGGTGAGTGGAGAACGGGATTGGAGACGGAGGTAAAGATAATAATAATAATAATAATAATAATAGTAATAGTTAAATCTGCTCACCGTGTTTTGTCTGTCTAGTCCGTTTTTGTTTGTCCTTTTATTTTGGCTACAAGTGCCGTGTCCTGTGTTTTGTTGTTTCAAACCTTTTATTTTCTGTTTATTAAATGCTGAGCGCGATCACGCGCTCAGCCTAACCAAAATCCAAGTCTCTGTGTTTGTATTCCTTCCTGCTTCTGGTCTGACGCCACCCACTCTGGCCGTCTTTGTGACACGTGGTGTCCTGCGTGGGATCGACAGCGCCTCCAGGACTCAGGCCAGAGCAGGAACCGCAGTTTGGATTTAAAAAAAAGAGAAAAAAAAAAAAAAAAAATGGCAGAAGACGCCATCAAAGTGCGGGACTGGATGCTGGAGAATGCTGGGCTGGAGGCCCAGTCTCTGCCCATAGTCGTCCAGGCCCTGTGGATGATGGACTGTGAGAGATGGGAGGCCTATCAGGAGGAACACACCCCAAACACCTTGGAGGAAGGTGTGGAGTTTGTCCTCAGCTACCTGGAGGCAACCATAAATGGAACAGCAGCCCAGGTAGCAGGACCACCAGCAGAGGAGTACCTGCTGTCCCCATCTCCACCAGCAGAGGGTGAGTACCTGCTGTCCCCATCTCCACCAGCAGAGGGTGAGTACCTGCTGTCCCCATCTCCACCAGCAGAGGGTGAGTACCTGCTGTCCCCATCTCCACCAGCAGAGGGTGAGTACCTGCTGTCCCCATCTCCACCAGCAGAGGGTGAGTACCTGCTGTCCCCATCTCCACCAGCAGAGGGTGAATGCCTGCTGGTTTTGCCTCCACAGCCCAAATGGGAGGAGCCTGAGCATCCACAGCCCAAATGGGAGGAGCCCAAGCGGAAGGAGCCCGAACGTCCTACGCCTGAGTGGGAGGAGCCCGAACGTCCTACGCCTGAGTGGGAGGAGCCCGAACGTCCTACGCCTGAGTGGGAGGAGCCCGAACGTCCTACGCCTGAGTGGGAGGAGCCCGAACGTCCTACGCCTGAGTGGGAGGAGCCCGAACGTCCTACGCCTGAGTGGGAGGAGCCCGAACGTCCTACGCCTGAGTGGGGGGAGCCCGAACGTCCACAGCCCAACAGGGAGGAGTCGGGGCGTCCACAGCCCAACAGGGAGGAGTCGGGGCGTCCACAGCCCAACAGGGAGGAGTCGGGGCGTCCACAGCCCAACAGGGAGGAGTCGGGGCGTCCACAGCCCAAAGGGAGGCAAGTCGGGGCTTCCACAGCCCTGGGACCCAAGCCACCAGCAGAGGGAAAATGCCTGCTGGTTCAGCCCCAGGAGCCAGAAGGGGAGGAGTTACAGGCTCAACCCCCTGAAAATTTTTGGGGGGGAGAAGGGCAGGATGCTGGTGTCCCCCAGCAGCCTCTCGCTATGCTGCTGAAGGCAGCACGGCGTGCACATGCCCAGCCGCCACAGCAGAGGGAGCCAGCACCGCCAGGAGCAGAGGAGCTGGAGCTGCCTCTGCCTCCACCACCTCCAGGAGCAGAGGAGCAGGAGCTGCCTCTGCCTCCACCACCTCCAGGAGCAGAGGAGCAGGAGCTGCCTCTGCCTCCGCCACCACCACCGCAAGGAGCAGAGGAGCAGGAGCTGCCTCTGCCTCCGCCACCACCACCGCCAGGAGCAGAGGAGCAGGAGCTGCCTCTGCCTCCACCACCTCCAGGAGCAGAGGAGCAGGAGCTGCCTCTGCCTCCGCCACCACCACCGCAAGGAGCAGAGGAGCAGGAGCTGCCTCTGCCTCCACCACCTCCAGGAGCAGAGGAGCAGGAGCTGCCTCTGCCTCCGCCACCACCACCGCCAGGAGCAGAGGAGCTGGAGCTGCCTCTGCCTCCGCCACCACCACCGCCAGGAGCAGAGGAGCTGGAGCTGCCTCTGCCTCCGCCACCGCCCGGAGCAGAGGAGCAGGAGCTGCCTCTGCTGCCCGTACCTCCGCAGGGAGTACGGTGGCCGGAGCCCCAGAAAGGGGAGCTGCCGGCCACGAAGGGGGACGAGGTCTGGAGACCACTTTCCCCAGCAGCAGTTTCGCTGCAGGAGTTCTTGTGGCCGGAGCCCCACAGGAGGGAGCTGCCGGCTACGAAGAAGGGGGAGGTCGGGGGACCACCTGCCCCCGCAGCTTTTTCGCTGCAGGACGGGACCAACAGGCTGTCAGCCGTGCCACTACCGGCAGGGGTGCTGACAGCATGGCCAGCCATGGGCCCACTGAAGCCTCCCTTCCCAGCCCGAGACTTTGTCCTGGACTGCTGGATTTTTAAGGGGGGAGGTGGCCGTTGAGGCCATGTGTGCTGCGCACAAGGGGGGGTATATGTGGCAATGCGCCCCGCCCCTGTGTGCATTTATGTGTTGTATGTTGCGTGTGTTAATGTTGGTGTATAGATTGGTACACGGGATATAAACGGGTCTGTGTTTCACGTGTGTTTAAAGTGTATAATTATATTTAGGCACGAGGATGGCACATCACTTCACGTGCAGATAAAATGTGTATAATGTGTGGCACGGGGTTGCACGTAATGAATTCACGTGCTGGGATTCAAGTGAATAATTAATTAGTAATTGAATCCCAGCACAACAGTATAAATAGGCACATTTTTAGTCACTCGTGGTTGGTGTTCGGTGAGTGGAGAACGGGATTGGAGACGGAGGTAAAGATAATAATAATAATAATAATAGTAATAGTTAAATCTGCTCACCGTGTTTTGTCTGTCTAGTCCGTTTTTGTTTGTCCTTTTATTTTGGCTACAAGTGCCGTGTCCTGTGTTTTGTTGTTTCAAACCTTTTATTTTCTGTTTATTAAATGCTGAGCGCGATCACGCGCTCAGCCTAACCAAAATCCAAGTCTCTGTGTTTGTATTCCTTCCTGCTTCTGGTCTGACGCCACCCACTCTGGCCGTCTTTGTGACAACCACACAGTTAACCACTGTGTGGTCCAGTGGTTAACGAAAAGGGCTTGTAACCAAGAGGTCCCCGGTTCAAATCTCACCTCAGCCACTGACTCATTGTGTAACCCTGAGCAAGTCACTTAACCTCCTTGTGCTCCGTCTTTCGGGTGAGACGTAATTGTAAGTGACTCTGCAGCTGATGCATAGTTCACACACCCTAGTCTCTGTAAGTCACCTTGGATAAAGGCTTCTGCTAAATAAACAAATAATAATAATAATAAAACAAAAACTAACAGTTCTGTAAAACATTAAAAAAGGCAAATGCCATTATCAGAACCCATCATTCTGTTTCCATTTCCTGAACAGAGATCAATGCGCACAGACCAAAAGGCTATATAGCTAATTAGCTCTTGAAATTCTGACCCCTTTTGTAAGTAACTTTGATTGCAGTCTGGGCTTCTGTTCTCTTAAGAACATTGTCCTTTTTGCCACCTATGAAAATAACCCTTCTTGTGTCCTCCGGGGTATAGATTTCTTCATTTCGTTCCCTTCCATGATATATGCTACGGGAAAAAGTCATTTAGCCTTTCATTTATCAGTAAAATGACTTGTAACACTAAAAAATGTAAAATAAACATTGGCATTTACAGTCTATGTCTTGCTAAGTGTCTTTTTGAATGTCAAGCTTCTGTAATTGCATTAACTTCAACCTACACTGCTGCCTGATGATTAGGTAATCAACAGACTGCTGGCAACGCTAGGACCACAAAGAGGACTACACACTGAAATGCCTGAAGAAAAAGCTCCACTTTAGTAAAGAGTTTCATGAATAAAGAGTAATGACAGGATGGAAAACCTGACTTTGGGTAATTCAAACACCTCACTTTGAAACACAATATGCAGTAATAAATGCTGTATTTAAACATTAATCTTGCATTGTAACCCTGTACTGACCTGTAATATCTATAAGTCGTCTTGGATAAAGGCGTCTGCCATATAAATAATGTGAACTTTTCATGTTTTATCACTGGATTTGTAGTTTTTCATGATAAAAAGTCAAGCAACTTGGGTCTATTAAATTAGATATCCCCAAAACGTCTTATTCATTATCACTGAAATACACCTGATCCGCTTCATAATCAAGGTGCAACATCTATACTGAAGCTACACTTTTGTTACACTGTTTAATATATGTATGTACTAAATTCTAAATGTAAATATTATTGAATTGGAAATGCAGTACAACCACACTTGTTAATTATCCTGAATCTGTACCCATGAAACGTACACATTGTATGGTGGTATACCATAGAAAAAAAATAGACACATAATTCAAATGTGTGGAGTAGTGGTTAGGGCTCTGGACTGTTGACCGGGGGGTTGTGGGTTCAATCCCAGCTGGGGGACACTGCTGCTGTATCCTTGAGCAAGGTACTTTACCTAAATTGCTCCAGTAAAAACCCAACTGTATAAATGGGTAATTGTATGTAAAAAATAATGTGATATCTTGTAACAATTATTGTTATTATTATTTATTTCTTAGCAGACGCCCTTATCCAGGGCGACTTACAATCGAAAGCAAATACATTTCAAGCATCACAGTACAAGTAATAATACAATTAAGAGCAAGACAAATACAATGGTTCAAGCAAGGACAAGTGTGACAAAATACAGTTCAATGATACAGCAGATAAGTGTCAGTGATAGTTACATCAGGATATGATTAAATACAAAATACTACAGATTAAACACTTGGCAGATTACAGTACTCTGACGTACAGGATTAAATGCAGTAAAATAGGGGGCAGATAAGAGCAAGTAAAGCGCATTTAAGGAAGGGTGATAAGTGTCCCAGGCGTAGAACAGAGGAGTTCTACAGGTGCTTTCTGAGGTGAGTCTTGAGGAGGCGCCGGAATGTGGTCAGAGACTGTAGGGAGAAATGAGGGTCTGGAGGTAGCTGGGTGCAGTCTGGTCAAGGCATCTGTAGGCTAGTACAAGAGTCTTGAACTGGATGCGAGCGGTGATCGGGAGCCAGTGGAGTGAGCGGAGCAGTGGAGTTACGTGGGAGAAGCGAGGCAGAGAGAACACCAGGCGGGCTGCGGAGTTCTGGATGAGCTGGAGCGGACGGGTGGCGGACGCAGGGAGGCCAGCCAGGAGGGAGTTGCTGTAGTCTAGGCGGGAGAGTACCAAGGCCTGGACCAGGAGCTGGGTGGCGTAGTTGGTGAGGAAGGGTCAGATTCTTCGGATGTTGCTCAGGAAGAATTGGCAAGTGCGTGCCAGAGTGGAGATGTGCTGGGAATAAGAGAGGCAGGGGTCCAGGGTGACTCCGAGGTTCTTAGCGGAGGAAGAGGGAGAGAGTGTGGTAGATTCAAGAGGAACAGAGATAGAGAGATCAGAGGAGGGGGAGGAGGAGGAGGGAAAGAAAAGGAGGACAGATTTAGAGAGGTTGAGTTTGAGATGATGCGAGTGCATCCAGGACAGACAGGTAGAGATATGGGAGGGGATGGTGGAGTCAGAGGTGGTGAAGGAGAGGAAAATCTGAGCATCATCAGCATAGAAATTGTATTAGAAACCATAGGATGCGATGAGGGGGCCCAGGGAGCAGGTGTAGAGAGAGAACAGAAGAGGACCCAAGACTGACCCTTGGGGGACTCCTGTTGAGAGAGGGCGAGGTGTGGAGGTTGCTCCACGCCAGGTTACCTGGTAAGTGCGGTTGGAGAGGTAGGAGGATAACCAGGCCAGAGCAGTTTCAGAGATCCTCAGGTCAGCGAGAGATGATAGTAGGATAGAGTGATTGACAGTGTCAAAGGCAGCAGAGAGGTCGAGGAGAATTAGGACAGAGGAGAGAGAGGCAGCTCGGGCAGACTTTAGTGAGTTGGTGACAGACAGGAGGGCGGTTTCAGTGGAGTGAGCAGAGCGGAAGCCAGATTGGAGAGGGTCAAGCAGAGAGTGGTTGGACAGGAAAGCAGAGAGCTGGCGGTGTACAGTCCGCTCAAGGGTTTTGGAGAGGAAGGGTAGGATGGAGACGGGACGGTAGCTCTGGAGGGAGGTGGGGTCGAGGGTAGGTTTTTTGAGGAGGGGAGTGATAGAGGCTTTTTTGAAGGTAGAGGGAAAGAGACCAGAAAGGAGAGTGGTGTTGTTAAGATGAAGGGAAGTAGAGCAGGAGCAGCAGCTTGAAAGTGGTGAGTGGGGTGGGGGTCCAGGGCACACGTGGTGGGTTTGTGACCCTGGAGCAGGGAGGAGAGGTCAGAGTCTGAGAGGGGTGAGAAGGTGGAGAAGGAGGGTGAGTTAGTAGGGGGTGCAGTGGGTGTAGGGGTTGGAGTAGGAGTGGGTGCGGGAGATGGAGAGGTGTTAAAGAGTTTGCGGATATCTGAGATTTTAGAAGAGAAGAAGGAGGCAAAGTCATCAGTGGAGATAGAGGAGGGAGGAGGAGGGGGAGGGTTTAAGAGGGAGGAGAAGGTAGAGAATAGTTTACGTGGGTTGTTAGTGGAGGCTTGGATTATAGATTGGAAATAAGTACATTTAGCAGAGGAGAGAGTAGAGGAGAAGGAGGAGAGGAGAGTGCGGTAAAGGTCAAGGGCAGCAGGGAGTTTGGTTCTCTTCCATTTCTTTTCAGCAGATCGCAGCTTGATTCTTGTTGAGAGGAGCGCAGAGGAGAGCCAGGGTTGTGGAGGGGAGGGGTGAGCAGGTCGGGAGGTGAGGGGACAGAGGGAGTCGAGGGAGGAGGTGAGGGAGGAGAAGAGGGTGGAGGTAGCAGAGTCTACGGAGAGTTGTGAGAATGAGTCGATAGGAGGGAGGTGAGAGAGAGCAGTGGAGGCAAGGACAGAGGGGGAGAGAGAGCGGAGGTTACGACGAGAGGTGACAGTGGGGGTAGGAGGAGCAGGGAGAGAGGGGAGAGACAGAGTAAAAGAGATGAAATAGTGATCAGAGAGGTCCAGGGGGGTGACAGAGAGGGTGGAGGGGCAGCAGGCCCTGGAGAAGGTGAGGTCCAGTTGACGGCCAGCTTTGTGGGTAGGAGGGGATGGAGAGAGACAGAAGTCGAAGGAGTGAAGGAGAGGGAGGAATCCAGCAGAGTGGCTGAGGTTGGAGAGATTGTAAGTAGCCCTGGATAAGGGCGTCTGCTAAGAAATAAATAATAATAATAATAATGAGAAAATGATGCACATTCTGAAAGATTCCCAAGCTGAATCACCACGGGAAGCCCTTTTTAATGGAAGGTTGGGTGAACATATTATCGCATGATAGAAAAAAGACAAAAATGGAACTTTGACACTTGGGACAAGGCTTAGCTGTAAAAATGAAGTCTTGAATAGTTTGCACATTTTTACTAATACTGGTAGTACAATAGATGTAACAACTGCACCGCTTGCCGTTGAGAATGATGGTGTTTTTTTTCATGTCTCAGTCCTTCAGAGGTGTGGTAGGTCGCTGTGGTCCAACACATCTTCTCTGCTTCAATTGCACACAGCTGCTGTGTAGTCACACTGAGTAAAGGCATTGATATTGCACTCTTGTTTCCCTCTGACTAATATCATGAGGGATTCCCAGATTATTCCACTGTTAAATCTGAGCATGTCTGTTTTCTTCATTACTGCTTGAGGCTTTCTCACATAAGAGCAGAAGCATTGCATTCAGAAAGGATTTTGTATGAAAACTCATTAAATAAAAAAAAAAAATCATACATTATAACTGGATGATTTGCTCACTCGCGACCAACCAGGTGTATCTTGAAAAGGTTGTATGTGGATGGAAGCACAAAACACAGTATCGTAAAGATCTTTGGTTTGCAGACGATGTTAAAGGATACACTTTCATGTAAATCTTAACGTACATTAACCATGCATGTGCAGTATGTTCATATAGGGCATATTGTTCATTCTTGTACCAAATGGCAGGTTGTCCATTTGTCTGGTAATAATGCTCTGGGAACCTGGACAGATCTGCTGCATTTAAAATCTATTACAATTAAACTAATACCAACCCAGAGAAAAAATAATAGTGGAAGCTGAGGACACTACTACATGTGCCAAAGGTATGAGTCTGACACCTTGTCTGAACCAGGAATCTTGTCCCAAGCCTTGGCATTCCGGTCTTTTTTTACAGCAGAGAGGAAAAATTTATGCTCAGGGGGACTGACTTCACAGATGTTCCTTAAGTCCTTTTAAGTGGATGAATCTACAACCTGCTCTTAAACTCTCAAGTTGTTTCTTTCTCGTTTTGTAACACTTATGGTTTTTTCAATGTATATTTAAGAGATTCAACTGCACAAATTCCTTTACTTTCATTGAGCTCCAGCATATGATAAGGATAACACCAGCGTTAATAAAAGCACCCTGTGCAGTGTGTATTCAAAGGTCTTGAGTAATTTTATAATATTATGTTCATCTGTGCATTATGAAGAAAGTTCTGCCTTGGAAGGAAAAAGCTTTGACTTCTAGTGCAGGCATTCCTTTGGCAGATACCACTGCATGAATTATACGTTTTGTTTGAAAATGGTTAATTTGTTGCAACGATAAGGCAATCCTTCAATATGTATAATCTCGGACCGGCTGGGATTTAGAGTTGTTGTGAATGGTTTTATATGTGAATTATTTTTCTTTTTTCTTCCTGTAGGTGTCATCTTCTCCCAGTTTCTTGCTGTGAATATGTTCCTTTTTTTAATTCCATTGTCCACAAATCCTGAAGTCTACAGTTCCTTTTGAGGAGTGAGTTGATAATACTGTATTATTTTTATATTCTGCTGTGCAGTGCATTTTGGGGTCTGTGTTGTTGGCCATGCAGTAGTAAGTTTAAATTAGTTGAATCTTTAAATTGGCGTACACATGAACTACCATTGCTTGGTTCACTATGAACACTTTAATAGCGCTCTGCAAGGAAGCCAGGCTCTTAAGCAGGGGTTAAACTGCTTGCTTGGACAGTGTACAGCTGCACATTACACTTGCACTAAACATATAATCAATACCATTCACTGAACAATTAAATGTACATGTACAGCTCTGGCCAAAAGTTTTGCATCACCTAGAATTTTAGGATTGAGACTTTAAAAAAGAACAGTATTTCATGTTAGATTTCGAAATGTCAATTTTTTCCATTTTTGTCAGTATATGGAAAACTACAAAGTGGTATATCATTCAATACGTTAGCGTAACATTATTCAACAGGTTTCGTTCGACTTTATGAAGCCAAATTTGTTAATTCTATAAGGTGATGCAAAACTTTTGACTATGCCATAGTTTATCTTCCATGAAATAGATTAAATCTACATTTGACCAATGGATGGAGTTTAGATTATAAAAAGTCAGAAAACATTGTGAGGTTTTGTTTTAAGTGCCATTAATAACAATGCAATTATGTGTGGAGTGGGAGTGAGGGGCTCTATCTTTTTGTATTGTTACAATTCAGTGAATGCGAAAGTCAAACTTAATCTATGGTCTCCCAAGGAAGTTTATACTGTACGAAACAGATGCCAGATACAATTTTCCAACTCTTTTAAACCACAATAATTGCCTGGCAATATGTTAACAAGAGTCTTTCAAACTGGATCATGGAAATCAAGGGAAAATAGGTTTTACATACAACATTCTCAAGTAATCAAAGGTACAGTACTGACTTACCAGCACAGACAAAAACACACACTATCCTTAGGCCACATTTCAGGCCACAGTTGACTTCATGACAGCTGATTAGTTATCCATGAAGTTTCCATTCTGACATTACGAAAATATACGAGTAAAATGTATAAACCTTTGATTAAATGTTGATACAGCTGATTCCCACACTGCCAAATGAAATGGCCAATACACAGAATCTAAACAGCATCCAGTATTTAAATGCCAGCGACATGTACACACTCTGTGCTATATTTCATTGTCTGGCTTGCAACTTGGAATCTATTTCCTGTGTTTCTTTTTGTCTTAAATTATAAAAGAATGTAACTAAGGGGTTGTGAATATAACAAGATTCAATCGTGTTTGATAAGTTACAAATTGCTACAGTACTAATAACAGCTGTTAGGATTCACTAAGAGGAAATACAACATGAAGTATATGCATGAAGCTATCAAAAAAAGAACAAAACAAATAACATAGAAAGACACTGTACAGCACACAGGACAATAAAAAATCACACTTTGACTGAATGAGTGTTACTATGAAGCAATGTGTATACAGGTTTTTCAGAAATCTTACACTTGAAGTATTAAGCAAACTTGAAACAATGGTACAGCTTTCTACAGTAATAGGTAGTTTCTCCAAATTAGATTTTCCTTTCTTTTTTTTGTGTTCCCTTATACTTTGTTGCTGTTTTCAACCATTTTTCGTAGTTCTTGTTGCATTTACTTCGATATTTTTTTTCTGTTGTTGTTTTTTCATCCACTTTTGATAAGTGTTAAGGAGCTTTGTCAGAGAGTTCAAGAACTGCTATTCGTTTCAAGTTGCCTACCTAGACAGTCTATTAAGTTCAGGCTAGATCAGTCAAAATGGCTTGATATTATATGAAGCACCAACAAAACTTAATACATAGCGGTGTATTGTGAAACAGCAGAATCCAAAGAACTGAAGAGCAGCACTGAGGAAAACATCTCAAGACAGACTGAAAAAATACAGTATTTAATATTTAATTCATTGCAATAAGAAACACTCAAAATCACAAAAAAGGCAAGAGCTCAAAACAAAAATAGAAGCTAGTGTTTTTATTTATTCTGCAAGTATTTATTTAAACCAGGCTTGTCTATATAATATATACTGTTCAATTTTTGATTATTGTAATATAAACAATAGTTAATCTGTCATTGGTTACACTTCTTATACAAAAATGAACAAAATACATTTCATTCATGAACTTTCTGTCTTTACGCTTTCCCATCTTTATTCTACATTCAAGAAAGTAAGAGTAAGGAAAGAAAAGTAAGGCATTTCAACACAATACACAATCTTACTGGAAAACATCATTCAACAATTTGTCAACATTATTGTATACAGACCTTTAGTGATAGATCTTTCTCCACTATTGTGCTACCAATGGGGTGATTAAGTTCAAAGGCCTCTACAGTAATTGTTCAGCAAACAAAAATGATTTTTTATTGTAATTGTACTGGGTTTACCTTAACAATGTATTTATTTTTTTAATATTCATGAAAAGGTTTCTCTGCTAGTTTCTACAGATTTTAGTGTTTTAAAGTTTTTTATTTATTTATTTATTTTATCCTCTGGGAAAAGTTTCAAAATTACTCACACATGTCATGTTTTGGTCAGATATATCCCACAAATATGTCACGTCCAACAATTACTACTTGACCTCGGTATTTGTAATTTGACCTCTCTACTAAATATGCATTGTGTCCTTTGACCTAGGGAATATTTGACATTTAAACCCAACCCTTATGTCACCTGCAAAAAACAATTTGAGGTAGCATGTGATCAAACAACTCACTTTGTACACTTTGTAGTGCAGTAGAGATATCTGCAATCATTTCTTCATTCTCACCATTTTATACACTATGTTGATAAAATTGAAATGCTATGAACCATTTATGTATTATATATTTGACATTACCTTTAGTGATGTTCTAATCTAAAGTTTAAACCTTTCAAACTCTCATCATTTTTCAAAATTAATGAAAAAAGATAACCAAGGTAGGTTTAGCTGTATTGTAAAAATAGGAAATCAGAGAGTGAAACTGACTTTTCTGACCACTACACCAAATTGCCTCAATAAAATGGATTGGAAACCATTGCAGAAAAAAGCAAATCAACTGCTGTTTGAATCCTCCACATCCAAATAAAGGAAGGGCACAAAATAGGTAGAAAGGCGTTCCATGTTTTGTGTGTTTTTTTAAATCAAGTAATGGGCTGCATGTGTATTTTTTCATACTCTTGATGAAATACAGATTAATAAGGAATTGCTCAAGAAATGTTTGATCATGCTACTGAGTGCAGTTCAGGTCATCGTTTCTATGGTTACTGAAAATATGAGAAACACCATGAGTGCAATTGAGAAACCTTCATTCTATTCATTTACTTTTGGCGGCAGATTTATCTAAAAGTGCATCAATACGTTTCTAGCACACACACACTGCATTGAGATTCCAGGATTTTGTCACATGTCACTTTTCAGTGTAATTCCTCTGTTTCTCAATCTGCTCTTTGAAGAAGCTGTGTGGTGGCTGATGAATTCAGTCCTGGATAGTTGCTGACAGATCTTCTTGACTTCAGATTCTTTGTCCAAGTAGACTTTCTTTTAAACTAAAAAGCAGATGTGCTCAGATGGTGAGATGTGGAGCACTTCCAGCATAGGTTGCGTATTAAGTAAATACTGATCATCCACAAACTGTTGCTTAAAGGATCCAACAATCGCTAGTGAATATTATGACCTAGAAATGACCAGCACTAATCCCTACTACATTGAGTGCAATGCTCTGTACAGTAACAAGGGAATCTCTCAGAATGATTTCCACCACACACTTACAGTTTGGTTACATGACAGATATTGTAGGTCTTCCCACACCTTAGTCATAAAGGCTTATTTTGCCATCTTTATCCAGTCAAGACAGCATTAGAAATAAATGTACGTTGAGTTGATAAACTGTGCTGCACAGATCCAGACTTCATGGAAAATCTAGGGGCAGTGCCAACAGTGATTGTAATACCATTACTCAGGTTTATGGGACAATCTATACATCCTCCATGCAAAACAACAATATATGTGATAAATTAAGAGTTAGCGATTTTTTTTTTGTATTACCTCCATAATCACTTGGGCCACAGTGACTTTAGCCAAAGCAGATACTTGAGACACACTGATACTCTAGGCACAGTGATTGCAAAGGGTTTAAAGCACAGCATTCACAAGCCTAGGGGGGAGGGTTAGCTGAAAATCCTACTGCTGACACTATATTCATATTCTTATTATTTAAGTTGTAAAACCTACAAAATAACAAAGGAAAAAAGTTATAAATGGATCAATTAATAAGGTTACAAAATGGGACAAGAAAGAAAAAAATGTATATTATTATTATTATTATTATTATTATTATTATTATTATTATTATTATTATCATTATTATTATTATTATTATTATTATTATTTGTGTAAGGCAGTGCTGGGGGCTGTAATCAAGCATGGATGAGTTCATTTTTTATAAATGTCATGGGATTTCTAATACCAACAAAGGTGATGGGACGTATGTCTTAAGTAAGAAAAGCCCTCCCAAAAGTATTAAGTACATCCACACATTATGTAGAGGTGTTGGTAGATGGAGTTTATATGGGATTTCCCTTTAGCAGGGTCAGAGGAGATTCCTCTATACTCAGGATTTAAATCTAAGATGTGTTAGCAAGTCTAAAATGAAAGTGTAATATTAAAAGATAAATTACTGTCCAGGGGCCTGTTTGCAGCTTAATGAACAGATTGAAGTATACTGTGGAGAGAATAGCTGTGATCACCCACAGGGTCACCCAGACTGAGTTCCATAGACAACCTATACTTGTTCTGTTCCTTTATTATTTTATTCCAGAAAGGGCAGACACTGTATCCTATTTGTTATTGTGTTAATACAACACGTGCTGAAAGATCTAGTGTTGAATAACAGAATGTACATAAACTGAGTTCTTTGTGTATTTCAGTTGCACTTAGCAAATCATACTTGCTGGACATATTATCAGAAAACTGCTTTATAAATGAAATGTATAAAGAAACACATGTTTGTTAATTAACAAAATATACAGACCATTCTACTGCCTTCCCAATTAGAAACAACAGTACATTAACATGATTTAGAACTATTCATGAAACAACATACCAGTTAATGATGGCAGATATTTGTTCCTGACTTCAGTAACCAGCTGGGACATAAAGTTATTTCACTCCCCAGCTCTTAATATGCAGACAGTATCATACAATATTCTGACAAAACCTGAACGGACATTTTTTTTCCCCACTCATAGATCAAAACCTGATATGAAAACAAACACTAAGAATGAATTTCCACAGGCCAAAGGTTAATAAAACAGCTTCTATTAAAATAATGTAAACATGAAATTCATGTTACCTTGTCAATCTCTGCAACAGATTGGCAGCTGATTGTAAAGATTAGGTAGAACAATGCTGTTGCAGCCTTCAGTACTTCAAATGAAATTGTGGGAATTTGTAACTGGTGATTATGAAAACTTCAATATTTATGCTGGTTACAATAATCTATTGGAAAATCACATTTTGGGGGTTTGTTATTTAACAGCTTGTGTTTGTTGCTTCATTCATTCAGAGTGGTTCAGGGTTCTGTAGACTAGATGTGGATGGCATTGTTGAAAGGTCATATTGTTACATGATTTGAATGGGATAATGGAGCTTTTAAAATGTTATAGAATATTGGGATGTTCATAATCTAATCAGTGCAACAGATCTTACATAATGGGTGAAAATGCAGACCTCTTCCACTTAAATTCAGAAAGTGGAAAAGATGCATTACAATGCTCTGCCCATCTATGTTTTATTATTTTTATTTTTTATTTTTTTTAATGGTACCCAAGCTACCCAAGTACCAGTAGACCTATCACTATTTATATAATTAAAATAGACCAATGTGGGCCTCATTCACTAAACAGCGGTGACATGTTTTGCACGCAGTAAGCCCCTTTACTGCATGCTGTGTACCCCTGCTGCATTCAACAACCAGTGGCAGGCAACCTAGTGCGTGGGAAAAAAGCGCATGCAAAAAGTACCGCGTTTGACTCATTTAAATATAATGAATAATGTTAATGTGGGAAAAATGTATGCAAATTACGGCACAAAATACCGCGAGGGAGGTATTTGATATGCAAACCATATTCACTTAAGGGTGGTAACTTTACTAGGTGCCTCAGCGTGTTTAAAAGTACTGCTTATTGAAACTGCTGATAGACTCCAGTGGCATATATGATGTAATATCATTTACTGATAATTTGACGGTATCTGTGGTTTTAAAACTTCATAAAAAATAATGTAGCACCCGGGTTCACATCAGCGACAAAATCCAATCTCTGGAAGGGATGAAATCAGGAACTTTTATACCAGGTGCTCAGCTTCTTCAAATTACCCAATTGACACCTATGGGTGCTGAGAACAGGAGAACATCAACGTGCCAGTGGGGTCTGTGCTTAAACTGAAAAAGCAATGTGCAATACAAAATAAACCTGCTTTAAAACAAGGTGATAACATCCAAACAAACTAACATTAAATCAAAGGTGATGAATCAAAACGTGATTATTATCATTTAAAATGTTAATAAAAAGTGCCTGAATAAAGTGACGTGGGTCATCCCGTTACATTCACCCCAGCTGAAGTTTAAGCGTGCCATGCCCTAATGCTCTGAATATGTTGCTTTGGAATTATTTTAGGGGTGGCATAGGGCATTTTATCTGAAAGAAGGTGATGAGGAAGCTTTTGCCTCAAATCATGGAGGTTAAAAGATATAACGGGTTTCCTGTCCAGCCTATTCATGTTTAAATTAACTTTTGTAGTATGCTGTATAGACCCAAGTTTGACCTGTTTGTATAGATCGTCAATGTACCTTGCTACATATAGAGTAGATGGATAGAGTTTCAGAGATACGTGTATAAAAACTTGATGAATCCCAGTGTGCACATCACATACAGCAGGGATAGGGCTTTTTTCCAGATTATATTCAGCTATTTTTTTTTTCTCAAAGATAAATAAACCAATTACAATTCTAACACAATTCTAACACAAATAACAACCCCCCCCTCCCCCCCCCCCCAAAAAAAAGCGGAGCCCTTTTCAAATCCAGGATCTTGTACTGAAATAAACTTCACTTAGCCATTCAAGAATTCAGTTGTAAGGCAAGAAGGTCACCCCATTAAACTAATAATGGATTTAACAGATGTTTTTGCGTGGCCATATCTGTGCAGGTGCAGACATTCCTTGTTCTAAATAGAGTAAAACCATGGAACAGGATTTGCTCCTCTGCTCTTGGTTAAACGTAAGCAGTTAAAACAACAGAAGGCATATTGAGTACTGAAGCAGGACATTTTGATTTTCAATAAATCTACATTGCAGGGAAATATTTAGTGAGGGTAGTCCTTTTTTAGTCTTGCTGGTAAGTTCATTACAGTTCCTATGCATGATAATGTTTTATGGATATGGTCCCAAGTCTGCTCAAGCTATCTTCTGTGCAGATTCCTATGCCAAATTGCGCCCAACCTTATGGTGAGGTTAGCATTGTGAAAGATATACTGCAGTGCACTGCTGAGTGGAATATCTGCCTGCATCTGACACATGACAATACCGTCTTCAACTGCAACATTAAAAAGTAAGAACCACTTAACAGTTTATGTTTTAAGTCTAAATGTGACAAGTGTAATCTACAATCTAGTG
Source organism: Acipenser ruthenus (assembly GCF_902713425.1). Taxonomy (NCBI): domain Eukaryota; kingdom Metazoa; phylum Chordata; class Actinopteri; order Acipenseriformes; family Acipenseridae; genus Acipenser; species Acipenser ruthenus. Next base: position 8,178,356 of record NC_081191.1, read on the forward strand.
AAAGCACAGTATGTTTGCTTGGTTAGTTTTATTCAAAAAATGAACTGAAGTTGGAATGACTTTAGATTGACTTTACACTTACAAACATATTTTACTAATAGATTACAGATTCACAAGTGTCATAAGCTGAAAGGAGAAAAACTGCTGTTGAACTTAATGTAATTTAAATAAACACCTGATGAACTGAATTAAGGATTCATATGGATTTGTTAATTTCAACTTTTATATAGGGCCCAATTTAAGCCAGTTTTGATTAATCAAAAAACAAGTTTGTCGGTTATGAAACCTGTTTCTCTGCTTTACGATATACGGTTAGAATTCGACTAATTTTGTGAGGCATGGGTCGCAGCCTAGTGTTCTCAACCGCCTGAAAAGTGAGCTGTATCAGTACCACCCATAGGGTGTTATTGAGCTTATACAATGACTATTTTTAAACTGTGATTTTACTGATTAGAATGAACCATTGGTTGTACCATTTAACCACATGGCATTTTAATGTTAGCAGTCAATCGAGATGCAGGATATTTAAAAGCCATTTTATAATTGTACATGCCATAGTCCACTTGTTTTCTTGTTCAGTGATGAACTTCTGTCAGTCCAAGTTATTTTGTAAACACCGCAGCAGCCATTTGTACCTGGCTTTAACACCAAAGGCACCGGTGAAATGAGCCTGGTAGTGAAACAGCAGCAGACTTCCTGAAATGATACAAGGACACAGAGACCTTTCTTTACCCTGGTGTAATACCAGATAGCATGCATTTTAAATTTAAAATCATGTTTGCTATAACATGTGTTTCTTTCAAAACTGCACATATGGGACATACATAGAGAATGGGAGTACACAGCTTGTAAGATGTATGGAATTATATTGTTAGTTACAACCATTTAATATGTATTCATGATGATCTATTTGGTTTCCCCAAATATTTCTAAAGCAATACCATTTTAGTGGTCTCAGCAACCTGAAGACTGCGGAATGCATCATTTGGCTGAAATGAGGCTTATGCTTTTTCTCTTGTAGAAGGTAATGTCCATTTTACATGTAATACACAGTCCAATATGACTGGACTGGACTGGACTGAACTATTAAAAGAAACGTAAGTTATTACATGTATTTTATGATTTCTAAATGTTATTGAATGTTCAAAGATGACAATACATTTGCCCTTAATATATTTCTATATACTTATATTGTAAGAATATACTCTATTATTAGTAAGCATTCCAATAAGGACATATGTGATTGAATGACCCTGTAATTGATAAGCAAGCATGGATGTAACCAATCAGACGATAATAGAAACTCCATTTATCAAAGCATATATATATATATATATATATATATATATATATATATATATATATATATATATATATATATCATGGAGTATTGTCACGTTCTGCCTCCATTAAACCACATCCCCTGTCATGGGGGATGAAATCAATGACTGTGCTTGAGAATCATAAACTATTTGGTGTGCAGGAATTTTAAAGCTTCTAAGTATATTTCTTGTAAATAACAGTCTCCTGGAGTTTTTGTTTCTACTATAGCTATCTTTGTAATAGCTACCATATCGTGTTGATTAAAATAGCATATATTTGGATGAACAATGTAATGTGATATAAAATTCATGAAGAACCAAAAACTGTGGTGACACTATAGATAATAGTGTATATAATACAGGTAGAGTCAATGTACTTGTAGGTTCATTATATATTTGATTTGCTGGGACACAATTACTCAAAATAACTAGACTTAAAGATGTATGGGTTCTTGAATTGTAAAAACGCTAATGTCGAGAAGGCAGCAAGGAGACAGCAAATTGTGTTTTGTAAATAAATATATAAATAAACTAATAAATAAATATATAAATAACATTGAAAATTAAATGAGATACAGGATCCATGTAAACAGTTTCAACTTTTAATAAGGGAGCTGGTGTTCAGAAACAATGTTAGCCTAACCTCTGCATGTACTGTTACCGTTTTTTGTAGGGGCTTATTAACATTGCATCACTAATTTAAATGTGAGTACCTCCTCTGTGTGCCAGGGTTGTTTCGTCCACTAACTCTTTTAACCTTTGCCTTTAAAGCAGGTTTGAATATCATGCAAATGCAGTGAAAAAGCCTCACAAGTTCAAAAGTTAAGAGATATGGAATGAAGCAGGTGCAGCAGGGCTCACACAAAAAGTGTTGTAATAAAAGAAGATGAACAAGATTTAGTTTCTCTCCTAAAAGCTCACCAATGTTCTAACTGTAAACTGTATTTCCTATTGGCCCCGGATTCATACCAATAAATGAATGTTTTATCTGTAACATTTAAACCACTGGTGTGTTAATAAGAAACAGCTATTAAATGGTTGCATATTTTCTATGGGCTGTCTCTCAAACTGCCATTCACCCAGGCAACAGGCTTAATCCACTAAGTAATCAACTTTTCCTCTCTTCTGTTAGTCTTCCAAAGTGTCTCAGTTGTTTTTGTATTTTTGTTGAAAACACAGTGCTAGGATACAGCTATTATTCACCCCCATGAGATAGCGGAGTTCATTGAGGCAAGTAATATCTTCTTCTGTTTACACTCCCTGAAAGTCGGTGAACTGGGGTCATTTTTCAGGCTCTGATGGTGTCCCTGAATGAAGGAGAAGCCAGGACAATGGCAGCAGGCAGTAAGGTTTTAAAATGAGAATAACCTGAGAATTAGACCTTTCATGTCTTATGTTGTAATGTGGAAACTAGGATATGATACCATTTATTATTAATCTGTCATTTAAAGTTCAGTGTGAATGTATTGAACTCACTATTGTTTTCTTAAACAAGTGTGTATTTTCATAAATGCAGTAACATTGGGGCAATTTCCATGGAAAAAGAAAAATAAGTCTCACCTGAAACTGAAACACCAGCAGAAGACAGCCTGCTGTTTCCGCCTCCACCAGCAGAGGAAGATTGCCCGCTGTTCCTGCCGCCACCAGCAGAGGAAGATTGCCTGCTGTTTCCGCCTCCACCACTAGAGGGAGACTACCCGCTGCTCCCACCTTCGCCGCCACGAGACTACCTGCAGCTCCCACCTCCGCACCAGAGGGAGACAAGAAGGAAGCTATTACTCAAGAAAGCCCACCTTGAATCCTGTTTGAAGTATGCAAAAAAACACTCAGGAGATTCTGTAGCCATGTGGCAAAAAGTGTTGTGGTCTGACGAAACTAAAATTGAACTTTTTGGCCTAAATGCAAAGCGTTATGTTTGGCGCAAACCCAACACCCAAAGAACACCATTCCTACTGTGAAGCATGGTGGTGGCAGCATCATGTTATGGGGATGTTTCTCATCAGCAGGGACTGGGGCACTTGTCAGGATAGAAGGGAAAATGAATGGAGCAAAGTACAGAGAAGTCCTTGAGGAAAACCTGCTGCCCTCTGCAAGAAAGCTGAAACTGGGATGGAAATTCACCTTTCAGCATGACAAGGATCCAAAGCACACAGCCAAAGCTACACTGGAGTGGCTAAGGAACAGAAAGGTAAATGCCCTTGAGTGGCCCAGTCAGAGTCCCGACCTAATTCCAATCCAACATTTGTGGCATGACTTGAAGATAGCTGTCCATCAGCGCTCCCCAAGGAACTTGACAGCTTGAACAGTTTTGTAAAGAAGAACAGTCAGATATTGCCAAATCTAGGTGTGCAAAGTTGGTAGAGACCTATCCCAACAGACTCACAGCTGTAATTGCTGCCAAAGGTGCTTCCACCAAGTATTTACTCAGGGAAGTGGAGACTTATCCAATTATGATCTTTCAGTTTTGTATTGTTAATATATAATTTTTTTCTCAATAAAAACTTTTTTCCCCTTAACAGTGTGGAGTATGGTGTGCTGGATAAGTGGAAAAAAATCCTCATTTAAATGCATGAAACTCTGAGGCACTGACACCACAAAATGTGAAGAAAGTTCAAGGGGGTGTAGACTTTCTATAGGCACTGTAGATGCATGAGTCACTGTGACAGTGACTGTCCAGGGTGGAAGTCTAGAAAAGGGGCGGAGCTATGGTACACCAAGTCATCGCCCCAGAAGAGAAGCGATGTGGCAACCGAGAATTGGAGGAGAGACGGTTGCACTCGATAACCAAGTTGGCGTGACTGACGGTACAAAAGGGGTCATGGCTAAACGATCTGTTCCTTTGTTATGGTTGCGAGCAAACTGCTAAAGGAGAACTAAGATTGTACCATGAGTGTTTAGTGTTTGTTTGTTTTGTCATGTCTAATTATACTTGTTTGTTTATTAGACGGCTAACACGTACTGGGAGCTGTCACTTAAGCCCAGCACCAACCCGGACAACACTTCACAACTGTACACGAATAAATTGGATTTCACCACTTGTACGTTAGCACTCACTCTTGAACTTCTGATCATGTGTGTGTTTATACTGTGTTTATTATTACGGCGCTGTAATCCATTGTTTGGAACAGTGCAATACACATTGCTGTGTGAATTGCCTGGGATTATTCTTTGCGGTCGCCAGACCGGGATTGCAAAAATAAACATCTGTTTGGATCGTGAACTATGTTGTCTTCTGTTTCATAATCAAATCGCCTCTGCACCTGCACTGTTCAGGCACTGCCTTCCAGGTAACCTGGAAGAGCTTGAAGGCTCGAACTGAGCTTGAGGGAGGAGTAGTACCAATCTCTGAGGTAACCTCAGAGCTGGGGCCTGTCTCCTGGGTCAGTTCTTGGACCTCTGTCGCTTCCTGTGTGAGCACAGCCTTCAGACAGTAAGAAGTAAGAAAGAAAGAAAGTCATGGTCCAAGGAATTCTGGGCAAGCCAGCTGGGACCCTGCCTGTTCGGGGAGGCTCAGGCAGCCTACCAGGCCATGATGGACGCCGAAGTCACTCAGTACGACTTGGTAAAGCAAGCCATGTTTACCAATACATGCCCCATAGTTGTCGCACAGAAGTTGTGTGACCACATGGTGCACTGGATCAACCCTGCCCAGAAAACGAGCTTGGAGATGAACAAGTCTATAGTGATCGAGCAGTTCTGTGTTTATTTACGAACTGTGTCGTATTATTTCGGGACTGCAACCCGTTGTTTTGGAACAGTGCAATACGCATTGCTGTGAATTGCGTGGGATTATTTTGTGATTACTTTGTGGTCACCAGACCAGGATTATAAGCAATAAAACCCATTTGGATCATGAACTTTGTTGTCTGTCTTCTGTTTCACAATCACACCACTCACCTGCGCACTGCAAACCACTTTGCCACAATGTAAAAAACAACATTTTCTTTAAAATGACTGTATATCAAACTCTGTACATACAAATTGAATCATAATAATCAATTGACTGTCTTGTTATGACCTATTTTAATCCAAGTGCTTTACTTTAATGGTATTACTGAAATGGGTAAATAAAGGAAAAAGTGAGCTTGGACAGACAATACATCTACAGAATAAACAATATTTAAATAAATACTTTGGATACAGTTGCCTATGAAACTGCTAAAGAATGAATTTGTAATTCTGTTTAAGTTCCAGTGCTTATTTATTTATAGAGCTAATGTGTATATAAAATAGTGTTTAAATTATATCCGATGAATTCAAAGATCAGCACTTAACTGTGTCCTTGGGGGTATTTTAATACAGGAAACTATTCAAAGTTCCCAAGATTTATGGTGGAAAAGTGTCATAAATGAAATTGTTTTCTTCATCGTTTACACCATGTTTTGGCTTCATGTTAAAGCCTCTACTCACTCTGTTCTGTGCCTCTACACCTGCATATGACTCCCAGAGGGTACCTCATAATATACTCAGTGTATTAAAACTACTTCCCTATCTCCCCTCAATCTCGAATATATTTGGTTGACATATAGGCAGGATAATTTGTAATGCCAAAGAAGGCAACTCTGAAAAGGAAGTTAAAAAAGACAGGGCCTTAGCAACTGGTAAAGGACCAGCTTTGCAGGGTATTATATAACTTAGTAAGAGTAGTTGATTAGTGTAATATATATATATATATCAATATATATATATATATATATATATATATATATATATATATATATATATATATATATATACACAGTATATAATGGATGTCTGTTTCACACGTTTTCAGACTTCCAAGAATTCACGCTACTTCCAGGATAATCAAAATACAATCAGCTCTCGTTAATACAAATTTCAAGGGACCAAAATAAAAAAGAAATATCAGTAATTTGTATTCTAAGCCAAATGCATGCTGTCATTGTTACATTGAAATCCATTTTCAAATAGTACTGTGCATTTTATTGAAAATGCAGTTGCAAGTGGATTTAAAAAAAGTTTAAATTGCAAATGAACTGCACTTGAAACCTGCAGGTCTCATTCTGATCACGGGCAATTTTAGACCACAAAAGCAAGGTGTCCCCAACAGCAGGTATTGAGCAAATCGGAAATGCTGACAACTTGTATCCACAGGTTGCTGTTCAGAGGCCTGTATTATTGTACCTCATTTTTTCTGGATGGTTGACAAAGTGTTTGGGGGGTAGAGAGGCATATGTTAGACCACTGGATGAAGCTATATTTTTATAATAGTAACATACACCTCCCCGTCATGGCCATAAATTCCAAATTAGAGACCATAACATGCACAGAATATGTACAGAATATAGTATAGGATAAGAAATGCCAATAAATAGTTTACTGAAAAATTAAGACCTAGATGTCATTAGGTAAGTAAATTAGGTGTTAGTAACATGTTACAGTGTATTTAAATTACTGAATTACAATATATGAAATAACTTTGTGTTCTCAAGATACATCTAAAAATGTAACTGTGACATACAGTAGGACAGATGTATGGACAGAGACACAATCTGAACCTCCTATTAACTTATGTTAAATAATATTAATATGACGTTTCATCACAATTGCATAAGCTGTTTTCCAGATTTATCCAAAAATGTGTGTGTGGCAAAGTGATTTGTAGTGTGGAGGTGCAGGAGTGATGCAGTGGTCAATAACAGACAGACAACAATAATCCAGGTGCAATGGTGTTTATTTATAATCCAAAAAGTCACTTGACAACTGTAAATAATTGCAGTGTTGTCCGGGTTTTGTGCTGGCCTGTAGCGACAGCTTCGGATTGTATCAGCCATCTAATAACAACAAACAAGTATAATTAGACACGACAAAACAAACAAAACACTCACGATAGACAATACGGTTCTCCTTCTGGTTCAGCGTTAATCATAACAAAGGAACAGATCACCTCTCTACGTCCCCTTATATACCGTCAATCATGACCCCTTGGTAACAATTGCAACCGCTCCTCCAATCCACGGCTGCCACATCGTTTCCCTTCTGGGTCGATGATGTAGTGTACTGTAGCTCCGCCCCCTTTCTAGATGGCCGACTTCTGCCTAATCCTGGGAATTAATTGTCTGGCCATCCAGTCCAGGGCATTCTGTTCCCTTTACACAGCGCCCTCACAGGTCAGGAGGCAAATTTATCACCAAGAATCATTCTGTCACTGTCACAGTGTGACATTCAGTGAAGATCGACAAATGTACAAACAGACACACCCATATACCCCCATCATCCAATACTCTTCATAGCTGATGCTGAATAATGTTCATCTCAACTTTCATCATACTTGCTTTAGCAGTTTCCAGATGTATGGACATCCGTACAGTGTAGGGTTGCCACCTTTTCCACAGACCAAACCCGGACCTATTTTTCATTATTGTACATTTAAATGTTATAAACTGATGGTTCCATGATTTCATATAAATATTTCTAAATAATCAGTTCTGCAATTAAGCGTGTTACACATAATAACAGATTTTTCAGAAATATTTATACATTTAAATGTAGATAACACTTAAGCAGGTTGGCGATTCCCAGTCCTTACATATAATATTACTTTGCCGTTAACAGAATGCATTATGCTACTGTAATAAACCTTTTGTTTACTGGCTATTGGATTAATACAATCGATAGTGTGCTGCTGCCTCCACCTTAGTTTAACCAGAGGGTCCGGAATCAATTCATCTTATTTTTTTTTATAAAAAAGGAGAGAATGGGTGGAAGTCATGGCACAAAAACAGGGGCATCAACTCAGGGCCAATAGTTTATTAATACACAATTAGTTAAAACAGGCAATTAGCAATCTAAAAACCACACAGGCAGATCAAATAGTTGATTAAAGTTAATATCATCCCCCCCCCGGTGTGCTGGATAAGAGAAGGGAGCAGACACACACCCACTGCAAACCTTCACCAGTGTAAAGAAAATAACTTAATCAATCAACCACAAATCATATAACAGGCACTTAATATTCAATTAAAGTGATAACTTACAATAGCTAGTGAAATTAACAATACACAAAACACAGCAAACTCAAATATAGAAAGATAAACCCCCACCAAAGGTTGAAGTGTTGCGTCTGTCCCTCACAGATCCACACACAAGTTCAGTAATATAGTATCATTTAAGATTTACATGGTGTAGTTAAGACCAGTAATACACCCAGGTTACACAGTATAGAAAACAATACTATTGCAGTTTTAAAAGACAGCACTTTCCTCCTCTTACAACTTCAAGTAAGTCCCCCTCACAGACTACTCTTCTCTGGTACAAAGCTATCCCCAGTCCAGGCATGCCATTTACTCAATGCAGGTTCTCTTTTAAAGTCTAAATTGGCAGCCTGTAATTGCCAACACCTGCCTCAGTGCTAATTAATTAATTAACAGGTGTGTGTGTATGTTCAGTACTGATGGGGTTGCCAAGCAAAGTCCATCACACTACATTAATTATTTTACTGAAATTCAATATGAAATCACAGAACCATCATCGTTTATATAGCATATTTAAATGCACAATAATGCAAACTGCATTCATCTACATGTAACTTTAGGCTATTTGAAAACTGAACAGAAATCGTTATGCACGAACCTTACATATTGTTAATGCTGTGCTCATTTTGGCACAGCACAGTTCTTTAGTACAGTCTTTGCTTAACCCTTTAGCTGTCACTCATTGATTTTACAGGAACAAAAAATCTTCAGACGCTTCGTAGAACAGTTTTATTTTTTTTGTATTTTTTAAATTTTCTTTTGTATCCCCATACAAAGTTATGATGCTCTTCTATACCAAATATGTCATATACATTGTTTTAATTGCGAGTATTTAATGAAAGACGTTTAATGTTTACATACAAATATAGAAATACTGTATATAATTCATATTAGTACTGTATTTTGAAACAAACTATTGAAAATGTATATTTTCTTAATTGGTAACATGTAAGTAAATTTTCATAAAAGGGGCTTGTTCAAACCTGGACAGGAGGCATTGTGGCAACTGTGGTACAGTGTGTGTTACAGTACATTAAATATCACAGGAGTAGATTTTTTTAGCTCCCTTATGCATATATAGATAAATGGAGGCCAGACAGACAGACAGGCATGCAACCAGATAGACAGATCAATATGTGTATTGATGTCGATTTCATGTTAAAACAACCAGGAAGTACAGTCAGTGGCAGTTGTTAAATCATTATCATACACTATACAGCCAATATAGAAAACACTCTCCCCACCAGTTCAAACCAGCTCCTCTTTAGATATTTTTCCCCACCTCTGCAGTATAAGCTGTATTAATCTTTAATTTAATTTGGGAATTTTTAAGCTGTGCAAACACCTTTTTTTCTGTAGAAGCCCCCCCAGAGATAAAAACAACAAACTCAGGCTCATGAAGCTGGCTTCACTGCCAAACTCTCGCAAAGATTAATCCTTCTGAAAACCGCAGGGGTGGGGACAGAATGGTAAAAAGCAAATAAACTCAGCCTGTAATTTGTATGTTTTATTTTGGCCCACTTACATGATGATGCATATATAACTTAAGCCACCTCACACATTTTTTAAAATGGTGTACTTGTCAAACGGTATTAAATACTCTGTTTCCTGCACTGAAAGTCCCAAAATTCTTAGACTAAAGCAAAGAAACCATAAAGTCAGTAAATATTGTTTTCACTTCTTCACTTGCCATTTTGGTCTAAAAGGACTGTTTATCTCAAAAAAGCCTTATTGGCACTTTCTCTCACAGTGTGCTAATTGCCATGTCTTTGGCACTCTTCAATTGCAGTGCAGGTCTCTTTGTGCCCACTGCATCTGTGTTTACATACCCTCTGTGATCAGTCAGAAGCCTACTCTAGGGGCCTGTCAACTCCTTTCAGGACTAGGCCTTAAGGAGTTTAACCAAACTCTACATGGTTAGGATCAGTTACTCCCCTGAGCCTTGCCTGCCCAGTTTTTGCTTTCCACTGACATTTTGACATAAATAGACAAGCAATTGATCCCCAGTCTGGAGATATGAAGTTTATAAAAAGTGTGAATTCAAATGACTGTTGATAAATTGCTACATGTAGGCCTTCACTGTTAATTTCTGTCAGTCAGCGGCAAAATGGCAATGGCTGCTGTACATTGTTCCAAAAACAATACTTCTTGCTTGAGGGTAACCCATTGTACACGGACAGACTGGAATGAATCTCACTGAATTGAATATTGAGTGCTATGTAAGATTATACAGCTGGTGCTGAGCAGAGAAACATTGTTCTCAACCACTTTTCAAGAAATAAACTGCAATGGAAAGTTGAGTGAGGTGTGCTACACAGGTTCAGCCTTTGCAGCTAGCTGGTACAAAGCCATGTAATAAACTGCAATGGAAAGTTGAGTGAGGTGTGCTACACAGGTTCAGCCTTTGCAGCTAGCTGGTACAAAGCCATGTACTTGTGAAATCTAGGGTAAAAAAACACATCTCCAGCCTCAAGACAAATGACAGATTAGAATAGTTTCCTCTAGGTTGCATTTGCTATTTTTAGCAACATCTTTGTCTGAAACACAGACAGAATAATAGGGACGAGGAAGGTAAGAAATAGGCATCATTTTTTCCGCAGTGCTGTCCGTGATAAATTGCAGGTCTTAACAATTCTTGGCTTCCTCAATCTAAATCATTTCCTGTAGAGGACTTTTCTGTCTCAATGGCAATTCAGTTAATTATGTCAATGCAAAAAGGTATGGATATGCTACCCTGACTGGCTATGGCCTGATGAAACATATTAATGTTAATATAAACTTAATTGCATTCTAGGTTAGGACACAGGCATGAATAAATAAAGCATTTTGAAGATAAGTATGAAAAAAATGGATCGTCCAGCTGACAACAGATTTGAGGATCATATAATGGGAACTAAATTTTCCTGCTCTGCAGTTCAAGCTGACCATTATCAAAAAGAGGAAACACAGTAACCCCAGACATTTCTTTAATCTCATTAATCTAAATAATTGTAGCTGTAGATTAAAGTGAGATCCCCAAAACAATAGCACAGTTCTATTCAGCCCAAAACAGTTTTAAAGTGTGTTTGGGTGTGGGTGAAATTAGTAGAGATGTTGCTGGATATTTCAATGGAAAATACAATAGCAAGGAAGTTGTCATCACTTAAGAGTTTGCTGCTATTGAGTTATTCCAACAAAGCCTATGTGGTTGTCTGGTTTGAACACTGAGGGAAGTTTGTGAGTTTGAATCACCTCATAGCAATTCTGCTACATGAAGCTTTGGGGGAAGACACGTGTCCTTCATGTATGCCAGACTGGGTGCAAAAGAAAATCCACAAGAAACAAAATGGTACAAGCCCGTTGGAGAATTAGTATCAACCTTTTAAAAGTTGAATACAATAAACCAATGCATAACCATACTGTAAATAGATCTGATTTACCAGTCTTACAGTACATGTGTAATGTGTAAGTTTCCATCTGTGCTGTGCTTAATCGTGGCATAGTACACTCTGCTATATGATTCATTTTATGTTTCTATTCAGAAATTCAGGACATCCCCATATTCCAGGATCCAGTTCAACAGTTCAGAGCCAACAACAATTTGGAAACACTTTATCATATGGCACTTCATTTTATCATGAATTATTTCCCTCAAATTTAAGAAGCTAACATTGGAGTTCATTTGTAATTATTTTCATTTGAATTTCTGTGTTACCAGAAATGTCACTGTTTTGAATTAAAACAATATAGAGATTGAAAACTACAGTACCAGGGCTTTTCAGTTTCCTCTGCTATCAGACAAAAGGTCTCAACTGTAATGTGAAATAAGATATTTTACAAACCAAAGCAGAGGACATTACAGCATTTATTCTTGGCTTGGAGCAGTCCTGGAGTTGGCGCATCCATCCGGCAGAACTGTTGTTATTGGCTGAAAGTGTTTCATAGATCAGTCTTCCCCTCCTCACAGCTGATGTGGCAGTGATTCATTTTAAACGCAGTGAAAATACACAAGTGGCCATTTTTGCATCAGTAGTAATAAATTAAGATGTTTTGATTATGGAATTCATTGAAAACATAATAAAAATTCTTGCAATAAAAAGCCCTTGAATCAATAAAACTTTAATATGATAAGGAAATGACTAATACCCACCACCTATGTGTGCTCTATCCTACTAAATGGGGTCTCCTACTAAATGGGGTCTCAGTTTTTTTTTCCAGTAAAATAAAGTAAAAGCTGTGAAAGAGGCAGCATCAGATGGATTATGGACGAGAGTGCTGTTTAAAAGGGATCCCAAATTGTCACATTTGTGGCACTGCAGGTCACTACACTGCTGGCACGAAACATCTGACTGGATGGTCTACCTGCATCCTCATACGTTTTAGTTGTGCTTGATTGGTTTGCTTTAGAACACACTATTGGGAAATATACATATCAGCTGGCTGAGCTGACAGTATGGCAGGTTTAAGGGGAGGCAATATAATGAAACAGAGAGAATGTGTGCGGATATGACTGAGAAAACTAAGACCCCTGTCAGAGCTGAAGAGGAAGAGATATGGCCTTCCTCCCTGGGGTTAACTGGGGGAATCAAAATGCTTTTTCTGGAATGTTTTGAGTGTGCTAAATCAACCTCACAGTGCCCTTTGTGCAATATATTATTAGTTGTCCATAGCTTAGTGGATACCACACCCACATCTACAAATAGATGTGTTTTATGACCTGCACTTCCATAGGTAAGATGAGGTCTGGCCAGGTTTGTACTCAGGTATTAATTTCTATGGTTTACCATCCATTTTCAACAACATCATGGCCCGGTTTTCATATTGAATCTTCTCTTTAGGAAAACCAAAGAAAAATGATCTTTTAAAAAATAAGAATACAATATAGACTCTGACCAAGGTGAATACCAAGTAAAAAAAAATGTGTAGTTTATTTTCAATACTTTCATATATCTAAGAAAATAAAGTAATACTTTGGGATCAATCCAATACCTAACACTAGAGTTGCTATTAATTAATCTGTCAGTACCAGAGGTGTTTAACTACACTTTATGCCAGAGAGACAAATACGCGTATAGACTGGGGCTTGTTTGAGGAATGAGTAAAAAATGTAAAAACACACGCCAGTGGTGTTGATAGGGTTTTTGGTTTAGGGGTTTTATGGTGTCACAAACAGAAATGTTTGTCACACCCCACAACTCCATAGATGTTAATCCTATATTTATGTCTGTGAGCAGATAGACACTCTTACATAACATGCAAAAAATAAAAGGAATTTAATTATTTTAAAAATATCTAGAAAAAAGGCCAAGGTATAAATAAAGATATATAAAGAAGGTGATCACAATATGTGAAAACAGGCCTAGTTAAACAAGAAAATGGCACTAACATACCCCCCTTTTTGAAATTTGAGAGTGCATATGTGGCAAGATGACTTTGTGGTGAGCAGGCTAGGAAGTAGAAACAACAGTGCTGTGATTAAATGTGCTGCTGCACATTTTAATAAACAAATAAAGTAAATAGTTAAACAAAACAAAAGGCTTGATGGCCAAAATATAAAGACAAACAAAACACTAACAACAAACCCCAAAACAAGTATCGTGCTGGTAGTTCCAGCGCAAGTAGCAATCTCTCCTGTTCTCTCCCTGAACATACCAACCCTGAGTGAGTGATTCGTGCATCTATATATACAGCTGTGCCGGGAGTCAATTACTAATTAATCATTCACTTGAATCCAAGCAAGTGAACTAATTTGTGCAATCCCCGTGCCTAAATACAACTACACATTTTAAATCACCCATGCTACATAATCCACACTCTGTGCACCAATACATACACACCACATGAAACATAAAACACAAAAATACGGACAAGGCCGGGGGCACCCCGCCACAGCATATTAAAAATGGGGGCCCTATTGTGTCATTTTTATCACATCTTTACAACCCTTGGCTTTTTCATTATGTGAAATCTTGGTCACAATTTGAAACCCATTTCATGATCCAAAGGATGTTTTTTAGCTGATTGCAGTATCAACTATGGGGCTTTAATCAATTCAATAATAATTGCAAGAAGTTATTAGTCTTGTTAGGTTGTCAAACCTGTAAGCAAACCAGTCACACATATGAACTCTTACATTGCCATACCATGTATTAAAAGTTAAACAAAACACATTTACACACTTTAATGAAGAAAGGCATGAAGAAACAGTAGTCTTGAACATTTCCAGGATTGACAAAACTGATTCTGACAGACCTTTAATAGTACAGACAAACTCAGGCTGTAGGACTATAGAGGATGGACCCCAACAAAATGCACTTTATTCACTGTAACAGCAGGAAACCTTTTAAAGAAAATAAACATGTCCAAAGTTGTAGGCTTATAACCTGCTAGTCAAAAAGGTCCTCTGTGTGCAAGTATACAGTGGTTAATGGTGAAAGAGGGAGGTAGGAACTGAAGGCTCGTGGGATTTCTGCAACTCCCACTGATACAGACACAGCTGTACAAACAGTTGCAGGCTTTGTTGGGGAAGGTGGCCAATAAGCTCAAAACGCTGAGCATATCTGACCTATAAATCCCTTACAAAAGCTCAGCTCAGGACACAGCCAGAAGTCAGGCCTATTTTTATTTATTTTTTATTCGGTAAGAATCATTTCAATGCTCTGCTAATTGCAAGTTAATTGACCACAAGTCATCTGTAGCAAAGAGGTATAACCTTGTGTTAACTAATTCATTTTTGTTTTGTGAATCAGCTTTAGTCTTATTTTGGAGAACCCTTTGATCTTAATTCATGGCAGTTAATGCTTCATCAAGTAAGTGTCTCTATTGAAGGTTTGAAAACAAACTGATTCATTAAAAATATATGTTTTCATTTGATATATAAAAGGCACTTTGAGTGATTGAACAGTAGGCTACTGTGAACAAATTCTGTTAAGTTTTGTTTCAACAACACCACCAAACACCCTCCTTTCAGTAATAGCCTGAAACATGAATGAGCCAAAATTCTGGCTTTGCCAACCTGAAACGTACACAAGAGATTATAAACATTTACTGCAGTGCAATTATTTGTAATTATACCATATTTGGAGTGTGGTTTGTACCAGTTAAACATTTTCTTTGTTGACAATAATAGAAACAACAGAAATAACAAAAAAAATCAACTTCAACCTAGGAGGCTGTGTGGTCCAGTGGTTAAAGAAAAGGGCTTGTAACCAGGAGGTCCCCGGTTCAAATCCCACCTCAGCCACTGACTCATTGTGTGACCCTGAGCAAGTCACTTAACCTCCTTGTGCTCCGTCTTTCGAGTGCGATGTAATTGTAAGTGACTCTGCAGCTGATGCATAGTTCACACACCCTAGTCTCTGTAAGTCGTCTTGGATAAAGGCGTCTGCTAAGTAAACAAATAATAATAATAAAGTAATGTTGCGGTCATAGCAAAAGTACAATTATATGAAAAGCTTAAGTTAAAAAAAAAAATTAATAATACCTTGAATACTACAGTGGGAGATAATGTACCTATATTTAAAAGGGGATCTCAAAAGTCTTTAATTATCATTGTGAATATGACCATTTATAATGGCAATACACTGACTACTTACATTACAGCATTTATTAAATAAGGGTTTTAAAACAAACACTCTGAACATAAAGAATGTCCTTTTCTTCTTCAGTTCCGTAATTATTGTATTTATTAATTAGTAGCTGGTTTAAGTCTGGTTTATTTTTGAGAATATCTTATTGGACTATTGGAATAATTCAAAACCTGCCACTGGTAGCACAAACAGCAAAGCTTTAAATGGCCTTTGATATACCTCCAAGTACGTAGAGTGTATTATGTCATGTCTTATCAAGACCCACAAGAATGATGCCATTTGCTCCATTTCTAATGCATTTCTGATAATCTGTCCAAAACAAACTTTATATAAAAAAATAGAACATGTCATTTAAATATAGTTTGACCTTTGTTAATTTGGGATATTTCTGTATTTTGTCTTTCAGCTCTCCTGTTCTTATATGTAAGCACTTTTGGTGAAACCATTTTGAAGAAAAGATACCCTGGTAAACCACAGATTTGGTTTTTCAATGAAGAAAAATAAATAAATACATAAATATTGCTTTTTACATTCAGAAATGGTTCTCAGTATTGAAGCTATTGGCCTTTCCACTGATACCCCACAATACTAGATTAATACATAATACGCTGATAAAGGTTGGATGTATAGAAACAGAGCAAAGGCTGATTATTCCCAGGATACTTCTCAGTTAATTAGTATTAAATATAACAGTGTTTACGTAAACAAAGTGACTTTGTATGAATCACCTCCGCTATGCCTTGTTTTGAGGTTAGTTTCTGGGTGTGTTTTGCTTTAGCCTTGACTTTGATATGCCTTAAAAAAGGGGGAGGGGAAAGCTAATATATAGGCTGATTTTCCAATTGTTTACATTTAATTATCCACTTTATGTTTCAGTATCTCTGGCACACAGTTCCCAGAATACATTCTCCTGAAGCCTTGTCATAGCAACAGAATGTATGATGGCTGAGGTTCTGTAGGGAAGGCAACACAATTCTGACAGATTTTTTAAAGATGGCAGCCCATCTCAGAGACTCTTGAAAACCTGCTGGTTTGGTGTGAAATTTGGATGGAAGCAAACTTGTTATAAACATACTCTTTTAACAGAGTCAAAGGTGCCATATTGGCTTTAATATGGGCTCTGAATAAATTATGTTATTTATATGATTGCTTGTTGTGTGTAAAGATGAATGAATACCATAGCACTGTTGTGTGCAGATAAGGAAACTGTTTCCAGTCTAAAGGGTTGTAAAGATCATGATTGTCCTGTCCACTGGAAGGATAATTGCCTGGAATTAGCCAGTATGTGCACATGATGTCGTCTACAGACTGGAGCTATACTGGATACCTAGCAGTGCTGTTACTCTGTCTGCCTACTGTGTTTCAGGTTGAGAAGGCTGATTGTGTCACTTGTCCTTATTATAATTTCCAGTCGGAAGTGAATTATGAAGCTGTCCTACTCAAGGAATGTAAAATAGTGACGTCTTATAAATAACTATAAAACACTGTGGTAAGAGATGTAGTAATTGCATTAGTAGTAGTTCCCTTAAAAACAGGATTGATAATGTCTGACCATTTATATGAATTCCAATTGTATAGCTTTCATTCCATGGTCTTGCACACTTCAATCTGTGACGTTTTATCTGTGTATCTGTATAACGATAGGTTGCGGATGCAACCCCGGTTCCCTGAAAGAGAAAATAACCATCAAGGTATGGGACATTGCCGTCAGGCAGTAGGGATTGGCTGAGCTTTATGTCAAAGCTGCCGATAGGCCTCCGCGCAAGCTGCCGTGTAAGCCCGCCCCCCTGGGAGCTTACTATACACAGCGCGCGGAGAGTCACTTCCTCTTTTGCCCTTCAGGCCGTGAAGGCCTCCAGAGCGACCTCGCGGCTTGATGGTTATTTTCTCTTTCAGGGAACCGGGGTTGCATCCGCAACCTATCGTTCCCTTTCAAGTCGAAAATAACCATCAAGGTATGGGAACAGTGTACCCAAGCCGTCGCGAGGGAGGATTCTCGGCAGTAGGACAGACTTACGTCATAACGCAACTGCGTAGGCAGTACATCTACACATATGCGGAGCTGCGCCTCAGCGTCTATGCTCGCAATGACACCTGTCCCAAGGTGGAATAGTCACACCATATTGTCAACCACTCTAGACGTCCGCAACCTGAGGCGTCATAGAGTGCAACACAGATGCTCCAAATGACGGAGCAGAGGATTCCAGTACATTTAACCGGTAGAACCTCGTAAATGTATGCGGTGTAACCCAACTGGCTGCAGCGCAAATGTCAGACATCGGGACCCCTCTAAAGAGGGCCCAGGATGTTGCCATACCCCTAGTGGAATGTGCCTTCAACTGCCCTGGTGGCGGAAGGCCCATAGAATCATATGCTAACTGAATAGCATCCACTATCCAATGAGAAAGGCGTTGCTTAGACAACGGCTGACCCAAAGTTTTAGAACCATGGCATATGAACAGCTGTTCTGTTTGCCTCACAGTCTTTGTGCGATCAATATAACACCTCAATGCCCGCACAGGGCAGAGCATGTGTAACCGCTCTTCCTCTGGGGAAGAAAAAGGAGGAGGATGGAACGGCATCAACTCGACTGGTTGGTTCATGTGAAACGGGGATATGACCTTAGGTAAAAAGGCCGGATATGGACGCATGGAGACCTTAGAACCGTCTCCTGCGAAACGAGTACATGATGGATGCACCGAAAGTGCATGTAACTCGCCCACACGTTTTGCTGATACCACTGACAGCAAAAACGCAGTCTTAATAGACACGAACTTCATATCCACACTGTGGAGAGGCTCGAACGGTGCCTTGGTAAGGGCTTCTAGCACCACATCAAGGCTCCATGACGGTAAACTGGTCGACCTTGGAGGCCGCAAGCGTCTTGCGCCCTTTAGGAACTGAGATGCCAGGAAATGGCAACCAGGCGATAACCCGTCAATGCGTACATGGCAAGCCGAAATAGCGGCCAAATACACTTTAAGTGTAGAGGGAGACTTACCTTCATCTAGCAGCTTCTGCAGAAACTGTAATATCACTGCCATAGGGCAGGAGACCGGGTCATGGCCCTCAGCCAGACACCAACTCTGAAACAATTGCCACTTATACGCATATTGCGACCGAGTAGAGGGCACTCTCGCACTCTGAATGGTGGATATAACCGCCGTCAAAAGCCCTAAGGCTGACAGGCGCTCCCGCTCAGGGGCCAAGCCCATAGCTGCATGAGCTTGGGGTTCGGGTGCCATAGCCCTCCTTGGGCTTGGGACAACAGGTCCGCTCGCAGAGGGAGCTCCCTCGGGCGACCGTGCAACAACTGCACTAGACTCGGGAACCATATCCTCCGAGGCCACCGAGGAGCGATCAGGATCACTGTCGCTTGCTCTACCCTGACCTTCTCCAAGAAGGCGGGGAGCATCGAAATCGGTGGAAATGCGTACAGGAGCCCTGGCGGCCATTCGTGAGCCAGTGCATCGACTCCTAGGGGGCTGTCGAGGTCCTTCACCGAGAACCATAGGGGGCAGTGCGTGGTCTCTCGCGAAGCGAAGAGATCGACTTGCGCTGTGCCGAACCAGTCCCAAATGTGCTCCACCACCCGAGGGTGAAGACGCCATTCGCCTGCAAGAGGACCTCCTCTGGACAGGAGATCCGCTGCGTAATTGACTCTGCCCGGTAGGTGAACCGCCCGCAGAGAGGCTAAACGCGGTTGAGCCCAAAGCAACAGCCGTGTTACCAACCGGTGAAGACCGGGGGACCGCAAGCCGCCCTGGCGGTTGATATACGCCACTACCGCGGTGTTGTCTGACCGCACTAACACGTGCTTGCCTAGAAGCACTGGCAAGAAGTGCCGAAGGGCAAGGTCCACCGCTCTGAGTTCCAGAGCATTGATGTGGGCTGACCTCCAGGGTCCTGACCACACTCCGCGAGTCCCCGACCTGTTCCAGACTGCTCCCCAACCCTGGTTGGAAGCGTCGGTCGTAATAACCTCCCTTCGGAAGATGGGACCCAAGCGTACGCCCTGGCGGATGTTCGACGGAACTTTCCACCAGCGCAGTGCTTCCCAGCAGGTTCGGGATACCCTCAACCTGCGGTGTTTGTCTCTCCGCGGATGCAACGCGAAGGCATTGAACCAGGCCTGCAGAGGTCTCTGGTGTAGTAAGCCCAAAGGAAGGGCTTGCGAGGCGGCAGCCATCAACCCCAGCATGCGCTGACACAGCTCCATGCTGACTGTTTCTCTCAACCTGAATAGGGAGAGACACCGCTCCAGTGAGGCAACTCTTTGTGTCGACAGGGTCGCTTCCATGGACACCGAGTCCAGATGCAGACCCAAGAATTCGGTCTGTTGGCTCGGCACGAGGCGGCTCTTTTCTGAATTGACCTTCAGACCTAGCCGCTGAAGATGGTCTGTAACCATCACTGTGTGCTGTGCCAACTGCTCCTTTGACTGCGCGCAGACGAGCCAGTCGTCCAGATAGTTCAGCAGTCGGATGCCTTGAGCCCGCAAGGGGGCTAAAATGGCGTCCATACACTTCGAAAAGGTTCGAGGAGCTAGAGACAGGCCGAATGGCAGGACACAAAACTCGTAGACCCTGCTCTGAAATGTGAAACGTAGGTACTTCCTGTGACCCGGACAGATGGGAACGTGAAAGTATGCATCTGTGAGGTCTACGGTGGTAAATCAGTCGCCTTGCCGGACAGACTGGACAATGTGCCTGTGCGTAAGCATCTTGAACGACAACACCCGTAGGTATTTGTTCAGTAGTCGCAGATCTAAAATAGGGCGGAGCCCGTCGTCCTTTTTTGGCACTAGGAAGTACTTGGAGTAGAACCCCTGGTCGGTCAGAGCAGGGTCTACTAGTTGAATGGCACGCTTCTTGAGCAATGCCTGTATTTCTGCATTTAGAGCTGAGGACTGAACCGAGTCCTTCACTGCAGTTACCACCACTCCCCTGAAGGGGGGGGGGGCGCCTTTACTAGCGCGGCGAACGCGGCGCCCACTGGTGGAAAGGACGCTAACCCAGCTTCGCTCGCCCCGTGCATGGTGAAAGCCGAAGCCTTGCGAGAAGTCGCAGGGGCGGAGGCCGGAGCTCCCCAGGTGGACTGCACCTCCTTAATAAAATCCGGGAATGCCGGGAGCATCCTGAACTGAAGGGGCGGAGCCGATGGCAACTCAAATAGAGAGCGCCGTGTTGGCTCTAACGCAGGCCAGTCCACGCCCAAGTGACGGGCTGCCCTCTCCACCACTGACCAGATAGGGTCATTAGTATCCAGCATTTCAGGGTCGTCCTGCCCAGAGTGCTGGGATGCCACCTCAGGCTCTGTGACTTCAAAGAGCGGGTCTGCGTCAGATGCGTCCCTTGAGACAGCATCGGCGTCCCACTCTACTTCCTGGGGCACTGGTGGAGGAACCATCGGCTGACTAGCGCTGGGTCCGGTTACCATCTCTGGGGCCCGAGGCGCCACATTCGCTAGGGTCATGAGGAGGGATTGTTGTCCCATCATGAGCTCCATAAACTGCGACATCTTGGAGGTGAGCTCAGCCACCCCAGATGTGTCCTGATAGCGCCTACCCCTTCGAGGGGAGCGAGAGTGCCTTCTCCGGCGAGGCGATCGAGATCTGGATCGAGACTCCCGACGGGGGCGAGCCCCGCGAGGGGAGGGACTGCGGGAACGTTCCCGAGCACGTCTAATTGGAGACCTCTGACCAGCTGTAAGCTGGGAAGATGGGCTCAGAAGGAGCTGAGACGTCGCCGGCAGCGACACGACAGATAATGGTGGGGCCGAGACGGTGTGGGACGAGCCCGAGGATGGGGAACGACCTCCAACCGCCTTCCTAGCTCTCTGGCGAAGGGTGCGTGTCTGAAACCCCGCACATAGCTGGCAGTATGCCCTGTCTGCCAGGGCAGATGCGGCATGGTCCGGCCCCAAGCATGCGACGCAGTCCTCATGAGGGTCGCTAGCAGGCAACTTGGCCTGACAGGTCACGCAACGGTGGAACCCAGACATAGTAGAACGCCGAAGCGTCTAGTATTGACGCCAAGCACCAAGAGTGTGCGTCGAGCACTGTCGCGTTAAACGCCGAGGTGCGCGCGTCGAACGCCGAAGCGTCGGACACCAGCGTCAAGCACCTGAAGTGCGTGCGTCGAGCGCCGCCGCGTCGAGCGCCGAGGTGCGTGCGTCGCGCGTCGAGGATGCGTGCGTCGAGCACCGAGCGCCGAAGCGTCGAGCACCGAGGTGCGTGCGTCGAACGTCGCGGGTGCGCGCGTCGAGGCGTCGAAGCGTCGAGCGTCGAAGCGTCGAGCGTCGAGCGCCGAAGCGTCGAGCACCGAGCGTCGAGCGTCGAGCGTCGAGCGCCGAAGCGTCTAGCGTCGAGCGTCGAGCGCCGAGCGTCGAGGTGCGTGCGTCGAGGGTGCGTGCGTCGAGGCGCCAAGCGCCAAGCACCGAGCGTCGAGCGCCTAAGCGTCGAGCGTCGAGCACCGAAGCACGGAGCACCGAGGTGCGTGCGTCGAGCGTCGAGAGTGCGTGCGTCGAGGCGCCAAGCGCCGAGCACCGGGCACCAACGTTGATGGAACGTGCACCGAGCGTCGAGCACCAAGCGCCGAAGCGTCGAGCGTCGAGCACTGAGCCCCAAGTGCAGAAGCACTAAGCACCAAGCGCAGAAGCGCTGCACAAAGCGCCGAAGCGCTGCACCAAGCGCACAAGCGCTGACACCAAAAGCGCCGAAGCGCGAGTACCGAGCGTGGAACGCTAGCACAGACGCCTAAGCGTCAGCTGACCCGCCAAGCGGAGACGCTAAGTGCTGGTACGGCGTCTGATGCTGTGCAATACCTACCTGAAGGTGCTGGGGATTTTGCACGTTGGTGGTTGTCTTCCTCTGTATAGTGAAGGGAAAATTATTATAATTTTTTTTTTTTGTGGACGCTGCAGAAGGTAAGAGGGTGTAGTGCAATACCACATGGCGGGAACGCGCCGCGGGGGGGGAACACTGCAGAGCAGACTACACGCACACACACACGGTCTAGCCTAAGCTAGACCGAGGATGCAAAATGCGCGTGGGCCAAGGCCAACGCAACACGCATCCGAAAGACAAAATATATACAATATATATAACAAAATATATATATACACAATAAAATACAAAAACCCAACACAACAAATTATAAGAACAGAGGAAAGACGGGGAGACCACGAAGAACGCGATGCCGAAGCAAAGCGAGAAGGAATATATAAAGTAAAACAATATATAATCCTAAATAATAATACAATAACAATAATAATAATAATAATAATAATAATAATAACTCCGGAGAGTATAACTGAAATAAACTCGGAGAAGGGGATAAACCAGCTTCTCAAGCCTAAGCTTTAGTGAGTACAATCAGTTAAATAGCTCTAAGTCCTACCGCTACTGATGCTGAAGGCAAAAGAGGAAGTGACTCTCCGCGCGCTGCGTATAGTAAGCTCCCAGGGGGGCGGGCTTACACGCCAGCTTGCGCGGAGGCCTATCGGCAGCTTTGACATAAATCTCAGCCAATCCCTACTGCCTGACGGCAATGTCCCATACCTTGATGGTTATTTTCGACTTGAAAGGGAACTACAACATTCTTTTAATATTTTATTGGAATTAATATGTGATTAAAATATTTTTTTTATACCAAATTCTTTGACAAATGTTTTTTTTTTATGTCTTTGACTTTTAGCTGAAACGTTTGTCAAATAATTTTAGTTTTGTTCGTATTAAAATATAATTTCCTATCAATACATAAATATATAAATAAATAAGCTTGGAGCATACCTGCCTTCAGAACAAAATTTGTTTTTACTGTTACTTTGGGATCATTTCAAGATGTTATTGTTTAAATTAATTTTATGAAAAAGAACTGTACAGTACAAAATGTTTTTACTAAACATAGATAGCTTATTCTGTAGACAATACTTTAAAACATATGGTAGCAGAGATGCCAACTTATGAAAGAAGAAAATAGTAGCACAGTAGCCCTAGAAATGAAAAGGTTCTTAGGGTCTGGCAAGCCAATTACCTCATTTTTACTGGTCAATCTATAATTTTGGTAATTGTAAACACATGGCATTTAGAAATTAACAACCCCAATAGAAAATACTTCAACACTATTTTTTTAAAAAATTTGGAATTCTATTTATTCTGTATTTAAATATTAGTAATGAAGAGTAAGTGCTATCAACTGAAATATTCAACCTCAAAACTATAAAAATAACTATCAAAATAACAACACCTCAAGAAAGATTTAACATAGTTTTTTATTTACATTTTACTACTCAGCAACTATCAAAAGACAAAATGCTGTGAATATTCAATAATTAATTCATTATTTAAAGCAAGTTAACCCTCAAAACCCATTTGCACAAACACAGTAATGGGGAGTGTCAGATTTTGCTTATTGCTGGTGTTTCTTCATATCAGTCTTCCAAATTCTGTTAAATACATTTGGTTTCAAGTCCCACCACTAGTCATTAAACCCCCCTGAAATTTGAATTTTTGCTATTTGTACCAAGTTTAGGCCGTAATGACTTGTGTGGGGGGACTCAAAAAAATCACCCAAAGATATGTTTGGTTAGGTGATGATGAGATCTACAAGCATCAAGCAAAATATTATGGTATCCTGGGATTTTTGATTTTTAGCAGATTTTTGAAGTTTGATTTGTCATGCATTTGAGCATTGCTTATGGCCACTTTGGTGAGGCTAAAATGTGTCACATAGTTCTATCCAAACTGGCTATTTCTTAAACTTTGCATTCTCTGAGAATTGACCTAGAGGATGTTCCCTGTTTACAGCACCGTTTAAATACACCTGTCCCTGTCATCAAAGACCTCCTAAACCAAAGACTTTCAGTTGTGCCTGAAATTGACTGATTGGCTAGCATGAGAATGCAGCAAATGGCTTTTTCACAAATGGTTGGTCAGTCAATAAATTAATTATCCCCCTAGGTAGGCACCACAACTTAGAAAAAAAAAACTTTACTATCACTTTTTGATATTTTTTTTAAATCCAACTAAGTAAGGTTTTGGTAGTTTCAAATGTGTCATCATAACAGTCCCAAGTTCCATGCAAGTGCATAACCCCTCAGCTCCAAGCTAGTGCCAGTGGAAGCCCACATTGTTACTTTTTCCTCTATATCAATCCTCAGAGAATGCACAATTGAAGAAATAGCCAGTTTGTATAGGACTATGTGGTACTTTAACCTCACCAAAGTGGCCATAAGCAATGCTCGAATGCATGACAAATGCAACTTCAAAAATCTGCTAAAAATCCAAAATCCCCGGATACCGAATATATTTTTGATGCTTGTAGATCTCATTAACATCTATCCAGACATATATTTGGGTGATTTTTTGGAGTCCCCCACAGAAGTTATTACGGCCTAACCGGTACAAATAGCACAAATTAAAATTTGTGGTGGGACTTAAAACCAGAAGTTTTTCATAGAATTTTGGAAGACTGGTTCCTAAGGTTCTTACAGCAATACTTACATTTTATGACCCACATCCCCTACAGGGTAAAGGGTTAGGCTGAAGTTCAAATAAAACTCGTCACTTACCCCTCGTCTGGCAATTTGCCTGAAGTGAGTACGGTGCTCCTAGTATTTTTTTTTTCTGAAAAGCCCTATTCACTACGAGTAGAATCAGGTGCTACACATGATGGTAGCATCTAAATTGCACCCAGGGTGATTTTTCTGGTCAAGGTCCCTTTCTCACTTTAGGTTGACCTTTGCAAGGTCACAGGTCGAATTTTTGTAGGAAACGGCACTGGTTGAGTTGGCATGGAATGACCCCTATATTATTCAGTCACTTCTGGGTCATGGAATTACAAAGCCATGGTTCTAGTCTTCGAAGAGCACTGAAGCTCCGCTGAGATCGGAGCCTGGATCCAGGCAGGATCAGATCCCTTTAGTACAACCGGCCCCTGCTCAATGCTACGAGCACTAGAGCGAATGTGGCATAATGCAGATTTAATGAGAGTCTATAAACGTTGAGGTTTCCCTGCAATTGAAATGCTTAAGATAAACACAGTTATGCTATTAAAATGATGCTCATACGGTATTGGTAGAAGAAAAAGGTGTTTTTAGCATTTTCAGTTTCCATCCACATAAAATATGTAGATGTAGCTTGAACCTCAAATGCAGTGTATCGACAATAATGTAAATAACACCAAGATCCAGACAATGAGTTTCCAACTTTACAAAGGTAAAGAAAAACACATTTTTCTTTGCTAAGAAGCTCTGGTAAACCTCATTTTTACTGTTCAATCTTTTTCAAATTACTGTTTTTGTAATAGTAAATCCATAAAATTGGACAGGTGTTTCAGCATAAAATATAGAATATTTACTACCATTTAGTAAGTAGAAGTACCTACAGCAATCCCACTTCTTGCATCCTTAGGCACCAAAATAAATAAATACATAATGATGCGCCAAGTATGTTAAATGTACCTGCTCCAGACCAACGGATTCGATGATATACTGAAATCTAAGAGATTCAGTTTATCATGAGCTACACTGGTAAATAGTGCGTCGTCCTTTTTATCAGTCAACATTTATTTCTACATGTTTTACTCATTCAGGGACAAAATATATCTAAATGTTTATTACGAATGTGTGTTTAAATTATTAGTAAGTACACACATTTCGATATGAAAGCTGAACATTAATATCAGCAAAGAACAACTAAGTTAGGTAGCCAATGTTTTCACTAAAGTAAAATCAGGCTCGTGCCATTTTTTGATATATTTACTACTGCTTAATCTAATTTAAAAATTAAAAGTTGGTGGGAATTGAACTTGCACATGTTTATGGTCCCGCGGCAATATTACCCTAATTTCGAATTCTAAAACCCAACATTATTTAATTTTTAATAACGGTCTGATACGCTCTCTTCCTTACCTCTTTTTCTTTTAATAATGGTCTCCCACGCTCTCTTCCTTCAGATATTTTTGCGAGTAATAAATAAATACATGCCTGTATTTAAGTATTAATATTTCGTGCAGTTGTCTCTCCTGACAGCATGTCAAGTTCACATTCACTTAATGAAATTTTTTCTGTTAGCTAACGTCAGCCACGGTACAGACCTTGGGTCAACCCAATATGTTCGTGTAGGGATGATTTATTGTGATTGTTTATAAATGAGGCCCATCCGCTGAATACTTTTCCATTGTTATATTTTATTTAAAGATTTTAAAGCAAACCAATGCCAAACACAACAAGGTATAATAAATCAATAATGAACTAAAAAAGTGGAGGGGCAAAATATATAGTTTGACCCCCTCATATTTAAAGTGGGGCACGTGCCCCTTCTGCCCCATGGGTTAGGCGCCTATGTAACCAACGGATGGTAAATATTCTTCATTTTCAAAAATTACAATATGTCGAATCCGCTACCAAAGAACAAGTCGGGTTGTGCAAAGCACAAGGTGCAAAAAAGACAGCTTTGTTAGAAGAAAGTAGGGCCTATAATGTAAATGGTTTAAGAGTATGCAGTTTGTTTAGCTTCCCAGGTTTTGGGTTATTTTACCTATCTTTTTTAGATTAGAGGGCGCCTACATTGCCAGAAAAAATAACCTTGCTTGCTTGTCTCTTACCTGATGATGTGAACTCTCTGGTTCAGAAAGACCTGAGCAGAGGATTCCCCAACACCCAAACTGAACTGCAAGCACTGCTTATAATTCTAAAGTTTAGTGCTGAGTGATCCTTCAGTAAACTTTCTTTGATAAAGAATTACCTGAGGTCAACAATGTCACAGGAGAGATCGTCTAACCTGGCGGTACTCTCAATTGAAAAAAGACTTGCAAGACAAGTAAACTTTTTTGATGTCTTTGAAAAATATGCATTATTTAAAATCCCAGTGTTAATAATAATAATAATAATAATAATAATAATAATAATAATAATAATAATAATAATAATAATAATAATAATAATAATTTGTTTTATGAATTTTAGCTTATAAAAAAAAGAAATCTAATTTAGGTACCTATACCAATTGTAAGACAGCAGGGAGGGGGGTTAAAATCCTCCGTGTGTAAGATATGTGCGCAGGCACCTTTTTTGTTAGTTTGCTTTATTGTTTGATTGTTTTGCTTTATTGTTACTTTGATGTGTTAATTGTTTTATTATTAATTATCCCCTGCACCTGGTGCTTATTATTAAATTAGAGCCAGGTGCAGGGTATAAAAGAGCTTGCTCGGTGCTGCTGAGGAGAAGGAGACAGAAAGGGGTGCTCGGCTTCCAAGCGGTTGTGTAAGTTTGAAGAAGAGTGTGTTTTTGCATTTGGCAGGTAAACTGCTTAACCGTCCTGCGGGTGAGTTAGGTTCCTGCTGTGTTTAGCTAGTGCGCATTGAAGAGCTAGGTGTTTCTTTTGTGTTTTGTTTATTTTTGTGTTTTTGTATTTATTAAAAAAATAGCGTGTCAGCGCTGTAAAAACTGGAGTCCTGGGTCTATTTTTAAAGGGGCAAGAACTGTATGTGGTGCCAGCCAGTTAACACAATGTTCAATATAGATATGCTGATAACTGAAACAAACTTATGTGGGGACTTTTTGCATTAATAGTTACCGCATTCATGAATACATGTTTTCGCTTATGAAAGCACCATGGCCCAGTAAATCCAGATATAATAGAGGTTATGCTAGTGGGTTCACAGAGCCAACTAAAAGGAAAAGTGGGATTACATGAGCTTGACCCTTGCAGTCTCTCAGCAAAACTTAAACTAGATATTAAGAGTTTGGGGGTCATCTTTGATCCTGATCTATCATGTGAGACTCATATTAGGGAAGTTTCTAAAGTATCTTTTTACCATTTGAGAAATATAGCCAAACTTAGACCAATTATTTCCATATCTGATGCATGGAGACTAATGCATGCCTGTCTCATCTAGAATTGAGTATTGTAATGCACTTTTTTCTGGTATCCCAAAACGTGTGGTATCCCGCTTGCAGCTTGTTCAGAATACAGCATCTAGAAGTCTGACTAAAACCAAGAAAAACTAACATATTACCCCTGTTTTGGCCTCTTTACACTGGCTCCCTGTGCAGTATAGAATTGATTTTAAGATGTTGCTGTTAACTGACAAGGCCCTAAATGGATTAGCACCTAGTTATTTTCAGGAGTTACTGACCCTGCATCTTCCAAACCGCACTCTGATCACAAAATGTGGGGCTGCTGGTTATTCCTACGGTCAACAAAAGCAACACGGGAGGTAGGACTTTTTCTTGATGAGCTCCTAAGTTATAGAATGCTCTAACTTCATTTGTCAAGGAAGTTGGGACCATTACAATTTTCAAGTCAAGACTAAAACCTTACTTTTATAAAATGGCTTTCATATCTCAGTGGGTTTTAATGTAACTTTAAAATTGCTGCTTTTGTATTATTATGATGTGTATACTGTTATTTAAATGGTCTGATTGTGACAGTTGTATGTGTGACATGCTATACATAAGAACATAAGAAAGTTTACAAACGAGAGGAGGCCATTCGGCCTATCTTGCTCGTTTGGTTGTTAGTAGCTTATTGATCCCAGAATGTCATCAAGCAGCTTCTTGAAGGATCCCAGGGTGTCAGCTTCAACAACATTACTGGGGAGTTGGTTCCAGACCCTCACAATTCTCTGTGTAAAAAAGTGCCTCCTATTTTCTGTTCTGAATGCCCCTTTATCTAATCTCTATTTGTGACCCCTGGTCCTTGTTTCTATACAAATGTATTGTGGTTTGTTCTGTTTTTCTGCTATGTACTGTACAGTGCTTTGGAATACCTTTGTATAAAAAGCGCTATATAAATGCAATAAATAAAATACATAAATAAGTAACATGTACATATGTTGCAGGAAATACATAAACAAAATGAAATATTGTAACTTTTTTTTGTATTTATTTTTTTATTTAGTGTGTCCGATTGTCTACCAGTTTGGAATGTTCTATCGCTTTTCCCCTCCCCACAGCAATTCCCCACATGGCTGAGGAGACCCAAAGGTTCAGTGGGTATCCTCCGATCCCACGACCAAGTTAGCTTCCTTTTCAGCCAGAAACTCGAGAGTGGATGTCAGGGAGCTACCGAACTCTGGAGGACAAAGGTCAACTCACTGGGCGCCTGGACAGCAGGGTTCGCTGTAAAGCGATGAGGAGAAACAGACCCTTCCAGTTTCACTTCCTAAACAGCGGGAGGGCCACAACCAATGCAAAGCTCCCTTCGGAGTCCCCAGCAAAGACAGGCCAACTTCTCACAGCCAGGATGCCAACCTACACAATATTGTCACTTTTATACACTAGATTTTGACCAAATACTGTCTTAAAGAGTAAAACCCAACAACATATAAAAAGCTGTGTTTATAGTGGCACAGAAATAGAAGTTCTGTTTTGTTTTTATATATTTTACGTGGAAGTGAACTTTATAAGCTCTGCTATGCCTGATTTTACTCATTTCAGTCTTCAGTTGGCAAAGCAATGCATGGCAGAAACATTAACCAGATCTACCAGCATCAAAGACCACTGGGTTTTAAAAGCTCATTTTTATAGCCCAGTTCAAAAGTTTAAGTTTTCAGTTCCAAACAGGTTACAAGCTAATGTCTGTTTTTATCTCTTCTAATCCTTACACAACTTCCTTTCCCACTCTGCTGGACTATCACTGTCATATGAATATATGATGTCTGTGTTTCAGGAAAATGGATCACATTCTAAAGACACTGACATCATCATTATAATCAAGAGACTGTATTGTTTGTCTCTGTGTTCTGGTTTTATTCCTCTGAGATTAATTCACTTTTTTGGCTTCTCTTTATACAAAATGTGTTTCTTCCTAATTTGTAATCAGCATGTTTTTCCAAACCATCTATTATCTTACTTACTAACAATTTACTTTTCTTCATACAATGGTTGATATTTACTTCACAGAGTCCTGGAAGTTAAACTATTTATTTTTACAACGGGCTTGGTTTAGTTGTCCAGTTGGGTTGGATGAATATATAATAATATAGAGGCTGCAGTGAATTACGAGCAATTAAATTGTGTCAAGGGATTCTGCTACACCATTAACCACTCAACTGAATGTCACAGAGCTGTAAGCTAAGATACCTAAGGTATTCACTTGTAATTTATATATATATATATATATATACAGTACTGTGCAAAAGTTTTAGGCAGGTGTGAAAAAATGCTGTAAAGTAAGAATTTAGAATGTTCTTCTGTTCACTCACTTTGCATTTAGTTAATTGATAAATATAATCTATTAACATGTCTATTTTTGAAAGCATTCTTACTTTACAGCATTTTTTCACACCTGCCTAAAACTTTTGCACAGTACTGTATATATATATATATATATATATATATATATATATATATATATATATATATATGTAGGGCTTGGAAATTCTGGCCTGTGATTGGTTAAAACTTCATCATAGAAGCAAAAATAGTTTGAACTAGTGCCCTCACACCACAGGGCAAGATTTCCATTACACGAGAGTAGATGTTAAAACTTCATGCTGATTTGAACTCGGCTCTCGCCAAGATAAGCACCAACTAAGACGTAGCTTTACAGTAAACTAATGTGATCCATATGCGTCTCCATCCATTTACGTTTCCTTCCATATGATGATGTAGATATCCTTCTGTCTGGTGTTAATGGCTGAAGTGTAATGCTGGCTCCAGGGATCAGCTTATTTTGCCTCCCTGGCGCATCAGCACACACAACGGCTGCGATGCTGGCTCCGGGGATCAACCAAAGTGCGGCCTCCCCAGCGCATCAGCATGACAACCGTCTGGATTGAGCTAAGTAGGGTACATCTCTGGGGTTTTCAAGTGGGCACCTTCCATCCTCAGTGTTTCGTCGACTAGCCCACGACACCTCAAGAGGGCTCGACGGTGATTCTGGCGTCCCAGCATCACCCCCCTCCGTCCCCCACTCAACTCAGCCCAGCTTACTTACCTGTCCCCAGCCAGAATCTTTCCGTCTCAACCACAGCCAGTTGCTGCTCCTCTCTGCTGCTTCAGATAAGTTCTTCACTGTGCGACGCAACTCTTGGCCACTGAATCCGACGTCTCTGAGAAACCGGGTTGTAGAGTGTGCCACAAATCCTCGACAACCCACTTCCACTGGGTAAACCCGAACTCTCCATCCTCGCTGTTCCGCTTCAGTGGCTAGTTGAGCATACCGCAGTTTCTTCCTCTCATACGCCTCATCTACAGCATCCTCCCATGGCACTGTTAACTCTACCAGGTGAACAAGGCGTGCTGATCCAGACCACAAGACAATATCTGGTCGAAGGTTAGTGGTGGCAATCTCAGGTGGAAAAATAAGCCGTTGACCAACATCTGCCAGCATATTCCAGTCTCTAGCAGCTTCCAGTTGTCCTGGGCGAGGATTGGTTTTAACACCTTTTCTTGGTGGTTGCTCTCCTGGGCGGAGGAATGTTGTCTTTTGTGTGTAATGTTTTGATGGAACAGGTGGCAACTTATTGGTCATGTTACGCTTGTCTTCCAATGCTAAGGCCAAACATCGCAGCACCTGGTCATGGCGCCAAGTAAACCGTCCTTGGCTAAGAGCCACCTTACATCCTGTCAAAATGTGCCTTAATGTTGCAGGTGATGAACACAAAGGACATGAGGGATCCTCTCCTACCCAGAGGTTTAGGTTCTGTGGTGATGGGAGAACATCATATGTTGACCTGATGAGGAAACTGATCCTGCTCTGTTCCATTGACCATAGGTCTTGCCAGCCAATCTTGCGTTGTTCCACACTCTCCCATCTCATCCATTCTCCCTGTTTGGCCTGGGAAATGGCCTTTATACACCTCATCCTCTCCTCCTGCTTTTGCACCTCGTTGACTACCAGCTTCCTTCTTTGAGCTGGGGCCGCCTTGTGCCATGTAGGAGGAGTTGAACTGAAACCAAGACCCCCTCTTCCATGCTGAACTTGCCCCATGATATCACCAATTCGAAGGGCAGCCTTTGCATCTTCCACAGCTTTCTTTGCCGCCCACTTTCTTCCAGTTTTCAACACAGGTGCTGCCTCCCTTACGCATTTATCGCGTGACTCTACTAATGTCATTTCCAGTCTGACCTTGGCGCACTTAAACTCCTCGGTTAGAGCAGAGACTGGTAGCTGCAGTATTCCTTTACCATAAAGTCCCACTCTGCTGAGGCAGCGTGGAACTCCCAACCATTTCCTGATGTATGAACTGATTAAAGCTTCCAGCTTCTCTACTGTTGTCAAAGAAACCTCGTATACAGTCAGTGGCCACAGCAACCTCGGCAGTAGACCAAACTGAAAGCACCAGAGTTTTAGTTTACCTGGTAGAGCGCAGCTGTCTATGCTCTTCAACCCTTCCACTGCTTGTTGTCTAACTTCTCCCACACGAACTGTGTCCTTTAGATCCCCGTCGTACCATCTCCCAAGACTCTTCACTGGCTTCTCAGACACTGTTGGTATTGCCTCACCATTAATGAAGAATGTTTTATCTACTACTTTGCCTTTAATTATAGAGATGCTCCTTGATTTAGTGGGCTTGAATTGCATTCGTGCCCATTCAATGTTATTGGTTAATTTGCCCAATAATCGATTAGTGCAGGCTACTGTTGTAGTCATGGTTGTCATGTCATCCATGTATGCTCGAATTGGTGGTAGTCGCATTCCAGAAGCCAAGCGCTCTCCTCCTACTACCCATTTTGATGCCCTAATGATTACTTCCATTGCCATGGTAAAAGCCAGTGGAGAAATGGTGCATCCTGCCATTATTCCAACCTCTAGGCATTGCCATGTAGTGCTGAATTCTGAAGTTGAAAAACTGAATTGCAAATCTCCAAAATAGGCTTTCACTAAATTTGTTATTGTCATCGGTACACTGAAAAAATCAAATGCTGCCCAAAGTAGTTCATGTGGCACTGAACCATATGCATTAGCCAAATCCAGGAATGTCACATGGAGCTCCTTCCTCTCCTTTTTAGCTGATTGAATTTGTTGCCAGATCACATTGATGTGTTCTAAGCAACCTGGGAAACCTGGAATGCCCGCTTTTTGTATTGAAGTGTCAATGAAGCAGTTCTTTAATAGGTAAGCTGACAATCTCTGAGCAATAATGCTGAAGAAAATCTTGCCTTCTACGTTTAATAGGGAAATGGGACGAAACTGACTGATGCTTGTAGAATCTTTTTCTTTAGGTATAAAGACTCCACCTGCTCGGCGCCATGCTCTTGGTACAACCTGTTTTTCCCATGCCACTTTCATCAATTTCCACAGAATTCGTAGAACTCCTGAAGCACTCTTGTACACTCTGTACGGAACTCCATTAGGCCCTGGAGATGATGAAGCCCTTGCTTTTTTCACAGCTTGCTCTATTTCTTTCCACTTAGGTGCACAGTCCTCCATTTGGTATTCTGGTGGATTGATAGGTGGGATGTCTGACGGAATTGACATAGGCTCCTGCCTTTTTGAATCTGTATGTGTTTCCTCCAAATATCTCTCCAGCTCAACCTTAGATGCTTTTAGTGTGCCATTCTTCTCACTGGTGAATAACTTCTTTACAAATTTGAATGGGTCTTTATAAAAGTTAGCTCTCGCACGCTCCTTCTTTTTGTAGCGTTTCCGTAGGCGCTCAGCTCTGCGCAATGTTGCAAGCTTATCTTTTATGACCCTTTGTAAGAGATTGAGTCCCTCCTTCTGACTTTGTTCTGCTCTTCTCCATTGGTTCCTCAGCTGTCTCCTTTCTCTAACTAAGCGTTCAATCTCCTGCTGCCGTCTAGACTTTCCAGGAATAGTTTGTACTTTTTCCTTCCTTTTTTCAACTCCAAACCTCTCACTTCCATATGCATAGATGATGTCCCCAAATTTATCCAGCTTCTTTTCAACTGTTCCACTTAATCTTTCCAATGCAACACAGAGATCTGTGTTTACTGTGTCCCATGCAGTTTTCTCACAAGCTCTTGGCCATTTAACTCCAGGCTTGTGCCCGTTGAGGTTCTTTTCTCTCTTATGCTGGTTTGTCTGACCGGGTTCACAAGGATCATTAGGTTCATCACTAACTGTGTCCATGCAAGTCCTCCTCACATCTATGACAGGGGTGCTGATATCCTGCGAACTGTGGTTTGCTTCCTGTCGCTGGATTTCATTCGACTGACTTGACTGACTTCGTAAGAAGTACTGATCAATGCGAGGCCCTTGTCCCTTCTCCCTCAAGCATTTCATTCTCCCTTGATGAATCTTCAAACCCCTGACCGTTGTCGCCTTGCTCCAGCCGCAGACACAAACCTGGAGTTCCATGTCTTTGTTAACTGCAGATCTTGAACTAGTCTTTTGTGAAGTACTCTCCATACTCATATCCGTTTCCGTTCCTAAGTCGTTAACCGTGTTGTCCAACGTTGAGTCATCTTCCGCCCCCGCTCTCGCAGACTCTAGGGGTATTTTTCTCTTTAATTTCTTAGAAGCCTTGGGCGGGTGTCTCCAGCATCCTGTAAACACAGAGCTGGATACTGCCGACAAGGGTAGCTAACCCTTACCAGCCCCAGTGGGGTCTCTTTCCTCCTGTCAGCTGTCTCTCCAGGCTGTCACAAGGTCTTTCCCTTGTTGCCAGCTGCACTATTCACAGCAGTCACTGGACGTATCCAGATCTTCATGATTTCCATTACACGAGAGTAGATGTTAAAACTTCATGCTGATTTGAACTCGGCTCTCGCCAAGATAAGCACCAACTAAGACGTAGCTTTACAGTAAACTAATGTGATCCATATGCGTCTCCATCCATTTACGTTTCCTTCCATATGATGATGTAGATATCCTTCTGTCTGGTGTTAATGGCTGAAGTGTAATGCTGGCTCCAGGGATCAGCTTATTTTGCCTCCCTGGCGCATCAGCACACACAACGGCTGCGATGCTGGCTCCGGGGATCAACCAAAGTGCGGCCTCCCCAGCGCATCAGCATGACAACCGTCTGGATTGAGCTAAGTAGGGTACATCTCTGGGGTTTTCAAGTGGGCACCTTCCATCCTCAGTGTTTCGTCGACTAGCCCACGACACCTCAAGAGGGCTCGACGGTGATTCTGGCGTCCCAGCATCACCCCCCTCCGTCCCCCACTCAACTCAGCCCAGCTTACTTACCTGTCCCCAGCCAGAATCTTTCCGTCTCAACCACAGCCAGTTGCTGCTCCTCTCTGCTGCTTCAGATAAGTTCTTCACTGTGCGACGCAACTCTTGGCCACTGAATCCGACGTCTCTGAGAAACCGGGTTGTAGAGTGTGCCACAAATCCTCGACAACCCACTTGTCTTCATCTGTCATGTGATTGGTTCACATGACTGTCAGTCTCGCTCCTTTTCAAAGGAACGCTCTCAACCTCCATTCCTGAACAACAAGATAAAATGGCTGAATGCTGATTCTGTGAAAATGAAAAAAAACTTGCGGTATGAACTTCAAAAATATTTTCTGTTATTTATTTATGTTATTTAGTTATTTACTTATGCTGAATCAGCTATATTTAAACTAAATACTGTAAAGTCATAAATATTTGCGAGCAAAATATTTGGTGAATCACACTCAGAAATCCTATTTTGCTCCAGAAATGTTGGCGACCTTTTGCACTGGTAGTAGTATATTCATGGCTTTACAGTATCTAAATATGGAGAATGACAATGAACGACAATCTGTGACAATGAACAAAGAAAACGTATTAAAAAGCAAAGGCTATGTAATTACTATCCATGTAATATCTATGTGAACGCTAACATAAAGACATTCTACTGAGTTTTTTTATCTTTGTTACACCCGTAGTATAGGATATATCAGAAGGCTGTGTTGCAGAAACGTGCACAGAAGAATGTTTTAGAAGTTTCTCTAATTATTTTTGAACAGATCCAAGGGGGTTGTAATTCCTGTGGGGACACAAGGCAAGCTAATAGAGCAGTTCCAAACTCATACAGCAGTAATTTTACAAGCAGTGGATTTCACACTGAGCCCCATTTAGAACGACAGCACTCCTGGGATTAAAACAACAAAGAAAACAGGCTGCACAGACAGTTCCAGGATGATAAAAATGTGCTGTTTAAAACTTGATTTTGCATTGTAAATAGTAAGCCTTTATAATTAATAGTACCCTGCAGCAAGATGTCTTAATAAGCTCTAGCATCACTTTACAACCACATTAAACCATTTTCCCTGTAAAAAAGAACACTGATTTATAATTAAAGTTAAATAAACACTGTTTCTCTCTAGTTCCTAGCTTTGTCACTCCTTTGTTATTCGTTTAAGCAAAACTAACCTTTGTGATAGCTATAAGCATGTCTAAATGTAATTTTTCTTTAAAGATATAGCACCACCTCTAACAGCACACAGCATAAAAGCATATGGCATTAACAATATACAGGCTTTACAGGTACAGTGCTATTGGTATTCAATGTAACTTGATAAGTCCTGAAGATTTAATTGCTAAGTGGTTAATGAGCTATTTGAATGTTTAACCCACATAAAAGTATATACAACGCAGAAAGATGTTTCAGCCAATCGGAATACAGATATCTATTTGTGTATTACGCAGAGAAATCAGAAATCCAGCCCAAACCAAGTAAATATACCCTCACAACGCAGTTAAACTGCTAAACGTGTAACTATAGCTATTCACTTATACTACAGCCCCCCTTTATATTCCGTTTAAAGACAACAAATCTGGGCTTTGTTACTAAAGTTATACACACGCTGTGGCGCCACCTCCTTCAACCTGAGTACGCAACAATTGTCCTGTCTAAAAATGCACAGATAGAAGGAACCGCAAGCTTCAATATGCTAATCATTAATACAAATTGCTTTCTAAAGTAGCATCACCTGGTAACCTCAGAAATGACTTCACTTGGCAGGCAGAAATACTTACTTGATTGCTCACTGTGTATATGGTAAGTTTACCATTGTACTTGCCATGCTTTTACCATTTTACAGTGCTTTACTACAGAATGGACATTTGCTATGCTTTTATTGTGGTATACCACAGTAAACTTGTAAGTTCAGTACTATTCAATATAGGTTTGTTTAATTCTCAATAATTCAGAAATGCCAGGATGTCTTGAAGGGGGAGAGTGTAACTCTTTAAGTGATTGTGTAAACTGATGTAAACTTTTCCCTCTAAACAGTTTTGAATTTATAGCAATTGAGGGAAATGAAAAGCAAAGCAATGTGGATCACACACTGATTAAAGAAGAGTCATTTGGAAATGCATTTAATGACAAGTGCATATTATAATAAAGACGTATTAAACAGAACCTAACACAGTGGAACTACAATTAGATGCTGACTACATAATCCAGACCCAAGGAGTGGGATAGTGTTTCAGATTTATTGGAGTTTGGGGGAACATTATAGCCTGTCTCTGGAAAAATCAGCAAAGGAAGTGGTTACAAAGAATTCAAAACTGGAAGCAACGGAAAGCCAACTAGGATTTACATGGCAGGGGCCTGACTCTAGTTTCATCAGGCGTTACTAAATTGAATATCACATGAGCTACTTAAATATCCCACGAGTTACAAGGATGCAGCAAGTGCTATGCAATAAAAATATAACCAAGTTTAATATGACAAAAAAAAAATTATGATGCAAAATTCAATTACATTGCATTTACAACTAACTTGAATGTATTCATGTGTGCTGTTAGAATGGGTAGGATTTCTATTTCTGAACCATGTAGTTTGTGCTGTAGCTCTACACCTTGTACATTAGTGCTTACTTATTAGCTTCAATGCAATATGGCTGTCACCCTTTTTGTAAAAGACATGATATTTTGCTTGCCTGTATTGTGCTGTTTCTACAGATCTTTTTGTTGTAATGTGTAGTTCAATACACATAGATAACCACTATATATACTGTATGCAGATGTGATATTATTAGGGCCTATGGAATCAAGAGTGCTGAATTTAGTAAACTGCACTTCACTACAGTAGCATTGCTATATGGAGAACATTCCTTGTGACACCTGGACAAGCAAAGAAAAGATAAATGTTTTTTCAATCCCTTTGATTCTTGAAGCATACGGTATTTAACAGTGTGAGAAGTAAATGTAAGAGCAAGTTACTGCACCTGGCCACAATGCAAAAGGATGACCTCAGATTTTTATACAGACTGCTTTTCCAGATACATAAATCAGATGGCTCACCTCCCATATTACTCAGCTTGAATTTACTGTATTTCAGGTTATGCCATTTCTGAGAGAGAGAGTATTATGTTCGCAAGTACTCGACTGTGTAGGATTTCGTGCAGGTCATAAAGAAATGAAAAGGACAATCCTCTATCATTAAATAGTTTGTAAATCAATACATTTATGCCCTGCTTTTTGATTTTGAAGGCAGACATTGCTGTGTTGCATAAAGTGACAGGCTATTATAAGGTTTGTGAATATTGTGAACATGTTTATATAAAGCATACACATGAAGCATACATTAGTGTGTTTGTAATTAAATGAATCAAACAGCTTCTTGTCATTTAATAACTGTTCTATATCCCCTCATGATGACATATGTCTGCTGAATACCAGTACCAGTACGTTTACATCAGCACATAGCAATTGTACAGCATAAAGGTATCACACTGCACCAGAGACATTCGCTAAACTGGTTTTAGTGAAACATGTTTACATATTAGATACATATTTTAGGTCTCAGTGAATAACATGTTAGTCATATTGAGTATATCAGCTAACTGGAATGTATGAATCACCAACTATGATAACAGAACAACCCTTAAGGACTATTACACCACTGAAGTAACACAAAAGTAAAGCTAAGGAACAAGGGGTGATGGTCAAATAGATATGATCTAGATACCACAATAGCTTTCCTTTTGCTCTTATCTGCCCCCTATTTTACTGCATTTAATCCTGTACCTCAGAATATTGTAATCTGCCAAGTGTTTAATCTGTAGTATTTTGTACTTAATCATATCCTGATGTAACTATCACTACTTAATCATATCCTGATGTAACTTTCACTATTATCTGCTGTATTATTGAATTGTGGTTTGTCACACTTGAGAATTATTGTATTTCTTGTTCTATTGTATGACTTATATTGTAACACTTGAATGTATTTGTATTTGCTTGCGATTGTAAGTCGCCCTGGATAAGGGCGTCTGCTAAGAAATAAATAATAATAATAATAATAATAATAATGATGCCAACCATTATGTGGGAGGAGGAATAAAGCCTGGGGGTGTATCCTTACCTTGATCATGTTAGGGGCACTGAGTAGAAAGTGTGTGCCCTACCGCTAATACTGCATTTGGGAAATGTAGCTGAAGCCAGAAAATTGGCAAAAAAATACGCTCTTCAAGCTCTAGTTCTTTCAATTCTGTGAAAGTATAGAAATGTTGGTACACGTATTGTATTTAAAATACTTTACCTCCTGTTCCCATATGTGTTGTTTTAAAACACTGTCTCAAGTACCATTTCAAATTAGTTTGGAAATGGTATACATTGCAGAATTAAAATGTACAATGTGTAAATATTATTAGAAGCATTTGCAAAAGGACAAAGGGAGGAACACATACATGCAGTTATTTCACTTCTACTTGTTTCAATAGGACTTCAGGGGACCTGGATTTCCCACATCTTCTCATTAAGTTGTGTTGAAAATGTCTCTTTGTTTAAGTTACATATCCATGTACCTTACAATTACAGCACAGTGGAAAAGGGGTCCCTAGTTTTTTTTTTTTTTTTTGCTTATCTGATCATGACTTTATTTTCTAATTGGTTCTTGTCACTGCACCCTTAGTTTCAAACATGACACATACATCGGATTGAGTAGTGCTCTAATAGCTCATCAAGCAGTTTACAGTAACTATAGTAGAATATATATTATAAGATGGAACAGAGATTTATTTTAACTTAGTTAAAGGTCAATGGCTGGTCTCTAACACTAAAATAAACTTATTTGATAAAAGTTTCAACTGAAAGTCTTTTTGATGCATTTTGAAAGACTTCTCATCAAAATGCTTCTCAGAACATATTAGTATTTCTAAATCACAACTTCCTCCCTCAGCACATTTCACTGAGTTCTTTTTTTTTTCCAGGTTTCACTCAGCTTATCAACTTCTTAGTGACTTCTAAGCACAAAAACAGAGACCAGTGTTGTTGTCAGCATGACTTCAACCCTATTTGCATGTGTAAACTGAGGGGCAGATTCCTTTTGCTAAAAACACAGCAACTGCAAACATTTGCAACTATTTTCAATTTGTGAAAAACACTAATTGGTCCTAAAAAATGCAGAGCAGACTATTTACAAGTACCACCTAGTTTAATTTCAGGAATTTGAATTTGACATGTTACATTCTATAGACGTTCTTATTTATCTATAAAGCTTGTGTTCGTATGAGTACATCAAATGTCAGATAAAACATTTACTTCTTGATGAATGTAGTACTTGTAGATTAATGGTCTGGCATATGTCATTGATATTGTTCAAGTAGTTATAGAAATTGTGCCAAATGTGAATTTTCTCATATCTTCCGTGTTTAAAATTCCTGTTCGCCATGTCAGGCTTTTCTAAATGTCCTATCAGTAAACCAATTGAGTTTTATTTCTTTAGTTTTTATTTCTTATTTAAAATCAATATTTGCCTAGCCCCCAGGGCTTGTGATTACCTCATATCCACTTGCTCCAGTCACACACTGCAGCTGCAGTTTCTCAGCATCACCATGGCAACATCTGGAATGTGAGCATCATGTTTCCCCTTCAGCTAGGAAAATAAAAGAACCAAAAGGCACAACTACCAGCAAGAGGCCAATAAATATCGTTTTAAAGATGATCATTAAGAATATACATTTTCAATAGAACAAAAAACTAAACAAAACAAAAACCCACACATTAACAACAAATTACATTCTTCATATCCTACTTTGAAGAAACTAAAAAGTTTTTTAAATACAGTATATACCCGTAAACATCACTTACTGTATCAGAAAGGCAAAACCTCAATTTCACAGGGAAATTATTAAGTGGGCAAGTTAATTTACTGAAAACAGAATAATTATATTTTGAACATTGCTTTTCAGGCAAATATGAATATGTAGATCATAATTGATAATTATTATTATTATTTATTTCTTAGCAGACGCCCTTCTCCAGGGCGACTTACAATTGTTACAAGATATCACATTATTTTTACATACAATTACCCATTTATACAGTTGGGTTTTTACTGGAGCAATCTAGGTAAAGTACCTTGCTCAAGGGTACAGCTGCAGTGTCTCCCACCTGGGATTGAACCCATGACCCTCTGGTCAGGAGTCCAGAGCCCTAACCACTACTCTACACTTTTGTACTAATTACACTTCCTGGTGACTTTTAAGGAATAGGAACGCATGCCTCTTGCTACTATGAATAGAACCTTTTATGTGGCTCACACAGCACTATTATCCCTTATCAGCCACGGATCAATTTGAGAGGCTTTGAATTACATTTACCTTGCCTCAACACACTTTAAAGGTATCAAAGTGGGACATAATATTTGCTATGTGAAAGTACAGTATAGTGGCAACCAAATCACAAAGCTGTTGCATCAGAAGGAGTCATGCTGTGTTTGACTGTTGCAGGCTGAGAAAATTCTGTGTAACCTACTGGAAGAAATATGTACCAGTAATCAGGTATTAAAAATGGCTGTGTCACTTGCTTGACTTTAGTTTTATAAAACTTTACTAGGCAAAGCAAAAAAAAAAAAGTGTTACAGAAAAGACATAAACATAATGTATTTGTTTACCTAACCTAATAATTTAAATTATTATAGGTGCTAATTTCTATGCTGTAAACAATTACCTGGAATACATCCCCATATCCTGTATTAATAAAATAATTGTACACAATGGTGAGGTGTTGGGTGATGGTAACACTCTACCTGCTCCATTTTCTACCCTCCATTCTTCAATAGGGTGTGTGATCACACACATAGGCACTAATAGAGGCCTGGCATCCATGAGTGCCTATTTATGAGTTTGGGGTTTGGTGATTTTATTTCTCTGTGAATCTAACCTCCTGTGAATAAAAGAAATCGCTCAGTTAATCAATAGAGGGTGTATTACCATCAGGCTGTTGACTGGCAGTGTATTTATTGTTAACGTAAACAAAATTAAATCTCTACGTAACTTTTTGATGTTTTGCTCTTTTTTTGTTTCATTTTTTAACGTTAGACATTCCATCTGAATGGTCCATCATTATCTACAGTGTGGTAGTGCCCTGCAATAGAGCATCCTGATTGGTTGATGAACATTTGGTGGTTTCTAATTTAGCAATAGAACCCTTAATAGAGAAGATTACTGTCTGGTTGATGACTGCGTTGAGTAGTAGTGTCCGCAATGGAGCTGCCTGATTGGTTGATGATGAGTAACCTGAGATGATGTGATCTTGACATGACAAACTCTTTCTTTATTTATAAAAAGTCAATGTCCCCCCTCAAAGTTTCCATACATCCAGGTAATAATACGCAACACTGAACGCTGGTCTATAGACAACAGAATGGAATTACTTTTTTGATTGAGCTATTTATGTTAGATGATTATTATTTGCTAGATCAGTCTTATATTGTAAGTCAGTGGTCAGACTAAGCCCTTTTAGACACTGCATGTCACCAACCATATTAAATGAATAAGGCACAGCAAAGAGATGCAGGCTATATGAAGCATTATGTTTCATCACTTACCATTGATTCAGCATTTTGCAACCAGATTTGTTTCCATACAACCAAAACTCTTACCCAAAGGAACAGTTAATGTGCGTACAGCACAGATTGCGTACAAGTGTATTCTAAATAACATGCTTTTGTGAAATCACATTTCTATTACTATAAAATTCAGTTGGATAGTTTCCTTGAGGGTTAATGCTTGAACGCCACATTGAGGTTTCATTTCCCCAGTTCAGCATGTATGGAAAAGTTAAATTCATATTAAGTAAATTGTGAAAACAAAACTGGGTGCAAGTTTAAAACACCAAGGGTCTTATTTAGCAAATATGTTATTTAGAAGTTGGGTCTCATGCGTGGGCTAACGCACATCAAATAGCGAATCATACACCCAACCAATCAAAGCACAGTGGGGGAGTAAGGTTACAACCAATAAGGATTCAACATTCCCTTTAAGAGCACCTGTGCATCTGCGATAGCGAACAGAGGGTATTTTGAAACCAAAAAAAAGAAGGAAGAAGACAAAAGCGCAAAAAAAATTGAAAATGTCAAGCAGCCCAAGCGAGGATGATGAACAAGCCCCTCAAGCAAGGCTAAGTCCACCTTTTTTTTATTGGTCCGCATGTGTACCTGCGTACCAGTTATGTGAACCTCTGTCTATAAGCCTTTCATTGACCTGCCTGGCACCTGCAGCATCTGCAACCTCCAACACTGGGGCTTCAAGTTCAGCATCTGCTTCCCTCAAACCCTGTAATCTTTC
Source organism: Acipenser ruthenus (assembly GCF_902713425.1). Classification (NCBI taxonomy): domain Eukaryota; kingdom Metazoa; phylum Chordata; class Actinopteri; order Acipenseriformes; family Acipenseridae; genus Acipenser; species Acipenser ruthenus. The sequence goes on from NC_081191.1 coordinate 8,222,654, forward strand.
CATTGTAAGGTCAACATCCATTACGGAAAGCTATGTTGTGTACAACACAACAAGCCAGGATGATATTGCTAACCTTCTGAGGAGTGTACTGTAGTGTTCCCCCAGAAACATCCAAACATCGGAATCACATTTTGAGGATTGTAAATGTTCGTTCAATTACAGTACGAGCACATTTAAAGGTACGGTTATACCTCTGTTCGGCAGGGGTCGTGGGGTTAAGCAGCAGTGTCAGCAGCCACCGTTTCAGTGGATACCCGTTGTCCCCTATCAACCAGCCTCTCAGACTGTCATCCCACTGAAACACAGCTGTCACCTGTGAATTAGCGAGGATAAACAAGTCATGAGCCGAGCAACGATAGTTTGCATACACATTTGTGATGTAGTTGTTGGCCTCACAGATCACACTCTACTTGCATGTTGACAGAATACGTCCCCTTACGATTTACGTAGAGCTGCCTATTCTGTGTTGGTGTGTGTACTTTAGTACTACAAGCAAACAATGTATCACTTTATGAAATATCACATTAATCCAGTGCGCACTCCATATTTCCTTTATTTCTCTTTTTTCTCTGTCATTACACAAAATTCCACCTTGTTCAGTCAGGCTTGCAAAGTCCCAAAAATAAGTAAGTGATTTTATTAAACTTGACACACATCCATGAGTAAAGAATTGGTAATACATGCTGACTAAGGACACATATAAATGGACAATGATCTAAAATGTGGTGGTTTCAGGTGTGTACTCATTACAGGTACAATAAAACAAAAATATAGTGCGAATTCTGCTAAATTCAATGTTTTTATGGTGACGCTATTTATATATGCAACTATATATATATTGTGAGACAGCAGAGAGGGGGTTAAAACCTCTCTGCAGTAAAAACATGTGCGGAATGCACATTTGTCTTGTTTAATTGTTTTTCTGTTAATTGTGTTATTGTTAATTATCAACTGCACCTGGCTATGATTGTAAATTAGAGCCAGGTGCAAGGTTTATAAGGAGAGCAGTCAGTCTGCTCTGGGCTGCTGAGTAGAAGGAGGCAGGAAGAGGTACTCTGCTTCCCAGCAGTCGTAAGGTAAAGTGTGTTGCGTTGCGTTGCGTTGTTTATTGTTTAGTGTTTAGTGGGGAAACAGCTTAGCTGTCCCACTGGTAGTCAGGGTGTTCCTGTGTGTTAGTTAGTGCTCGTACAGTGCTAGGTGTTTGTTTTGTATTTTTGTTTATTTTGGTGTTTATTAAAAATAGCGCAACAGCGCTTTAAAATCCATTCCAGTGTGTTGGGTCGTGTTTTTAAAGGGGCTAGAACCGCGAAGAGGGTCGATTCATTTACAATATACACTGCTGTGCAAAAGTCTTAAACACATTCAGGAGTTACAATATATACCAAAGATGTGAGTTTCAACGGTTTACTCCGGCCTCCACTGGTGTTTTCTGCTGTTGTGCAGCTTTGACTGTTGTTGATGCAGCTTGGTTTGGGTGGGGGGAGGCCAGGCTTGTCGTTTAGCGGTCTTTGACTATTGTTGATGCAGCTTGGTTTGGGTGGGGGAGGCCAGGCTTGTCGTTTAGCGGTCTTTGACTGTTGTTGATGCAGCTTGGTTTGGGTGGGGGAGGCCAGGCTTGTCGTTTAGCGGTCTTTGACTGTTGTTGATGCAGCTTGGTTTTGGTGGGGGAGGCCAGGCTTGTCGTTTAGCGGTCTTTGACTGTTGTTGATGCAGCTTGGTTTGGGTAGGGGAGGCCAGGCTTGTCGTTTAGCGGTCTTTGACTGTTGTTGATGCAGCTTGGTTTGGGTGGGGGAGGCCAGGCTTGTCGTTTAGCGGTCTTTGACTGTTGTTGATGCAGCTTGGTTTCGGTGGGGGAGGCCAGGCTTGTCGTTTAGCGGTCTTTGACTGTTGTTGATGCAGCTTGGTTTCGGTGGGGGAGGCCAGGCTTGCAGTTTAGCGGTCTTTGACTGTTGTTGATGCAGCTTGGTTTGGGTGAGGGGAGGCCAGGCTTGTCGTTTAGCGGTCTTTGACTGTTGTTGATGCAGCTTGGTTTGGGTAGGGGAGGCCAGGCTTGACGTTTAGCGGTCTTTGACTGTTGTTGATGCAGCTTGGTTTGGGTAGGGGAGGCCAGGCTTGTTGTTTAGCGGTCTTTGACGGTTGTTGATGCAGCTTGGTTTGGGTGGGGGAAGCCAGGCTTGTCGTTTAGCGGTCTTTGACTGTTGTTGATGCAGCTTGGTTTGGGTGAGGGGAGGCCAGGCTTGTCGTTTAGCGGTCTTTGACTGTTGTTGATGCAGCTTGGTTTGGGTGAGGGGAAGCCAGGCTTGTTGTTTAGCGGTCTTTGGTTCACGTTGATCAGGGTCTTCAAGAACATATAATCACAGCAACTCAGGGTGAAGTGTGCATGGGCAGCTGGTGTGAGGTGTTGTGGTGGCGAGTCCATCACATTTACCCAGTGGTTCGCAACAGGGGGGGCGTGAGAAGCATCCAAAAAAAGTAGAAACATGCAAAAATGACCATCGGGTCTGTGACTGTTCACACGTGAGAGGGGCAAGAACTGTACATGTTTTTTTGTTCAATCTATCTGTTCAACTCCACCAAACAGGGGAGTTTACCCACTTTTTTATTTACCACTACACCTATATATATATATATATATATATATATATATATATATATATATATATATATATATATATATATATATATAAAATCGATGCCAATATGTCAACACTAAAATGGCTGTTGCAGTGAGACATGAGCTAATTCCTGAACTCTAGTGCTTTAATTAAGTGCCTGTCCATGAAGGCACTGCTGTCTGTTAGATTATTGTGCTGGGAGTGAACAGAAGTCAAGAAAATAAATTTCCTTTATTTTAAACAATCCCTTTTTTCCTTCTCATGCGAGCACAGTGAGCAGTTAGCACAGCAGGCAGTCTGTCAATTCTTAGCTGCTTGTTCTTATTGCTGTTGAAACAGGAAATATATGTCGCAGAGCATTATTATGAGCCTATAATTGCACTGCTTTTAAACCAGCAGCAGTGATGCCTGCCAAGAGTCAAATTGACAAATCAAGAGTCAAAAATGGCCACACCACTGGCTTTTGAAGCTAGAAAGTAAAAATTAAAAAGAAAATGTACACCAATTCTTTAGAATCACAGCTGGTGTGCTGATGTCACAGCGGATATACCATCTGATAGAATCCTGCTAGAGCTGTAAGCTGATTGGCTGAAGGTAGTGAATCATTTTCAAGTAGGGCTTTTCTGAAGCAACGGTTTCACTTATATTACCTTCAATTCCCTATGGTAACAAAAACAATTATGATTTATAAGAGATAGGTGTGCATACAAACAATGTTTCCATGTGAGCAGTCTGAAAAGCTGCCAAGAGCGCTTAAGATCAGTGTCAAGAGACTCTTAACCTTTATATTTATCATGTCCCAATGTGTACCATGTCTCACAAATAATGAAACCACAACACACAGCTGGGCCAGTTAGACTGTAACATGATATGGACAGAAAGTATGAGTAAATCTTTACTGTCGTTTAAAAATGTAACAACTTGGCAGAGTCTTTTGGTTTTTTTTGTATCTATATGATATATGATCTTAAGAGACTGTAAATGTGGAATATTTGAATTCCCAGAGCAACTGGAGGCGCAACTGCCAAAAATAATTAATTTAACATTTAACAGCTACACAGACACACACAGTATTACACAAATTCAAAATCATAATGACACTCCAATTGTGTTTATCTCCTTTTTCGACCAGATTTAAACAGGGTCAGAAATCAGAATATTTTTGTATAGCATATGTAACCCAAAACAAAGACACAGTTAGTCTTGACAGAAACTTAAAGTTACTATTATATCTGGTTTAGTATTATGGCCTTACTTTTTTTTTTTTTGACATTTATATTAGCATAGTGGGCCTGTGGCGGACACAGTTGGGCACAGTGTTCCTCTGCCGTGTGCCCAGTAATCACTGGATGAACATCCTTGTGAGGAGCTAATGTCATGAGTGACTAATTAGTTGGGGTTGGGCACATTATGTTTTGCTTTTGTAGTTATTATATTAACTTGGTTTCATTTGCACTTGTTATGTTTCACAGTTTATTCCTGTTCATGACCCAAATGGAGGCACTTTTGTTGCTTATTTGATTTTATTTGATGTATTTATTGGTTAAGTGTGTGTTATCAGCACAGGTGAATGGAAGGAGAAATTAGTCCCATTCCCTAGTTCCAAATGCAGCCAGGTGTTTTCCATTTGCATCAATTAACAATCATTGACAGTCCATTATAAAAAGGGAACCAACAGTACTGGAAGGGGAGTGAGTGGTTCCAGGGGGAACTGAATGGAGGACTGTGACAGGAAAAGAAGGAACCCCTGGCGTAATCCACCTTCCCGACCGCTGGCAGCGTTGTGTAGGACTGTCCATATTCGGGCCAGATGAGCAGCGTCCGGGGATACCTGAAGTTTCGGGTCTGACTCGATGCAGAACTGCAAGGCTGTTGAGTCCTGCAATTGCAATCAGCTGTGTTGTTCTCGCAGATTGGCGGAGACGGGGGCACGGGCTGATTGCAGAGGTGGGACTCGGCAGTATTTAGAATGTGCAGTTCCAATCTTCGCTCTCCCAATCCTGACTTAACAACACCCAGGAGACATGCTGTATTTGTTTTTGTATGTATCTACTACTCTGTGTTGTTCCAGAACTTTAAACCTAAACGGAGGGCTCCCCAGTGGCGCATCTGTTAAAGGCACTCCGAGTGGAGTGCAGGATACGCCCTATAGCCTGGAGGTTACCGGTTCAAGTTCAGGCTATTCTATTGCCGACCGTATACGGGAGCCCCCAGGGGGTGGTGCACAATTGGCCAAGCGCCACCTGGGGGGGAGCTTAGGTCGGCCAAGGTGTCCTCGGCTCACCGCGCACCACCGCGTCGTGGTGCTGGAGAGGGGGGGACCGAGCCTGAAGGGAGCTTAATACAAAACTTACACTGGGACAAACCAACAGATTAGGAGGTTCTTGGATCAGTCACCTTCAACTTTATTGAACTTTGCTGGCATTTCTACCGGGACAGTGTTTGGCAACTTGGATTAGGGCAGCAGTGTGGAGTAGTGTTATCATTTTACTTACCTGTTTGTGTGCTTCCTGTACACTCATTGTGAAGGTCCGGGTGGTTGGTTCGAAATCCAAAACAACCTGTGGGCAAAGGGTTATAAAAATAATTATAAAAACGTATACATACCTGGAATTAACAGTATAGGAAACCCTGATACCACCTTCACATCTTAGCAGTGTCTTTATTGAAGAAGACCTCCCCATCCAATGATGACTTGGAGAATTTTAGAACTCCAGCCTGGGTGATTTGTGAAGTGCGTAAATGGTGCTGCAGCATCCTCAAGGCATACTGTAAGAGACTGGAATATTGGATATGTGAAAAAAAGACCAGTATCGTTAGTGTGGTTGAGGTTAAAACAATGTGAAATGGTTCATATTTATTGAAAGACATTGGTACTGGAAATGAACTGTTTACCATAGAATATAGCTCTATTAGGTCAGAGATCCATGTCAACATCATGAACACATAACCATGCAAATATGAAGTGGCTGTTTCAAATGGTCTGTGAGATATGAGACTTTGACAGTGTGGCAGTGGCAGCTTTGTAAACTTACTGCCATAAGTGTTTTTCACTAATCCTTTTTTCCATGACCACAATATATCAGCCCTATTAGGGAAGGTGTCTGAAAAGTTGTACATATGAAGTGGCTATCTGAAAGGAGATATAAGTTGAAAAAGGAGATTATTTACCATATAAGATACCCTTAAGTGGATGCTTAATTAATGTTAGAGTTATCATTATTGTTGTCACTTGTATTAATTAAACTGCAATAATCCACAGTAAATATTATCATTTCCTGCAGTTAACTACTGTAAAATGCAGTAAACAGCAACATACTGTGGTATTCCTCAGTCCTGCTAGCCATACTTCAAGGTGGTTATAGTAGTATGCAGTATTTCAAAAAGTACTATTGTAGTAATTTTACTTGGGCCTTCATTGCCACCCACATACTTGTTGTGGTTTATCAATTAACTTACTGAATTTGGTATTATATAAAGCAGACAAACTGTGCTTTTTTAGGCTCTATAGGTATGTTTTATTTTTATTCCTGTGCTAAACCCTGAAAAGCAGGAGCTGTCCATTGTATTGATATGAAGTGATGCTAGTTTTCATCAAATGATGGTAACTCCTCTGAATTTATTTTACAGAGAAAGATGTTTACTATGTGAGTATAACGTTATTTCAGTTGTTTTTACAGAATGGATAAAAAACCTCCATAATGCTTTATTTTTTGTGTGTATATATAAATTATACTTTTTTTCATTCTACAAAGTTTTTAGTTAATAAATGATTTAAGACTCAAATGTTCAAGACTTGTTGGATTATTTTGCTGTTTTAGAATAGTTTTGTGAATATAGACAGAATTAGGTTGATCCATAAAAACAGACTACAAAAATAAATAAATAAATCTTTAAAGACTTCATCAATGTAAGCTTTGTGAATAGGCCCTGCATCTCACTTAAAATATAAATCAATTGTAATGAATCAATTATACTAATAATAAAAAATGAAAAAAATAATTAATCCAGAATATATTAATTACTCTGACAAATATTTATTATTATTATTATTATTATTATTATTATTATTATTATTATTATTATTATTATTATTATTGTTTCCAAATGCTCAAAATTCTCTATTTGGTTGTTGGGATCGTTTCAATAATTTTTTAACGTTATTTAACAACTACAAGGTGTTTATTAGAAAAGTGAAAATTCTATTTAAATTTTAAAAGTCTAACCTAGGCCTACGTGTTTTTACCAGGCGTGTGAGGTGAATAACGAATGTAGTTGAGTGGAACGTTTTGCTTCAGACAGGCACTTATTTGAACTTATTTGCAAAATAAAGCTACCTCAAACAGTAACCGTTGAGAATGTTATAGTTGCTGCCCCACATTGCTTCGTTTAGTAAATCGAGGTTCCATTATGCAGCTCCCACTGCACTAGGATACAGGGTAAACACTTCTGGGTGACCCTTTGTAAAGCAGATCTCCTCTTCAGAACCTCATTAAGAGCAGACATGCACTTGTCTTAGATCAAATGAGGCTCGCAGACCTGTCAAGATTTTACTTTGAATGCCTTTGCAGAGCTTTTGGCTACTTCTGAAGAACTGATAATAAGTTTGCTTGCAGTCTGATAAGAAGATATATATATATATAAAAGAAATCTCAGCAGGTAAGACCCATGGACCATTGCCAACAAGGAACTCAACGTGATCGCTTTGACAGGATTCAGTAATTTCTGAAGATTCCATTGTGATATCCACGCGCCCCAAAGCGTTGGCTGTCCGCTTTCATCAATCTCAAAGAAGGTTATTGTCAGACTTTATACACGTTAAAAAAAAAAAAAAAAATCCTGTTATCTATCTAGTTGTAAAGACTAATGGAATAAATACTATTGTCCTCTCGCTATTTGGGAGGGACAAGAATTTGTAAAAAATAAAAAAAAATCCTTTATAAAGGGAGATATCAAGAATTCATACAGATGCTTCTTAAAATTTATTGAAACGGCCCTGAAGCAATGGAAATCCAGGGACAGTTTTTGGATTCTACAGTTATGGACTTCGTTACAGACGGGAGCTTTTTAGAATTGCCTTTGAATTTCTCTGCAGAATCGAAACAATCTGAAGCAACGTCTTTACACAGCATGGATATACGTGAACGCTTTTATGATTTTGCCTCCATTCATGGTTTTGCAGACGCAGAAAGCAAAGTGTCCCTTGGCTCACTGGGTATGGAGAATTCGCCTGACTGCAGTATGAGTTCATTAACGGGGCGATCTAAAAGAAAACGCGTGATCACCTCAAACCAACGCCATGCCGCCAACATCAGAGAGAGAAAAAGAATGTTCAGTTTAAACGAAGCCTTCGATGATCTGCGTAAGAAGGTTCCCACCTTTGCTTACGAGAAAAGGTTGTCAAGAATCGAGACTCTGCGACTCGCTATTGTGTATATCTCCTTTATGTCTGAACTCTTAAAGAACGAAAAACAATAATTCTACAGAACAGACATTTCAGTTGGAATGCTAAGTGACACTGCAGTTTTATATTTCGATATTGCTGTTAAAAAATATTGTGTTTAATATATTTTGTATTATGCGAAAGAGACAAATACTCTGCAAATGTGTACATTTTCCCCATAAGACAATACCGACTCTAACGTGAACATATTGCAGAGAGAATAGGCTGTAACCAATACTGGTTTCTTTTTCCACGTCACTTCTGTGGTTTTGAGTGGATTTGTTTATGAGTATCAACTGGTGAAGTTGGCAGCACAATACTACTTAAAATGTTATAATAAACACAAAGTAAGAATGTTGTTAACGGTAGAACAATCTCGTGCTAGGTGTCATAATTACACAGTATGAGTAGAAGTGTTATGATAGCTAATATAGCTCCTTAGTGGGCAAATAGCGAAATGCTAAACTACCCAATTTGATGACCGTATAATATTTCACTATGTTGAAAAGTGTATTAGTTTGGTCAGTTCTAAACTTGGTAAAGAAAAAAAAAAACAAAAAAAAAAACACAACTATTAACTAGTATTAACTATTAACTGTAGTTTTTACTGTTTACTAGCCATATGCCAAACCAGTTATATATTGATGGTGCTATATTGCATTGCATTACAAAAATAAGCATCAGCATACAGTATTGCATTATATACTACCACTGTAAAGATTTTAAAGACTTAAACATAAATATTATGCTGTGTAAACTGTAAATTGTTTAAGAATACCACAGACACACAAATAAACAACAGTGTAAAGAATATAAATGTGTTTAAAACCTGTTGAGTAAAATCTGTTTAACTCTTAAATATTAATTGCAGTGTACTAATTAATATATTCCAACTCAACTGCAGTTTGTTTTCCAAAGGTGATGTGAAAAAAAGGTAAATATTTTGTAGAAAACATTCTTAGCTGAAATGTATATAAAACATATTTAGTTGGTATTTGTTTTATTTGTCATACCAACAAATGTTTTAAAAAATCATTGGCAACAGAGACATCTCATTCAGGCGTTGTTGGAGGACAGAACTGGTGGATGTTGAAACCCAAAGCTTTTATTGGAAGCTCACAGAGAGACTAATTGGCTTTTGATAGCGGTTGCATATGTAGTCATACCTGCAGGGGGCAGGGCTTAGACTTCACAGGGAAGTTAAATGCAGAGGAAGGAAAAAAAACCTAATTATTTCAGCCTTATCCTGTAATTCTTTGGAGGTCACTGTTACGAAATAATGTGAAACTTCTAAGTAAAACAACAAGCTTCATACAGAGTGCATGTATTAATCACAAGGGCATGTTTTTATTGGTCAGATATTTCTTTAGATTTATTTTTCTAACCAGCCGATGCAGATATTTGATTGTAAGGAATCGGTAGACTAAAACGACCCAGTTCATGTTTTCAAATGTAACATTGCATTGTTTGTTCTCGTTACAAATCTCCTAAATACAGTAGCCTGTATTTTGTTTCATTAACGCATATTATCACATTAAAGTAATTCTATACAATATGTAGTTCACATCTTAAAATAACCTTTCATAATATGTATTTATTTATTTATTTAAAATGACTGGGCTTGGACCAAATTGATATTTTACACAACAAAAAACTTAGCCTAGGGCTGCTCTTAATATCACAAATATCAAATAAAGACTGTAACCTGTAACTTACTGTTTTTCCATTTTTATTGCCACTTGCATCTTTAATATTAAAAAAGCGAATCATTCTGTAGTTGAGGAAAACTAAATAACTATTCAAGTAGTTTGATGAATTCCGTCACACACACGCGCGCACACACACACACACACACGCACGCACACGCGCACACACACAGGAATAAATAGAGGGTGTTTTCACTGTAATATGTGTTCACACTATTCTGACCTCTTCTAAAAGCCTCTATACAGTTCTTTTGTATAGGCTTACCCCATTGTGACCCTGAGTTCTGTGTTGTTTGCAGTAACTGCTCTTGTCTTAATTGCAGTTGTGGCTTAAGTATCTAGATTGCACTAAGTTGCATATATATCAGCTGTATAGGCCTGCTCTAAATTCTTAGCTAAGGCGGGATAAAGGTTGGTATTAAAACAAACAAAACCCTCCATCTCTGTGCTGCCTAATTTCCTGGTAAAGGCAGGCCATGCCATACTTAGCGGGCTTATTAGGCATGTATCCCATACTTCCCTGATTTTGAGCTAATTAGTCTCTTTCACATCGGTTGTATCACGATTATCAAAGCGAATCACTAGCAATGATGTGGAATGCTTCCAGTGACACTGTGGATGGAAATATTGCCCTACCAGTTTCTGTATTCCACAAACTAGCAGTTGCATCTCCTTTGGATCTGTACACTCCAGCTAACAAAAGTAACCCAATGTATGCATGCATATCAACAACTTCTTTATACTTTGCAACAGGTACATGCCCGTCTTCCAAGTTGGTCATTTCAAGTATTATATTTTATGGTGTATGAAAAGATAAAATGCGGATGCTATATCTAGTAGGCTTAGGAACCATTTTGATAACATTGGAATTACACATCCTACCTTTATTCATAAGTGGAGATGCTGCCCATGTTATAAAAGCGAAAGCATTTTATTTTCTTCAAAGTTACAAAGATAAATACCTGGTGTCATATTGGGTAGCAGTATGGAGTAGTGGTTAGGGCTCTGGACTCTTGACCAGAGGGTTGTGAGTTCAATCACTGCTGCTGTACCCTTGAGCAAGGTACTTTACCTAGATTGTTCCAGTAAAAACCCAATTGGGTAATTGTATGTAAAATTAATGTGATATCTTGTAACAATTATAACTCGCCCTGGATAAGGGTGTCTGCTAAGAAATAAATAATAATACTTACCTGAGGCATTTTGGTTGTATTTAAGATAAGTTCTAAAAAAATAAACACCTCCAAGTTCTTATTTTCTGTTTGTAAGTTCATGACCCCAACCTAGGAAAAGTCATAACATATTACAGGGAATAAACATTTAAGGTCAATTGAAACTGTTGTTTTCTTGCTCCTAATGTGGGTGTTTGTGCTCTTCTTTTTTTCAGTAAAGGTTGGTCTAATTGATTAAAGTTGCAATTTTAGTTCCCTCCTAAAAAGGTAATATATCCCTGTGTTTTATATTTTGCGCCACCTGAAATTTCAGGAATTGTTTGAATCCATACTGGGTAAGAGAATCTGTAAACTGTAAAGCAAAAGAATTTTCACAGCTTCTCCACCTTAATGTTAATCTGCCCCTTCCAAGGAGCTACACCGAATGCAGGTTCTACAGTGCTAGAATGAATGTGTATTTATACCACATGAAATGACACACTCCCTACAAGGCAATTCTGGTGGCATTGTGATTTTTTGTTTTGAAAACAACAATTATCCTGCCTTAGCTAATACTGCACACAGAATTTAGATTTAATATGCCCCCATGGTAAATGACACACACCGTACGAGGCACAGAATTAGTTTAGTTTATTCACTTTGTGCCCACAGGGCCAGCACAGGTACATCTCAGTAGTGCAGCACTAATACAAAGAGACGATACTTAATAATAAACAATACAATTATTGTACATCCAAGTAATATCAATAAAAACACACATACACACACATATACATACAATACACAAATATATTAAAAAGATAAAGATATTTATATTTAAATTTCATTACAACTAAAACAAGTTCACCTCAAATGCAGATAATGCTGAACAGAATGGCTTGGCAATGACACAGTGGAATCAGGAATGACATTCCATAACCCCAAGGCTGTGCCAAAGAAAGAATAACGACACAACTGAAGGAGAAAAGTACTGATGGTCAGAGCAGCTCTGTGGAGACCTCTCAGCCCAGGTCTTTTACAAGCACAGACTGACATAGAGGTAGAATACAGTGAATGCAGAACTGTATAGAAATGAGCAAGAATAAAATAGGACCTTCTGCCACTTAATGGTTTAGAGAAGAGCGACTAAGAAGGCTGGCATGAGTAGAATCCCAATTGCAGTCATTCAGGACAATCCTAAAAGCACATTTATGCACAGACTCAAGCTTCTTAGAATTGTATTTTTGAAATGGATCCCAGACAAAACAGTGGTACTCTAAAATAGGTCTTAACAAACTCTTGTAAGATGCAAAACAACATTTGGAGGGGCCTCTATAAAGGCACTAAAAAAGTAAACCGCAAAATTTTTCTCGCTTAGCCGCAAACATGATTGGCATGGTGTGACCAGAGCAAGATATCAGATACCCGAACCCCACAGGAGCTCATAATGAGTGACTTTCTCAATTGGGACCCCCGCTAGAGACAAAGGCATTATTAGAGCTGGTTTCCTGGATGGAGAGATAATCATACATTTAGTTTCGGAAATGTTCGGTTTCAGATAATTAATTCCAAACCAATAATAGACAAGACTGACATCATTTTGAAAAGCTAACGCATCTGTTTCTGGATTTATAATTGTTTTATATAATGTAGTATCATCTGCAAATATAATAATACAGGTACATACTGACAAATGTATAGTTGCCAAACCATTAACATACAAATTAAACAACAAAGGGTCCAAAACAGACCTTTGAGGAACACCGGATATCACTGGTAACTTAGAAGAAAGTTGTTCTTGGACAGCAACACTTTGCCAACGCCCGACGAGGTAAGAAGAAAACCAGCCCAAAATGCCTTCACCAAACCTGTATTTAGAAAGCTTTGATAAAAGGACATTATGTGGAACTGAGTTATGTGGAAGTCTCTGGAGAGGTCAAAAAAATACAACACCTGTACCGTAACCAGAATCCAAGTTTTTGTAACATGGACCAAGAAATATTAAAAGTGCATCCCCTGTTCCTGAATTGGCGATTTCATTAAACTCTGGTTAAAGGAAAGGTCATTTTCATAAAAACTATATACAATCCTCTCCAGAACCTTAGAGACAATAGGTAAATGGGAAATTGGCCTATAATTAGAAAACAATCCTGAATCGCTTCCTTTGTGGATTGGAGTAACCCATGAGTGTTTCCATTGTGGAGGAACCACTCCCTGACTTAGGGACAGATTGAACAGCAAAGAAAGATGTGGATCAATGGTATAAGCATTGTAGCAGAGATGCCATCTGGGCCAGTAGCTGAGTGACTCTTAAGTTTAAGTAGTAAGTCCACTAATAAAGACTTTGTCAAGGGTGTACCAGAATCAAACTGAATATCAAGTAGATTAAAACAAGAAACAAAAAACCTACTGAAAAGATCGGTTATGCCAGCTAGAGTGTCTGCTGAGGCTTGCCTGTCTTATATACAGCAGTGTGGAGTAGTGGTTAGGGCTCTGGACTCTTGACCGGAGGGTTGTGGGTTCAATCCCCAGTGGAGGACACTGCTGTTGTACCCTTGAGCAAGGTACTTTACCTAGATTGCTCCAGTAAAAACCCAACTGTATAAATGGGTAATTGTATGTAAAAATAATGTGATATCTGTACAATGTGAAATAATGTATAATGTGATATCTTGTAACAATTGTAAGTCGCCCTGGATAAGGGCATCTGCTAAGAAATAAATAATAATAATAATAATAATAATAATACAACAAGGACCTGTCCCCTTTCTAGAACTGGCCTTTATCAGAGACCAAAACTTCTTAAGATTTCAAACGTTTTGAGGAATACTTTCTAATCATTCAATTTTGGCTTTCCTTAGTAAGCTAGTTAGTTTATTTCTGTAAGCACAGAAGGCTTCCCAAGCAATGGGTGTATCAAGTTGTTTGGCCCGTCTAAACAATCTAGTTTTAACCCTAGTGCTTTTTATAAGTTCAACAGACAACCATGGTTTAGAAAAAGCAGTACAACGTATCAGTTTGGATGGAATACAATGTTTCATAATCGCTAAATAATAATAGCTTAATTTAGCTCAGGAACCCTCAACATGAAAGGAAACCCAACTCTGGAAAGGCAAGTTACTTAATAGCTCATTAGCAAGAGACCCCAATCAGTCAATTTATAGACCCAGATAGAATGATTGCTTGTAAGTGTTGGAGAAGATGTATGATTAAAACCCAGACTAATTATACTATGATCAGAAAAGCCCAGTGGAGCTTCAGCTGAAATAAATTTAAAAAGATTGACATTTGAGGTGTAAGCATGGTCAATTAAAGTAGCCCCAGATGTGTTAATATGAGTAGGCTGACTAACAAGCTGGCACAGACCGAAACTGTCTAGGCCATTTAAAAGATCTGTTGAGTCAAATGATCCATCTAACAAGTAAGCATTTAAAACACCAACCTGTAACAGCTCACAATCATTGGACATAAAATGTGAAGCCTTAACTAGACTAAAATACAGCAATGGTAATGCGTTTACTGAAGGGGGCCTGTACTAAACACCAAGAAGCACAGTCTTCAAACCCAATTGTATTTCATCCCAAAGCAATTCACAGCCATTACTAAGAACATCTGCTCTCAACCTTGGGGAGACACTATTGTGTACAAACAGTAAAATGCCTCCACCTCTTCTATTCCTATCGACCCTGTAGGTTATATAATGAGAAGATGGACTTACCTCACAGTCCTTAATACTCTCATCCAACCAAGTTTCAGTAATAGCAATACATATTGGAATACTAAATGGAAGTGATCAACTTTGGACACTAAAACGGAATCCAGACATATTAAGATATTAAGAAGGTCCTGGGTTAGGGTGGATATCCCCACTAAGTAACCCTAAAGCTAGTAACAATAGTATTGGGTGGGAAATAAAAAGTGTCGGACCGATACTGGCTAGCCAATATAAAGAGAGAATGAGAATGAAACCCATTAAAATACAAATTTGATCTAGTGGAAACTCATAGGAACGAGGCTGGATCGTGAGATGCACGTTATCCTCAGAGATGTAAGACCTAAAAGGTAACCACAACAAGAAGAGACAAAGTAATGACGACATCATTGAAAAGAAAAAAGGCAATAGATTCAGTGAAAACAGTAATACCAAAAACAGACCAATAGAGTATAATTAAAGAAATTGTTCATTCAACTAAGTAAAATCCAAAATCCAAGTAATAAAACCCAGGAAAGTTAAAGTTAAGTCAGTTTTGTTAGTTAGGGTTGGAGTTGTTGAGTTCTGTGTTAGCTGATATATTTGTGTTTCAACATATTTGTATGTTTACATTTTTGTTCAGTGTTATTTTTTTACAATATATTTTTGTAGAATATTTACATCTGAAGCTGTGAAAAAGAGACCACAAGCCCCATTCTCGCAATTACAACTTCTTGCCATCTGGAGGCACTGTGCTCTGTGTTTTAATCACAACCAAAGAAGCCACAATCTGCACTACAGAACCAGTTTTTCAATTCTTCATATTTAAAACTCAAAAAGGGGGGTGTGGGGGTTCAAATATGAATCATCTAATTATGGTTGCACTTGGACCAGTGTGGTTGTATATTCAATATGAGCTTGTAAGGTCAATACAGGTACAATGATGCTAATCAAATGTACTGTACAGGCTAAGGCCAAAAGTTTTGCATCACCTGTAATTTTAGGATTGAGACATCATTATATATATATATATATATATATATATATATATATATATATATATATATATATACATTTTTGGCCATAATATGTACCCTTGTGTATTTATTCAATCGCTCATTTGCTGGCAATGTCTTTCATGGTAACTTCACACGTTCCAAGGGAAATTGCTCCCTCTCGTGGTCAATATTTAAAATAATATAAAATCACAAATAAATTTAATCTGATTTCCTGTACTGTAGTTAGTATACTCTCAACAACCAGCTCTATATTGTGACTGTTTTTTTTTTGTTTTAAAGAGAAGATGTGTTATTATTATTATTATTATCATTATTATTATTATTATTATTATTATTATTATTATTATTATTATTATTAGGAAGAGTGGGGGTTCTTCAATGTCTAACTAATTTAAAATAATACACAAGTTTTAAATTTCGATGGATAGATATTAGGCCTACTACAGTGCATCCTTTTTTCTTTTCTTTACATTGACATACATACTTCTTCTTCTTCTTCTTCTTCTTCTTCTTCTTCTTCTTCTTCTTCTTCTTCTTCTTCTTCTTCTTCTTCTTCTTCTTCTTCTTCTTCTTCTTCTTCTTCTTCTTCTTAGTAGTAGTAGTAGTATAAAATAACACAAAAATACGGTCGCCAATTTAGAGAGTGCCAGGGAAATGTGCATCACATACATAAAATCAAAAATCCCCGCAAGAATACTTGACAGCGTGGAGACGAGGCCTGTTTAATTGATCTCGTTTCACTTTTAATCACATGCATGGCAGTTACAGTTTTGTGTTGAGCGGAATTGCACTAGAACCCCAATGCCCTGGTGTACAATTTGTGGCGCTCCAAGAGTAACAGTGATTGAGATTAATGGTTTACCAATCAGTCGGATTTTAACTGCATCCGTTTACATTAAAGCGTTTTATGTGTTTGCTTTGGATGCCGTCTTTCTTCTCTCGACAGGTAATGTTTATGTTACATTTTGGCCTCGCAGTTTGAGTGCTGCTCCAGCACCCTGCTGTGTCTGGTGCTTAAACCTTACAGCAAGAAATCCGACTCGGCCCAGGATCTCTGAAGGTGTTACGCGTTTTAGAAGCACAGTGTGACATCCATAGCGTTTTAGTCCTGATCTGTGAAAATAAACTTTGCGGTCACCTTGAACATAGGTGATTAATGTTAAAGAAGGCTAGAAGACAATGTGTGGATTCACTTAATATCTGTTTTATTTTATCTGATGTTGTATTTATTTTATTTTATTTATTTTTAAAATATAATGTCAAGGTTAGATTCCAGACACCCATCCTCGACCCATATTGACAAAATATAGGATGAATGAGGTTACGTTTTTTTTTTTTTGGCGGAGAAAAAATAAGGGTTATTATTATTATTATTATTATTATTATTATTATTATTATTATTATTATTATTATTATTATTATTGTTGTTGTTGTTGTTGTTGTTGTTGTGTGTTGTAATGCCTAAACATTTCTAGTACGTTTTTATGTATTATTTATAAGTGTGTGTTTACAGTGTTGGAATTGAATAAATATATGTCTGCTTAGTGTCTCAATGTATCCCCGTTTATATGTTTTCCTTTTCTAATTTGATCGCTCTATCACATTCAGGGTAAAAGTTAATGAGGGGTAACGCAAGTGGGCTACTCTTTTTCAGCCCGAAACCAGCAGTAGCTAAATTGTCCCAGACTTGTTCTCTTGACAGGGAAACCCAATATAAAAGGAGGAGCTAACTTTGCCGTTCTACTGAAACATTCTCCTACCTCCCAAGACCAAAGCACACGCTTGAAACCCTATTATCGAGTAGAACTTGTAACACGTGATGTGGATTCGCTTGATAATTTTTTAATAATAGTATTATTGCATAACTGTTTTAGCAGACAGACATAGGAACGCATTTATAAGGAACGTATTTATGAACATTATGCCATATATCCCGTCATGTTTGATTGAAAGCATTTTCATTCTTCATACATATGTGATGTTTATTATTCTAAGGTCATACTGAAATGAATTAGGCCTGATTAATTATGGCTATTTTAATGCTTACCAATATACAACAGGCACATGCAAATATATTTAAAAATGCATATTTTGTAGTACTTACATGTCTCAGTCAAGTAATACAGGAAAATGCCCCAATGTACTACATCTTATTATTATTACAAGTGCTTACTGATACCAAGTTATTATTATTATTATTATTATTATTATTATTATTATTATTATTATTATTAATAATAATAATTTATTTATTAGCAGACTACATCACAGTTTTCTCAATCTACAGGTTGTCAATGTATAGTTAAAAGTAAAGCTACACACTAAACCAGTAAATTAAAACAGTGAGTGTACATGTTTTGTTTTGTTTTTTGTACACAGGTCTATGCTTAATTAAACCCTATGTATTAAAGCAATCATTGTTTTGAAAACATGTCAAATACAACCTATAACATTTCAGATGTCTGGAAAATATTTGGTCTCAATTTTGTTTTATACTCCATTCACCTGACACCAATGTTTTTGTTTGTTTGTTTTTTGCTTTTCTAAATTAATTTTAAACACACAAAAACACCTTAATTTAAAATATCTAAATAGCTAAATATCTAGTTTACATTTTTTATGCTCTTGCAATTGTAATTACTTGCAAAGCAAACATATGAAGGAAGCGTTTTTTAAGCAAAACTCAAATGTGAGGTTTACTCGAGCTAAACTTTTTTTTTTATCTAAAATATAAAACTACCTTTGTTCTGTTGGGTTACATAATACTCTGTGACAATCCGAATCTATTTCGAAAGAACCGAATCTTGTATAACGGATACTTTTTGATAGTTTGATAGTTCCTTGGCCGCCCCCACCCCCATTTTTCACGTAAGTGGCCTTCTTGACCAATCATCTCGCTCTCCAAATACTTTGCGCCATCCAGACTATAAGAGCTCTCAAAGTTTCCAACAAGTCAGACACCTCGTCGCTAAGGACAGTATTTGGATACTTCCACAGACCTTATTAAACAAACGTATAGTAGCCAATACTCTAGACTTGTTTTGTGAAAATAAAGACACCTAGCCCTGTTTTTTTTTTGTTTTTGTTTTTTTAAATAAGTTAAACTGATGTTTGAAGAAACGATGCAAGACGAATCCAGCTCCCCGGTGTCTCCAGTGGACAGCCTTAGCAACAGTGAAGAAGAACTGGACAGGCAGCAGAAAATATGTGGGAGGAAAAGGAGACCGAGCAGAAAAAATGGGGAGGATTCAGATAGCCCTACCCCTGGGAAAAGAGGAAAGAAATCCAACAGTAGCAGCCCGCAGTCTTTCGAAGAACTTCAGACCCAGCGAGTTATGGCTAACGTACGGGAACGACAGCGAACACAGTCCCTCAACGAAGCCTTTTCTTCCTTACGGAAAATTATACCCACCCTGCCTTCTGATAAACTCAGCAAAATTCAGACGCTCAAACTGGCAGCCAGGTACATCGACTTCCTCTACCAAGTACTACAGAGCGATGAACTGGACTCCAAAATGGCAAGTTGTAGTTATGTGGCTCATGAGAGATTAAGCTATGCCTTTTCAGTATGGAGGATGGAGGGCGCTTGGTCCATGTCTGCATCTCACTAGCGTCTGGGAAAATAGCGCAACATGGTATGCAATTTTTTTTAATTATTATTTTTTAATTATTCTATTTACATTTTCATATTACTAATTTAGAGACGCGAATTGAGATATTGGCAAGTTGCAGTTATGAAGTATAATAGAAGAAATCAACTGTTGGTCCATTTTACTTATAAGGTACTATATATGTGTGTGTGTGTGTGTGTGTGTGTGTGTGTGTGTGTGTGTGTGTGTGTGTTTGTGTGAGTGTGTGTGTGTGTGTGTGTGTGTGTGTGTGTGTGTGTGTGTGTGTATTTTTAAACATGCCTACACATTTTAACTGTCCCTAATGAAACAAAAAATATAAATATAAATACATTGTTTTTATTTTTTCATTTTTATTTTAATGCATTTGTTAGTATACATTATTTGCAACAGGATTCCCCCACCTTCCCTACCTGGGTTGGTTGTATATTGTCACATGAGCCACCTAAATAAGTTGAATTACTTATAAAACTATATGAACAGATTGATAAAGCATATTTTACTTTGCAGGTAGCAACTGGTTTCCATTTACCTATCAGAGATTGGGAGTCTGGAGTCTGAAGTTGGATATGTACAAACCTGATGCAGGGTTTTCTTAGGGGATATGAAGATATTAAACCCAAAGAGCACAGGGCTTGGGGAGCACTTACAGAAAAAAAGGCCATGGACACTGAACAATGACATGTGCGGCTACACAATCTAAAACTCTACATTCTGATCTATATTATTTGAAACATTTGTATCTGACGATGAATGATGGAACTTTCTTCGTTACTATGCATGCCTTCTGACCAGTGCCTATCTTCTATGGAGAAGAAAGCATAAAAAGATGGTCTTTCAATGTAGAGGCTGTCCATGAAAACATTTTCTAGCCATAAAAATGTTTTTAAAACTAGGTTCTTACCTGTTATACAAAACATTAGGTACATGACCCTACTAAAATACATTTTATTTATTTATTGATGACCTATGTTCTAATGCAGAATAGATCAGGTGTCTATAAATGCATTCTTATTATTATGATTGTTTGTAAATAACTTTGTATATTTTTCTGCAATAAAATAAAATATGATTTAAAACTTAATACAGTAGTAAGCTTTGTTCTATACTTTAACTACAGGAGCACATCTCGCGTATGGATAGTTGTTTAGGTTATAAAGACACCCAGGAGATGGCAGATCTAGCACAAATAAACGGGGTTCAAAGTAAAATAAACTAGCTACTGACAGACATACTTTTTGTAAAGTCAGCTTTATTATTCAGTCATGATATGAGACAAGGTGGTCGTGAGGTTTTCACCGTGTTGTCTTAATGTAATAGCCTACATTACAAAGTTTACTTACGTTGGTAGAATTCGTTTTTTTCATTGTATGTAAATTGGTTATTACTGTAGTATACAGGTTTGACATTGTTTCTTTTTTAATGTGATGTATAAGTTGCATATTGTAAACACATTATTTAACACACAACAATTAAATGTAGAACATAGACTTTCTCAAAACTTTTGAGACAGGATGTTGAATTCAGTGCAATGCCATGACCTTTGTTAACAGAAGGAGGTCATCTAGTATGTTTATTTTTGTTTGTTTTGTTTATTTTTTTAGACAAATAATAATAATAATAATAATAATAATAATAATAATAATAATAATAATAATAATAATAATAGATTGCGGTAATTTAAAGTTGAACAATACGTTAGAAAATGTAATCCGTAAAATACATTTAGATCTCATCAATCGCTTTCAGGAAAATAACCTCAATATTTTGACACGTTCAGGAAAAGACAAACGAAACATACAGTGTGTATTTTAAAATTGTATTGATTTGATGTTGTCAAACGAAGTTTACATGAACGTTCCATTGATACGCGTTTTACATTTGTTTTATTTATGGGTTCAAAGACCAACTTACAGTATTTTAAAGATATATATATTTATTCAGCTGTTTCGAACATTGGAGCATTAACCAATGCGCGCAATAGCCTGCTTGTCACTGGGACAGACTTTACGGCTCCGAGTCCTATACGATTGGGTTATAAATAATAACAATAATAATAATAATAATAATAATAATAATAATAATAATAATAATAATAATAGGTTAGGCATATACGCTAGGCCTATATTGTGTACAAACTTTGAGTGAAACTGTAGTGTTGTTAAACACACATAGAATTAGGCATCCACAATTCATTGAGATGATTTTGTGTATATATTTAATTAATATAAAGTGATGCAGTACCTTGCAAAAAGTATATGTTCGTTTGGTGGTTGTTTGTTTTGCATGGGGAGATACGAAGCCGTATTTAAAGTCATAGCAAGCTTTCAGAAATGCTGCTTTTGTTCTTTGAACCATTGTAACATTTTTAAACAGCAGATCAATTATCATGCAGTGTGCCATCTTTAGTTTTTAAAAGTTCTATAAGCTGAACTATAGGCTACTCGAGAAACCATACAAAACAATATCTGAACATTATTCCTTAGATTCTATGTTAGGTATATGTATGCAGTGGGTAACTAACAACTTGTCTTTGAAAAGCGAAGGTCTGAACATGTTTGGGCCGTTAATTGTATTTTTTGTTTTACTGAGCCTGTCTATACCCTGACCAAGGTATTATGTTGAACGTTTTAATATGCTAGTTTAATAATATTTAGTCATTCCGTCATTTTCTTTTTAGAAAATAAGGGTAGTGTGCAGATTGCGCGGTTTGGCAGGCTCATATACCTAATCATTTTCTCTCGGCCAGTATCAAATTCTTCCCAGGCACATGAATTTTCTTGAAGGGCTGCCCAAAAACACTTTAAAGTGCAATTTTGTCTGTCTTGTATGATGTACGGTGGGTTTTCCCTGCATCTGCAATTTAAAAAACAATAAACAAACAAACACGCAGGAACAAATGTTTGGGAAATTCAACAAATGCACAGATAACTATTTACCTGCAGTGCTGGTAAACACAATGCAATTGAACTACTCACGTAAATGTAATGACAAAAAATAAATAAGGACCCCTTTTGTTTTGTATTAGGCTACTTGCACAGTTTAATGTCCACTCAAATCCCAATTGATTTCACATAGTCCCATGTTAGTGGAAAAAATCTCAATCCATCACCAGCCCCCCCGAAACGAAATCATTGCTACGTCAGTGATATTAACCATCATCAAAAAAAAAATCTCTATCCATCCCCGAAACCAGATCCTGGCTACGCCACTCGATTGGTATGACGTAATTAGAAATAACTATTCCGTTTAGAGTAAACCCTGTTGCTTGATGCATGGATTTAACATTAGGGCAGGAAAAGTATTTGGAAATTATCTGCGCTCAATGGTCTTGCAAATCAAAGCACGTGTTTGTTTGAAGAAGGTGTGTAATTGGAGTTTAAGGCATGTATGGAATTCCCAGATGTCTATAAAGCAAGTAGAAGCATTTGGCACGTCACTTGAAGGTGGAGCAGGTTAAAATCACTTGCACAAAAGTCCTTTTCACGGCTGCAACAGTCAGCCATTTATAAATGAGTGAATTGATAAAAAAAAAAATCAGGAAAACACTGTTCAAGGTCACCAAATTGAATTTCATAGTACCTTGCAATTGCATATATATATATATATATATATATATATATATATATATATATATATATATATATATATATACATTTATTTTCAATTATTAATATTTTACTTAAATAATATAGTTTTATTGACAGCCATATACCGATATTGTACATATAAACGGCAACATTTTAAGTGTACATTAAAGACCATTATATTTTTCATATCATTCGCTAATTAATTCTGACACATGACTCAGAACTAAAATGAAGAGAACAATATTGGAGGCTATATCATGTCAAATTCTCACATTTCCCTCGCCCAAAGATTAAGCAAGTCTAGGATTAACGGCGATATTCTAGCTAAAGGAATTTAGCAAGGGAGAGGGTAGGCAGGCACCTGAATGAAAATTATTTTGTCCAGATGTTAGTGTTTTTGCTGAAAAAAAAGGTCACGTGAAATGAACAGATGTAGCTTTAAATGGGACACGCCTTCAAATACATACAGAAAAGTGGATGAAATAAGATTTTGAGCATTAATCACTCGCAGTGATAGAATTCAAAAGAAAGAGAGTTTTATTTTTTATTTTTATTTTTATGTTAACTGTTAGACAATGACATTTAGGTATGAGGCATTTTTTCGCAATCAAGCCGAGTTTGTTTGAAGCGTCTTGAGAAAGTATCGGATCTCGGTTTGTGGAAGCTGAGACTAATCGATTACTCTTTGAAGTGTCTGATGGATGGAAAGAAGAGAAATGCCGTTTTGACATATTTTCCTATCCCAAGAAACGCAGAGCGGCTGAAAGACAGCGGTATGCACGTGAAGTGTTGTGATCAACTTTTATGTAACAGCTCCTTCTTTCAAAAGGCAAACGATTTTATCCTAAAAGACTGTTAAATGGAATTAAAATAGGTCACTTCAGCTTGCTTCTTTATCATTATTTACTGCACATTTTTAAACGGTGGTGTAGGTCATACTGTAGGGCAGGCTATGATACACATTAGCAAATACTGGAAGTCTGTAAGTGTACTAGACGGTCTGTGCTTTGAATATGTAGAACGAAATTCTGTGATATGTCTAATATGTAGCCTAACGGAGACTCTACATTGTTATGTTGAAAGCCCACCTTACCTCATATCTTCTTTACGTTTAGAATTACAAAATGTTTATTCTGGAGTTCAATCATTTGTAATCATTACCTATACAGACAGTGGTAATGACAGATTATCGTCACCATTGTTAGGAGCAGTGCTAAAGCATGCAAACACAGTATTTATGCTCAGTGCTTGGGGAGACCAGACGTAATCATACACAGCTATGGCCAAACAGTTTTGCATCACCCTATAGAGTTAACTAATTTTGTGTCATAAAGTCGAATGGAACTTGCTGACTAATATTATGTTAACATATTTAATTACCTACCGCTTAGTTATCAATATACTTAATGAAAAACTAAAATCATTTAAAAAATGTGACATTTATAATTCGAACATGAAATACTGTACTACTATTATGGCTTCCGGTAGCCTTTTGCGATATCATTTTGTAATGTCTTTAATTATATAACATTAAATAACATTATATTCATATTTTTTATTTTTTATTTTGTCTCAACCCTAAACTTCTAGGTGATGCTAAACTTTTGGCCATAGCTGTATATAAATGGACTCCCCAAGTACTTAACATTATTATTATTATTATTATTGACAAATAGGAAAAGGGAAAACATAGGCTAACTAAATTAGTTGCACGAGCTATCCTTAACACAACTTGAATATCTTGTTTTATGTATTTATTTATTTATTTAGAATTTTCTTTTGTATATAAGAAATCACAGGAGCAATTTTTTTTGTATTAATAAAACCTCATTTTAATTACCTTTTTACTCTAAATAATAATAATAATAATAATAATAATAATAATAATAATAATAATAATAATAATAATACCAGTACTACTTATTATGATATTTTGTAGAACAGTATTCAATATATATATATATATATATATATATATATATATATATATATATATATATATATATATATATATATATATATATATATAACGCAGTTGAATGTTTGTGGGTCTCTTAGTAGAGATTATTTCTCCTTTTCCTTTCTCATTCACTGTGTTCAATTGTATAACAATATGTTTTGAATTAGCAACATACAGGCGAATATTAAGACATGTTAAAACATTTTAAGACGTCTGATGCAGTCTGATGATATTAACCGTTTTACCTTCTGTGTATAAAAAAGTGAAAACAATTGGGTTTGATCAAAAGACTTATAAAATTGAACAAAATCAGTTTCCCATCTTGTAACAACCGTGTTTATTTATCTTGAACTTGAAAACTTCTCACACTTGGCCCATGCGGCTCTATCATTATACAAAACGCAATTCTGTTTCAACATATTTGGAGATAATATGCATTTAAACCCGTTCTATTTTATACAGTGTATTTATCATTATGAAACATATCTCATATATGTCATGCAATGCAATATAAACTACACCGTTACGTTAAACAAATATAATGTATTCTGAGCACATGTCCATGTAAGCAATACACTACATAAATACACAAATACCTACATAAATAAATATCTACATTAATACATAAATATACTTAATATATAGTTTCCCCCAACTGTAATAAACGTACAAATATATCCGTCTTTGATCTCGGGTTAGGGTTGAATGTATGAGAAGTCTCAAGCCATGTACAGTATATCTATATCTATATCTCTATTATTGCATTCAAACTCTCAATACACAAACATGTTTATGGATTGAAAAGTCCTTCTTTGATCTCGGGTTAGGGTTGAATGTATGAGGAGTCTCAAGCCATGTACAGTATATCTATATCTATATCTCTATTATTGCATTCAAACTCTCAATACACAAACATGTTTATGGATTGAAAAGTCCTTCTTTGATCTCGGGTTAGGGTTGAATGTATGAGGAGTCTCAAGGCACTCGTTTGATTTGAAGGTTTTTCATGATTTATTACTAACGGCTCTTTTGTTGACACTTCCAGATGCCAAACGCCTAAGCTGCTTATAATAGTTCCCATGTTTGTAGTGTAAATGGAACATAAGCGTTCATGATTCTGTCATGACGTCATTAACTACATAAATGACTAGGCATTGATCATGCCATTTTTAATCTCTTCCAATTTTTAATTGATTTACATTAACATACATGTTGGAGCAGATCTCAGTTTACCTGCCTTGCATTCACCAAGCTGCTATAATGGAAATCTGTCTTACGGAGATATTGCCATACTTTAAAATAGAAAAGGGAACCTGCCTTGAACCA
This sequence comes from Acipenser ruthenus, assembly GCF_902713425.1. Classification (NCBI taxonomy): domain Eukaryota; kingdom Metazoa; phylum Chordata; class Actinopteri; order Acipenseriformes; family Acipenseridae; genus Acipenser; species Acipenser ruthenus. The sequence continues at coordinate 8,248,784 of NC_081191.1, forward strand.
GCATTAGCCTTTAGGCCCAAAACTTTAAATGGTTAGTGATCAGTAGGTTCCCCTCACTTATGACTCACTGTGGACTAATTGCGAACTTTTTAATAGGTGCTAGTTGCATAGTTTTACCGGTAAACTCTAAGATCGCTTTTTATTTTTAGACACTTCAATTTAATTTGTAGAGTGGTTTTTAAAACAGACACATATACTATTAAGCTAAAAAAAAAAAAAAAAAAATCGAAATATCCTATTACAAGACAATACTTTATGACAGAATATGAAAATAATAATAATAATAATAATAATAATAATAATAATAATAATAATAACTTGGTATCAGTAAGCACTTGTGTGAATGCATCAGCGTGGAGGTGCGTGAGAGAGAGACTGGACAGAAAGAGAGAGAGGAAGAACATAAGAACATAAGAAAGTGTACAAACGAGAGGAGGCCAGCCCATCTTGCTCGTTTGGTTGTTAGTAGCTTATTGTTCCCAGAATCTCATCAAGCAGCTTCGTGAAGGATCCCGGGTGTCAGCTTCAACAACATTTCTGGGGAGTTGGTTCCAGACCCTCACAATTCTCAGAGAGAGAGAGAGAGAGAGAGAGAGAGAGAGAGAGAGAGAGAGAGAGAGAGAGAGAGAGAGAGAGAGAGAGAGAGAGAGAGAGAGAGAGAGAGAAATGTATTTATTTATCACACATGTTTTGTGTTTGCTATATGAAAAATATCATATGTACCTTTCCAATTCTCTACAAAACAAAACAAAACAAACAAACAAACAAACAAACAAAAAAACTGAACGGCAACAAAGACAAAAACACCTGCACCTGAAAATACTGGGTGTTCCTTTCATAAAATAATCGGCAATAGATTATCCTTTTTTTAATACCTAAAACAGAGTTACTGTTTTTCTTTCCTTCAGCATTTTTAAAAACGGCAATAGCTGAACCATAGTTTACTCAGTTTGTAATGAACCTTAAAGACGTACAGTATTATTAAGGGTTAAACTGTCCTATCGTTTCCAGGAAAAAAACTACCACAAATTCAACCTTTTAGATATTGACATTTTTAAACTATGACAAAGATATTCTTAAAACAACTGTCCATCTTTTATTTTTTTTAGACAGAGCATACAAACTATTTATTAATAACTTGGGCTACCTAGTCCCATAAACAACCTAACACCAGAACGTGTCACTATATAGTATATAGTATATTAACTCAGGCAGCTTCCATTAATCAATTAACAAAAAAATAAATCGATTAATATTTCTATAACTTGTGTGAATAATCGATCCATCTTTAATAGATTAAACACCTTAATATGTATTATATGACATTTCCATAATTATTATTATTATTATTATTATTATTATTATTATTATTATTATTATTATTATTCATGTTATGGAATTCAGATTCTGATTGGTATTCGTCTTTATATTTTAATTATTTCGTTTGTTAGTAGTTCTTCGCTAAGTGAATCATTTGTCTTTAAATTTCCTTTCAATAATTTAAAAGTAGAATTTTAGCGCTTTACTTGCTATGAATATGTAAGCAAAGCACCTGCTACAATACATGTAAATGATTCCCATTCACTTTTTGTGAAACGTGTTTTAATACATTACAATGTAACCAAGCTGGAACTAAATAAACTTGATAAGCTTGGCAACATAACACACGCGAACTAAATTCTTCTTCTTCTTCTTCTTCTTCTTCTTCTTCTTCTTCTTCTTCTTCTTCTTCTTCTTCAAATAATATATGAAACAATTACACAAGTTGCAAAAATATTAAGGAATGTAGTGCAATTATTATTATTATTATTACTATTATTATTATTATTATTATTATTATTATTATTATTATTATTATTATGCAAATGATCTACTAGATAAATCTGTAAATCTGTACTACTGCACATTTCATTACAATAAAGAAATTATAACACAGTATTAAAATGCATCAATAATAAGACACAATAATACAAAACAAAAACGCTAAGTCTAAGGTTGAGTAACAATTTACATTTTTCTGATAAATCTATCATCAATATATATATATATATAGTTACATTCATGATTTGTCTACAATATTTCTCAGCATAGGCCTGAGCTATAATATTACAGCCTAATGAAACAGGAGCTTCAGGACTGCCGAATTCATTGAATCCCGGTTTGTTTACAGTATCGGTAAGTGAAAGTTGTGAGGAGGATAGTATAGCCTACATATTAAACTAATATGTGTAATAATAGCCTGCAGTTACTATAATGAAGAGGTTACATATTGTCAGTTGCTGTATTGTATGCTGTGCATGGCAACAAGTGGACAGCTAAATCTGTTATTTTTTTGTTATTTTTGTAAATCAAGTTGTTAAAGTTATCATTGCAATTAAAATACTTCTGATTAGTACAGCATATTATGCATTCAAATCTTATTTCATACTTATTTCACTCTCAAACATTACAATGGTTTACAAAATGAATAAGAACATCGTTGAACATATCTGCCTCTGTAAATGCATACTCTTAATCACTTATATTTAAACAAAGAACTGTTTTAGAATGCAGGTAAATCATATTTTATTTACATGAACATGTTACTGAGTAAACAAAGCATAATACAAAACACAGAACTGAAAAACAATTTGTACAATAAGTTTGTAAATTGTGGCTAAACAGTACATCAACACAGAATACTGCCTTTGAGTAACAGCAATACAAATATACAGGTAATATAGTTTTCAAGAAACCATTACATTTATCAGGATCTTTGTCTGCTATTACCTGTACAAAATCAGTGACTTATGCATTATTGTATATTGTTAGCTGTTTTCCAAAGGTCTCCCTTTTTTCTGCCACCATGAGTCACGTTCACTTCCATTGACTAACTACCATTAAATGTAATAAAACGATAAAAAAGAAAGTACATTTTATTAAAAGACGTTGTGTTCCACAATGTTCATGTACCGATTCTTATTGCAGTATGAACGCATTCTTTGTACAATTACATACTTAAAACAACTGAAGTATATGGATCTTTTACAAGCAACATTTCATAGATATACCAAGCCAATGAACCTAAAACTGTGGTGTCATAGAGTGATTATAGTAGGTATTTTGGCTTCTTATGTGATCTCAATACATTTTGTTGTGATGTAGTTGAAAATGAGATATTTACTCCCACAATTTAATTCAATTGTTCAACCTAAAAACAGCCCTTGAAACACAGATCTCAATTCAAGGGTGTCCTGGCCAAGCCTGCAGGATACTGCATCACAATTCAAACAAGCCCCTATATGCATTTACGATATAAAATATTAAAAGTTTATAATTATCTAACAAAGTGTGAATGTGTGAGTGGAAAATAACTGTCATCGAAGGAATAGTACTTACAAACAGCTTTCAGTGAATCTCCTTAACTATGCTTTGTGAGCCAAAGATATACAATAACTATATCACTTTTAACAAGCTCTAGAATCTTTGAAACCTCGACATTCAGACAGTCACTGTACTGGAGGGTATAATTCCTGTTATTGTGTCCTGGCTGCATTCGCTGTGTTGGTCTGTTTAGTAGGAGCATCACTTGCACTTCACAAATTGTGTTTGATTTAAACACTGCCACTCTCTATGTTAGCCTCACTCTACTCTCCAATACAGATAACAGCGATGAGTATTGTATGGATATTTTCTAAATAGATCTTATACAGCTTTTATATACTATATTCATGTTTTGCAACACAGTCTTACATGTGACCTGGTATTTTAACAATCCACATAATCACTGAGTGGCAGTAACATCCTGTATAAGAGTCAATATTTATTCCTGTATAAGTGACAATTACATTTGATGCTGTTTCGGATCACTGTAGCAATGTGGTTAGAAAGAACCATGTGGGATTCCTAAGTTTGAATATCTGTAACCACTTTCAGTAAAAAAAAAAAAAAAAAAAATCCACGAAAGTAAAATTAAGTGATACTTTATATCATCCTTATTATCTTATTATGTGTGTTCTGTATGATTTTCTATCATTCTTTCTGCTTAGATCATCATCATGCTTGTCAAGTATTCCAGCAAAAATGACTTCTCACAAGACTCTCCAAGGTTGATTCTGGGGGAGTGAGGTGGGTAAGCATATTTCAGCTCCCAATGCTTCATCTATCGGCTTCCTTGTGTGGCAAAACACTATTATTATTCCCTACCTTTTTGCTCCACAATCAGCCTTGTGGATTTAATTATAAAGTTTATAAATTGAAGCTGGGATACCTTAATGCAGATCAAAGATTATGACCAACTAATTTTCTCTCAATGTGAAAATGTGGTTTATAGAACAGTATTATTTAATTTGTATTCATATCTTCAAAGAGTAACTTTTATTGAAGGACAGACTTTCACCTTGTTTTTTCAGTTTCCGTGTGTGTGTGTGTGTGTTAATTTTAAGGCCATTTAGTATTGAACGTGCAAACCAAAATAAAGATTTTTTTTTTCTTCTGTACACAGAGAATTAGAAATACAACATTTTAATGAAACTACAGTAACGGCAAATCTTATTCATTCATTCAATTCAGTGGCAAAGTACTGCACCATATGATTTTGTTTCCAATGCTGTGAGAAAATCAATTTATTGATGTCTTTCACAGTCCATCGTGGCGCTCACTATGAATAAAGCACTGTTAAATAGAGTTCTACCTTCTTTATAATTATTCATGCATCCTTTTGAATAAAATCAACGAACACAATGATTTACCTCTGTGTACATAATCTCCAGTATCTGCACTCACACATCACCCTGTTATATATTATCTAAAACACAACTTCTTTATAAACATCAAAAGACCGACCTCATTGTATGCCCAGATGCTGAAAAAATATAGCCTGACTAGATGACAAAAGAGAAATATATAATTCCATTTGAATGAAATCTTTTCATCTTTGAGTTGCAGGTTTAAGTTCCCTTTAACTCAAACCACATTGTTTGATCATTCATATCATCATAACCTTTGGGTAAAGCTTGTTCTAATTAAGGTTTCCTTCGAATTTCTTTAAACGAGCCACAGTGCTGCTCGCTCATGGATTTAAGTTATACTCGAAAACCTTTTAGTTATACAAAATAAAATACAAATAATTTTACAGTGCGATTAAAGTGCCACTAAATATAGTTTCTAATGTTCTGATTGCACACAGACATTGGATATATGATCATTTTTTAATCATATTCTTATTAGTTTCATTGTTCCGAAGACCTTTATCATCAACATTCTTTTCTTCCTTAAGGCAATGTGCTTATGCTACATATCAACTTTTATTTAATAAAATAAAATATATATTGACTAAAGCCTTCTTTTCAATTCTTATTTTTGTTTTACTACTTTTCCAGTGTCCTGGTTATATCTTTTGAGAAAAACAGCAACCAAAAATCCTTTTAAAAAAACGTGGATTCTGAATATTATATAAAAAGCTTGGATAATAAATAAAAACAAAATGCTTTCCTCTTTTTAAATCCAACATTCATAAGCATTTATAAAAAATAGTAATTTATTTGCAACAGACAGTGCTGTTGTCTAATTGTTAAGGTCCAGTGGAATAACCCAAATGGGCTGTAATAGTATTTATAAACTGTATGTGGTTAAGGTGGTTAACATATTACCTGAACTGGAAGCAATGCTGGCACATCCAAGTTTAGTAAACTACTAACCTTTACAGTTTCAATACATTTTATAATGTACACAGATTATAACTTCACCCACACAAGTTTACTTATATAGGCCACTGACTGTAACAATCTACAACTCCTTTATCAAAAGCCAACTGGAACAAAACCACCACCCTGTTTACAGTAGGCACTGTATGCCAGGAGAAATCGGCTCATTTGAAATTACTACTATTATTATTATTATTATTTATTTCTTAGCAGTCATCGTTACCCAGGGCGACTTACAGTTGTATAAATTGTAGTGTATAAAGCACTAGTCCTAAAGTGTTGGTGTTGTTCCATGTGAAAGGGCATTTTCTTAATTCAAACAGACTCAATGTACAGGCCATGTCATCTTTAAATTACGAAATCCTAAGTCCTTTAATATGTGACCGAGGAACAAGTGAAAGGAGCCCTGCACCCCATGTTTACATTGCATCTCATGTGCGCCACCCAAGCAGCAGACAAGACATGTCTGAGGGTGCCTTCAGGGGATACACAATGATGTCACATACAGGAAACAGCTTGGACTTGGCACTTCACAATGCTGGCTCTTCTTCCATTGGCTCGACAGCGATTCTGTAAAAATAAACAGGCAATCAGAACACAGCACAAGCGTACACAATGGCATTGTAGAGTTTCATGCATAATCAAAGTTGATTTTTCACTTCTGTGCGATGTTTATTTGTGTTATCCAGTTAGCCATAAATAGAGGCTCTTTCACAGGAAGTATAAACAACATGTCAAGAGGAAAAACAGTTTAGGTCCAAAGCAATGGTTTCAAATGTTCCTGTTTACATTATAACATGTTTGAATAGCTGTATATTTAAGTAAAAATTATGTTTATAGCAATCATGCACCACCTTATCCAATCCCTAATCTCTAACACATATGGCTATTGTTGGTACCAGTATGCATTTTAAATCTATTTTTATATTGCATGGATATGAAAATGTAATAATGCATTTGAAAACTAAAAAAGTGAATTTACTCTCAATTACAGTCCAACCATTTTATTGGTTAGAATGATGACTGGTAAAGATATTTGCACACTATTTGTTTACACTATTTTTTTTTTATTTTTTTTTTGTAGTTCTGCCCCTAGGTACATCTGCAGCAGAATTCATTATTAAAAAAAAAAAACACAGAATTGATAACACACAAGCGATCTTACCCTTAGAAAAGTTTTACTACAGTATTTTTACACATTATTTTCAATTTTACTATTCTTTTACCATGGTTATAGTATGCATTTACAATAGTTTACCCTGGTTTTCTATGTTTATTAACAGACTTTGCAATACCTCACTATTCTTTACAAAGATCACCTATGTTTTATCATGCTTTCACTATTCCTTATTGCTCTTTGCTATGCTTTTACCATGGTAAACTTTAATGACGACATCCAGTATGATGTGGGATTTTATAATATGAGAAATGTTGTGCATTCAAGAAAGAAAGAAAGGTTAGATAAAGTGATAAAATAACCATGTTACAAAGCAGTTGTTAGGTGCTCAATTCTTATCTCTCTCCTCTTCTTTCTAATTATATATATATATATATATATATATATATATATATATATATATATATATATTTTTATTTTATTTTTTTTTGATTGAAAGAGCCAACTTCCCAATGCTTCGATATGTTTAACATACCTTTGGCAAGGGAAAGTGTGTTTGAAAAACCGCAGAGGTATTTACAAGCTTTTGAGGTCATGCTAATTACACTCATGTGTTTCTATTATAGTCTATTAATGTGTTTGGGATGTAATTTACTACATAGTTAATGATGTAACAATCTACTATTCCTTTCTATGTCAACCTTCAGGCATCCTGGTATTGAGTCTACTTGTACATTCATTTTCCTTTATTCTGTGTTGTATATTATCTCATTTTATTTCTTCTAAATCTATACATTTTAGGTAATTAATGTTATGTTCATTTCTTGCAAAATGTTGAACTGTTGGTTCATTTACTTTATTTTTTATGGGTTTTTTTTTTTGTTTTAATAAATATAACTTTAGCACAGGAAATGCAAGCGTACCAGTCATTTTTTTTGTAAACACAGCCATTGTTACAATACTGTTTAAATATGAAAATAAAAACAATCTGTACTGTACATGCACAACACATGGTAATAATTACAAATGTATGCATTGCCATGTGATATTATGTCAGAACATTTCAATACTTTGTATCATATATTCTTGCAAACTAAATGCACTCACTGTAAAATGTATTGTTGGACAGTTTATAGATTATACAAGTTGCCATTTTATGCTGATATTTGGATGTTAAAAGTCAATACAAGAGAAATAATTTATGCTTTGCTGGAGAATAATCACTTAAAATCTCCTACACTTATCTTGGATGGATCATTTTAGTGCTGTAACCTTAAAGGGACTTTTGCCAAATTATTTCCTTTAAACAAATTTCCCATTGCCAAACCGTTTTACAATAAGTTTTTTTTTTTTTTTTTTCATTTAACTCAACTGTTGGTGATAACTGAGTGATGAGATGATGAAAGGCACCTGAACAAAAAAAAAATGGTATACATTTTGTCGTATGTACTAAGAGAAAATATGTTAATGAAAAATCTTCTTAGCGAGATCTCTAGCATACATTGCGGGAGTTGTGCGACATTGTTCAAATAAATAGCGGGAGTTGAGTTGTGGTTTACTGCAGCAGAGGGTGCCCGAAGGATAACGTCTATACATTCAAGGGTGCAAGACTCATAATAACATTGTTTTTGTTAAATGTATACGTCATCTGTACAGTGCACTCTGTTCCGTCTTCATTTTACCTATTTTAATGCTGTTATATATATATAAAAAAATGAAACTCTGTTTAATACCATCAGATTCTATAGTGGGGCCCCAACCTTCACCCCTAAAGTTTTTCATACAGTAGCCCCTCGCTAACCGTTTGTCCGATCCGAGGTGTCGGGTTTAAAAACAATACAATAAAATCGCACACACGAGTTTACAGTTCTCGATGTATTTTAAATATAAATAATTGCGCTGAAATAACACTAATGTGTTTTGGGTAGGCTACACATTACATTATGTAAAAATATAAATCTGTACAGCAGGCCTATACAGTAGGCTACAGTAGTAAAATCAAATGAATACCCAGCGCACTTTCTTTATTTATTTTTTTTACTTTAGCCCAGGGGTTCCCAAACTGTGGTCCGCGGGCCAAAGATGGCCGCGACACAGACCAGGATGGGCCGTGGGAGCAATGGCATTCTGTGTATTTTTTTCTATTAATAGTGAAAAGCAGGCGCCGTCGGCAACTGTAACTGTAGAAAAACAAACTGTAACAAGTGAGTATTGGCGGACTGCCAATCAAGCAGAAATTCACAAATCAGAGCTAACAGATTGGCTACCTGTAGGCGGGATGTAAAGCGAGAGCTCTGACACTAGGGCAGTGTTAAGGTCATGTGATCGCTCTGCTGGCAGATGTAAACAGCGTGTTCAGTATTTTATAAAATTACAATATGTCGAATCCGCTGCCAAACATTTTGCAAAGTAAGAACAAAAAAGGCAGCTACAGTTTTCATACTAACTTTTGTACTTGATAACATTCATTTAAAAATTCATGTGATGCCTATAATGAATACGTTTTTGTGACTAATTACCTATTAACATTTAAAATATTGGAGTACTTTGATGTATATTTCAATATTAACTAAATCAAGTTGTTAATCAAACTCATAAATCTTGTTACATACCGGTAATTGATTTATTAAAATGTTTGGATATACTGCGCTCCGATTTTTTTATTATTATTATTATTATTGGGGGGGGGGGGGGGGGGGGGGTTGTTGCAAGTCACCTGAATGTGATTTTGCAAGTTGTATTTGGTTTTACACAGTAGTGGCGAAAAAAGTAACTCGTGCAAGGCTCTCGTTTCCTTCTCTATTGTACGCATTCGTCTTTTTTGTGCATGACAGTTCAGCGTGAGCAGTAAACGTTTTAGTTACACAGTGTTCAGAAATTAAGTTATGTTTCTGTGCACGCTGTACTGGTTTTACTCAAAGTGATTCTTGTTCAGGTATTTATGAATGGGAATAATAAGAGACATGCACTTCTTTCTTGTTTGATGACCAAGAAAAATAACTGCATTTCTAAAATGGTCAATTATACAAAGGTGCCTAATTTAAAGGTTTGATAAAAACGTCTGTTTAGTTTTTGCAATTTATTTTATTTACTAAAATTAAAGTGTTTCAATGTTTTTATTTTCACTCAGTGCATATTCTGTGTGATTTCCATCTTTCACAATATTTATTCAAATGAGTAGAGGACCGTTTAGATTAGGTTTATTTATAATGTTACAGGTTTAAACATATAAAATGTTTTTAATTTGACATTTTCTCAAGGAGTGCTAATAGTTGGCTGCAGTGCCTAATGCAGCTGAACAGGTGGGCCTCGGGTAAAAAAAGTTTGGGAACCCCTGCTTTATCCTACTGGTAAAACAAAATAAATCATGCTGCTGCATTGTACACATTGGTGTACAATGTGAATAAAAGATTCTTTTAAATTGAAACTAAATGATTTTACGTTTTTTTATTTTAAATATTATTATTTTTAACTTGGCCAACTTAGTAGCCTAGACAATTAACACACAATGGATCATGGCCCTATACAGATGCTCAGAATAAGCTGGAGGGGTTAGTGGCACATGTGTGCAGTCTATTGCTCCCAACATGCTGGGAACACCAGAAATGTCATAGAAATTTGTTTTCAAGTCTTGACTTTAGTGAAGATTAGGTACTTGGGTGTTCGTCTCAAAAATGCATTGAGCACAACTGGCAACACACGAGAAAAAGCAGACTGGGAAATGCCAGCAACAACTGTCTGCAGCTTTAGTGCATCTTATTATAATATTTGTGAACTCTCATTTGCACTCTCTCCGCCCCCTTTTGCGAATTTATGCAGGAACGCCCATAATGACATATTCATCTAAGGTTGAACCGCCACGAAAAACTGCTCCTGCAAAGCATTCCCTAAAAAGTCACTAACAGCGTTGCGCTTGTTTAGTACATTTCACCCTCGACTCTGACTCGTTTACAACTGGTTTGCGACTATTGAGACACCGGCAACACGTTAGTACATCTACCCCTAAGAGTACATCTATAATAAGCAATCCTTGTTTACAAATATAAAAATAGCTTCTTTATGTTTTTTTCCTCTCTTTCTCTATAAGCTGAATGCAACTCCTGTACTGGTATTTTAGTTTGTTGCATCACAGATATGAAATCGTTGCCAACTATTACTGCTGCTTTGTGGAATTCAGATTTTTTCTTGATGTTCTTTCAGTTGTGTAATTGCTGAACCCCAGATTAGACTTGCGTATAACCTGCCAAGTTTCTCTGCATTTTTTACTGTTTTTCTACCAAAATGCACGCAATATTTACAGTAGGCTCAATCCAATTCTGCAAAAACATTTTTTTTCTTTTGTTTATATATATATATATATATATATATATATATATATATTAAACAGTGTACAGCATTTTACAGCTTTTTCCTCCTCTAACATCTTGTCCCATGATGGGTAACGGAACACTGCTGCAGTGGTTTCAGAATCACCCTGTTGACTTTTTTTTGGGGGGGGGGGGGGGGGGGGGCAACATTCTTTCCCTGCACTACTCTCACTGAAAAATAAATACATAAATGAATTAATACATAAACACATTGCCATGAGATTTACAGTCTGTATTTTTTTAAAATAATGATACAATATTTTACAGATAATCTCATATAAGCATTTCATTTCTATCATAAACATATTTGTCAATCTTCATTTTGAATAGTTTCACAAATCGATGGATTGCACATATCCAATAAATAACTAATACCGCTTCTGTCTTTTTAATACAGCATTTAAATCTAAAAAAAATATATGTATGTAAATATGGTAAATAGCAAACAACACTAACATCGAAAGAAAAAAAAAAAAATCATTGTAATTTTTTGCCAGGGAAAGTTTGTCTTGAAATGCTTCTAAATAGTAAACTTTTTTTTTTTAAACATCTCAACACGTACACGCTTGACCACGAAGTGTTATAAATTACACGATTTTCTCTAATCTGCTAATAGCTACTATGTATTTTTTTGTAACTTTACTAGATGCTGCATTTGTCTGGTTCACGTATTAAGTAAGCAGTATCACTATTTGCTAATTTACAAAAAAATGTAAATAATACCTTAAGTTTAAAATATCAGTCTGCCTTGCCACAGGCTCTCAGCCATTTTTGGGTTTCTTTGAAACCAATAGAAGATCGGCTTCTTCCACAGCTAGCCAATCAGAAGTGATAGAGGTGGGACGTAAACACTTTTTAAAATGGTTGTGCTTTGGTGCTAGACTTCTGGAATTCCATTTTCAGAAACTTGCCTGGCTCTCTAGAAATATACCTGGAGTGTCTTTCTAACAACAGAACGAACACAGGAAAAATAAATAAAGAAAAACTGCTTGTCCAATGGGCAAAGTATAACAGCAAAACTTGTTGTCCCTCACACAAAATGTTTTGTCCCGGGCATCGGGCGATAGGAATTGCACACCCCTGTATATATGTATATATACACATAAAGACAAATAAAGATTGTTGGTTTATAGATCCACTACGGTCATTTAAGGGGGGGGGGGGGGTAGTGTTGAACGCTGGGTCTTTATAGAGCATTCCCTCCTTCACCCCCTCAATTACCTGATTTCCTCCACTGTATTCAGTCGGTCTGCATCCACGGTCAGTGAAGCCATTGCTGTAACTGTATCAGTTTCCTCTTTCTCATGTTGCTGGGCAGCAGCAAGAGAGCAGTTCACGGTTGAAGTGTACTTGTGAACTGATCTCCAATACTTGCCTAAAATGGTAATAATATTATCGATTTATGTTAACATTTGGATTAATTACTGATATGTACAGATTATTGCTCAGTGATTTTAAAATATGAACACTATGTATCATACAACATGGTTTAGCATTGCACTGCTTTGAATGCTGTCTTACCAGCTTTGGTGCCTTCTCAAAAAAAAAAAATTATTGGGAGTATTTAACTGCTGGTTATTGTGTTTCAAAATCCATGCCAAAGAATAAAGCCAGAAAGGTTTTAGGGAACTCTAGACATGACATCATGCTATCTTTGACCAGCACACACCCAATTAATTTTGATCACAATGTATATAAAACACAGCAAACAACAGAATATCACCCTGTGAAAAACTAGATGTTTTCTATCTTTATTAAGAGAATGCACACACTCAGCCATGACACAATTAAAAAAAGATGGGCAAGATGGGAAGTAAATGTATATTAGTGTAGCCAGTGTTTCATTAAAGCGATTAAAGCTAAACATGCCACAAAATGTAATGTTATCTATATAACTAAGCTATACTAAACTAAATAAAATGTACAATGTATTGGCCCATATTAATAAAACGTATCGTCTCCTTTATCGTGCCACTAATAGTGTTTAACATGACAGAATTTAAATCGGGTGCTGCATAAACGCCATTTACCATCAAAAACCATCACTGATCGTGACGACAGAATAATGTGCCCTTAGAGACCAATTTTCTTATTAACATAGTATTCGTCTGATTCATAAATCTGTATTGCCCATTAATTGACCCTTAACGACATCATAATTAACACATGCCTCAGACCAGGCAGAACTACGCTGCTACGACAGTTTGCAAGAAATAGGCTTAGGGAGTCTCCTCATTGGAATAAAAATAGCATGTCACAAACTGATAAACGGTAATTACCATTATTTAAAATTAACAATAAATACAAAATAGTAATATTTTTGGCAGCTCTTTAGTTTGTTTAAACAATGTTCAGTTCAATACACTCGGAGCACATTGCATTTGTAAAATGCAGTTATTTTTCAGTATAATAAGTAAAATAAATTAACAATAGAAATCATCTTTGTTGATACCACCCAAGACATGCAGTGGTAAAACAGTCAAGAAAAATGGGCTGTGAGTGATTGGCAAAAACAAACAAACAAAAATACTGCTCAGAGTTATCTATGGAGCGCCATTTGTGCCCAAACTATCCAGCCATTAATTTGTCAATTAATTTGCCAATTCGTTTGTCCAGCAATTCGTCCATTAATTTGTCAACTCATACAGTGATTCATAAACTTATTTGTTAATTCATCTAATAATTAATTAATTAACGTGTCTATTCATTAATACGAAAGGCTAACAGACAAACTTCCAAATGTCAATCTCGCGCTGTGCCGAAAACACTGCAACCTTTCTAGCCAATGGGAGCACACACTAATATTTTAACCAATGAGAATCCAGCCTCACTCAAAACTGCTTCAGCCAATAATATTGCCGTTTATTAGAAAGGGCATTTCAAAAGATATTCTATTTAACAAGATACTCGACTCTGCTGATTTTCCGTCTCACTGCGTGCAAAGCATTGTGGTATATACAGAGAGCTCGGCAAAAAAATTTCTATGGAGAGTCAATGGAGGCGTAATGTTGCTGGTTTATGCTGGTTTTCGCCATGTTAAAATAGATTTCACATTTGCCCAAGGTCTTTTGAAGAAAACAGCAACATTAGCAAATGATGACAATACATAATTATTATGAAAAATGATTTTTTCTGATTACTGTCCTGTTCCGCGGCGCATGTGCAGTAAATACAGTTACTGCTGATCGTACATGTCATCTATTGACAGCTTTCGGAAGCGGGTAACTGGAAATGTAAAAGCTATATCATAGCAGATATATTTTATTACTATTTTTGTGTATGTTAATTATTTGTGAAATCATTTTATAACAAATATACGGATGAACATTACTTTTTTTTGACCTACTTTGTCCAAGCAGCTACCGGTAGTTTGTTTACTGTACTACATTGCTGTGTCTTGATAATATTTTATGTTGTAATGTTATGTATTTCTAAAGTAACCGGTGTTACCGGACTGTTAAATGATTTAATGAATACGCTTCTTTAGAGCGATGTTTCTGCGCATGTGCCACCGAACAGGACAGAGCAGGAAAATAGCATTTTTCATAATAATTACGTATTGTCATAATTTGCTAATGTTGCCGTTTTCTTCAAAAGGCCTTGGGCAAATGTGAAATCTACTTCAAAAGTTTGATGCATTTTTTTAACATGGCAAAAACCAGCAACCTTTCTTTTGCCTCCATTGACTCTCCATAGAATTTTTTTCCCAAGCTCTCTGTATATACCACAATGCTTTGCGCACAGTGAGACGCAAGTCTCCATTGCAAATCAGCATAGTCGAGTATCTTGTTAAATAGAATATCTTTTGAAATGCCCTTTCTAATAAACGGCAATATTATTGGCTGAAGCAGTTTTGAGTGAGGCTGGATTTTCATTGGTTAAAATATTAGCGTGTGCTCCCATTGGCTAGAAAGGTTGCAGTGTTTTTGGCGCAGTGCGAGATTGACAGTTGGAAGTTTGTCTGTTTGTTGGGAAGTTTGCAGGGAAGTTCATCTGGTTGTTTGGAAATTTGCAGGTCAAGCGCCGAGCAAACGCTTCACACTAAAGTCCGTACAGCCTTTTGTATTAATGAATTGACAAATTAAGAATGAATTATTAGATGAATTAACAAATACGTTTATGAATTACTGTATGAATTGACAAATTTATGGACGAATTGCTGGACAATTGGACCAATTCACGAATTGACAAACAAATTGACAAATTAATGGCTGGGTAGTTTTGGCACAAATGGTGCTCCATAGTTATCGCTGTGATCTTAGTATAGCCCCATACCTTTAAAGCCTATTGCACTTAAAATACACATCTCTTATGATAAGAATTTAAAAAGTTATATTGACACCTTTTAAAATTAGATCTCTAGCCATACAAGGCTCTAATTAAGGGCACATCGATTTGGAAGTGCTGTGATTGGCTACTGCACAAATCAGTACGAACAAGACAAAAAATTTACAATTTTAGATAACCCAATCTGTTGCTCATCAGTTAAAGTCACATAAATTTGCCGAATTGTGAAAAAATATATATTAAAAATAACTTTAAGGGCCAAACTCAGTACATCATACCCCGTTCAGATTGGCATTTTTGTTTTTTGAGCTAAAATCATTTGCGCATCATATAACCAAAGAAATTACAAAATGACATTGCAAAAGTCTACCGGAAGCCATAACAGTAGTACAGGATTTCATGTTAGATTTCGTAATGTCAATGTTTTAAAATGTTTGCCAGGTTTTTATTAAGTATATGGAAAATGACAAAGCGGTATGTAATTCAATATGTTAACGTGACATTATTCAGCAGGTTTCATTCGATTTTATGAAGCAAAATGTGTTAATTCTATAGGGTGATGCAAAACATTTGGCCATAGCTGTATATGCCTAATGTGCAGATTTATATTTTTACATAGGCTAATGTAATGTGTACAGAGAATACACTAATGTTATGCCAGCATGATGATTTATACATTTAAAATAAAGCGAGCACTCTAAATGTGTGTGTGTGTGTGTGTGTGTGTGCAATTTATTTGTACATTATTTGTACTTTTTTAAACCTGACGTCTTCATATTTCGGACAACCTTTCTCCAGACATGTCCTGTAGCTATAACGGGACGGTGTAAGCAGGCGGTGTATGCCACTGACATCTTAAGTAGGGGACACGGCTCATTTGTATACCTCTGACAATTGGTTAGATACAATCTCTCGGTAACAATCTGTGACGGTAAATCACATCTAAAACCATTACTGGCCAGTAAAATAACCAGGCATAGTTTTATAAATCTTGTGTTAAATATTGCCCAGTAAATGTTTTTAATGGCCGGAAATTACCTGCATATTTTATGAATAGGCCCATTATTTTCTTTTTTTACATGATTATATATACCTATTTCAGTATTGCACAAGCATCCTTATCATAGTATTTATAATTACTTAAAAAAAAGAGTATTTTTTACAACTCACTTTGAATTGTGATGGTCTTTTCGATGGAGGTCACTGCATTTGCATTTGGTTTTGCATGTAGAACGTTCTCTGGAAGAGCTTCCAGCTGAAACAAAACATTTTGTAACCATGAAATGAGGATTTTTAAACCTACTAAGCCTTTCTCTAAGTTCTCTACATACAATTATGAAACACTTTATAGCATGGTGCGTAATACAGGAATTAAGGAAATTAATAACTGAGATGAACATTGACAAAAAGCGTGTTAGAACATTGCTAATTTCTTTAGACAACTGTAGCACAATTAATGAATCAGACCCACAATGTTCATTGTATTGTACTTTCTCCACATACTTCAAAACTGTATTTTTAGGAGGTAACTGCACTGTCATTTTAAATAAAAAAAACAGGTGGTACATGATTTATATCCTTGGTAAACATGGCAAACTTAAGTACGTATTTATTGAATGTGAAACCAACTGGAATGGATAAGCAAAAACTAGTCAAAATAAACCTGTAAAAACCTAACCGCATGTCTTTAATCCCACTCTCTGATATGAGGTGGGGGGGGGGGGGGTTAATTAAAAGTTTAATTAACTTGAAAACCATCTAGTTAGAGATGTGTCATGTGGCCACAAAGTGACATTTATTTGAAACAAATAGTGTATGTGTTGTACCTTCTTAGGGGGTCCTTGTGTTTTATTTTCAGTTAATCTTTTAATCTTTTAGCACCTCAGGAGGGTTGCTATCATAGAGGTCCCTACTAATTAGTGGCTTTGCACCCTATTTAATACATGCCTTAATATAGAATTAGACAAAATATATTTTTTTCCTGTCTGTATAACGCCGGTATACATATGGATAGCAGTTGCAGTGAACTAATCAACAACACACCAGCTCGAAAACAGTGTCAGCCCGCTGTGCAATGCCAGCCATCAGTGTTTTTCAGAGCTGACAGGGAATTTAATTTAAGAAGTGTTCTCCAAGAAAAAAAGATAGCGAAAAAGTAAAAACTTGGTTTGACTTCAAGAAAAACAATGTCCATGTGCCACATATTACAAAAATGAAAAGAACGTATAATAAATGAAAAAAAAGTAAATACATAAACCACTAACATGTTTTCTGTAGTCTTATGGAGAAGCTGTATTTCTATAGACACAATCTTCAGTTACATTTCTTAACCCTTCTATAGAACTACAAGTGTCTGACTTCAGAAACAACAATGTCTAACTACTTATAATACATCTTAGGAACTGGGTTATTGCTTTATTGACGGATAGTGGCCAAGAAAAACAAAGGAAATGAAATAGTATTTGAAAAGAAAACTGCAAATGTTTATGAATTCTAATCCTCAACACATTTATAAATACATCTGACAAACTGCAGAGTACTCCAACAAAGGCCCTAGCTGACCTTCCTAATTTGAGTTCAGTCGAATGTGTAGTGTATGGCAGCCAAAAAAAATCTTGCCAAGTTTTAGACCAAAGCTTTACCACCTACTATTATTTGTAAAGCTGAAGTACTAGATAATTAGTGATAATTAGCCTATTAATCATGCAATAAAACAGTGCTTTGATGGGGAACACATCTGTAATCATAACTGTTGAATTAAGAGATTGTTTATACAGGCAGTTTTGTTGTATCTTATAGCAAACCCGAACAGGCATCTGAGCAATCACACCCCCATCTTGAAAAGCCTGATTTACAAATATTTCTTTGGGCTTCATTGAAAAAAATGATGATTGTGCCATTTAGATTATTAAACTATTTCACTTTGATTCCTCCTAGTTCATTTATCAAGCTCATTCTTTCAAAACCAATCCAACGTAAAAAGACAGAAACACTTCACTCCACTAACAAGAACAATAAGGTTTATTTGGGGTGTATAAAAAGTTCAAAATTAAAACTGGATTTGGAGAGAGAGAGAGAGAGAGAGAGAGAGAGAGAGAGAGAGAGAGAGAGAGAGAGAGAGAGAGAGAGAGAGAGAGAATCTGATACTCAAAGCATCAGCAGGTCAAGGAGGTAAATTATCCTCTATGTGTACTTTTACATTTCCACAACACTATTTACATTTCCACAACAATATTTTTTTTTCATTTTCCACAATTAATAGTCTCCCAAATGTGTCACTAAATCTACAGCTTCTGCTTGGTGGCCCCTCATGATTTACTGTACTGTGGATTCATGTTTCAAAAGTGCTATAGAGCTCAGTCTGTCAGTCATGTGTATTGTAACAGTTGGCCTTGTAAGAACTCAGTCAGCGCAGGTCCATCTGTCAATAAATGCTCAAAACACGATTGTACAGGAGTTTTTATGTATCTATGCATAACAAATAAAGCAACAGATGGCTGTAAAATGACTTAGAAGAGTACAGATACACCTGAATGCAGTCGATTTTAAAATAATACAATAAACAGTTATAATATGTGAGGTAGCTTGTTTTGTTTTTAATTACAATAGTTAGCTGTTCATTTTTGCGTCTTATTTTTTGCAATTTCACCATCTGTTTATTCTTTTTCTTTGGTCAGCTGATACTCCAGGGAGGCAGCCATGTCCATCTGTTTGCATACTTTGACTGATACGATGAGATGTACTAGGCAGTGTGTTTTTGTTGAGTGGAACATACGTATCACTGGTATATGCATGGTTAAGCAGGTGGTTATCACTGCCACATGCTCTGCTGCTTTGGTTTAATTGTTGTGAACGATTTCACTCACACACCGTTCGTTTGCCCCTTTAAAAACGTCGACCCAACACGCAGGCATGAGGTTTAGCGCTCTTTCAGGCATTTTTAATAATAATACAAAATAAACAAACAGAAAACAAACACCTAGCTCCTTTCAGGAGCACTGACTAAACACTGAAACACCCTGTCTAGCCCGGGACAGCTAAGCTGTTTGCCCGATACAAAAACCAGCAGGGCACACACCTTCCTGCTTCCTTCTACTCAGCAGTCCCGACTAAGAGATCTGTGGGGTTTTTATACCCCACAGAATTACCAAAATACAGGCAGCTGGTCCATATTTACAATTACGATCAACTGCCAGAAAAATTAATATATTTTTTAAACACACGTTTTCATGTGTGTTTTGCAGGGAAGATTTTAACTCCCTCCCTGCCCTGTTACATTGTATAATAATAATTGGATAAAAATACAATATATCGATGCCACACAATGGAAAGGACCATGCTGAAGACACAGGCTTTCACTTCGAGACATTAGTTCAAATCAAGCCAATGGACTAGATAGATAGATAGATAGATAGATAGATAGATAGATAGATAGATATAGCTGTTTGGTGGGTGTAAGGCAGGTAAACTGAGATCTGCTTCAATACTTATTATTATGTAAATCAATTAAAAGTTTGAAGAGATTAAAGTTGGCATAACCAATGCCAAGTCATTTATGGTATTAATTTCCCGACATTTAGTTAATGAAGTCTTGACAGAATCATTAACCCTTCCATTCCATTTACACTATAAATATGGAACAATAACTATTAGAAGCAGGTTTTTTAAACCAAACGCTGGAAGGTTAGGCGTTTGGCATCTGGAAGTGTCAACAAAAGAGCCGTTAGTAATAAATCATGAAAAACCTTCAAATCAAACGAGTGCCTTGAGACTCCTCATACATTCAACCCTAACCCGAGATCAAAGACGGACTTTTCAATCCATAAACACGTTTGTGTATTGAGAGTTTGAATGCATTAATAGAGATATAGATATATTGTACATGGCTTGAGACTCCTCATACATTCAACCCTAACCCGAGATCAAAGACTGACTTTTCAATCCATAAACACGTTTGTGTATTGAGAGTTTGAATGCAATAATAGAGATATAGATATAGATATATTGTACATAGCTTGAGACTTCTCATACATTCAACCCTAACCCGAGATCAAAGATGGACTTTTCAATCCACAAACACGTTTGTGTATTGAGAGTTTGAATGCAATAATAGATATAGATATAGACAGATATACTGTATATAGCTTATCTCATAAATGATTCTGCGTTTGTCTTCTGTCGCTTTATATATCACTTCAAGATTTTTCCGTTTATGAAGGAGCAATATAAATGTAATTATTATTATAAGTGTATTGTTAAGAGCCAAACGAAACCCACTGCTGTGCAATATGGCCCAGGACCAAAGCCTGACATCAGCACACTGACTCATCATATTTTACCTCATTTCCTAGAAGGGCGTTCACACAGGCTTCTGACGCATCACAGATTGCGTTAAGATTATGTCCACCTTCCAAGGCGAGGACCACTCGTCCGTTTGCCAGCTTCATCAACTGCCTGGTGAGGTGACCAAAACCTAAATCACAGACAAACATATAAAATCAAGGTCATTGTTTTATAATTTTAATTCAACTTCTTTTAGTGTCTCTTTCTTTACAGTGTTTATGTCATCCATAACATTCTGTCATCTACAACATCCTGGAGTTTTGTACAGTTTATTAAATGTATATTCTTGATAAATGTAAACGGTCCTAAAAAACAAAATGATAATAATAAAACACCTCGTAGTTACATTCACATCTAAATTTTGAAATATTAAAAGCTTGGAAAGTACAACATAACTAAAGTAAATGTTGCCTAGAAGAACGAAACCGCTAAAATTGGGAGGGGATTTTGCAAATGAGGTCTATTAAATATTCTGTCTAATTTATTAAAGCTGCAGGTAATTGCGGGCCTCGTATTTGCTTGATTATTTTAAGAACTCTGAAAAGCAGGCGTTAATTTGCCGCAGTCAGACAGTAGGCTATATAAAAGGCAAGGTGATGTGGGAGACTTCTCTGCAGCAAGAAGGAGACATCATTTTCAAGGACAAAGAAACATTTAATAACATTTTGCAAAGAGCATATTTTTTAACCCTTGTGATCGTCAGTTTGTAAATTGCAGTTTATAATACCGTATTGTTTTGCAAACTCAGGTGAGGGGTATTTAAATTGTTTGATTGCGGAATCGCCTGCTTCACCTAATTAGTCTTATAAAATAGGTCGTTATTTAAAATAGGTCGTTATTTTGACGTTGAGTGCGGCCGTACTGAACTCGCACATTACATAGCTTTTTGCGGTCGTTTTTTCCCCTTTATAAAATTTGGGCCTTAGTTATCTATTTGTGGTCTGGTGTACTTTATTAAGTGAGGTTCTCCTTTCTGAAAAAAATGTGCTGATGATAAAGTGGAGTAAAGAGCCCTGAGAATTTACTGCAGCCCTCTGTGTTGTATTAGTGTTGAGATTCCTACAAAAAACAAAAAGTAACACAAAATGGAAGATGGCTGGCTATGGTGGCAATACTTTACGATGATTAGAAAATGGGCTGAATAACAACATAACAGCCTTAAATGTTTAGCTGCAAATATAGAGTTTACAGCAACATTGGGCCAGACCCTCAAAGCTTTTTAGTCTGTAATCGTTATTAGCACAACATTTTTTAAACCATTATCTAGCCTTATGTTTAAATCCTGGTTGTTGGTTGGACAACTTTTAAAAGAGGCAACTGATATATTTTATGATGATTTTTAAATCCAGTTGAGAGTCACTTTACGACTAAATTGAGTACACTGAATACATTTAAGTGTGACCAAAAACAGATTGAAGCCCTGGTCTCCAGATGTATAAGGCGAGATTGAAGAACCCGTTGCTACTGGCTCATTTTAAAAATAAACCTGAATTTTATAGACATGGGTTATCTGACCTCTAAAAAAAATAAAATAAAAAAAAGAACTTGCTCAGTACTATGCAACTTCCCTAACACAGCTGGCTGCAAGTTGTGTAGGTCATTATAGTTGATAAAGAAATTCCAGTGACCTCATACTGTAGTTAGCTGATGATAGCCATCAGAGACCTGTTACCTTCTGTATTAAGCAGGAATATGTTTTTTATATACCTCCTTTAAAGGTGCACAATACAGTAGGATCTGCACTGCTAAAGAAATGTGCAGTTTCTCCTTAAGGACTTTAGTGATCTTAAGCATTTCCAGATGAACCCAAAGTTTTTGTTTATGCATTTGGAGTATACATATTAAAGCAAAATTAGACATTTCAACTGAAGTAATGTACAAGGATTAAACAACCTCTCTAAAATCTCTCTAAAAGTAGCATGACCGGTACAGCTTTTTTGAAACTATTAGTGGAAAACAGTTAGAAAGAAGAATGAATAATCCCTTTGTTATACTTGTGTTAACTCCAACCAGTCCAATGTGCAGGTGCACTATTTGTTGTCTCAACTGCTATGATTTTAAACCAGAAACCAGACAGTATGTATCAAACAGATCTGTATTACATCCCTGTGGGTACTGTGTGACTAAGTAATTGGTTTACATTTATAATATTCCAACAACTGTATCCAAAATTAACTTGTCAGATCAAAATGAACTCGTCAGAGCTCGGACATTTAATTTAGTGTCTTATAATTATTTAAAATTATTTCTAACATGTTTTAGAATTGTTATGTGTGTTTTTCCTTTCAATTTTTAGTAATTTTTTTCTTTACTACAAATCAAGGATATTTCAAATGATGAACTTGCTATCAGTGCACACTCCGTACTGGGTATTTTATGCTGAAAAGAAAATCTGTCAGGACAACTCTGTTAAACGAGTGAAAATTACAAAAGCACAACGTTAAACTAGACGACTGCAAGAATTAAATGAAATTAGGATCAGCGATGAGCAATTAACGTCATTTGTCATGTCTGTTTGAAATAAAAATGAAGCGAAACAGAAATTGGGCTCAGTCCAGATATGAAGGTAAAAACAAGTGACATTGTTTTGTAATTAATAGCTTAATTAGGAAACAGAATCGGCTCAAAATACTTTAAAGGGACATCATATGATCAAAAATATAACCCCAAAACTTACAATGCTTAAATGCCCCATTCTACTATAATTTTTTTAAATCCCACCTCAATAGCCAGAATATTTCTTATGCAGTACATTATGTTGTCAGACAGGGAAAAAAAAAAGTGTTTTGTACAAGAAATGGAATCTAGTTAAAATAAAGTAGCTTCTCTCATTAAAAAAATTATTGGGCATTACATGGTTAAGCTAGTAGTAGGATTTTTTATTTTTACCAACTCATTTTAACATGCATGATCTTGTGTTTATCTATTTAAAGTGTGGAATCCAGTTCGCATAGTTCTGTTTACATACATTTACAATCACTTAAAACAAACATGCAGCTCAAAGGGACTTTAAGGGGGCAGATACACTGTAATAGTGAACCAGCTGAGAGGAAACTTCAGGTTTGAGCCTTGGTTCTGCCCATTACTTTCTACACATCTTATTAATTACATTTTAAATAAAATGACTCAATACAATGAGTGAATTTAAAGTAGCCTGTATCTATTCCCTACCTACACAATTGTAAAATAATACAGTCCACTTTAACAAGCCTGACTTATACTTTTTACTTTGACTGCTCTCTTTTTTCAGATGCTGTTACTTAAAGAATACTATCAGTGAATCTTATTTTGAAAAACAAAAATCACCTTCAACTTAAATATATATTATTTTTTTTGTCAATTAAAGGTAAACACATAACTTTTCTAAAAACAATACACACTGGGTCTAGTTTAATACCTGTAAACTTTTGGTAACATACAGTGCTGGTTTAAGCTTTTAATTCTCCTGCAGATATGGGTACACTTATCTCCACAGGGTACTGAGCAGGAACCATGCAGCTTTGTTCATCTTAAACAACACTTAAGGTAGACTTATCCTGATTGACTATCACTAGGGTGCAGGCACCATCTAACAAAAATAGAATCTAACAGTTTGTAGTCCCTGTGATAAATCAAGTTCAAAGCAGGTTTAGACATACTCTAAGGTATTGTATTTCACTTAAGCTGCAAAGAAATTCCCAGGATCCTTTGTGGTTTGTCAAAGTCTACCTTTATGACTCCGTTAAAGCAGAAACTTGACTGGGCCAAAGACATCCACTTTGGTAGGACACTGTTGATTTGTCAGTGAAACCAGTGAAGGTTCATTGTTTAGGCCATCAGATTTAAATCTCGATTTATACTTTTCTTTATATATATATATATATATATATATATATATATATATATATATATATTTTAAATAAACCAGTCCCTTTTCACAAAAATCATTTTAGATTAGATTTCGAAATGTCAGTTTTCAATTTTTGTCCATTTTTCGTTAAGTACATGGAAAACTACATCGCGTTATGTAATTTAATATGTTAAGATAACATTATTCAATAGGTTTCATTAGACTTTATGAAGCAAAATTAGTTCATTTCATAGGGTGATGCAAAACTTTTGGCCATAGCTGTATATTATTTTATTCAGATGAATAGTCTGTTATTCTGACCCTTCTTCATATGAACTCTTCGTTATTGTAAAGTTTTGCCCTCAAATCCTATATATTGTCATGTGGTTTATGCACTATTAGTAAACTGTTATTTTTCTTTTAAATATTTAGCCTGAAATGTAACAGTAATGGGCACATCCAACAAGTTATTCACTGTAACATGTCCCTTGTTAAACAGTAATAATTATACTCATCTTGTAATTACATTAATGAGCATTATGTTATTGTTGTTGCTACTTTGTTTTTGAAGAAATTTGTAATTTTATTTTAATTATGGAATCCACTAAGCACAGAGGACCTTATATAAATCTTATGAAATTATATTAATTATCATCACATATATGCAGAAATACCATAATAGAAAGTGTGTAACATAATATTCTATCATTTAAATGGTTTTCAGTTTCTTGTATCACTAATAAATTGCATGCAGTCAATTTTCCAAGAACTGGTACTGTATTCAGAAGAACAAGTAACCCATAATTGCAGATTAGTATTCTTTTTTTCTAAGAGCACCTATATTATTATTTAGAGTGTATTTATTTTTTTGATTAACAAGTTACATATAATACATGTTCAGCATACATTTAAGTAACACAATCTGAAGTGATTTACTGTTAATGTTAGTCATGGCATTGGCATAAAATATGCTACTGTTTCATATATATTGTATATACTGCTATGGCTAAAAGTATATATATATATATATATATATATATATATATATATATATATATATATATATATATATATATATATTCACATAATTTAACACACAGGTGTTCTGATTCACAATGCAAGAAAAGCATTTATTATTATTATTATTATTATTATTATTATTATTATTATTATTATTATTATTATTATTATTATTATTAATATCACAATAGTGAAATACAACAATTTCTTTATAAACTGTATACAGGACTCTTAGCTAGAAATAACTGTATTATTAAGAATTGTATAAATTATTAAATACATATATGAAATATAACATAACATTTCAGATCATTTCACAGTGTAATATTAAAGCCTGCTACTAAAAGTTAAATCTATTTTGTCAATTTTTATCAAAGCCTCAAGTAGTTCAGTATCTCCATATCACACTTGTTTTTCTTAAACAGGGCTTACCTCAAGATAGGAATATTTCACTAAACCACACTGATGGAAAAAGAAATCCCTTTTGCCAAAATTGCCCTTGCTGTCCATTCTTTCTCCTGCTCTGGTATGGTTCTATTTTTTTTTTATCTTTAATCTCTGCAGTGCATATCCGAATGCTGAATCTGTCTCTCGCAGCTTTATTTTTTACTGTGGACATATGTGGAATTCCTGCAAATGATTAATTCCAGCTCCATCACCTTCATTTACATCACTGACTTTCCTTGGATGATACCAATATAGCTTAATGAATTAAATGTGGAAGTGCAGTAAATACAGTGGTCACCTAACAAGCCTTAATCACATTTAAAGTACACCTCACATTACTCCAGCAGAGAAGATTCACACATCTAATTCCACTAACTGTAAATCAACCATTTCCACACAAAACCCAAGGAGGTGTATTGCTTAGAAGGCATGGGGCACAAGTCTGAGTAAAAGGTCTCAAAAGCACTTCTAAAACACTTTTTCAGTGGTGTTTTAAGTATGTGTTTAAAAGAGATAAGTGTTCACTACCAAATCAAGCTAAACATAAGCCCATTGTTGTTTGTAGACATTCAAGGAAAGAGAGCTGGAGATAAATGTGACCAGTACATGATGAGTAAACGGGCAAACAACTTGGTCTTCCAACTCTCTGCTCTTAGTTCCAATGTGCAAGTCATTACAAATAGTATTTAATAAAAACAATATCACATTCATATTACGGTCACACTTAGCCTGAGAAAACACTGACCTCAGCTTTTCATTGTATTGTATTTAATAAAACAATAGACTGTTAAAAAATAAAACATTGATCTG
This sequence comes from Acipenser ruthenus, assembly GCF_902713425.1. NCBI lineage: Eukaryota > Metazoa > Chordata > Actinopteri > Acipenseriformes > Acipenseridae > Acipenser > Acipenser ruthenus. The sequence continues at coordinate 8,275,688 of NC_081191.1, forward strand.
GTTGTTATCCTATTGTAGCCACTTCTGTGAACTGCAAAATCAGACTTTTAACATTAAAATATATAACCCCCTTTTATCAGCAGATTCATGTATGACGTTTTGAGGCGGAAAAAGGAGGAAAGCATCTGAAAGTATGTATTTTCTGTAGGGACTGCTGGAGCAGAAAATCAGGGTCCTATTAAGACTAATTTCTGCATGGGGCCAAAGAGTCTCCAGCAAAAGGCAGTGAAATCTCCAAATTATCATTGGAGCATTGGCAAGCTCCCTGGTGTTAACCCTGGGTAGCCTTTTAGGGTACAGGACAGCGTGGCATTTAGTGAAAAATAAAACTGGACTTAGCAGACCAAAAAACAGATGGTCACTAATCACCCCATGTGGCTAAAACACACAACAACAAACACAAGAGACGCCTCACCTTCCCCCTGTCTGTCCCTATCAAGATAGTGAGCAACTATTTAGGGTTATTGCATCCTAACCCTCTCCATGCTTAGCTTTTGAAGTCCATGGTTGTGAAGACTTATGTGATACTGTTACAGATAAAAAGTGTTTATTTTGTAGAAAATTGAGGCAAAAGTCCATCAAACCTTTGACGCTCCAGCAGAGAGACTCAATATCCCAATTTTACTGCTCACCATGCAGACAGGGTTTAATGTTGTGGAGATGGGTCTTTACTAGCCTATTGCTGAAAATGGTTGACTGATATTCTTTAAAGGCAACTTTCATTAACATAATAGACTGCTCCAAGGCCCATTAAGGGAAAGGGACATTAAAAATGCATGCAACAAATGGTATGATTCTGGAGCAAATATTATTATTATTATTATTATTATTATTATTATTATTATTATTATTAGTAGTAGTAGTAGTTGTAGTAGTCGTAGTAGTCGTGGTATTTGTACAATTTCTCAATAAAAGCAGCTCTGCACAAATGTAAAATGTGAAAACAACAGATTTAAGGCCTTGCAACAGGCTTGTCTGTAGGTTTACTAGCGACCTAACATTTAAACTGTTTTAGTGGGAAAGAAGCTACATTTATTTCACCCTTTACTTGCTTGGCTTCTTTAATGTATATAATTGTTGAACTAAAAGTTATATAGTTACTCATTCCAGCCATTTGTAACACATCAAACTGAGGGTACAAGCAGTGACTTACACTTGGCTGTGACTTTGTACCCGCCCAGTGGAGGGTCGTGGCCTTCTACAGCATCAAAGCCAGCTGACACCAGGACCACATCTGGATTAAACTCAGTGGCAATGGGCACGACGACAGCCCTGTGGGGATATAACACAGTGCTTTATTACTAGTGCAGAGAACACAGTACCAATCTTAAAAGCACAAATCTAAGCTCATTACTAACAGCTGACAAACACCAAAAAAATACACAAGCATCAGATATTTTCATTTTAAACCTTTTACTGACATGTCACTAGTTTTCTATTCTATCAAATGTCATTTCTTTTTTGTTGTTGCATTCCTTTGGGCTAGAACATTTTCAGCCCTTGTTACATAATCTTCATAACAGATTTTTTTTTTTATTTATTTGTAATAAGGTGAAAAATTTAAGGTTTTGCAATAGTCTTACTTGGAGGATAAGTCAGACTGGCCCTATTATGTGGACCATAAGATGTGAATCCTGACAGCATAATTATGCAGCCCAGGTTTAGAACTGCATGCACCTATTATGTTGGTTTAAAGAGACCAATGAGTGACTTCTTACTATTTCAACACAAACTGGAATATTGTTGTGCCACACCAACAATGTTAGGCTGTTTTTGCAATCAACAGTCTATCACGAAGGATTTCATGGACACCAGTGTAGTGTGAAGAGCAAACTCACGCTAGTGTGGTCTGCACCAAATTACTGTAATTAGGCATTTAGTACTGCTGCGTGAAGTGGTCATTACAGCGAAGTACCATGATAATTACAACTTTGTTCCTGTGCTACACTACATTAACTCTCTAAGGGCAACTCTTTATGTAAACTGTGTACAGTGTGGGAAAATACCACTGGCCCCTTATCTTAGCAGGATACTAAAAAGAGCCATCTTTTGGCTCAATTTATAAAGCATGTGCACATGATCTGTATGACCTTTCTGAATTTTATTTTTCTTTGCTGACATAAGTATACTAAATATATGACAAACATTTTCTACAGTATAATAACACAAGCATCTTATAAAATTCTCCAAAATGCAGCAGAAAACTATGTTAAGTCTGATTGGAGCATGCCTTTTACAGTTGTAAGACCTGCTTTAGTAGACATGGATAGCACAAAAATATTTTAAGATTTTGATGTTGCATTGAAAGAATAATTAAACAACCATTGATTAAGCACTGTGTATCAGTTATAAAGAAATATATATTACTAAATTATATATATTTGTAAAGCTCCAATATATATATATATATATATATATATATATATATATATATATATATATTGAGCTTTACATATGTACACACACACACACACATATATATATATATATATATATATATATATATATATATATATATATATATATATATATATATATATATATATATATTTAGTAACAGGTGTTGTTTTACATAGGGCAACCCGAGCATGTAAAATAGATATTTTGAATGGAATACTTTCCACAATGGCTCCGCAGTGATGGATATTGCACAGTCTTCAGGCTTAAACTTTTAATCAATATTTAAAAATATGGATGGCATTTCTAATTGTACTGCACAGCTTGTAAGTGCCAGGAAGACTGAAATACATTTTCCTCAAGGGTTCTCTTGTGAGAAGTTTCAGATTCCTAAACCTGATGCTGGCAAAATGTGTAAACTGTAAAATCCACATGTTTCATCACAACAGTTCTTTTCTCTCAGTGCAATGAAATAACAAAGGAGCAATCTTTGAGGCTCTAAGTTACCGTGAAATTTTGTGGGTGGCAATTTAGTGCAAATAATTCTGATGCAAAACTCAGAGGCAGAACAAATCCCTAATTACACAAGCACATCAACAAGAAATAACTGTACAATTATGAGGTAGGAAACCATACCAAGACATAGAACCGTGAAAATGGGCTTATGGTTGAATGGGACAGCTGAGTTTTACTGGGGTATGCAAAGGGTCTAGTTTCTGGCTTGTGTTTGCTTCTCCACTAAAAGCTTTAAAGAGTGAACAAAAACAGAGCATACTACGTAGCACAGCAGCATAACAAGGTGTTCATCATGGCTTTCCCCACAGCACCACAGCACCCTATTTACAGCTTAATTTACATTTACCATTTAGTACTTTTTAAAAGCCATATATATAAAATGTGACCCACGTTTAGTCTCTTTCATTTATACAATGTTCCAAAAAATTGATTGTTGAGTCTACCGAGATTCAACTAAATAAACATTTTAAAAAAATCTCCATTGTTTAACCTAACACATAAAAGCAATAAAAAACATTTAAATTGCATAAAATAGCACGACAAAAAATGGTTGTAGTTTGGGGTAGGTAAATAACTGTTTTTTCTGAGAAAGAGCCTTCTAGCCTTGGTCCTTGCACTTTTTGCTAAATAGACCCTATTGTCTTCAGTTGTTCAGTCAATAGAAATATGTCTACATCACCTACATTCACAGTATGGAATAAAGTCTTGTAACTGATATCAATGCAAAGACTCATAGCTAAGATATAGCCTTAGGTCTACTAATGTTGGGGGTAATAGATCAATACTCGGTTTAATCTCTTAAGAGCACTAGAAACTTCACTGTCAAAAATAAGGTATACCCCTAAAGCTACTAGATACAGTGGGATCGCCTCCGAAAGCGGTTCATGCAATGATTCTCACAGCAGGGGACAGATTAAAATCCAGCACCAGGTCAAGAGCCCTTGACTGTCACCTTTGTTCGATGCTCATTGAGACCTAATATGAAAAGTACTCTTGGACTCAGATCAGTTCCTAAACAGGCAGAATTCAAACACCACTGCAGTTGGTAATGATTAGCACTGAATTTGCCATTCTGAACTGAGGAGATGAAAGGATACAGTGTTTAGTGTGAAACGAGAGAATGAAAATGGATAAATTTCTATTCATGCATAATATGAAGCAGTCACTCATCTGATAGCAACCTTAAAAACACTGCAATTATTCAATACAATAGTAGGGGCTGGGCACTTAATACACACCTCAATTAGGAAATAAAGAAAAAAGAAAAGATTTCTGTTTATTTGACCGATGAAAGCTTGTGTTGCAGTACATGCTGACATATTCAATAGTGTTTAACTTTTTTCATACTGCTTATTTAAATAGTGCTTCATCATACAAAAAAATCATGTTCCAAGTGGCATTAACTAGACATTCACCAATGATACACCAATAATTTTGTTTTTTTACTGTACTTAATGTATTATGCATTGGGTTTTGACTGTATCTTGTAAAGCGCTTTATGATGGTGGTCCACTATGAAAGGCGCTATATAAAATAAAGATTGATTGATTGATATACCACACGGGAACTTGGGATGTTTTTTTTTTTTTTACCCATAATAAACACAATGAAGAAGAAAGAAGATGAAGGGGTTTTATTCATTTTTTGTGATATTTTGTTTAGCTTAGAACTACTATATAGATCAGTGATTTCAAAATAAAATCTGTTTTCGAGTTTGAAACAGTTCAAATAAAAAAAAAAAAGTCTCTAATCTTGGGCAAACAGCACAAGTACTACTATTCAGAAATTTAAAAAAAAAATGATTACAGAGAATCAGTACAAATCAAAAGGGTCAGTTACTGGCGTAACCTTTAAAAACTGGTCTCAAAGAACCTGACACATTTTTTATAATGCTATGTGTGGCCTATGGCTACTTTTAAAGCCACTCATCCACTGAACAATTGAAAGTTGTTGAAACACTCTTCCACATCATCTGTTACACATTTCCCATTGAAATATTCTCCTGGCATATTACAGTCCATTCAATATGCTCACAAAATCGCTGACTGCTCTGGTATCTGCAGTGCTAACAACATGAAATAGATATATTCTTTTTAGAACTGTGATAAATGTAAAAATGAGACCAATTATTAAATGTAAACTCCATAAATAACTGTTCATATTACAGGGAAACATGATTCAAGCAGTTGTCTGGGTGGTCAGCAGGTGAATGGTTTTGCAATTCAACTGAGATTGCAAAAGAATCAATTTGCAATTGCATTGTGATCAGTTTGGGGGAAGTTACTTTTAAAATGAAATCTGCTACAGTTACAAGTTACTGGAACTTATCACTATGAAAAAAAAGATAACTAGTTACAGTTACAAATAATTATTTCTCGGGCAGAGTTTACATTTTGGGATTTTTTTATTATTATAATTGTTTTGTTTGGTTACTGTACTGATTTGTGCATGCAGTATATAACACTTGCAGAGTGATGTTGCCTTCATTGGCTGCAGGGATCTGTCCCTTCTAGCCTCTTCTTCACATTTTTGCTCTTGCCTTACTCATTCAGTACTGAATTCACACTACTTAAATAATGTGAGACCATCACGTGTTGAAAATGAGATTGTGAATAAAGTGAATGGCAATCACATGGTTTCAACGCATGCTTCAAATTATTTAGGTAGTGCTGATAGGGTATGATGCACCTGCTTTCTATCCTACTATAGTAGATACACATGTTACTCACCAAACACTCAGTACACATGCACTCAGTACAGTACACATAAGCAAACAAATAAAGTCTAACATATTTTGGAATTGAAGGTGCAACAATGAAATGTGAACAAAACAAACACCCACAAAGTCATAACTTTAAAATGTATCTCTGCATTTTTCTAATTCTATAATATTTTGTAGCTGCCTTGAATAACTCAAAGTGAAACTCTTTTGGCTCCCTTGGGTGACCTTTACCCCTGGCCCAAAAAGAGCTGAATGGCAATAGAACATATAATGGCTCCTTTCCTGTGCAGTAAAGTCAGCAATAAAGGCTGGTAATTAAGGTAACCAGGGAGACCCAGCCCAGCAGGCCAGTGGTGTGGTGAACACTTTTAGAACTTCAAACAATATCAAAGTCATGGAGACTGGGCCCGGTGCAGCCCTGGTTTGAATTAAGACTCACTTCCACACGCACTCTTCAAATCCAAGCTAAAAAAAAAAGAACGGTAATGCCTTCTGGATTTCATTAGAGCCAATTATCTTATCTGTTTCATCTCAAGCCTGACCCTGAGGTTGGCAAGCAGCTAGTCAAGAGAGTTTGCAGTTGTTTGAGAAAGCCTGCCGCCAGCCAATGGCCTGCGGACCTGTTCATTAAAACTCTGTTGCCCCCTGCCTCTAGTGATTAAATATTTTTCATGCTTTTGCAAATAATTTTTCCATTCTGAGGCCCTAGGCCTCAAAGGTCCAATATATGTGTAATTCATTTGGTTTGTCAGGGAACACTTCAAGAAACAGATCTTACACTAGGGGCTTGCTCTAGCTTTTGTGGTTTTTTTTTTTGTGTACCTTGAATGTCATGTGAAATTACACCAAAACTGTAAAACATATAATAAAAAGGTTGATGGCGTTCATTCTGAATATGTATTTCATTTATATATAAGGAGGGGGGAAAGAAAAATGTGTACCTAAATTAAAGCAAGGCAGTAAAGGCATTTATAAATCAAGTTTCTTCTGTAGTGCAGAGCATTGATTCTATAGGCCTAGAATGATAATAATGACTTAACAATTGCTAGCTTAAAGCATTATTGTTGTGGTGTGCACAGAACTGCTTTTAAAACAACACAGCACCACAACACTACTGTATTACAAGTCCCTTGTTTATACCTGATGTATTTATTAATTAAAAGTTATATGAAGCAAATCAATTTGAAATCTGGGTTTCCAGTGGGTATGGTCAGCCTTGTTGTTCATAAGGACAACTTTGGTCTCATGGCCCATATCCAGAGACCCAACTTCAAGCCCCACATTTCCTGTGTTAGTTTCACAGAAAAAAAAACCCTGGTATGCATGTATAACCAAAGAGCCACTTTATACAAAAAAAAAAAGTTATTTCATGAACATGTAGTTTTGTACTCAAAGGTTTCAGATTTACAACTGCTTCTTAGCCAAGTTTTTTTTTTGTCAAAACAACAATGGCATTATTAATTTGAACGTATTGCACATGTTAGGTTATTGGTTTTATGTTATTGCTTTTTATATACTTTCCGTCTACAGCTGCTGATTTAAAAAAGATTGACAAGAGAAATCAACAAAAAAACAGAAGGGAGACTACATCAAAGCAAAGGCAACAACTCAGGTAAGACAGTCGTTAAATGTATTTATCTAGAAGTCTCAGAAACAAAATGTTAGAACTTGAAGCTATTGCACTAACAAGTAACTACAATGTGATAGGTGTTACAGAAACTTGGTTATCTGAGATTGATGGAGATTAGTGGGTATACACTGTATAGGAAAGACAGGCAGGACAGAAGAGGCGCTATACATCAAAAATAGTCTTGAAGCCCAGGTGTTAAATCTGGAAGAAAAAAGCAATGCAGAATCAATATGGGTCAGAATAATGGACAAAAATTCAAAGGGCGTACCAATAGGGGCATGCTATATACTGCCAAATTCAGATACAGAGCAAAATAATCATATAAAATGGGAAAACCTGGTGGGGAGCACGACAGCCGAAATTGAAATGGTAGAAATGACAAATGACTGCTTCCTAAGGCAATTTGTCAAGGCACCAACTAGAAGGGGGGGGGGGGGGCATGCTTTGATTTAGACTTTTCAAATAACAAAGACAGAATAACCAAAAACAGAGGTCAGAGAACCATTGGCAAACTCAGATCACAACACGGTCTCATTTGAAGTGCTTTTTAAAACCCAAAAAGTAACTTTAAAAAGGCAAACTATCAAGGAATGAAACAGAGACTAACAGAAGTAGATTGGAGTAAAATAGAGAAAACATCCACAGAGCAAGTATGGCTATTTTTCATAAATGTAGTACTAGAGGCGCAAAACAAATACACCCCAAATAGACAAATCAAAATCTAAAACAAAATGGCCAAAAATGGTTTAACAGATCAATTAAAAAAAAGGCACTTTACAGAGAGTTTAAAAGGAACGAAGAAAAAAGTACACAGAAAGAGTACTTGAAACTGCAAGCGCAAGTCAAAAAGGAAGTTAGAAAGGCAAAGAGAAAGATAGAAAAGGAGGCTAACACCTATTCCAAAAGGTTTTTTCCTATATTATAACAGCAAAACAACATTCAAAGAGGAAGTAAAATGTCTGAGAGATACAAATAGCAACATCGTTCATGAAGAGAAAAAAAATAGCAACTATATTAAATGATTACTTTTCAGAAGTTTTTACAAAGGAGGATATGGACAACATGTCCCACATGTCGACCTGTTCCTATCCAGTTTTAAATAACTTTAGCACAACAGAGGCAGAAGTGTTAAAGGGAGCTTTTAAAATAAACAAATAACCTGGGCCGGATGAGATCCTCCCAATAGTACTCAAAGAAATGAAAAAAGTTATTTACAAATCGCTAACTAAGATCATACAACAGCCTCTTGAAACAGGGGTTGTACTGACAGACTGGAGAATTGCAAATATAATGCCGCTCCACAAAAAGGGAGACAAAACTGAACCAGGTATGACTGACTTCTATTATATGTAAACTATAATAAGATCCAAAATGGAAAACTATCTATATGGTAACAGTATCCTGGGAGACAGCATGGTTTTAGGAAAGGGAGATCATGTCTAACTAAACTGTTTGATTTTTTTTGAGGATGCAACATCGACAATGGATAATTGCAAATATGACATGGTTTATTTAAATTTCCAGAAAGCGTTTGACAAAGTCCTGCATAAAAGATTAATTCTCAAACTGAACGCAGGGAGTGGTTAACATGTAGAACACAGAAAGTACTGATTAGAGGAGAAACCTCAAAATGGAGTGAGGTAACCAGTGGTGTACCACAGGGATCAGTATTAGGTCCTCTGCTCTTCCTAATCTACATTAATGACTTAGATTCTGGTATAGTAAGCAAACTTGTTAAATTTGCAGAATACACAAAAATAGGAGGAGTGGCAAACACCGTTGCAGCAGCAAAGGTCATTCAAAATGATCTAGACAGCATTCAGGACTGGCAGACACATGACAAATAACATTTAATATAAAAAAATGTAAGATACTGCATGCAGGCAATAAAAATGTCCATTACAAATAACATATGGGTAACACTGAAATTGAAGAAGGAATCTATGAAAAGATCTAGGAGTTTATGTTGACTCAGAAATGTCTTCATCTAGTACAATGCTGAGAAGCTATAAAAAGGCCAACAAAATGCTCAGATATATAGTGAAAAGTGTTGAACTTAAATCAAGGGAAGTAATGTTAAAACTTTAAAATGCATTAGTAAGACCTCATCTAGAATATTATATTCAGTTCTGGCCACCTCGCTACAAAAAGGATATTGCTGCTCTAGAAAGAGTGCAAAGAAGAGCGACCAGAATTGTTCCTGTTTAAAAGGCATGTCATATGCAGACAGGCTAAAATAATTGAATATATTCAGTCTTGAACAAAGAAGACTACGCGGCAATCTGATTCAAGTATTCGAAATTCCAAAAGGTATCGACAATGTTGACCCAGGGGACTTTTTTGATCTGAAAAAAGAAACAAGGACTAGGGGTCACAAATGGAGATTAGATAAAGAGGCATTCAAAACAGAAAATAGGGGGCACTTTTTTTACACAGAGAATTGTGGAAGTCTGAAACCAACTCCTCAGTAATGTTGTTGAAGCTGACACCCTGGAATCCTTCTAGAAGCTGCTTGATGAGATTCTGGGATCAATAATTTACTAGCAACCAAACGAGCAAGATGGGCCAAATGGCCTCCTCTCGTTTGTAACCTTTCTTATGTTCTAAAATATATACATGTATATGGTAAAAAGATGAAAAATCTAATTGAGAGGATATTCCTTCAACCCCCTCCATTAGCTGAAATCACTGTTAGATTAATCTAGATTCCATCTGATACACATATTATCAGTAGCATGATATATAAAAATAAAATCGGCAACATAATGGCAAAAATGAGTTGGGCCCCCGAGACAAAGTCATTGTCTATGAGCTTCTTATGAGCTTCTTTTTTTAAACTAACTTTTGCCATTATATTACTGATTTGTTCCCCCTAATTGCCTGCAAGTATACAGATATTTGTACGTGTATTTGTATTTGTACAGATATCTAGTCTTATTTGTGGAAATGTCTTCGGACATTTCATTATATATTTCTCCAGTGACTTGATGGGGCAGTTTGGATCATCGGGGTACTCATACATTTAGCGATCATATTTTGAGATGTTGTAAATAAAATATTACCCTTTTAAATGACTCTTACATGTTCATTGCATGACTTACCATGCTTCATTTAACATGTTATTAAAAAGGTTGTGATTTACTTTAAATTACATTTCGTTACAAATATAAATCAGGAACATTTAAAAACACATTTTAAAAAATGTGTTTTTAAAACTCTGCTTGTATAGAGAAGTTCATAGGCAACGTTGTTATAATAAAGGACTATATTTTGTAGAACATTCACTTTAGAGTGCTTATGTGGAAGGATACATAAAAAAGAATAGTTAAAATAAATACAAATTATAATTAATTGTGCTGCAACATTGAAGTATAAAAGCAATATGACCCACCACATCGGGAATTACCAGGTATTAGGGGCAGTTTGGTTGTAATAGCCCATTACCCAAATGGTCCACAATACCTGGTAATGCCCTCTGTGCCAGATGTTATTGCTTACAGACACACACAAGTGTATGCATATATATATATATATATATATATATATATATATATATATATATATATATATATATATATATATATATATATATACAGTGGCTCTCAAAGGTATTCACCCCCCTTGGACTTTTCCACATTTTATTGTGTAACAACATGTAATCAAAATGGATTTAATTAGGAGTTTTTGCCACTGATCAACACAAAAAAAGTCCATAATGTCAAAGTGAAAAATAACATCTACAAATTGTTCTAAATTAATTACAAATATAAAACAGAAAATAATTGATTGCATAAGTATTCACCCCCTTTGCTATGACACACCTAAATAAGCTCTGGTGCAACCAATTGTTTTTAGAAGTCACATAATTAGTTGAATGGAGTCCACCTGTGTGCAATTAAGGTGTTCCACATGATTTCAGGTTAAATACACCTGTCTCTGGGAGGTCCCACAGTTGGTTAGTACATTCCTAACAAAAACTACATCATGAAGACAAAGGAACATTCAAAGCAAATCCAGAATAAGGTTCTTCAAAAGCACCAATCAGGGGTAGGATATAAGAACATTTCCAAGGCATTGAATATCCCCCGGAGCACAGTAAAGTCTATTATTAAGAAATGGAGAGAATATGGCACAACTGTGAATCTGTATAGAACAGGTCGTCCTCAAAAACTGAGTATCCGGGCAAGAAGGGCACTAGTCAGGGAGGCCACCAAGAGGCCTATGGCAATTCTAAAGGAGTTACATTCTCCCACGGCTGAGCTGGGAGATACTGTGCATACGGCAACAATAGCCCAGGTGCTTCACAAAACTGGACTTTATGGGAGAGTGGCAAAAAGAAAGTTGAAAAAAACTCAGATCAAATCTCGGCTAGAGTTTGCCAGAAGGCATGTGGGAGACTCTGAGACCAAATGGAAGAAGATTCTATGGTCTGATGAGACCAAAATAGAGCTTTTTGGCCTCAACACTAAGCGCTATGTTTGGCGCAAGCCTAACACCGCACATCATCCTGAGAACACCATCCCTACCGTGAAGCATGGTGGTGGCAGCATCATGCTATGGGGATGCTTCTCTGTGTCAAGGCCTGGAAAGCTCATGAAGATAGAGGGCAAAATGGATGCAGCAAAGTACAGAGAAATCCTGGAGGAAAACCTGCTGAAGTCTGCAAGAGACCTGGGACTTGGGAGAAGATTCATCTTCCAGCAGGACAATGACCCCAAACATAAAGCCAAAGCCACACTGGAGTGGCTTAAAAACAAATAGGTCAATGTCCTGGAGTGGCCCAGTCAAAGCCCGGACCTCAATCGAATTGAGAATATGTGGAAAGAGTTGAAAATTGCTGTTCACCAAAGGTCCCCATCCAACTTGACAGAGCTTGAGCAATTTTGCAAAGAAGAATGGGCAAAAATTGCAGTGTCCAGATGTGTAAAGCTGGTAGACTTATCCAAATAGACACATGGCTGTAATTGCTGCCAAAGGTGCCTCTACCAAATATTGACTCAAGGGGGTGAATACTTATGCAATCAATTACACTATGTAACACAATTTTTGTTCCTGGGTAGTAAGTGTTATTTCCTAATTGCTTATGCCTCAAAAGTATAGGAAATGGCTATTATTCCCCACAAACTTTGCTTTTGTGACCAGGACAGTAATATTTGAAATTTACCTATTTCCAATGAGAAAACGGGCGAATTTGTGTCTTTTCGTTCACATAAAGTCAGAAAAAAACAACATATGAATCCAAATTAACATGTATTTATACTAAAGTAATACAAAAATGACTACAAAAGATTTAGAAGTGAGTAGTTTTTCGAGATTTACGATTATACTGTAAATCACTTTCACGAATCAGCCCCCAAATGTAGTCTCCCATCATGTTCTCGTTATTCTGTCCTTGGTAGCGGCGTTCAAAGTCCAGTATATCCTGGTGGAAGCGCTCGTCTTGCTCCTCCGAGTACGCTCCCATGTTCTCCTTGAATTTATCAAGATGAGCATCAAGGATATGGACTTTGAGGGACATCCTACAGCCCATTGTGCCGTAGTTCTTCACCAGTCTCACCCAGCTCCACATAGTTTTCGGCCTTGTGATTGCCCAGGAAGCCCCGAACCACTGCAACAAAGCTGTTCCAAGCCGCTTTCTCCTTACTAGTGAGCTTCTTGGGGAATTCATTGCACTCCAGGATCTTCTTTATCTGTGGTCCGATGAAGACACCGGCTTTGACCTTTGCCTCAGACAGCTTAGGGAAGAAGTCTTGAAGGTACTTGAAGGCTGCCGACTCCTTATCTAGAGCTCTGACAAATTGTTTCATAAGGCCCAATTTGATGTGGTGGTGGCATCAGCACCTTCTGGGGGTCCACCAGTGGTTCCCACTTGACGTTGTTCCTCCCCACAGAGAACTCGGTCCGCTGTGGCCAGTCCCACCTGTGGTAGTGCGCCTTGGTGTCCCTGCTGTCCCAAAGGCAAAGATAGCAGGGAAACTTGGTAAAACCGCCTTGGAGACCCATCAGGAATGCCACCATTTTGAAGTCTCCTATGACCTCCCAGCCGTACTCATCCTACTTCAAGGCGTCCAGCAAGGTCTTGATGCTGTTGTAATCCTCTTTGAGGTGCACCGAGTGAGCCAGGGGAAGAGACGGGTACTTGTTACCATTATGGAGCAGCACGGCTTTGAGGCTCCTGGATGAGCTGTCAATGAAGAGGCGCCACTCATTCTGGTTACAGGCGATTCCGATTGCCTCGAACAGACTGGTCACATTTTGGCAGAAGCAGAGCCCATCTTGACGGGTGAAGAAGCTGGAAAAAGGTTGGTGACGCTTCCTCTGATCTGCGACTTGCACACTTTCATCCAACAAGTTCCACTGCTTGAGCCTAGACGTCAAAAGCTCGGCATTGGACTTGGTGAGACCAAAACCTCAGAAAAATGCAGATATGTATCCACTTAGGCAGCTGGAACTAAACTGAACTGGAGGCCTTAAGGCCCCTGTATTTATACTACTATTTATATTACTGGAAAGTTCTAGAAAGTTCTAGAAGTTACTCCAAGTTTACTCAGCACTGAATCTATCTGGAATGTTCTGGAAAATAGGTGAATTTCAAAATATCACTGTCCTGGTCACAAAAGCAAAGTTTGTGGGGAATAATAGCCATTTTCTATACTTTTGAGGCATAAGCAATTAGGAAATAACACTTACTACCCAGGAACCAAAAAAAAAATAAAATTGTTACAGTGTTATTTTCTGTTTTGTATTTGTAATTAATTTAGAACAATTTGTAGATTTTATTTTTCACTTTGACATTATGGACTTTTTTTTGTGTTGATCAGTGGCAAAAACTCCTAATTAAATCCATTTTGATTCCATGTTGTAACACAATAAAATGTGGAAAAGTCCAAGGGGGTGAATACTTTTGAGAGCCACTGTATATCATGCAACTGATAATATGTGTATCAGATGGAATCAAGATTAATTTAACAGTGACTACAACTAATGACATCACGATTATTTGGTGGAGGTTGATATATATATATTATATATATATATATATATATATATATATATATATATATATATATATATATATATATATATATTATAATAAAACAAATCACTGAGACTGAATCATCAAGGCAGTGAAACCACCAATTTTTTTTTAAAGCTAGCCACATAGTTACTATCATACCAGTACTATAAGTCTTCCACACAAACCTCAAAAGCAAAATATAAGAATCATATATTTCTTTAATGGTCTCTAAATGTTGATTTATATATTGCAACATGTAGGAAATCATCATCATCATCATCATCATTATTATTATGATTAATATTATTATTATTACTACTATTATTATTATTTCAAGCTTACATTTTGTTACAAGAGGTTCAATTTACTAACGGCGGATGCCAACATAAAGACATCAGTGTTTTTAACTTAAATATTTCATCGTAATGAGTTTTGTGTTTGTTTTTCTTTTACCTGTGCCTGGTTTGCAGTGCTTCTGGGGATGCTCAACCAGACTGGCAAAACAGTGTCTCAATCAGTTAGTACGACTTATACTTCATTCATATTTACCTAAGTCACACAATCCAAAGCAAATGTACAAACCTGAAAGCTGTGAGGTATTCCACATCTCCCATGGGGGGTTCCAGGCCACCTGTCCAAGCAATATTTACATTGTAACCTTCACCAAGGTGACTTCCACACTGCAAAACAGGGAAACACCAGAGCAGAAATAACATCAAATAATTATGCTTCTGGCAATGATCATCAAACAAAATTTCAAACTCTCCGTGTTCCTGGCTTGACAAGCGCAGTTCTGGGTTCTGCACTTGTTCTGCACTGGAGGGAGGTGCAAGTGTCCCACAGGGCAATTTCTGGAAGCAGGCGCAATTTAATTGCACCACTGAAGGACTGAGAAAATAAGAGGTAATCATGCAAGGCAATACGAGTAGAAGAGTATGGAGAAGGGGGCTCTCTGATCATGACGCTAACCTCGTCTGGAGCGCCACTGCCTGGGAAGAAGTTCCCTTCATCATAGCGATGGAGAGACATGTACAGGACATTGGGATCGCTAAAAAAGGCCTGCTGTGTTCCGTTGCCATGGTGAACATCCTGAGGGCAAAAGAAAACAAATGACAAATATAATAACATTTAGCTTGATCCAAAGGTTCCTTCTGCCTTTGCTTCTCGCCCACCTCCCCCCTCCCCCTCCCCCTCCCCCTCCCCCTCTACCTCCCCCCCTCCCCCCTCCCGACACTTCCTGAATGTTTTTAGGGCAAATTACTCCTTAATGTGCTCATTTTTTAAACGGGCTTCTAAAAACCAGGAAACCGCACTGAACATGCCCTGGAGACCCCAGATGAGCAGTCATTGAGAAATCCCAGTCCTTTCTTCCACAATTAGATATTTATACACCAGCTCTTTGTACTGTGGGTCCTAGTGATGGAATCTAGCATCCTGTTTTATGGAGGAATTTTATGGGTTATTAACTGTCAACAGTTCATAACCCCTCAGGCTCAATTAACTTGGCTTTCTTTGTCCCCGATGAAATGCAAATGTTTGAATTGCACAAAAAAAAAACTACACAGCCACAGGTTTTGAAATGTATAAAATGAATACTCAACAAGGCAGAATTGAAAGTTTCTACATAAACTGAACCTGAAAAAGACCGGTCAGCAGTGGAGCTCAGTAAACGTCTGTGGTTAGAAGAGAGGGTTCAGTGAGCAGTGTTTCAAAATACCCACCTGCTTACAACCATGCAGGCAGACAACAGTGCTCAGATGATATGTATTTCTGAATACAATGTTGAACAACAGTTGCTTTCTACTGTTTATGAGAGATAAATGATTACAATGTGTTAGGCAAAATTATTTACCAGTATAAGCAGCACCTGCTTAAGTGTTTACCTGTGTATATATTTTATGGTTTTTTGTTTCTTCTTTGAATGCTTTTGTTTGAGTGATTATGTGCTGTCTGTTTCCTATGTAGTGTTCTGAAATGGCCACTCAGAAACACTATACTAAATATACTATCTATCTATCTTTTTCATTTTTATGTATTTATTTTTGACTGCTGCACAAAAAAAAAACAACACTTTTTTACATGCATCAAGAAACTGCTGTGTCGGCATAGAAAAATGTTTGTTCTGTGGCAATAAATCAACAGATTAGCAAATAAAATCCTAGCTAATGGTAAGGCTGTAGATCCAATTTCTTGCATCCACCTCTTCACTAATGATAAGTGTCAAATTCAAAACAATGTACCACTTCCATTCACTGTAGCAAGAAATATTTGGATCTTTATTACACTTTTGACTTCTGTCCATTGATTTTTTTCTTTTTCATCATCCAGGCATGTTTTTTGTTTTTTTTTTAGATACAAATGCCACCTTGCTCTTAATACAAGATAATTCAAGAAAACTTAGCCACTCATTATTATGACAAAACTCAAAATACACCATTTCATAATTGTTCATGACAAAAGTATTGGCACTTTTTACATTAAAAGTCTGTAAAAATGTAATAGAACTAACTTTTTAATCAATTACCAAAAATGAGTAATTAAGCTGCATTATAAAGTTAATAGTCAGACAAAGAAGTAATTATTTTCAACATCTGTTGAAGAAGAACGTTTTGGCTACACAACAGATGATGGTCAAGACAAAGAAGTTGGACTCATATTTGAGAAAAAGCACTTGTAGCAAATTACAACAAAGGAAATGGCTACAGAGCAGTATCAAAGAAATATGGAATACCCAAATCCACAATCAGAGCAATACTCAAGAAGTGCCACAGAACAAATTCAACTGAAACTCTTGAAAGAAGTAGACGTCCAAAAAAGATTACGGCTACAGCAGATAGGATAATCATCCAAGCAGCAAAAAAATAAAAAATCCAAGACTAACAGCCAAGGACTCAAAGAAAGATTTAGAAGCATCAAGAATAATAGTGCATGAAAGAACTGTACAAAGGCACCTGACCACAGAAGAGATGTGTGCATGTAGATCTCTCTGCAAACCACATTTAAAGAACAACAATAAATCTAAATGTGCCAAGAATCTATGAACAAGAATCTGAAGCATTCTTCAACAACATTATGTGGTCCGGTGAGACTAACACAGTATGATTGGAAAAAAAGGGAAAGTCTTCAATAAAGAAAACTTTGTACCTACAGTTAAACATGGAGGTAGTTTGACCACGATATAGGGGTGTTTTAGCAGTTCAGGGACTGGAGACATTCATGTGATTGAAGATCTAATCTAATATCTAAGCATTCTACAAAGTACTACGATCCTATCTGCTCATAGGCTGATATGCAGACAGTTTATCTTCCAACACAGCAACGACCCAAAGCATACGGTTAAGTCAACTGTGGAATTCTTGAAGATAAAAGTTCTGGAATGGCCTTTACAATCAGCAGATCTCAATCCAATAGAAATGCTTTGGACTGATCTGAAAAAAGCTGTAGCCAAGCATTCTGCATCCAATCTGTCTGAGCTGAAGGAAATATGTAAAACAGAATATGCCCAGATTTCACCAACAGATGTAACATACAAGCTATAATAAAAACAAAACAAAACAAAACAATATATATATATATATATATATATATATATATATATATATATATATATATATATATATATATATATATATATATATATATAATTTATTTCTTAGCAGACGCCCTTATCCAGGGTGACTTACAATCGTAAGCAAATACATTTCAAGTGGTGGTCACACCAAATATTGATTTGATGTAGATTTTTCTTCTGTTCACTCACTTTGCATTTTGTTAATTGATAAATATAAACTATTAACATGTCTATTTTTGAAAGCATTCTGACTTTACAGTATTTTTTCACACCTGCCTAAAACTTTTGCACAGTACTGTATATATACTTTTGTCATGAACAAATACTTTGCTACAACAAAAAATGTAATAATGATACCAATCAGACAGCATTACCTTCATAGCTGACCTTCCTTGTACAATATGTAGTAAGTGCTTATGGTTCTTACTTTCCTGATGCTTCCAGAAGGTAATGCCCTCTAATCAGAACTCTACTGTTTATTAATGACACAAACCAGTATTCAATAATTAATCCAAGGGGTTTGATGCCCAAATTACACTGAAGAAGGTACTAGCCAAAACATATGGCTACTAGTTTATTATTTATTTCTTAGCAGACGCCCTTACCCAGGGCGACTTACAATTGTTACAAGATATCACATTATTTTTACATACAATTACATTATTTTTTTACATACAATTACCCATTTACACAGGTGGGTTTTTACTGGAGCAATCTAGGTAAAATACCTTGCTCAAGGGTGCAATGTCCTCCACCTGGGATTGAACCCGCAACCCTCTGGTCAAGAGTCCAGAGCCCTAACCACTACTCCACACTGCTGCCCAAAGCATATGGTTACGGTTAAGTAAAACATTGTAAGACTTTGTTTTGTATAAGTTTTAACTTAAAAATGTGATTAAGTGTTTAAAACTTATGGATGTTTTGACTGACTATAATGGTATCAGTGTTTTAAAACATACTTTTTGAAAGTGAATTGAAATCGAATATTGAAATATTCAGACCCAAGGGCCATATCACATGAAAAATGAAGAAACATGAAGCCTTATTTTATCACTATGGAATATATATATATATATATATATATATATATATATATATATATATATATATATATATGAATCCTATATCCGCACATTCATTTTAATACACCCCTTCAATGTGTTTAAATAAGACACGAATCCGGTACCGAATGTAAATGTAATTAATAACAAGAACATGTTTGATGAACTCTGTCGCAGCCCTCAGTTCACACACGGTGCATTTAAATCAACGTGGGTTTTATTTCGCAGGGAGATTCAGGTCACTCATCACGGTAATGTTTTCCTCATAGCTCTCAGATAGGGTTGTCAACAGGCTCCAGAATCTCGGGACACTTTAAGGCAGGTCAGGTTTTTTAACTCCCCTCTCTAAACTGTAATGTATTCAGCATGTAAAGTGAGTGTGAATTGCTTGAGCAGTTTAGTAAATGTACTTAATTGTTTAATTGTGGTGGCGATTTTATCCTGAGAGCCTCGTAAGAACGATTAATCAATATTGCTTGAATTTGTTTTTATACAGTAAACAATATCTATCAAAATAGCGCAACACCATTATTATAGATAACTTTGCACTCACCGGCACTCTTTCATTTAACTTTGTGGCAGCAGGTAAAGTTTCTATTTGTTTAATATTTCTTGCTTCACACAGTCCCGCCCAGTCAAAGACTCAGAAAGCCAATCAGCTGCTGTATAGGTCTGATTGATGGAAACGGTCCTCGTAGGCAGGCGTGTGCTTTTGGTATCAATTAAGAAATTAACAATTCAATTAATTTAGCGACAGTTCACACAATTCACACTCACTTTACTAAATACATTACAGTTTAGAGAGGTGAGTTACAAAACCTGACCTGCCTTAAAGTGTCCCGAGATTCTGGAGCCTGTTGGCAACCCTACTCTCAGATCAGGTGACACAGGTTGAAACGTCATTAAAGAAAACTTGGATTTCGTGCATCCCTAATATATATATATATATTAGGGATGCAGGAGGCTGTCTGGTCCAGTGATTAAAGAAATTGGCTTGTAACCAGGAGGTCCCCGGTTCAAATTCCATCTCAGCCACTGACTCAATGTGTCAGTGGCTGAGACGTAGTTGTAAGTGACTCTGCAGCTGATGCATAGTTCACACACCCTAGTCTCTATAAGTCGCCTTGGATAAAGGCATCTGCTAAATAAACAAATAATAATAATATATATAATATGTCTGTGCAATGTTTTTCGATAATAAGTCCCAATTAGCCAGGTATGGCTAAAAAGTTACAATATTAATTCACAATAGCAACCTTCTGTTTAAGGTAACAGAAATGGTAAACTAACTTCATGTAAATAGGTTTACTTAACGCCCTAAATGCATGCAAAAGTCCTAAAAACAAACTTAATACTCTCAGACATTTTAATACAGTTATCTCTGCAATGGGCAATGAGTTTAATGATTGTATTGTGTAGGGACCTGATGTTTATTTCTCTTGTCATACACATTGTTGCCAAAGGTTTGTCAAAGATGTTCCAAGTCGGCCGCTCCGATCTCAAGATGTTGGGTATCTCACAGTTCCAAACATTTTAAAAAAGAACACAGGTGGCAGAGCATTCGGTTACAGGGCCCCTAAATTGTGGAACGAATTGACAGCCTCTGTAAGGAAGGCACCAAATATGGCAGTTTTTAAAACTAGACTGAAGACATATTTGTATAGTCTGTCATATACATGACTACTACTATTGCCTTTTTACTGTATGTTTTATTGTTTTTATTTTTTTTTATCATACTTTTGTATTTTATTGTATTTACTGAATTTGTTGGTCTGCTTCTAATGCTTACTGTTCTATAAATGTTCATGTTTTGTCCATTTGAAGCACTCTGTGGCAACTCGTTGCAAAGGGCGCAATATTATATAAAGATCTGATTGATTGATTGATCTATTGAAAAATCCACCCCCACAATACAGCAGTCGGATCAGGAGTGAGCCTTTTGAACATGGAAGGATTGTCCTGCAAATGTTTGCCTTTTCTTCAGCACATTATAGGCTGTGACACATCTGAAATAACCTTTTTCCTAATATTTCATTAATTACCTGTTTCATATACTATTTGTAGCAGTTATGGTTTGAGCAGCAGGATGCAATTTGATTATGATATTTATTAGACCATTGTGTGCGCTTTGAGAAATGATATCACACTATAGTCCCTAAATCTTTTAGCACTTGCAGACAAACAGAAATAATCACCTCCAGATGTATTTGATTAGTGTTTGATGCCAGGGTTCATTTCCTGTCTATGCTTTGTCAGACAAACCCTTACACCTCCTAGGGAACCGCTGGCAAAATAAAAATAGGCCTCATAAATCAATATGCAAGTTTCTTCAGGTGTTAACATAAAAACTTCTTAACTGTGTACAAGTAGTTATTTGGTACAAGATGCCCAGCCTAGTATCTTGACAACTTTGAATATTCCTCATGCCTAAAGGTAAAGTTCGGGCATCATTTTGTGTTTTTACTGAAGTTATGCACTATTGAATTGAGTGTATTGCTAGACTGTCTTAGGATCTTGTTTCTGCATACTACCCAGTATTTCATTTCTATGACTGAGTGGGGGGAGTTGTAATAAACTTTCTTTGTGATACACTTTTTTGTTTTACCCCCTAAATGTCGTATCTTCTTGCTTTTGCTACTACAGTTCTGAATGAATGTGTCAAACAATACTATAGTTTGCCTTGATTAGAATCAAATGTTATTTATGACTCAAAAAATAATAAAAAGAAGATATTGGCACAATGCCATTTCAATATGTGTCTGATTTAAGTAAGAGAACTGAACACTGTTTCTGCAAAACACACTGAAACTTACAGTGAAGCAACACGAGTTACAAACTATGCTATTCATCATCACAATGTGTATGCATTCCAGTTGTGGCAGCCATGAAGCATACGTACCCAGTCCACGATTAATATCTTGCTCATATTTAGCTTTTGCCTTAAGTACTTGGCAGTAATTGCAACAGAATTGAAAAAGCAGAATCCCCTGTGGAATAAAGAAGAACAGCAAAAATAAGAAAACAAATCGGCAAGTAAAATGGTTGTAAATAATGATCTGGGTCATGTATTTAAATGCTATATGATCTTTGAGACCATAAATCTTTTTTTTCTGAAATCTTGAAGCCTTCCCTGTCATCTGCTAATAATTACAGTGCTTTCGAGGTTTTCACTGTGCAGGTGATAGACCGTAAAGCTGGTTCTCTGTGATGAGCAGCATTCCCTCTCACTTACATGGCTGTTGATTCTTCAGCATGATGACCTGGGGGCCGGACAACAGCAAATCCATTCTGTAAAAGACAATATACTTTTCAATTACAGGACCACTTCATACAGGACACAGTTCATAAGCCACTTTGATGATTTGAGGCAATGAATTTTATTTCACATTAGAAATATATTAAATGAAATACAAACCATTGTGCAGAAAGAAATGTAGTTAAGTTGTAAAACTTTTTAAAAATGATTATTATCATTATTTGTATAGCAAGTCTAAAAAAGTAATGTAATAGAGCACAATAGACAAAATGTACTGTATTTCTGGTGACTTTAAAGTGTGATTTTTGTGCTTATGATATCTGTCTAGTGCTGTATTTGAAAGCATTGGTAACCACTTCTTTAAATATTATCGGCATTACAAATAGCTATATGGTGATTTGTTTATTTATTCATGTGTTTGTTCATTGTTAGCCAGGGACAAACCTCATTTTATAAAGACAAAAGAAAGACATTAATTTTTTTCCCTCAACTTTTCACAAATTGTACTTCTTCCATACTCTACTTTAAACAAACATACCTTTTGATTCATGTGCTATTTTTTTCTTTTAACCTGTCCAAAAATATATATTGTCTCTACCAATTTTTTTTTTTTTTTAAATGCTTAACTTTTCTAAGGTAACAACAGATGTAATAATGCTGGGAGAAAAAGAAAAAGTGCAGCTGTTTGACTTTTATGTTGTGTTTCTGATTCACAAAAATTTGAATTCAAGAAAGAAAGGCTGGAACAGCGTGGCATAGAGAAATATACTCAGGATTACACTGTTTCAAGACTAACTCTGTGGGCCATTAAACTTTAAAATCAACAATGCCTGTGCTCTTTCCTAACCCGCAGGCCCCCTTTCTCCTTCACTTTGCTCTCTTTGTCTGCACTTCCTCTAGCTTTCCCACACACAACGCAGCCGGACCTCACCTTCAGCTCTCTGGAGGCTACTTTGGAAGCCAGTTCAATGACACAGCCAACGGCCATGCGTGCCGTGCTGGACGAGTGGAGCTCATTCCAAATGGTGTCACTGTCCACCTGAGCAAACAGTCGGCAGAAGAAGGAGAAAGAGAAACAAATCTGTGAGGGAGGGCTGGCAGGGTGACAGCCAATGGACAATAACATTAGTCTTCCGTCTTGGCCCAGCTGAGTGAACCTTCTGGACGTAGCTTTGCTTACCCTTTTTTTTTTTTTACACAGAACCTCTCCAATGGAAAAACATTCCTGCCATGCCTCACTGCCATTCCCTGTTTAGATTTCTCATTACAAACAACATTACACGCATGGGCCGGATCTGGCCTAGTTAGATGTTAGGCCACAGTAGTAGATTTGATATGGGCTGGGGACCTAAGCTTACAGCTAGGATCTGTCAAGTGCCAGAAAAAAAAATAAAAAAATTATATGTATCTCAGACCCTGCTAAGAAAGCAGTGTCAGCATATCACAGAAGACCGGGTACTCAAATACCAACTGTGCTGTACAGTGTATATAGTAGCAAATTATCCAAACGTCACGTTTTATAACTGATTAAATTAATCAGGTAATTTGTCCAATGTTTCTACCTATTTTATATAAGTTTAGATTTAAAAGAAACCTATTTAATTTTTTAAACTATAGCATAGGAAATAGAAGCCAAATTAAAGATATATAACAATACTTCAGAGCAGGAGCTTGGTTATTGCAATTTTGATAGAGAAGAACTTGAAAATGGTTAAGGTTTCTTGTTTTTCCTTTGTTTCAAGTTACTGGCATGTTTAAGTTATTATTGCCAACTGTGAGCCTTGAAGATAGCTGACAATAACCACAGCTAGTTGGCTTTCTGACAAGGAAATTAATTCCCAGCAGTCAATCCCAGTTATTGTTTCTTGAATAATTATTACTTAACATTCTCCATCTACTGCAAGTGGTGTGCAATTGATTTTTTCCAGATATGGCCGTATCTGGTCAATGGTGTCATTTCATTCTAACTCTTGGCAAACTCTACAATAGTCTTCCTTGTTTCTCCAGGAACAAACTAAAAAGATATTAATCCCCCGGATTCACAAAGAGGCTGAGAATGTCTTACTGTATTAAGACTTACTGTATTCCTTCTCCAAGGTGTATTAGAAGTCAGTGTAACTGAGGGAGATTCAATTGAAAAGCATTTTTAATAATAAAGCAGACAGCTCATGGGAATACAATGAAATCGCCACTGGGAAACTTGTATTTATGCTTGGTTACCAAACTGAAAACAAATATGTCTCTATTAATGCATGTACTCATGGTACATACTGCACAATAACTAAACAAAAAAGTATCAAAATATTCTAAAAGTATTTGATTTGTAATTACACAGGTATGTATAATTAAAACGTGATTACATTATAACTAATTACAGTGCAATTACAAATTAATTTTTGGAAAGCTTTTTCATTATAGACTTGATATGGACTATAGTACCATATTCAACTAATGCAACCTAATATTATGGAAAGCTTAAATTGAAAGCCTTTCTGTCTTCCACAGAAGTTGCGTTTCTTGTTCCTCATATTGTACTAGTATTTGCAAAAATATGCTCTATTTAAACAAGTCAAAAGAGGGGATTTATTGTAATTGCTTCACTGTGGGCTAGTCTCCATAGAGACAAGTGCTGTATGGAAAGCAGATTTAAAAATAAAAAGTATAATCCTTGGCCAAAACATCTCTGCAGAAGGACTGTCGTCTTTGCTCTACTGTCTGACAACCTGAGTTGATCCAAGCTCTCCTGACTGTCGGGACTGAATGCCTGACATTTGGCAGCTTTGATTAATGAGATCATCTTATATGAACCGGGGAATCACCTATAAACGCTAATAGACTGCTTGTGGCAGGCTGCCGAGTATTAGAGTAATCCCAGTGCAAGCAGCAGAACTAAGGTTTAGTCAGTGATACACAATCCTGCTGGTGTTCTCTGAGCACAGGGCCAGCAGTTAGAAATACTCATCTCAGTTGCAAATATGGGGCTTAATACAGCTAGTCCACTGAATTAGCATATGGCTCATTAATCTGGATTGTTTCTGTGCATTGGTCTGTTCTCCTTTCTATTAAGAAACCTGATTCACAAGCATAAAATTAGGGCTAACCAACTCCTGTGATTTATACATGCACTACAACATTGCATTTAATGCACATAGAACTGTGCGAAGTCAATTGTAGAATGACTTTTGATATAGCTCTATTTACAAAGTCCACATCAATTATATATATATATATATATATATATATATATATACACACACACACACACACACACACACACACACTGCTGTGCAAGTTTTAGACATGTTGCATTTTTCTACTCTGATGCATTATGAGCATCAACAATTTACTCAAAGCCTCCACTAGTGTTTTCTACTATTAGAACAAAGTTGACTTGCATAAAGAAGGAAAAACATTGAGTGAAATAGCTTGCATCGCTTGATTAAGGAATAGAAAGAAGGCAAGCATTGAATTGACAACAGAACTGGCAGAAGGCACAGGTGTCGTTGTCCATCCATCAACAGTCCAGAGCACCTTTGACCATTGTTCCATAGTCCAATTTCTGTGTTCTTGTGCATATTTTAGCCTTTTAGTCTTATTTCCCTTTTTAACAGAGGTATTCTTCCTGCAACCCATCCTTTAAGTCCTGATTTTTAAGAGTGACCTTTGTACTGTTGATTTGATGGACAACAACACCTGTGCCTTCTGCCAGTTCTGTTGTCTTTCTATTCCTTAAGGATATTACCTTCAAGTATTGCTCATACTTGTTAGACAGCTTTATGGGTCTTCCAGTCCTGAGTTTGTCAATTACAGATGATGTTTCTCTGTACTTGTTGATTATGCTTCAGATACCACAGGCTTTGAGTAAATTGTTGATGTTCATAATGCATCAGAGTAGAAAAATGCAACATGTCTAAGACTTTTGCACAGCAGTATATATATATATATATATATATATATATATATATATATATATATATATATATATATATATATAGTGAATATAAGCTGTGTACGAGACAGATCTATGTGACTTCACAAGGAACATAATATTGAATGAACATGCAACCAGATCGCCCTCAATCCCAGGGCAGCACGGAATGTTCAATAAGACGGTCTTGCGGGTGTTCTTGGCAACATTTTCAGAAAAGCACAACTAGAAAGCACAAGCGAGACAAGACGAATCGAGCCAGCAGATATGTTCAACTCATTGTGACGAGCAACACAAGTGCTACACTGGACAAGATACACGTTTCCACTGGAACAATGCACCAGCATTGTGGGTTCTGTAGCAAGTCAATCGTACTGTTTTCCCAGTGAGTGTATATCCCCCATGTACACACCTGTAAATGACTGTATGCAAACAACAGCAAAAAGTGGATATCATGGGGTATCAGAAAATGTTACGTAAAAGGCAGATCAAAATACTTTACTAAATTTCACCCAACCAAAAAAATAACCATGCCAAATTTGAACTGTAATGTCATTTAAAAAAAACACCATGCAAAGATAATTGTTTCTGATTTAAAAGCTGCAAATGAATACTGTAGCGTGTCGTAAACAATTATTTTAATTACATCTATTGGAACTCAAAACAATCAGAGAATTATGCAGCCCTGACAACTATGCTGATGGAAGTTTGGAAAATATGGAAAATATGTATTTGAATGCTCTTTAAGCCTGATATCTGTTATTAGCTGTTGTCTAAATTGCTAGTTCAGGTTTTTCACTCCATCTTATTCGTATAATTCTGTATGACACACGCATCCACAATGTTTACAATTCACACCCTCGCCTTGTATTTAATGTATTATGCCTGTATTTCATGTATTTGCATTGTTTTTTACTGTTTGTATTTAATGTACTATGCCCTGTATTTCAATGTATTTAATGTATTCTGCATTGTTCCTCACTATCTTGTAAAGCGCTTTGTGATGGTGGTCCACTATGAAAGGCGCTATATAAAATAAAGATTGATTGATTTCATGTCTTCAGTGCTTGTTTGGAATGTCTTATAGAATGTTTATATATTTCCTCCGCACTTGGCAGGCTGGCACATTTGATCTATTACTACCCAGAATTGTATCTTCTTAATTCCTATAACGTGGCTCAGGATTCTTAACCCATTGTGTTACTTTGCACAACCCATTCTTTCATTCAATACACAGTCACAATACATCTTGAGATAATATCTTTGGGGCTTTTACCTTCCCATGACTTGAGGACAAACTATTGGGAAAAAAAAAAAATCCTCTTCAATTTAGATGATAAAAGCGAGTTTGTGAGTTTCTCTGCTGTCTGCTAGCCCCCAAGCCCCCCCCCCCCCCAGGGGAAAGAGAATGAAACCCACACTTATATAAAATCATATCCTGTTTGCAGAAATCATATTCCCTCAGCTATTCACTTAATCCAGACCTAGAAACCCCTGCACAGCTAGGAAGCCCATTCCTCATCTAAACCAATGTCATCAGGCCCTTTCATGCTTTTATGACCCTGTCAAAAAATAATATTGACTGCCAATAGTGATGTGATTCAAACTCCCTCCTCTGAACCATAAAGAAAGAAGCAAGCAATCTGTTATCAATTTTGCTAAGCGTGTCCAGGGAATTGCTAGCTCTTCCTGTTCCAAGAAATAAACGACAACAAACGCAGCCGTAGCTTTTTGAAGCTGTGGCGCTGATGACGACATTGTCATGCAAGTCTGCTCTTCTCTGCTGTTGTGGTTTCCTTGCCTATCGAAAGAGAAAAAATACTGCAAGATTTTTTTTTCTTTTTCTTTTCTACACAGCAAGGTCAAATGAACAGGAAAGTAGTTACTATATTTAGGACAAAGATTTCGATGGGTCTGAGCCATAAGACTTTGCTCTACTGAGACTATTTCACTAGTCTTTCTGCCTATAATCAGCTTTTCATTATAAAAGGCTTGTCTCAACATTATTATTGCATTTCAAAACTACGGAATGAATCCTTTATCTTTTTAAAGACGTACTTACCCCGAGTCCTCCACATGGTAGCAAGGCCAGGTGTTTCTGGGCTGAAGAACCTACAAGAAAGATGCATGCACTTTTTTTTAGCTGAAGTGAAACTAAAACATGCATTTGTTTTCTGAAGTACAGTTTACTACTACCAGCTGACGCTGCACATTTTATGTCCATAACAAAATAAATAAATAAATAAATAAATAAATAAATAAATAATAAAATTGCAGCTATACAGTATAAACTACTGTAGCAATCACTCACTCCCTGTGTTGTATATATATATATATATATATATATATATATATATATATATATATATATATATATATATATATGTGAGACTGGTAAGATTTATTCTTAAAGGAGACATGGGCAGTTTCTTCTGCCCTGTGATGGTTTTATTTTTTTGTATGAAATACTGCAGATCTATGAGTACTCAAGATGAGGTGTTAAGGTATTCAATACATGCAGGTTAATCAATTCCAATTTCTTATCATCTGTTCAAAAGCCACCATGCTACTGTAGCAACACTATTATTATAAAACTGCTATGATTACCCATCAACCTTATTAACTGTAACAGCTAATGTGTTTGGGATAATGGTTTTGAAGAGGTTCACCATACATGACTAATAACAGTGCTGGAATGTACTGCTCTATTAGAACAGCATCCTATACAGACCTAGTAGTTTCTTGGTGTCTAATGTCTGCCTGTTTAGTGGGTTGGTGCCGTACAACAATGAATGATGCTCTGAATGAACCAGCTGGATTTCTTCTAGACTGGCTTTTCGACCCTTGACTCGCTGAAAAAAGAAGGAAAACAAACTTTTTCACAATACTGCAACAAGGAACTTATTGACATGTACAGCTATGGCCAAAGGTTTTGCATCACTTTGAATTTTAAGATTGAGATATAATAATATATATCAACATCATAATCAAAGAAAATACAAAATGACATAATTCAATATGTTAACTTATTCAGCAGGTATTATTTGACTTTAAGAAGCAAAATTAATTAATTCTATATAGTGATGCAACACTTTTGGCCATAGCTGTATATTACAGTGTCAGTGAAAGGCAAATACCGTTTAACATTTGTAGACAGATGCTTTAGATATTGTTGCTAGTCAAGGATGGATTTAATACTGATTCTGAAGCAAGAAGAGCATTGCTACATGAACTCTATAGCTATCATCTGTTATTTATTTGTTAACAATTATATGTACCAAATGTCTGAGTGTAAAATAAAATATATTTCATTTACGTTATATATTTTATTTAAAATCAACATTCATATTTTATTTGTAACACAAGTGCTATTCATATTCTTCTTTTTTTTTTGTTTAAAGGATTTGACGACATTACATTTAATGTTACAGTATTACATAAATGTTAAGGGTGAGCAAGCCAGCCAAGACTTTTTTTATAAGCTTGGACAGCACAGCTTATATTTTAGAACAGCACCTCGGTCATAGTTTTGCTGAGAAAAATCACCAACGAACCAAGACTGCATTCTGACAGGCTTCAGTCTTAATATAGTGTACTTTGGCTTAGGCCATACTCAAGCTAAGACCAGACCTGATGGGTGTCAGTAAACACACTCACATATTAAAACATAGGAAAACCTGACAAGCTACAACTAAAATACCTTAGCTGGAAATTATGAAGACTCTGTGCTCTTCTTTCTGTTTTCTTCATGTGAGTGCTGTATCATTTCTAACAGGCTTACA
Source organism: Acipenser ruthenus (assembly GCF_902713425.1). Lineage (NCBI taxonomy): Eukaryota > Metazoa > Chordata > Actinopteri > Acipenseriformes > Acipenseridae > Acipenser > Acipenser ruthenus. The sequence continues at coordinate 8,305,569 of NC_081191.1, forward strand.
TCATGTATGGCAGTGGTTTCGTACTCTGGTCCTCAGGGACTGCAAACTGTCCGGGTTCTGGTTTCAGTGGAGCCTAAATATTTATTTTAATATCTACACTGCTTTCCAGTGCATATAAAACATAACTCACAGCTGCTGAAACTTAAGTCATTTGAAAGAATTATGATGAGTATTTGAAGTTAGATGAAGTTTGAAGTTTGGATACATCTTCTGTATACACTGCAATATAATTAAGTATTGCTGACACAGTTGTTTTTACAATTGTGTGCAATGCATTAGTACAGCATACATATTAAGGGTGTTTCTACTGCTATTTCTACTGCTCTTACATAATTAATACTGAAATACTTTGGCCCGTAGAGACCTGAGATACCTTAAAAGTTTGTGGGATGCTGTGACGGAGTATACCTTGCTCCTGTGTGCATGTGTATTATTTTGTATTGTTGTGTTATTATTATTTAAAAGGTATTGTTTAAGTGTGTAAAAACACAATGTTTACTTATTTTTGTTTGACAGCATGGATGCGGTCAAAATTCCCCATCTATGCTAAACTCGTGCAGAATGTGACCATCTCCAGATTGATTCATTTATTGCTAATCTGGAGACGGTCAAATGTATAAAAACCTGCAGCTTTGGCTGAACGCGGTTGGTGTGTTCAGAGGGGGAACGAAAACAGGTGAAATAAAAACAACAAATACAATTGCTATTCATGCTGGATATAAACCAGTGCGATACTTGTGTGTTCCATGTCTGGTTGTCTGTCTGTTTTGGACATTGTGCCGTTTTGTTTTACAAAGTGTTTTGCTTGTCTAAAACTGTTATTTTGTTATTAAACTTGTGCAACAACACTTCCATACCTCAGTACTGTGTCTGCCACCTCCCTGGTCTGACGTCACCCGCAAGCCATCTTGCCACAGATGCTTTTAACTGATTTTTTTGGCACCTAGGAGACCCGTTGAGTAACCATATTGCCATAGCAACGGTTCCTATGTCGATTGAGGCCTCACCTATGTTCATGTTATACAAGTACCATTTGCAGAACATTTAATAAGCTGTTTGGGATAATATCACATATTAATAAGTATTATGGTGGGTAAAAAATAAATAAAAACATATTTAATACATTTAAAAATGCTAATTTATAGGACTTAGTGACCCCATTGTTCTAACAGGAATCTTTTATTAGGTTGTACAAAAATGTACTAATAGGCCTCTAAGGTCAATGTAAGTTAAGATTTCTGCCTGATTGTCTGCTATAGCTATAAAAGCAACAAACTGCTGTCTTCCAGCACAATTTTGAAAGCAAACATGTTATATAACAAACAATCACCCAATAACCATTTTTTTAAGGGCAGCAGTGTGGAGTAGTGGTTAGGGCTCTGGACTCTTGACCGGAGGGTTGTGGGTTCAATCCCCAGTGGGGGACACTGCTGTTGTACCCTTGAGCAAGGTACTTTACCTAGATGGCTCCAGTAAAAACCCAACTGTATAAATGGGTAATGGGTATGTAAAATAATGTGATATCTGTATAATGTGAAATAATGTATAATGTGATATCTTGTAACAATTGTAAGTTGCCCTGGATAAGGGTGTCTGCTAAGAAATAAATAATAATAATAATAATTTAAATAACATAAAACAATAAATATGTATGCATGAGTTAATACATCACGTTTAGGGTGTCTTATTGTTATAAGTGATATAATCTTGTGCATGGGATGACATCTATACACAACATAAGATGTACTGGAATTTTGATTAATACAACAGTGATTTATATAGTTAAACTTTAAATCCCTCAGTTTAAACTGAATCCAACCTTTGTGACATGTAAAGGTCAGTCATTGTTTTCTATTTGTAAAATGCACCTCGCAGTGGTTGAGTAAACCTGTGTCCTGTAGTCTGGACCAGATGCTCTGTATCCTTCCTCCATGCTCAGGGTGGTCAGAGGAGTTGCCGCAGATGCACTGATGTTTCAGCATGACAGTATCATACACTACACCTGTGAATGCAAGAGAGCACTAGATGTGAGAGCAGAAAGAATAACTTGTATTACGTTCATCTTAAAGATTTGACAGGTATTATTTTAGTTTCCAAATGGTTAGTGAGGGCCTCTGGTTTTGAGGAAAGAACTAGAAAGCAAGCAACTGACACAATGAGAATTTAAACACTGAAACTTCTAGAATATTAATAAAGTTGCATGTTCTTTTTATGTGATAACTGTGACAAGGAAAACCTTTCTTTACATGTTTTCTTCAACATTGATTATCAGATTGTCACGTTACAAAACAGTTCCAGCTGAAATGTCAGCCAGTTACTATTTCTCCTTTGGATTTCAAACAATTTTTTGCTGTTCCATATTTCCAAATAACAAACAGTTAGATGGATCTACACATGAATAACCAGGCAGTAAGATGAAAGGAAGACTGACAGACAGATACGTTTCTACCCCCTTGTGACAGAACCACAGTTATGTGTGCAACTTGCCAAAACTGGATGTTCAGGGCCAACAAAAAGTTATAAATCTCCAATTTTTCAATCTTTGTGGCTTAAATAAACTGTATTGACATTTATAAGAAAAAGAAAAGCCTGAAAATGTAAATGTAAGCAGCTCAATTCATGCTACCTAAAGAGGAATTAACAATTAACCATGTGAACACGACAGCACCTGTTTGTCTGTGACTTCCCTAAATTCCTTACATAATGCATGATTATTCAGGCTGGATTATCAACAGCCAATGGACATAGCTATTGCCAGCTGAACTTGAAAATGTAAATAACAATGATGTTATACGTATTGTGCTGCTATCTGTGGTATTCAGGGCATATAAATCAGTTGATCCTACTTGAATATGGCAATTATCCTGGCTGTTAAAAAGACTCCTGTGGGATTCCTACCAGTAGTGAATGAGTGAATGACAGGCTGGTCTGGTAACTGGTGCTGTAAGGCCGAGGCAGCAGGAGACGACAGAGTTCTGGACACAGGCTGATGTTTTTCTAGTCCCATTATGCCAACCACAGTTGTCTGAGTCTGGTACAGTCGAAGCTGGTGGACACGTTGATGCTCCTGGAGTTGCTGTTGCCATGGAAACAGCACAGTAGGAAGAAATGTGAGAGGTACCGGGCAAAACACTTCGAGAAACATGTCAACAAATTAAGTTCATTAGGTCAAGCATATAATAAATAGTGTGAAAAAATCTGGGGCCTACTCCATAAATCCATTCAACAGATGCTTTCACACTGTCACTCACAGGCTGATTACTTGACTGCAGCTACTAGGTGACAGTAACAAGCCTGTCAGTTCTCAAACAGTTACAGAAACTTTCAACATCAAAGTGACAGCTTTATGTTCATCTAGGCAAGTGTTTTATTTTGATCTGGAACTTAAAAAAGATCATTATGTTTATTTTCAAAATGAATATAGGTTTGGATCCAGCAAGAATTCACCTCTGCAATATCCATGCTCAAATTGTTTATTTAAGTATTTAATTTTGTGTATTATTTCACCTTCGCACAAGATACCTTTTTCTATGAAGTTTGTTTATACCACACAAAAAAAAAACATTTTTGAACAAACTGGTCATCATTCACTTTAAAGGTAATGAAATGCCTTTATTAGACTAGAAGGAAATGAAGGAAACACATAACATTTTTTAAAGATGCCTGTATTATACTGTACTAGGATTGTATCACATTATTCTATATTCTAAGACTGTAGTTTCCTGTTTTTCATTGTAATCAGTACTATTAACAAAACGCCAGTCTGTAGATTATATGCCGTCTATATAATAATGCAACAACTGTAATGAGTGAGACTGCTAATGTAAGCTAATATCAATTACAGTGAAGGTTTTTTTTTTTTTAACTTTCACAAAATACATTCATAGAAATTTCAATTGTAATGCTCTTTCATTCCCAACTGTCTGCTCTGTGTATCTGTGGAGCAGGAAAAACCTGACCTGTTCCTGTAAAAAGTAGAAACAAATGGTTAAACAGGTGTTTCTGTTTAGATGATCAAATGAATGTTATCCAGGGAATCCTGATTTTTAATCACTTGAAATTTAAATCAGGAACCAGGTAGCTTAGGAATTTTATCCAGGGGCCATTAGGCTTGTGAAATGTAGCATTGCCCTGGCCAGGGATAAAGTCTTTTCTCAAGATGAAAGATTTTCCACAAATTCCTTGGAGTGCAGCTGGATTCCTCAAGCCCTCCTCTGGGCTAGAATTTCTGTTAAACGCACAAAATTTAATTAACCATTTTGTTTTAGTGGGCCCGGCAGACATTGAAGCTCTCTCTCTCTCTCTCTCTCTCTCTCTCTCTCTCTCTCTCTCTCTCTCTCTCTCTCTCTCTCTCTCTCTCTCTCTCTCTCTCTCTCTCTCTCTCTCTCTCTCTCTCTCTCTCTCTCTCTCTCTCTCTCTCTCTCTCTCTCTCTCTCTCTCTCCGACAAAGAGGAAAAATGAAAATAACCTGATTTTTTAATATTCTTTTAGACAAAACAGAGCCATGCACATATTTACATGTGTATGAGGTGATCTAACAGTGGACATTTACATTTCATGACATTCCTAAAACAACACAGCAGGACCACCTTGAATGACAGCAAGCTAATGTACATTAGGTCCCTTTCAGCATTCCATTATCCAGTCACATACCTATAGAGTAATCCTCTAAGGTCCTGATAAGCAAAATAGATAATCATAGAGGGAAATATCTTTCCCAACGCATGATTAATACCTCTATCAGTAATGAAAAGAGTTCCAATGAAGATCATACTCTCAAGGGCTCCTCCAAGAACTCTGCTATTCACATTAAGGACCTAGTATGCAGATACAGAGTCTGGACTGAAAATACATGCTAGATCATGTCACATCAAAATATAACATCACTGATTTATGACCATAAGCCTAATGTTCATTCTTGCCTTGCCCCTTAGCTGGGTCAGTTCTATCTATCTATATATATACATAATCTGTATAATCCTTTTTTTTTAAAAAAGGGACATTAATGTTGGCAATACTAATATAAAGATCTATCAGTGGCAACAGTAACTGAAGTACAAGCATTTTTGAAAAGTGAAACAGATATTTTACTTTTTGATCCTGAAGCAAGCCATCTAATAATGAATGGCCACACAGTAACATGATTTATGTGTAATTGCTGACGGATCCCCATGTTAAAAGCACTGTAAATCCTTTGCAGGTGATCTTTAAAAAAAAAAAAAAATCTCTATTACTGTTTATTTTGCAGTTTGAGTTTAAAATGTTAGAATCATGCCAGTAAACTCTCCCCAGTTTTCTTTCAAGAACGCACACCCCCACTTAATCACTTGCCACACTGGATATACATGAACATTATTCTTTCTCAACATGATCAAAACAAGTTTAAAAAGAAACTGAAATTCTGAATATGAATATCATTTCAGCTCATCAATAACTACAATGTGCATAATCACCAAATTTGTTCTGTGGAATTGATTTAAGGCTCCTTTGAAAAAGGATATGGAACTCTTAACCCATATTTTTGAAGCAAACCAATCCACTGATTAGGCAGAAGATACAATTTCTGATTAAACTGCTTACAACTGTTGCTAAAATGACCGCGGGATGTAAGATCAGTCATGGCAGATTCCTTACAACAATAGATATTCAGGGAATGACATCATAGAGGGCTATGGAACTGATATCAGTTATAAGAATTATAAGGAAAGAAAAAACATACATAAATATACCAGCCATATTCAGAATCGGTGCACACTTAATGGTTTATTATATTGGGAAAGCACACATAAGTGAGTAAGTTCATATAAATCTAGTCCATACTGAAGGTGGAAAACGAGAGACCTTCTAAATAATCTATTGGAATATCAAATTTTTGGTGCACTGACCCTGTGCTGGTCAGGATAAATAGTGAACAGTATTTCTTAAAGAATAAAGCTTGATTTACTTGTATCTACAGTGATTATGATGATAGAGAGGCATCCATATTTTGCCACCACCATCATAGATTTGAACAGCTCCCTATTCTTTTGTTTGCTACAGTGTGGGCTTTTGAAGCATAATCTGGTAACAGAAACCCATTCATGGTGTATGGAACCATGATTGGTCACACTAGGTTAACAGGGGTAGTTTGTCAAGCATCAGTACTGAGTGCTGATTAAGAGAGCAAAAAAAAAAAAAAAAAAGTTTGGAGACATCACATTGTTAACCAAAATCAGTAAGATCTTAAATGTGAAATACCAACTGTCCTGGCACACATCTTTCCAAATTTCCCAAAAGTCACAATAACATGACTTGTATGTGATAATTACGTAACTGGTGAAGCATTCTGACTTAACTGTACCTGATTTGAAAACCACACAGACAAGACTCATTTATATAATATTTTATTGTATTATATATTATATTCTGTTAATATGTTGCTTGTGGCTTCAATAATGAAATGTAGTAACATCCTGACTTTTACTTTTGATCCGATGTCAATAAAGACATGCGGAATAGTGTTAGTGTCCATAGTCTACCCATACCATGAATTAGGTGAATTTGTTGTTATCATAATAATCAACTTTCCCAGTGAAAAGACTGGTCAATGATTATAATTAGTAGTAGCAGTATTTAAAATTAAAAAGGATAGCAAGCAAAGAAAAATACAATGTTGGTATTTATTGCTGTGACATTACTCATAGACTTGCCATAAAGTTTATTTTTGTATAAAGAGTAGTATCTCAATCCATCCATTGTAAGTTTTATACAGAATTATACACACACACACACACACACACACACACACATATATATAGATAGATAGATAGATAGATAGATAGATAGATAGATAGATAGATATTCTAATGAAATGCACAATTGTAATTTTAAGTGAGAAAAAATAGCAATTCATGCGTACTATTATTAACATTTTATGTCAGAGGAGCGTGAAATAAACGTTATTTACAATTCTCAGGACCTGGATAATATAGGATGCTGTAAACATAGGCTCTTGTCTGCACTTTGTTGTAATTTTCAAATCCAAAGTGGAACAGCTGCAGTACCAACATGGTAATTCTAATTGTTCTATTTAGTTGTCCCTTGATTTGCTTGGGTCTGTTATTTTGCAGGTTTCCTGACTGCCCCCTCATGTGTGTGGATTTCTCTTTAGTGAAGCTGCACAGATGATTCCCAGTGCATCTCAACTCTTTATTCCCTAATATGGGAGCCCTGTGTAAGCTCAAGTAGCAGTACAGCTGCCCCTCGTGTGCTGTTGATCTTATCCTTCTGACAAAGTGAATAGGGACATTTCTCAGGACACTGTCCGATAAACAGCCCCTCTCTCCTGGCATGCTGGAAAATAAACTGCGTGAACCTAGCTGTTTCCATTTCCAATAACAATGGCAACTGCCTGATGTTCATTAGTGATACAAAAATCTACAATGCCAGTGACAAGCATAGTGTTTTCCACTGGGTTCACTTAGGTTTCAGCCATGTTTGTATGATCTGAATAGGAATAACATGAAATGGTATCAAGAGAGACATTTTTTTTTCTACCATACTTTACCACAGCTGCTAAGATTTTACTATTGAATTACATACAACTTTTATAAGGTATATTATTTGTATAATAATAGCTGTACTTATACAGTAAGATGTTGTGCACCACAACATAAAAATGTCTTACATAACCATACATCAATTATCTTTCATCTTAGAGTAAGATCATTCAAAACTGTACTGCTGGAAAGAGTGGGTGACATAATTCAATAAATGAATCAAAACATTGCAGAAAAGGGCCTCTATTGAAACATTAATTCTTGGATATTAAAAAAAAAATGCTGTACATGCAGCTGCAGTGAAATAACTCAGTTATTGGAATTCATTAAGAATGGCAACATCCCGGGAGCAAATATTTTGTAAGCACTTGACAGCTGCAGCCTTTTTTAATGGCCCGATGAGTAATCGTGTCGTTCTAGAAAACTGGGCTTGCTTATTATTGTTGTTTCTCATTCTCTCTATGAAAGTAAACTTGACTGGATAACAGCCTGTGACAAAGAACGAATGAATCCTAGTCAACAATCTCCCTCCCGACCTGTGAGGACGCAGGGTAAAGGGAACAGTGTGCCCCGGACTGGATGGTTTGACAGTTCATTCCAGGGTCAGTTAGAAGTCAGTCATCCAGGAAGGGGGCGGAGCCACAATACCAGAAGTCATTGCCTTAATGCTGTAGGCGATGTGTCAGTCACGGATTGGAGGATACATGATTGGACTCGCCTCCGAAGGGGGCGTGACTGATGGTATTTCAAAGGATGTGGCCGAGGGATCTGTTCCTTTGTTTTAGTTACGGACGGACCTGTAAAAGGAGTACAGGAATACTGTTTATTTGTAATTATTAGATGGCTAAACACCCAGGAGCTGTCGCTGTCAAGCCAACATTAAAACCCGGATTACAACTACTGCACCAAGTCACTAATCACTGTGTATTCACCACCAGCACGGGCGCACCGTGAAAGGACGAGGAGCCGTGCCGGGACATTGCTTTTGTTTATTATTGTTTTGGGACTGAAGCCAAGTATTATTTTGCTGTGCAAACTACACATTGATGTGTAGTTGCCAGCGCTATTATTGAACGGTGCAAAACCATGAAAAATAACAATAAAATAACTGTTTGCACTGTGAACTCTGTCTGTGTGTTACTGATGGAGCGCTGCATCACCTCTACAGCTGCGCACAACAAACCACTTTGCCACACAGCCCCATGTTACCAAAACACAACAAGAACAAAACATTTAAAATTACTGTATAAACCGACTTTTTATGCAATGGGCAACCAAGCCACACATAAAACATTTTAAATACATACTGTGCATTATTATTATTATTATTATTATTATTATTATTATTATTATTATTATTATTATTATTATTAAAAAATGAATTCTGAACAGACAGATTTCTTCACAATAAATAAATCCTCCAATACTTTAGTAAAAAATGATGTGACGGAAACGGTAAAATCTTAAAAAATGAACCAATCCAAAAGGAAACAACTATGACTAACCTCTGCCCCTTTAAACATGAATGAACTCCCCAAGGCCTTGCTCTAACGTGTACTGATTTCTGACCACTGTGACCTTTGTTAGGACCACTGGCCAGTGCAGTGGCCAAAGGACAACCAAAGAGTGTTTATGATAATTCTTTACAGCTGTCAAGCGCCGGAAGTCTTGAAGAGGAAAAAAAGGAGTCCTTCACTCCAGCAGTGACAGAAGGGTTGGGTATCGCACGGGTATTTCCAAACCCAGGTCCAAGGTCAGGAAAGCACATAAAGATTAGTGATTAGAGGTATACAATACCAGCTCAATGTTTCTTACTTCTCCAAGAAGTGAGGGCTTTTTGATTGCACTGGAAAAAGCCCAGCTCCAGGCTATTTGTATAAGATATTATTGAGTTAAGCATAACCTATTTAGCTTCAACATTCCAGAAAATATTTTTGATGTCTGCTTTCCTTTGCAGGAAAAGTAAACATTATTAAGGAAAAGCAGAGCTGATTCCAAGAGATAAATGCTGTAATTTAATTTGTTTTAATGTAAAATGTTATATTCTGTCTTTCAAAAAAAAGTCCTTTGTTCTTTTATTTTATTTAGTTACCATTTTATTTACTGGTATATATGGTACAGTATTATAAAGGCTGATTTGTTTCCTGTGGGAGTTTTATGATTTTTGTGTTTTGCAGATCTGATCAAAGTATGGTTTCCAGTAAATTGTATCTGGAATGATATGTTAAGTTATATATATATATATATATATATATATATATATATATATATATATATATATATATATATATATATATATATATATATAAATATAACAAAGAAACTTAAAGAAACTTAAAGAAATCCGAACTAATTTACATGTACTTGAGTAAATTGGTAAGTATAATATAAAGGTAATACTGTAAGTGTGGTGTGCAGGGTGTCATACAGTGCAGGTTTGCATTCTGGCTGTGCGAAGTAGGCCGGTCTTCGCTGGGGACTCGGAAGGGCACTCCCGTGGGTTAGGGAGGTAAAACCAGCTGGGACTGTTTATCCTCATCGCTCTACAGTGAACCCTGCTGGCCAGGTGCCCATTGTGCTCAGGGCGGACACTTGCAGGGCTGGCCTTTGTCCTCCAGAGGTCAGTAGCTTGTTTGAACCTCTCGAGTTCCTGGGTGAAAAAGGAAGCTGGCTTTGTCGTGGGATCGGAGGAGGCCCACTGAATCTTTGGGTCTCCTGAGCCATGTGGGAAATCGCTGTGGTGAGGAGAAAAGTGATTGGGCATTCCAAATTTGGAGAAAATCGGGGGGAAAATTAAAATTGGACACACAAAATAAAAAAAAATGTTAAAGTTTTTTTTAAATAATACTGTGTCTTTCAGTTACTTTTGGTTAACTTCATTTTTAATATAGAACACTGTATTTATTTTTCCAAATGCAAAGATATACCTTTTCACTACTGTTGAAAAGTCCAAAAATAGAGTGGACTTTTATGGATGTTCATCTTTAGGTTGCCCATTTTAAAAGGGTACAGGGTTCATCTTAACAGCTTTAAGAATGCTTGTTAAGTCTATGATGTGACAGCCTTAACCTTTTGCCCTTCAGAGACTACTGAAAAAAGGGCTGACCCATTTCAAAAATGGATTACATTTAGAAAACATCAAAGCCCCATCAAATTTCAATGCGGTTGCATTACAGTGGGGAAAATGGGAGCCATGACCAGTTAGTAAGTATTACTTCTGGACACTAACAGGTATGACGTGTGTCCCAGGAATCAGTGAAAAGGATATTAAGTGATGCTCAGCCACATTTGCCTTTCTTGCTGGGAAAGTCAAGTTTGCTAGTCTTTCTTTTCGAAGGGGTGCTTCCTTCATTAGGCCACTGGGGTAGCTCAGTATCACCTATCAATCAGACTTGAGCTAAACCAGCTCTTGGCTGCTTTATACCCTTTGAACACTCCAGGGCACTCCTCCTCTTGGCCTCTTATCTAATTAAACTTGAAAAGAAATATTAATCCTTGAAGGACTCAGATAACAATATGGATGACACTGACCAGTGAGACTGACTGCTATATAAACCGTTTTCTTTTTTTTATCTGCGTTTGCGTGTTTGTTTCATCTCTCTACTGATAGGTCACTACTGGAATTCCTTTCAATTCACAGGAGAGCATGCGTGTATGTTGCTTGTCTAACGGACTTACCGGACAAATTGAATTATACATTTGAATCCCCCTGAAAGGGTTTGTATTTTTACAACCCTTGTCATTCTCCCCCAGTTCTATTACCAATACAAATACAACTATTCTTATGTTGTTAAAAAATAAAATACATTTGTCTTTTAGTAGTAATAAAAAAACTAAAATCTCATTCTTCTTATCTCAGATGTCGAGACAATCATTTGCGAGACACTCATTTGTGGCAGCAGTATGGAGTAGTGGTTAGGGCTCTGGACTCTTGACCGGAGGGTCGTGGGTTCAATCCCTGGTGGGGACACTGCTGATGTACCCTTGAGCAAGGTACTTTACCTAGATTACTCCAGTAAAAACCCAACTGTATAAATGGTAATTGTATGTTAAAAAATAATGTAATTGTATGTAAAAATAATGTGATATCTTGTAACAATTGTAAGTCACCCTGGATAAGGGCATCTGCTAAGAAATTAATAATCAGTTATGAATTTTACACTTTTCAAATGTTCGTAACAAACACTGATGACATAGGAAATATCATGGCTGTGGGCTTCTGTAAATACACACCTGTCCACCTGCACTAGTTCTTTGAATATATCACTGAACAGTATTCTTTCTGATGACAAGGTCCTTTAGGCCAAATTGAAAGTTGTACATTTGGAAGACAATAGACTTGCAGTTCATGAAAATAACATTTACTACAGCTCTATGAACTGGGCAAATGATAAGAAATAAATGCCTCCAGGAAAACAAACTGCCAGTGCAGTTTTCTAGTTAGAGGTGGTCTTTTTTTACACTTAGCAAAAATCGTTCCTTTACCTTCATGCCAAAAACCACTAAGCAGCACTGTCTCGCACCAATAGGACATTATTAATGTGCAGAAAGAAAAACATAATGTTACATTACATTTCTTCTTTGAATTCTTTCACTCTCTGTATTTCTTCTACAGAAAAGCTAACAGAAGTTGGAAAAGGATAACAAACCTAAACCACAATAATTCTTACTGGTATTTTCCATCTAGTCTCACAATCTCCCAACACATAAGAGCTGGCTTGAAATTGTATGCAGTCTTTGATTGTGTTTACCAGTCTTCTGTATGTCATGGCTTTTTTTTTTTTTTTTCCTGAGGCTTGTTTTCAAAATGTTTATTTTAAAATGTATGAGTTGTTTTTATAGACTGGAATCAATACTCTGAAAAGTTGTCCTTAAGTTAGTGAGTAGGGGTCAAAGGCTATGTTTTGTATATTAAAATAGGGGATAATTATTAAATTTTTTCCCAAAAATTATTTAGCTCTTGCTTATTTTTTCTAATTCAATAAAGAACCTACTAGAAGATTGGACCTATCAAATAAACACCTGTTTAAGTCTTGTGACTAATCCAGCCCATGTCTATACCAGCATTCTGTGTTATTCGGCATGTTTTTTGGGTGCTGACCAAATCCCTATTGAAATGAATGGTGTGATACCCTCTACAACCCAACTTGTCTATTCTGGAATCCAGCATGATTTTGAAATCTCTCCTGCCTAAAATCAATGTACATATGATCATGTGATTTTTCTTTTCTAAATTTAAGACATGTCTGCTCACACATTCCACTGGTGCCATTCGGAATTGTGCAGCTGTTGAACAGCAAATATATGTCTAAACGTCCACACAACAAACAAATAGCACTGAAATAGTTTTGTCATTCTGCCTTTTTTTAGGTACAATATTCAATTTATTTACAGTAACTCTATAATCCAGCACACTGTCTAATCCGGCACACTTTTCGGTCCCAAGTGACACCAGATTGTACAGGTTTTACTGTACAAAACATTCCATGCTAACTCATACACATTTTCTGACCTGGCATGGCACTCTTTGGATTTCATATTTCATATTTTCATCTTAAGTGACTGTCTTCTTGTACCAGTGTTACATTATGTTTATTCTATAACATCTAAGTGACACAACAGACAATGGTTTCCTCAGGACATAGGACATGGCAGACATTCTGGAAAATAAATTATAGAACTATTATGTGTAAAACAGTATGGTACAGACCCATTACATATGGCTAATAGGCAATCAACTCCAGCTTCCAAACAGCCTATTATAAGCAATAAGCTGTTGTCAACAACAGTGATTCATACCACCTGCCCACAAAAACAATTCACTTTCACTCAGGAGTATCTGGTTCATTGATGCAGCTGAGAGTTTGCATTGTTGTCCATTAGACTCAGTCTAGTACTCAATATACTGGTGTCAATTCTTAATAATAATTTAACAACTGCTCATATTATCTTGTAGAAAGTGTATTTATTTAACTGAATTCAGTTAAATAGCTTTTTGTTTCAGTGACTGTATCAGCCTTTTCTCAAATTACATAAATGTGACATGAAATCTCAATGAGTAGAATACAGAAAATATTATTGTTAACGTGATTCAGTCAACTACCTGGTTTATGCATGTATGTATTTTTTATACATATTTTCCCTTTGAACTTAAACAGACACACACACACACAGTCACATTAAAAATGTCACTTAAGTCAACAGTTGACTAAGATGGCAGAAGAATCTATTGCATTCCGCTGTTGAGCTCAGGAACAATACAGCCTTGTCTTGTTTACTGAACAGGGATCCACAGGATTCTACTGATACATCAAGTGCCCTAATTGTAAATGTATGGGGATTTAATTGAGACATTTGCTAGTACTGGTTCATCTGGTGCTGCTTGAAGCACATACAGATATAGTTCTGTCTGGACCTACTGCAGTTCCTTATTTCATGCCTGAGTGGCTTTCTGCCTTCTGGGTAAAAGAGTGATTATCTACTATTTTACGCTGGGACATTGAACACTAGCTCTTTAAACAGCACTAGGAGGTATCAGTTGTAAGTAGTGACCACTTTGACAGAAGATGGCTCCTTGTTCCATGGCTGATTAGTCTTTCTGAATTGCCATTACAATTAAAATTGCCTCTCTGAGCTGAACTATAATTGTAACACAATGGCTTGTTTTATCTCTCTCACGGCGTCCTGTAAGGGGATTAGCAAACAGCACAGCGGCACACTCCACACCCTTAGGCTTAGACTGGACCAGAGGTGAGACAGTCTTCTTCCTGCTGGCAATGGGACCTTGGGCATTGCAATCAGGGGTCTGACCTAGACAGCTCTCCTTTGGATGAAGGCGTCCCATATCCTGTTGAGAAAAGCACTGGGGGCAACATTCATTAGCCAGCCCTTTCGGCTCTCAGATATTTAAGGGTAGCCAGTTACTTTACTTGGGACTTTCTTCCTTGATCTCCTGTTCTGTATGTTTGATAAAATCAACTTAATGTGATAGGAAGATAATACAGGTTTATAAATTGTGCTGCGTCATCTAAACATTTCCTGTTCCACAGACTTTGCAAATCCGGCTAAGGATTAGCTGGCCTCCTATTTTACTCTTAATTAGATTTATTTCCCAGTGACAAAATGGGCTCAGCAGCAATTCCTGCTCTGGGCTAAACATTATGCTGATGTTCAGTGGTTTTATACTGCTCATTTTAGGGTTACGTCAAGATTGAGTCACACCTGGCCAGTAATCAAATCCACGACCTCCCAACTAAATGGCATTTAACCACTGGGCTTTTTTTTGTTGATCTGCGCTAAGATTAATGTTGCCTCAATTGAAGGTACACCCTTCTCTGTGTAAGATATTTAGCAGCTGCAGAACTGGGTATTTTTAACAAAAGTGCCTTGAACTATGCAGTCTACATACTGTATGTGCTTTCTTGTTCTAGACAAAAAACTACTGCTAAATACTATGTTTCACCCAACAAATACTTTTTTTTTTACTTTTAATTTAAGAATAGCCAATAACTAGCACTGTACGTCTATAGAAGGGCAAAAACAACTTTGATACCTCACTCGAGCTATATACATTTCGAAAATAAAATACAGCATAATTTACCAACAGCCTATTTTAAGCAAAGTAACATACTTTGTACTTTCTTCGTACTGCATAACTAAGAAAGTATACATGTACACAAATCTTCATTTTTCTATGTAATGTAGCAATATTCTTTTGTATAAATATGAAGGAAGTCAAATGTATAAGTCAAAAAACCTAAATATGGCAGATGACAAAGAACACTGTCTTAATAATTTAGACTCAAGGTGTACATGTACATTTTCTTGCTCAAATTATTGGTTTAAATGTTATAAATCCATAAAATAAAAGAAAAGAAAATAGAGAAAATCTATTTTAACGTAAGTGGCATAAAAATGCTGCGTATACAGTATGGCTGCTGTTTCATTTTGAATGCACTGCCGTTCTACCCAGCAGGAGTTCTAGTGTTCATGTTTTATAAAAGATCAAAGGGTGAAAAGTAAGAACTTTGCTGGGCTCTTCTAGCTGCCAAGTGGAACTATTTCCATGTATTTTCCCAGGTATCATGTTTGCATTTAAATGCATGGTACGTGCCAAAGTATTTTAAAACTGCCTAAAACCTGACAAGCAGACAATCTTATGAACAAAAAAGTTACCTTTATTAAACCAAACAGTTTGTATAAATATATAATGGTTATAGATGCATATAGATTCATATTTCTTAAGTAAATATTTTTTTAGGCTTCCATAATATGAAAAGTTTTAAATATAGAACTGAAGTAAGAACAGAGCAGAGAAAAAGACATTCCTTGGTAATGGCAAAGTTGATATTTTAGTCTTAGTCTTTTAAATGGGGTCAAAGGCTTCCAGTAACTTAAGTGTTGTGAGCATATTTATTCATGATATTTCTCTGAACGTGGTCCAATATTATTGCAAAACCTGCTGTCTTTAAAATTGTAAAGTTAGTTTCCTAATAAACATGATATGACATGTTGACTTCTCTTATGTTATGTCCTTGGCTAAACCTCTATTTAACAACCCCCCCCCCCCCCCCCCACAATAAATAATTACAATTACCAACCATTTCTGATGTAAACATTATATGCTTATTATATGAACTATTTAGGCACTTTGTGTGTCCAGTAAAACCTGTCTAATCCAGCCCCTTTAGAAACCTGCGACCTGGAACCTGTCTATTTAGGAATCTGGCGTGCTTTTGAAGTCTCTTCTGCCTAAAAATCTAAGTTAATCTGACCGCAATTTGGCTCCAGGTCATGTGATATTTTTTTATTCTAAGTTTAAAACTAGTATATATATATATATATATATTATATATATAAGTGAGTGAACAGAAGAAAAATCTACATCAAATCAATATTTGGTGTGACCACCCTTTGCTTTCAAAACAGCATCAATTCTTCTAGGTACACTTGCACACAGTTTTTGAAGGAACTCGGCAGGTAGGTTGGCCCAAACATCTTGGAGAACTAACCACAGTTCTTCTGTGGATTTAGGCAGCCTCAGTTGCTTCTCTCTCTTCATGTAATCCCAGACAGACTCGATGATGTTGAGATCAGGGCTCTGTGGGGGCCATACCATCACTTCCAGGACTCCTTGTTCTTCTTTACGCTGAAGATAGTTCTTAATGACTTTTGCTGTATGTTTAGGGTTGTTGTCATGCTGCAGAATAAATTTGGGGCCAATCAGATGCCTCCCTTATGGTATTGCATGATGGATAAGTATCTGCCTGTACTTCTCAGCATTGAGGAGACCATTAATTCTGACCAAATCCCCAACTCCATTTGCAGAAATGCAGCCCCAAACTTGCAAGGAACCTCCACCATGCTTCACTGTTGCCTGCAGACACTCATTCGTGTACCGCTCTCCAGCCCCTCGGCAAACAAACTGCCTTCTGCTACAGCCAAATATTTCAAATTTTGACTCATCAGTCCAGAGCACCTGCTGCCATTTTTCTGCACCCCAGTTCCTGTGTTTTCGTGCATAGTTGAATCGCTTGGCCTCGTTTCCACGTCGGAGGTATGGCTTTTTGGCCGCAAGTCTTCCATGAAGGCCACTTCTGACTAGACTTCTCCGGACAGTAGATGGGTGTATCAGGGTCCCACTGTTTTCTGCCAATTCTGAGCTGATGGCACTGCTGGACATCTTCCGATTGCGAAGGGAAGTAAGCATGATGTGTCTTTCATCTGCTGCAGTAAGTTTCCTTGGCCGACCACTGCGTCTACGGTCCTCAACGTTGCCCGTTTCTTTGTGCTTCTTCAAAAGAGCTTGGACAGCACATCTGGAAATCCCTGTCTGCCTTGAAATTTCTGCCTGGGAGAGACCTTGCTGATGCAGTATAACTACCTTGTGTCTTGTTGCTGTGCTCAGTCTTGCCATGGTGTATGACTTGTGACAGTAAACTGTCTTCAGCAACCTCACCTTGTTAGCTGAGTTTGGCTGTTCCTCACCCAGTTTTATTCCTCCTACATAGCTGTTTCTGTTTCAGTTAATGACTGTGTTTCAACCTACATATTGAATTGATGATCATTAGCACCTGTTTGGTATAATTGTTTAATCATACACCTGACTATATGCCTACAAAATCCCTGACTTTGTGCAAGTGTACCTAGAAGAATTGATGCTGTTTTGAAGGCAAAGGGTGGTCACACCAAATATGGATTTGATGTAGATTTTTCTTCTGTTCACTCACTTTGCATTTAGTTAATTGATAAATATAATCTATTAACATGTCTATTTTTGAAAGCATTCTTACTTTACAGCATTTTTTCACACCTGCCTAAAACTTTTGCACAGTACTGTATATATATATATATATATATATATATATATATATATATATATATATATATATATATATATATATATATATAAAAACAAAAGCATGACGTTGCAGATATACTCACATGTTCTGCCAGGCCCATTTTGAATTGTGCAGTTGTTGAGCAGCAAATAAAATGTCTAAAAGTCCAGACAACGAGCTATCCCTTGAATGAAAACTTGTATTTATCACAAAAGCTGAACATTTACCCAAACCAACACAAAAACAGTTAAGTGAAAAATCTAAATCGCAAGGCAGCCCGTTTCAGACACTCAGAAGGAAAAGATGCCTACTTAAAAGCAACACAGAGAAAATCTGAATGCCAGCAGACAACACCAGAATCCTGCATGCAGGTACAGTACGAACAAGTCTTTCTACGGAAATGGTTAAACAAGCTTGTGCTAGTAACAGGTAAAGATTTTGTTGAGGCATTATTGTGTTTATTATACTGTGCTTTATAAGTTTTCTAATAGTTTTGTCATTTTACCTTTTTTTAGGTACAGTATTATATGTTTTACAGTAACTGTAATCCACCACACAGTCTAAATAGGGCACCATTTTCCAGTACCAAACAATGTCGGTTTGTACAGGTTTTACTGTCTCTATAATCTATACTGTATTTGTAATATATAGAGAAATAATTAGCATATTTAGCAAATGTTACACTGTTTAAATTAGGTTAATGCATCCTTTGGATACACAAAATAAATGTTTTGCACTGTCCATTTTTCTCACAGAAAAAAACCCACAGGCCCAGAGCAACATGCCCGAGGCTGGCATGTGAGAGATGTAATTAAATTAAATGGCAGGAAATATCTTTTCCATATGCCCGGCCACACACAAGCTGTAACACTAAATCCTTTCTTTTGCACAGGTTCAGGGAAACATACAACAAATTTGGTAAATATTCTGTGGTCTGTGTTCTTAGGAAAGTGGGAGAGGCAGAGAGAAAATAGTGTGTTTCCACTCATTATCTGGAAGACTGGTCTTTAAGAGTCAGATTTGCTTACATGCTAATTACATTTTAGTTGTAGTGATGCAGGTATAGCATCTTTTTTTGTTTGCTTTTTAAAGGCTGGGTTCATTTAAATAGCTCCCCTAGAAACCTGCAGCCCATGAGGTCCACACTAAACATTTTTCTTACAGTTGCCATCCAATTGGTGGATCAGTGTTTCTAGGCAGCAAAGTTGTCAAGTCATTGTTCACCAGCTTCAATGTGGTCACTACTGTGTACTTTAAACAGTGTAAAGCTACTGATTATCATTATGTGGTGTTTATTACAAATATTCAAATACTTATTTTTTTTTATAAGTCTGTGTTACTGTGCTGTCACCTGTCTGTGTTACTGTGCTGTCACCTGTCTGTGTTACTGCGCTGTCACCTGCCTGTGTTACTGTGCTGTCACCTGTCTGTGTTACTGCGCTGTCACCTGCCTGTGTTACTGTGCTGTCACCTGTCTGTGTTACTGTGCTGTCACCTGCCTGTGTTACTGCGCTGTCACCTGTCTGTGTTACTGCGCTGTCACCTGCCTGTGTTACTGTGCTGTCACCTGTCTGTACTGCGCTGCCACCTGCCTGTGTTACTGTGCTGTCACCTGTCTGTGTTACTGCGCTGTCACCTGCCTGTGTTACTGTGCTGTCACCTGTCTGTACTGCGCTGCCACCTGCCTGTGTTACTGTGCTGTCACCTGTCTGTGTTACTGCGCTGTCACCTGTCTGTGTTACTGCGCTGTCACCTGCCTGTGTTACTGAGCTGTCACCTGCCTGTGTTACTGTGCTGTCACCTGTCTGTGTTACTGCGCTGTCACCTGCCTGTGTTACTGCACTCTCACCTGTCTGTGTTACTGCGCTGTCACCTGTCTGTGTTACTGTGCTGTCACCTGTCTGTGTTACTGTGCTGTCACCTGTCTGTCTTACTGCGGTGTCACCTGCCTGTGTTACTGCGCTGTCACCTGTCTGTGTTACTGCGCTGTCACCTGTCTGTCTTACTGCGGTGTCACCTGTCTGTGTTACTGTGCTGTCACCTTAGTTTGTACTTGCTCTTCAGTTCTAGTTGCCTGTCACAGATGCCTGTAACTCAGGCTAGATCAGCCAAAGTTTATAGAAGTAAAAAGCAGCGGCACTAGTGATCTGCCACTTTGGTTCAAGTCTCCTTTTGTTTTGCCGACAATACACCTACGTTACATATACAGTATCTTTGGAGGGCAACCAGAACTGAAGAACAGCTCCCGAACTCGTAGTTCAGCACAGACTTCTTGGAGTGAAAAAAAAAAAAAAAAAAAAAATTTGAACAGTATTTGAATAATTTTAATACAAACAACTCAGAATGATTAATATAAAGCTTGCAAGATTTTCTGGCAGGGAATCTATAGTACAAGCACCTAGTACATTCATTGGTTAATCTACAAGCCTATTACCAGCAAGTTCCCATTAACCTCCTCCCCAACGACCACCACCTCTCTCCCAGCCTCGTCTGATGGGGGTGGGGTGTATACAGTGCTCTCTGCTGAATATTGATGAACACGTTGCATAGATTTATTATTTTATTGTTTGTTTGTTTTTAGCAGGTGGCACCGGGATGCTCTGAAGGATGAGGCTGTGCTCCAACTATTTTTTAGTCTCCTTACTATTCTTCACTCATTGTTGGGTCAATGTTTTTGGATACCTATAAGATTTGTATTGTAATAAAGGTGGTTAATTAACGCGAGATAGTCCTGACTGAAAAAATATTATTGTAAGGGGACAGTAAAAAAAAAAAAAGAAGAAGAATGTAATGTGAAGTTATATGTAGGCTGTGTGGTCCAGTGGTTAAAGAAAAGGGCTTGTAACCAGGAGGTCTCCGGTTCAAATCCCACTTTAGCCACTGACTCATTGTGTGACCCTGAGCAAGTCACTTAACCTCCTTGTGCTCTGTCTTTCGGGTGAGATGTAATTGTAAGTGACTCTGCAGCTGATGCATAGTTCACACACCCTAGTCTCTGTACGTCGCCTTGGATAAAGGCGTCTGCTAAATAAACAAATAATAATAATATTAACTTTTTAAGGACTGCAGTCACCTGTCTATTGAAGTACATAGGTGTAATGCTGCAAGTAGACAG
Source organism: Acipenser ruthenus (assembly GCF_902713425.1). Lineage (NCBI taxonomy): Eukaryota > Metazoa > Chordata > Actinopteri > Acipenseriformes > Acipenseridae > Acipenser > Acipenser ruthenus. The sequence goes on from NC_081191.1 coordinate 8,326,562, forward strand.
ATTTAATAGACTGACAATGGTGGGCTGACAATATACATTGAACATCAGACAATAAATGGGCAAACACATAAACTTAAATGTAAGTAATAAATTTAAGGATTCCATGCAAAAGTGCAAGTCTTATATATATACTCTTTTTTAAATAACCCATTGATATGTGTGTATATATATATATATATAAACACTCTGGAGCGCAGCACGTGAACATATCTTAAACTGACCAGAATTGAACATAGGAAAGGGAATTAACTTTATTTAAAAAATAAAGATTTGTAACAGAAGGCAAAAAGGGAACAAATACAAATAGCAATTAACAACATAAAACATGCAATCCCCCCTACCCACCCCACCAGGAGTGCAGATGAGGTTCAGTACAACAAAATGAAGCAAATAAGTGAACACGACTGACATTTGTTTGCTGGTGGTTTGGATTGAAAGAATTCTATGATGAGTGAATACATTGAATAGCTTTTCTGCTCACATGCCATTTAAACTGAGTCGTATACTGTAGGTCAATTCCATAACCCCAGTGACACAAGCCCTGTTTAAGATATTTTACAATGACTGTACCAAAACAAAACAAATACAAAACAGGTTTGTGAAAATAATATAATAAAGCTCCTGTAGATCTGCTAGATTTTAAAGTAGATTATATATAAAAAAAATAATAATTAACCCTGCACTGTACTAGCTTTTGAAAACATCCTCGTTTACTTTAGAAAATGTTGGGAAACAGGGTTACAGTTTCTTTAACAATGTTAAGCCACTGTTAGAAAGTAAACACACCGTAAGGGAATATAAAGGAAATGTTTCACTGAAAAGCTTCCTTAGCCATTTCCCTGCTTGCTTTGTTATTTTCTTTGACAATCAATCAGTTCACAGAGCGTCCTTTCAAACTCACAGAATAAAACACTAGCCTTTTCCTGCATTCCTCAGCACATGAATCACTTGGACTTCCTGCTTCCACAAGGCATTTCCTGTTCAGCCTTACAGAGTAACTTCACTGCTGGATCCCAGCAGGAACTTGACAAAATTTTGATTTAACCAGAAAAGATAGCAAGCTCAACTGCACAGTGGTGTTTATGGAAGTAAGCATTGCTCCTCTGTTCATGTTGAATATGCCATACGAAATTGTGTACGCAGGTTTTGTCTTTACTTTGGCAATGGCACTTCTTCAGACATTGTTAATTTCCAATTGCTGTTTTTATTTTTCTTTACATGCATTTACAACCTCCTCCGAAGTCTACAATATCTATTGAAAAATCTCTAAATTAACCACATAATAAATAATGACTGGGGTTTTGGTACAGGTTTGAGATTTTAAATCCTCACCAAAAAAGGCAACCATGCAGTTATTTTGTTTATTTGTTTGTTTTGTTTTTTGATGACTGTTACAGTTGATTCTTACATTTAAGCATCTAACACAGGCAACCACCCCAAAGTTACATGTAGAAGACAGCTTCACTTCACTTTACCTAGACGGGAAACTTTTCAATGCCCCTAAAGAAGGGCACCTTATTGCAGATCATGTTCTTTACAGTTTTACACAAATAGCTACTGAAGACGTAGGCAGACTGTACCTCACTGAAACCACTATAATCCAGGGGATGATATCTCCTTCATGAAAACATTATATACAAAACAATGAAAACATATGTTACAGAAATTACTTCACAACCTCACAGACAAAATCTGACACTGGGCTTTTATCTCACATCACCTTATTCGTACCCAAACAGAAATGAATTGTTCGGTACAGCACAGGTGATGCAAAGGGAAAGAGAAAAAAATACGTAAGTCATTGATTCCAGAATAGGAAGGTGACAGCTGAAGAATAAGCTGACAAGTCTTTTTTTTTCTTCATTGCAAACAACAGTTCTCAGGACAGAGCATGCCATTTCTGCTATCTTTGTGTGTGTGTGTGTGTGTGTGTGTGTGTTCAAATAAGAGCTTTAATGACCAACCTCCGAGCAAAATCTTTCCCCTTTACCTTTTGCATAAACACCATCTGCTCCGCGGCTTCACTTTGATTGCTTAGGCTTTCGTCATCACTGTCTGGGGGCTCTTCTTTCACTTTGATAACTCCCAGGTGTGCTCTGGGAACCTCTCCCTCACAGCTGCTGTTGCTGCTGTTGTTGCTGCTGCTGCTGCTGCTGCAGTTCATGAAGCTGCCACAGGGGGGCACCTTGTCCTCCTGCATTGGCTGATCTTTGTGGTTCTCTTCCTCAGTCTCCTCCAGGTGACTGCTTGGCTGTCTGAGCTGCTCAATGGATTTTGAAAGCATCTGAAAAATAGGAATGTCTGTGGTTTTAAACTGAACACATCTGACCCTTTCACCCTTGGAAACGTACCAGTTTATTCTATCAGAAACACACAGACACACACTGTCACAAAGGATGACTTTAGTGGTGTGGGTGGTGACATCACAGACCAGGAAGAAGTGCACAAACAAAAAAGGTCTATGGGGCTGAAACTGCCCAGCAGTACATTTATTAAATTCTACAAAAATAAAGATTTAAACAAAACACAACACACCACAGAAAAGGGCACGTTGGCCAAACAAATAATCACGGAACAGATAATGAAACAAGTATATTTAAATATAGCAATTGTTTAATCTTTCTCTTCCACCTCAGGTATATCTCTGCCTCCGATACTCTCCCCTGACTGCAGAAAGCTGCAGGATTTTATACAGGTGACCATCTCCCGATTAGCAACAATTGATCAATGAATTAATAATAAATAAACAAAACAAAAATGCACAGCTTTTCGCCGTCATCTCAAAGAATAAATAATCATGTCGGACGGTTTTCGTCCGTCCGCACAAACACTTTGGGTCAATTGCAACAAACATAAAGCTGCAGATGATCCTGTAGTTAGTACCTCAGGACTAGACTAAACTAGTGCGCTAGTTATTACCAATTGCAACAAACCAAGAACTTCCAGATAGTCCCCAGGTGCGGATTAAAAATGTTCCCAATTGCAATGAACTCCACATGATGACTGCTAGATGTTCCTGATTTAAACCACCAAGCTCTTTAGCGTACCGTTACCGTTACCGTACTAACTCGAGTTAAAACAAGAAACCTCATTAAAGACACGTTTTCTGAAATTAAACCATTAATAAAACCGATATCAAATATATAGAATCCAAAATATGTATCCTAACATTTAGCAGAGCTTTCAAATTTTAATAAGGCAGTACATATATAATATAAAGCCTGATAATGAAACACTGCTATGTACTGTAGGCCTACAGTGCTTTGCGATACTTTTGTATAAAACACGCTACATAAATGCAATAAATAATACAATAAATAAATAAATATAAATGACTCCAGGCTCGCTCAGTTATGGAAGTGGCTATTGTCTTTAACCTACATGCCAATTGGATATTAAGCTGTCTCCTGTATAAAAGTGTGCCTCATTATTACCATCTACATCAATTCGATTTGTGCAAAGATGTTAGGAGATTACGGTTAAGGTTAAGGTGGCAGTCAGAAGACTGACAGAGTTGCTGAAACCACAGCTGCAAACCAGAAGAAGAGGAGGGCATCCTATTGACCCAACACTTCAGGTTTTAATGACTGTGGTTTTATGCCACAGGATCCTTCTTGCGTGTTGGGGGGGGGTGGATCTGATAAACATCCACGAAAGCACTGTTTGTCGTGTTGTTCACAGGATCTCGAAGCTGACAGCGACACTTCATGAAAGCTACGCTGTCATGCCCAAAGAAGAGGAGCAACGAGATATTTGCACCGTGTTTTATTCTACAACTGGAATAGCTGGAGTTATTGGGCCATAGACTGCACACATATCCATATTCAATTTCATAGGCAATATAAGGATCCGAGCTTCATCAACAGGTATAGCTACACGTTAACCAATTGCCAGATGGTGTGTGACCATCATCATCAAATAAGTAACGTGGTTGCACGAGGGGCATGCAGCACACATGATGCGCAGATTTTCGAAAACGGCTATCACTATCATTAGCTCCTTCTATTGATGCAAGCAAATTGGGTATCTGGGGCAAAGGATGGTCAGGCGCTCTGCTCAGTCGCTGTTGGTGTTGCTTTGCAAGAGCATTTCTAGTCTCTAGTTTCATCCTTTTCCACAATTTTTAAAAATGTGATATTGTTCCTGGACGCCTTTCAGGAAACACAGCATTAAATCTGGTTGCAATTGCACACCAGACATTTGAGTGTTGCAAAGCCGCTTTGGCGTGCTTTCTACCATCTTCTACCATTTTGATATAATTTTTTATGCACTCAACGAAATAAAGTTTCTGCTGTCGAGTAATTCTGGGCACGACCGCCAGCCATGATTTCTTTGGTATGAATACAATAAATATAACACCTTTATATCCCCAACTCCTTTGTTCTTTGCAACTGTAACTAACTTAATCCGCAGCTGGGAAAGCACCGTAACAGCTAGTGTGCAATTTAGTACCCTTGATGCATACTAACTCTGAATGTTCCTTGCGATTGACCCAATATATTTATATAATAATAATAATAATAATAATAATAATAATAATAATAATAATAATAATAACTACAAATTAATACATACATAAATAAAATACACACAAGGGGTGGGCCCCCCGTCACACACACACGCACATGCACACGCACACACACACACACATATATATATATATATATATATATATATATATATATATATATATATATACAGTGCCTTGCGAAAGTATTCGGCCCCCTTGAACTTTGCGACCTTTTGCCACATTTCAGGGCGTGCAAAATTATTCAGCCCCTTTACTTTCAGTGCAGCAAACTCTCTCCAGAAGTTCAGTGAGGATCTCTGAATGATCCAATGTTGACCTAAATGACTAATGATGATAAATAGAATCCACCTGTGTGTAATCAAGTCTCCGTATAAATGCACCTGCACTGTGATAGTCTCAGAGGTCCGTTTAAAGCGCAGAGAGCATCATGAAGAACAAGGAACACACCAGGCAGGTCCGAGATACTGTTGTGGAGAAGTTTAAAGCCAGATTTGGATACAAAAAGATTTCCCAAGCTTTAAACATCCCAAGGAGCACTGTGCAAGCGATAATATTGAAATGGAAGGAGTATCAGACCACTGCAAATCTACCAAGACCTGGCCGTCCCTCTAAACTTTCAGCTCATACAAGGAGAAGACTGATCAGAGATGCAGCCGAGGCCCATGATCACTCTGGATGAACTGCAGAGATCTACAGCTGAGGTGGGAGACTCTGTCCATAGGACAACAATCAGTCGTATACTGCACAAATCTGGCCTTTATGGAAGAGTGGCAAGAAGAAAGCCATTTCTTAAAGATATCCATAAAAAGTGTCGTTTACAGTTTGCCACAAGCCACCTGGGAGACACACCAAACATGTGGAAGAAGGTGCTCTGGTCAGATGAAACCAAAATCGAACTTTTTGGCAACAATGCAAAACGTTATGTTTGGCGTAAAAGCAACACAGTTCATCACCCTGAACACACCATCCCCACTGTCAAACATGGTGGTGGCAGCATCATGGTTTGGGCCTGCTTTTCTTCAGCAGGGACAGGGAAGATGGTTAAAATTGATGGGAAGATGGATGGAGCCAAATACAGGACCATTCTGGAAGAAAACCTGATGGAGTCTGGAAAAGACCTGAGACTGGGACGGAGATTTGTCTTCCAACAAGACAATGATCCAAAACATAAAGCAAAATCTACAATAGAATGGTTCACAAATAAACATATCCAGGTGTTAGAATGGCCAAGTCAAAGTCCAGACCTGAATCCAATCGAGAATCTGTGGAAAGAACTGAAAACTGCTGTTCACAAATGCTCTCCATCCAACCTCACTGAGCTCGAGCTGTTTTGCAAGGAGGAATGGGCAGAAATTTCAGTCTCTCGATGTGCAAAACTGATAGAGACATACCCCAAGCGACTTACAGCTGTAATCGCAGCAAAAGGTGGCGCTACAAAGTATTAACTTAAGGGGGCTGAATAATTTTGCACGCCCAATTTTTCAGTTTTTTATTTGTTAAAAAAGTTTGAAATATCCAATAAATTTCGTTCCACTTCATGATTGTGTCCCACTTGTTGTTGATTCTTCACAAAAAATTACAGTTTCATATCTTTATGTTTGAAGCCTGAAATGTGGCAAAAGGTCGCAAAGTTCAAGGGGGCCGAATACTTTCGCAAGGCACTGTATATATATATATATATATATATATATATATATATATATATATATATTAGTTTTTGAAATACAATTTGAGCTGACAAGTGGGGCTTGAATTTGAACGAATAAATAAAGCAGTTTTGCTCATGTGTATGGAATTGTTCCGACTCCAGATACAGCTTTGCTCAGGCATTTCCTCTTACATCCCCCAGGCCAATGCCTTGCCAATCTGGGCTTTTAGTCACTCTTAAGCTGTATCTGTAAAATTGAAAGCCAAAGACAGTATAATTTTAAATCAACTACTGCTATGAAGAAAAACTCACAAATCTACAGTATGTACGAGCATGGTGTTTATCACATGACCAGTTTAGAATTAGTGTCAAATTTACCTCACTGTGCCAGTTTGACATACAGTCCATCCATTCATGTAACAAAAACTTTTGTCACAGAATTCAGTAGAACAGTAGTTTTACTCTATATACTTACTGTACATTGGAGATTGAATATTGCATTTATACTGCTATAGTGTGCTAGCAGTAAGGTTTACTGCAAATATAACCTTATAGTAGATGTCTATTACACCAGATGCTTTTCCACTATTTTCTTTGTATTACCTACAACACTCATACAATGTATCTACCATTATACACACCAAGAAGAAAAAGCAATTTAAGTACTAACTATTTAGCACAAGTCTATTTTGTTAGGGTGCGGTCTTAATGCTACTTGGCTTAAAGTAACACAAATGTGTGCCAAAGAAACTGTAAAATAATAGCTCCTCTTAAAAATCTGTACCTTTTTTGTTATGTAAAAAAAAAGAAAAAAAAGGAGCTGAATTGTGTAAGATGGTGCCAAACTGAAATGTTCCATGTTTTCAGGAAATTCAACTATACATAATTCACAGGAGCCTTAGTAAGCGTCAGCATGGGAAGAAGGAAAATACATTAAAACAAGTCACCGTGTAGCTGTTAAGAGCCCAAACAGAAAGGACATCAAAGTAAATACTACCTGACCAGCCCTGCAGGAAGTGAGAACAAGCAAACGCTTTGGCCTTAGAACATAGACCATTTTATAAATATCCAGCAGAGAATTACCTTTCACCTTTAAGCATTAGTAAGTGCTTTTATACCACTTTTAAAATCCATAAGCACTTATAAATATCCATTAGTGTCTCAAATGCTGCTGATAAAATGTTTTTTACATGCAGCACCGCTCTTGTTAATTTTAATTGGGGTAATGATTCATAAATTCTTACCGGATTAAAAAAAAAAAAAAAAAAGACAACTAATCCGTGACTAGTCCCATTTATAGCACAAAGGCAGTAAAGTGTTGTGTATTCACTCATACATAGACCCCTACAATACAGCCTATGCAGGAATTGGTAATCCTGTAAATGATCAAGGTGCCAACCTTTAGACTTTTTGAAGAATATAATTTGTTGCACCTTCATTAACTGAGCAGGTCCCAATAGTCAAATGAAGAAATGCTGTACACACTTTTCTGTAATTAAAAAACTCTTATTCAAAAGACTGGGTGTTTAAATCCTTGTACATAGAAGATCTGGATCTTGACCGTACATTGAAGGGGTCAGTCCTGACATTTCAGGGAAAGCTATAAACTAGTAGCAACAAATAGCAGCTCTTGTATGGGCCTGGCTGCTGATAAAGACAATGGCAGGCATAGGTTCAGGTGAATCTTTATCGACCTCCTCAGTCTTGCGACTAAGATACAAGATCAAAGGTAACTTTAAAAATAAACCCAGTGTAACCGGCGACCCTGCACACTGCAAGTAGGCGTCACAACCACAATGCAAAAGAGCCGGGTTCAGGACAGAATTTATAATGGCAGTGTATCACACAACACTACCTGTGACACCAGGGTGAGAAAAAGATGGTGTTCTTTAAAAACAAGTTATTTTGCATTAGCAATTTTTCTTAGCTACATAGTCCTGATTTTAGTGAAAGATCTGCATAAACTAGGCTACAATAAAAACACTAGATGGTACAAAGTGCTGTTTGAAACAATTTGAAAAAGCTGATACTCCACTCAGCTGGCTGCATGTTTATGATTTTCTTTTGACATGATTGAATTGTGATCTGCAGCCATAGGTTGTGAGGGTCTGGAACCAACTCCCCAGTAATGTTGTTGAAGCTGACACCCGGGGATCCTTCAAGAAGCTGCTTGAGATTCTGGGATCAATAAGCTACTAAGAACAAAACGAGCAAGATGGGCTGAATGGCCTCCTCTCATTTGTAAACTTTCTTATGTTGTTATGTTAATAGAAAACTATCCTTTCAAAAATAGGGAATAGGAGCCCCCACCTTTTTCCAAAAAGTCTTACATAAAAAATTAAAAATAAATCCACAATCTGTTAAAAGCAAGAGCTTATTGGGATATTTAGGAATGTTTTAGCCTGGAGTGGATATATATTTTTAGTTTGATGATGGTAAAAGTTAGTATTTCTATATCGGACCTGCTTTAGTTCATAGGCTAGGGCTGCTGCAGTATTCACACAATGGCTTCTTTCAGTCCCATTGATATGTCAAACATTTGCCTTGCACACTCGCTGGAATAATTATGGTCAACGTCTGGTTTAATAGCAAGGTCAAAGCTGCCAGCACACAGAAACACAAATACTGCCAAAAAGAAACAAAAGCCAGTATTCTGTGCATGCGTTTCCCTTTTGAACTTGATCAAATTCGATTGCACCGGAGGTCAAAAAGTGACACTATGGAAGCGCTTGTCTAAGATAACAGAATTAAGGCAGTGTTTCAAATTTATTAAGTCACATTTGTCTATCCATATTGTTATAGAATACATACTGCATAACTACTGTCTGTTGAAGGCAGTACCTGCTATATCTCCACTTGTACTTTCAAAATGTGTTTTTATACACACACACGCACACACACACACACACACACACACACACGCACAAACACACACGCACACACACACACGCACACACTCTCACTAGTCTTACTTTGTTTATCTGGATCTGCTGCTGGTATTGCTTCTGCTTCTCCAGGAACTGCTGATGCTGTTGCTGGATGACCAGCTGTGCCAAGGTGCTCTGTGGCAGAGGGGCTGACTGCGTTCTGTTCAGGG